>NC_067404.1:40337019-40983408 GCF_016432865.1 Antechinus flavipes | reverse complement strand
AGCATAAAATTGTAGCACAGGGCCAGCCAGACGTGGACAAGTGAGTTAACCTTTCTGGTTTTTTTCACATATGAAATGTGAATAATAAAATAGTACCTCCCTGTGTTGTAGGGTTGTTATCTCCAAAGAGAGAAAATGCCTTGCAAATCTCAAAACACTAGATAAATGTTAGTTATTAGTATCATCTCATTCTTCTCAATTTGTCTAAGGTCACACAGGTTAAGAAATGGTAGAACTGGGATTTGAATCTTGAACTCCAAATCCAGAGTTCTTATTATAACACTATACTCATTTATTCACAATTATCCCCTTGGTATCACCATACTTTTGGAGGGTTTTAAAAAATATATTATTAAACTGGTAGGTACAAATAAATTTTATGCCTGTGAATTGGTCTCGTATTTAGTGCCCAAAAAGTCCATGGTGGAAATTGACTTGCCCTAATGTTGGCTCCATATGCCAGGCCATCCAGATTTTCAAGATAACTCAGTAATACTTGCCAGTCTATTTACAATCCTTGGCCAAACTGAACATCAGCCTTTAGAGAGTATTAATAATTCATTATTGTACAGTTAATTTAGTTTGTGCAGTACTGACATAACAGCGATGATGTAGAGGTAGAAGGAAACTTCATTTTATAAATAAGGAAACAGAGGCCCAGAGAAAGGAAGGCCCAAGTCACGTAGGTACTGTTAAAATTTGCAGCCACATTATCTCACTGAACTCGCCCAGCAACAATTCTAGAAGACATTGGGCCCATTTTACAGATAAACTGAGACTTGGAAGGTTCAAGTGACTTGCCCAAAGTCACATGGTTGACAGGTGGCCAGCCTGAACCCGAAACCAAAGTCCAATGCTATTTCCACTGTCTCGGTTGCTTCTTAAACATATGGCATTGCTACGCCCTCAGACTCTGCTAGACAAATTTGAAGGGCAAGTTGGGAGAGGCATCATGAGAAGGGCTTTGAAGTGGAAATTAGAAGAGGTGATCTTGAACTTTGGTTCTTATGTTGTTGTTGTTTAGTTCTTTTTTAGCTGAGTCCAACTCTTTGTGACCCCTTTTAGGGTTTTCTTGGCAAAGATACTTGTAACAGTTTGTCATTTCCTTCTGTTTTATTTTATAGATGGGGAAAGTAAGGCAAAAAAGGTTAAGTGACTTGCTCAGGATCATACAGCTAGTAAGCTTCTGATGGCAGATTTGAACTTGGGCTTTCCTGACACCAGGCCCAACACTTTTTCTACTATAACATTAAATCTAAGACATTTCTTCTTTCTGGGACTCAGTTCTCTCATATGTAAAATAAAGGGGTTGAAATAACATAAAATTGAATATTCTGTAATTATAATAATCATTCTTGACTTTCAAAAAGGGTGAGAAAATGTACCCCCTCTCTCTTCATTGCACAGGTAGGGGGTATAGAGTATTGCATATATCTTTCTTTTCTTTTTTTTTTTTTTTTTTTGGTGAGGCAATTGGGGATAAGTGACTTGCCCAGGATCACACAGCTAGTTAAGTGTTTAGTATTTGAGGTCAAATTTGAACTCAGGTCCTTTGAGAGGCCTGGTGTTCTCTCCACTGTACTATCTAGCTGTCCTGTATATGCCATTATTCATAGTCAACAACCTGATGAATCACTCACTACCATTATGCAAGAAAAACTCCATCACCTGGATTCTAGAAGATGTGGATTAAAATCACAACTTGGACACTTATTAATATAGCAGTGATGACTCTGGATTTCTTTTCTCCACAGGATTTTAGGAATAACCCCAAGAGATTGTTTGGGGGCAGGAGGGTGGTCTTTCTAATCCATTGGCTTGATTCCCTCTTTTAGTGTGTTCTCCCCAATATTATTGCCAGTATGTCTTTTTAGGAACTCTAGTAGCGTTTGAAAACAATTGCATAAACTCTGTTCTCTGGAGTAGGTATGTATGTATCCTCAGTTTTGGAATTCAAGTTTCCGATCCCAAGTCCAACCGTCTAGTACAAATATTATCATTCCCACTTTACAGATGAGGGAACTGAGATTCTGGGAAGTGATATGACATGTTCAAGGTCAAAAGATACTCAAACCTAGGTCTTCTAACTCCAATACTATTTCCACCGTACCCACAGTTTTTTAACCTTATTTTTCAATAACATGCTTGCTAAACCTCAAGGTGCTGTGTAAATGTACTTTGTTCTTGCTATTATTATTTTTCTTCTCCATACAATATGCCTTTTGGTCAAATTAATTGTTTTTCAAGTTCCGCAATGGGAAAAATATCTTCGCCAGTCCTTTATTAGGCAAGTTAGTCTAGTTTTCCCCTGAAAGGTTTTGAAACAACCTTCAAGACTTGATTGCTCAGGATTGAACCTACAGGCTTTAACTACTGACATAAGTAGTTCCCGGTACAACACAGTCTGGAAGATTTCCAGGGGTGATCTGATGGTTGTCTGGAAGACCACCACGGGCAGTTTAGAGGTAGGAGCAATCAATTCATTCACCTGAATCAATTCATTGTCTTTGATGTATAGCCTTGTTGAACATCCTTCTCCTTCTATAGCTAAGGAAATCTTTTATTAACTGTGGAATGACTTACAAATGTTTCTTTTCAATCTGGTATCAAATATAAACTATCAGAGGACTGAAGTAGGTCCGGCCCAGAACAATTGGCCTAATCATGCAGGATTGGAATGGAATAGCCTGAAATAGGGGATAGCCAGGACGGAGGAAATTTTAAAGCTGAATCGGCCTCCATGCTGCTCGAGCAGCTTTTAGTGATGCTCTAGAGAAGGCTGATACTTACTATCCAGTACCCCCTGTCTTTGAAAGATTCTAGAATATTCTGTTCTATATTTAACAAGGAGACACTGATTTAATATATTCTGTATCATTAAGAAGGATACCTTGAAGAAAAGTGTAGCAAACTGTTGGTAGTTAATTTTGTTTATTGTTTTGCATTTGGAAGTGAAAGTAGTTGGTAGACCTACCCAAACCTGGGCTTAGACCAAGGCCCATTTCCCCCACCCTCCAAATTTTACATGGAAAGAGTTTCTTGGGGGCTTTTTATGTGGCACAGGAGGCCATCAGAAGATGTGCCTTGTGGACTTATGGTAAGACACTTGAAAGGAAAGGCTAGAGCCTTCTCTGGAAATGGACCAATATATCATTTGTACCCAGGTGATTTTCTGAGGACAGGGTGATGAGGGGAGCCCCAAAACTCTCTCTCTCTCTCTCTCTGACTTTGGGGGGAACACTAAGCTCTCCCCTGAAGTCAGAGAGGGAGCATTTCGAGGCTCCCCTCATCAAGGGGTACTACATCATTTTAAGACATTTAAAAAGAAAGACAATTTCTACTCTCACTATTGGACTGTGATATATATATATTTTGAGGAGGTGATGTAATTGAGATTAAGTAACTTGTTTAGAGTCACACAGCTAGTAAGTTTTAAGTATCTGAGCCTGGATTTGAACTCAAGTCTCCCTGACTTCAGAGCCAGTACTCTGTTGAACTATGAATTTTATTCTGTAACTTTCTCTCTGGGATTTCTAGTGAGGTAGCCTGCAGGGTTCAGGCCTTCCCTAACACCGCAGAAATGAGTACTGCTTGGATATGTATGGCAGATAGAGCCCAAGTATAAGCCTGTAGTAGTCTTTGGCCCTTTGTTTGCTAATTCTATTGTTTTTTGTTTTTGTAAGATGTTTGTCCAAATGAGTTTTCTCATACATAGATGTATGTTTCATAGGTGGCAGAGACTATCAGCTCTGGAATCAGGTCAGCCTCTTTCAAGGAAGACTGCAATTTCTATCTTGAAGGGAACGTTGATGGTTTGCTTTTTCCTTTGGAAAAAGCTCCCCTCCAAAAGGAGCATTTATGTATTCCCACAAGTATTGCTAGTTTGGGATATGTCTGATTCGGGACACAAGAGGCTCCCTTGGTCACTCTTTTTTTTTTTTAATTTTATTATAGCTTTTTATTTATAAGATATATGCGTGGGTAATTTTTCAGCATTGACAATTGCAAAAACCTTTTGTTCCAACTTTTCCCCTCCTTCCCCCTCCCCCCTCCCCCAGATGGCAGATTGATCCTTGGTCACTCTTAAGGATTGACTTCGATATGCCAGGTTGACCTCTTAGCATCAAATAAATGTTGGTCACATAAAAGACCATCACAAATAGCAAATGGTAAATAAACCCATTTACTCAAGCAAACACCAATAAGAAATTAGAGATATTATACAGATTATAATATACTAGAAAATAAATGAGTGTGATTGAGTTCATTAAATGGGAGAGAGAGAGAGGATATCAGCTCACAGCAAATGAAGAGGCCTGATGTCACTTAAAGAGATGTTTTGGGCTGAACCTGGCTCAGGCAAGTGGTCTGGTAGCTTATATTTGATGATGGAACAAAATGTGCCAGTTCAACACTTAACAAAAGATTTATTTAGCTGTAGTAAGAAAAGGATATTCAACAAGGTTTTTAAAAAAATACATTTAGGATATTTAGGAGTGGGGACCTATGGAAAGATACCATGAAGGTAGAAACAATCGGACCTGACAGTGGATTGGATAGAGACAGTGTAGGCGGGAGAGAGCAAGGTGGTAAGTAAGTGTACCATAATAAATGTAATAGGGAGGTTAGAAAGAGAAGAGAGATGATGAGTTCAGTTTTATTTTACAAAAGTTTCATTTGTCTTCTGTCTCAATTTGGGAGGTGGAAAGAGTGGACAAGTTGGAATTGGGTTGCAAGAGGGAGAGAGAGACACACACAAAGAAACGGAGAGAGAATCATTGAAAGGTGTTCAGCATAAGAGAGTTGAAGAAATATCAAACAAGCGGGACAGTTTGGCCAAAAGAAGAGCCCTCCTACCTTCCCCTCCCCCACTCCCTTTCAGACTGGAGTCCACAGATGGATAACATTATGTAGATTATCAGATTTTTTCCCCCTCATATATTAATCGGTTTTGCTGATTACAATTTTGTTGTTGTTGTTAAATAGGAGTAAGATAGCTCCCTGGGAAGAGATTGGCAAGGGAAAACAAAAGGTAGCAAAATATGTATTTAAAAACTAAAATCACATGTTGAATCTGTGATATGTTTAAAAAAGAAAAGCGAGCAATTTCCAAGAAGATCCCCATTTTCACGCCCAGTCCTCATTTTCTCGTCCACAGCCGAAATAAAGCTCATTTTAGTAGATTTGTCAAATGGAGCATTTTTCAGATGGGAAAAGCCAAAAGATGGAGAGAGGGCCTTTCAGATATAAAGGAAGCATTCCACGCATTCCACACCTAGGAATAGCTCAGCTGCATATGAAAAGGTCTGAATGGACAATGAACTTCCCTCCAGACAAAGACCATTTCCGAACAGCCCGATTGCCTGGCCGGATAGGCCAGCAGCCCAGCCGAGTACCCATTGGCCAGATGGAGCCTCCAAACCCAGTTGGGGAGGGAGGAGCCAGCTTAGCTGCTTTGTGACCTTCGCTGGCTAGACTGGCAGCTCTGTGATCCATGCAGCCAGCCGGCCTTGACTTGTATAGAGCAAACTCTGTAAAGCATCCCATCCATCCATCCATCAGCTAGCTATGTAGCACCCTGAGAGGAGCTAGCCTAGCCTAGCAGTGGAGTGACTTGCCAATCACCAACACCGCCACTGACTTCATGATGAAGAAAAAGGGAGGTTGAGGCCCTGCTGCCCCCGAGTTGTAAGTTGCCTTGTCCAGATGTGTTCCCTATTACTGTGCCTCATTGTCACTGTAATTGCCATCCTCCTTCCCCCTACCTGTCATGTCTTTGTGGGTGAGTGGCCCCTATGCTATTTTACTATAGCAGCTCCGGTACCACCAGATTGGGTCCCTAGAAGTGTGTAGTTGAATGCTTTCTGAAGATCCTAGGAGTAATCCTGAGGGGCTGGGAACCTAGCCGGATCAGGCCCTCATCCCCAAGGCATTCCTTCTGGCTGGATTCCTCCATTCCTACACTGGACTGCCATTGGACCATGCCATAGTAAGCTGGCTTCTTGGCTTGTCTATATGGCCAGAAGTGTTTCAGATTCTTTCAGCCAATCAAAAGGTGTCTCCTATGTGGCTTCCTTTGTATTTTTCTGAAGATCAAAGCATTTGAATGCTCTCTAATATTAAGGAAATGTTTACTTTTTGATTGATTCAGTGAAGCTGTCTGGGGCTTCTATGATTACATTAACTGGGATCTGGGTAGAAATCCCACTCTTACAAAGATAA
Source organism: Antechinus flavipes (assembly GCF_016432865.1). NCBI lineage: Eukaryota > Metazoa > Chordata > Mammalia > Dasyuromorphia > Dasyuridae > Antechinus > Antechinus flavipes. Next base: position 40,977,186 of record NC_067404.1, on the reverse strand, counting down.
AATGGCTCCCCTTAAAAAATTTTTTTTTGCCAGCTGTAAAAAAAAGTCAATTTTTCTCCCTCCCCTTATGAAAAAAGGGGAAAAAAGCCTTGTAACAAATACACACAATCAAGCAAAACAAATTCCTGAATAGGCCACGTCCCCCAAAAGTATACCCTGTATTCTGAGTCTTTGTCTGAAAATGATTCGGATTAAGTCTTTAAAAGTTGTTTGTCTTTACTGTATTGGTATTGTCATATAACTTATTTTCCTGGTTCTCACTTCATTCTGTACTATTTTGTGCAATTCTTCCTAATTCTCGTAATTTCTCATGGCATAACACTATTTCTTTACAGTCATATACCATAATTTATTCAGTCTATCCCCAATTTTGATGGACATCCTCTTTGTTTCCATTTTGCCACCATAAAGAGAGCTTCTGTAATATTTTAATATTTATGGGTGCTTTTCACCTTTTTTTAAAAAAAAAAACTGATTTGGGATATAATCCTGGAAGTAGCATCACTGGGTCAAAAGCTATGCATAGTTTAGTGAATTTTGGGATGTAGTTCCAAATGATTTTGGAGAATTATTAGACAATTCACAGATTCACCAAGAATGAATTAATGTGTCTTTATTCCCACAGCCTTTCCAACATTTGCCATTCTCCTTTTTTCTTAACTTTTCCAATCCTGATAGGTATGTACTAAAACCTTAGATGCTTTAATATGTTTCTCTAAATATTAATGATTTAGAGCATTTTCCCATATGTTTATTGATAGCTGGAATTTCTTCTCTTTAGAGCAGCCATGAATGGCCTTTGATGTGGAATTTCTTTTCTTTAGAGCAGTTATAAATAGCATTTTGACCATTTTTCAATTGGATAATCAATTCATCAACCAACCAACCAATGAAAGTTTATTGAAGCATCTACACTGTACAAAAAAGAGGCACAAAACAGTCCCTGCTTTCAAGGAATTTACAGTCTAATGGGGGAAAGAATATGCAAACAAATGTATATAAAGCAAGCTATATACAGAATAAATAAGAAAGAATGACTGAGGAAAGGCTTTAGGATGAAGGAGGGAAGGCACCAGGATTAAGAAAAATTGAGGAAGGCTTTTTCTAGAAGGAGGGATTTTAAAGGAAGCCAGAGAGATAATAAGTAGACAGAGCAGAGATGTTCTAGGTATGAGTCAGCCAGAGAGAATGCTAGGAGCCCTGAGATGGAATTTCTTGTTTATTAGGAGAAAAGTCTCACTGGATCAAAGAATACATGATGAGGATTAAGGTATAAGAAGATTGGAAAGGTAAGAGAAAGCTAGGTTATGAAGGGCTTTGAATGCCAAACAGAACATTTTGTGTTTGCTCCTGGAGGCTATCAGAAGCCACTGGAATTATTGAGTATAAGAGCGACATGATCCAACCTGAGTTTTAGGAACATCATTCTAGTGAATGCTTGGAAGATGAGTGGGAATGCTCTTATCCTTGTAAATTTGAATTAATTCATTCTGTATCTCAGAATGAGATGTTTATCAGAAAAAATTGCTTAAAAGAATTTTCTCCGATTAACTGCTTCCCTTCTAATTTTAGCTGCATTGGTTTTGTTTGTATAAAAACTTGTATTTTATATAATGAAAATTGTCCATTTTATCTTACATATTCTGCAATATTTTTTGTTTGGTCATGAACTCTTCTCTTACTCATAGATCTGGAAGATATATACAAGTCATGTATCCATTTGGAACTTATCTTGGTAATATAGTATGAAGTATTGGTCTCAATCTTATTTCTGCCAAACTGCTTTCTAGTTTTCCCCTAGTTTTTACAGAATAATGAGTCTTTACCCCAATATCTGGTTCTTTAGGGTTTATTGAACACTAAGAAGAAATCACAGGAGAGTTCATTTGCTTCAGTGTGTTATATGCCTAATCTGTTCTACTAATCAGTAGACTTCTCAGTTTTTTAACCAGTATTATATAATTTTGATAGTTAGTGCTTCATAGTATAGTTTGAGATCTGTTTTTACTAGGCCTCATCCTTCCCACTTTTTTTTCCATCCTTGTTAATCTGACAGATGTGAAGTAGAATCTCAGAGTTGTTTTATTCTTTTAATCATAAATGTATGTTTATTTGATTTTAATGTTTGATTAACTACATAAAAATTACTTTAAAAAATAAAAATTTTAAAGTATGTCAATTATAAGGGGACACATGGTTCACTTCATTACACCTATCCTGTCATAAAGCATCTGAGGATACATAGTAGTAGTAGTAGAAGTAATAGTAGTATAGTAGTAGTAGTAGTAGTAGTAGTAGTAGTAGTAGTAGTAGTAATAGTAGTAGTATTAATAGTAGTGGTGGTGGTAGTAGTAGTAGTACTAATACATGGTAGTAGTAATAATAGCAGCAGCAGAAACAGTAGCTAGCATTTACATAGTGCTCTAAGGTCTGCAAAGTGTTATTATTATTCCCATTTTATGAATGGAGAAATTGGGGTTGAAAGAGGTTGAACTACTTGCTCAAAGCCACATAGCTAGTGGGTGTCTGGGACAGGATTTGAACACTTTAATGGCTGCCTTAGTGTTCTCTGACCTTCACTGAGAGGAGTGTTAGCTGAATATTGTAGAACCCCAGTGATTGTCTTCAGTGGGATCTTTAATTGCTTTTTACCCTCTAGACGGATCCTACAGCTATAGACTGGTGAATTCCCTTAGCAAAGTTTCATAATAACTAGAAATCAGTAGTTAGGCTCATCCCAGGCAAATCTGTGAGAGACATCTTTGTCTTTAGCTCTTCAACTTCCTTGCAGCATTTCCCATCCCAGGCTACCCAGGGTGTCACCTATCATGGTCAATGTACATCCTACTGATCGTTACTGTGGGGATCTTCCTAGAACAGCACTTCTGTCATGTCAGTCCTTTGCTCAGAAACCTTCATTGGCTCCTTTCCTCAATCTTCTCAGCCTGATATTCAAGGTCCTCCACAGTCTAACTCCAACTTCTGTTTTTAGCCTTCTTTCTCACCATGCAGCTATGTGAACTCTATGATGTTCCAAAAAGACTTCAGTCAAGTTCATTATATAGTGTTTTGTACTTGGAGTCAGAAGACATAGGGTTGTATATCAGTTGTGACATTTAACTAGTTGAATGCCCATAACAATAATAATAATAATAATGATAACTGGCATTTATATAATGCTCTAAAACATACAACGTGCTTTTATTCACATCTCCTCATTTAATAAACCAATGAATATTACAGATAGCGTTATTCCCATTTTACAGATGTAGTCACTGGGGCCTAGAGAGATTAAATGTCTTGTCTAAGATCTAGAGATTAAATATTTGAGTTGGGATTCAAATCTAGGTCCTTCAGACACCAAGTCTAGTACTTGATCTATCACATCTCATTTGTAAAGTAGATTGAAAAGAAAAACATGAGACCATATTCATAAAGTGATTTGTATACTTTAAAGCATTATAGAAATGCTAGCTGTGAAGATGCTGTTACCTCCCACTGCCTTTCACCATAAATGGAACAGCATGATGTGATAAAAAGAGTTTTGAATTTGGAACCAAAGGAAGTGGATTTAAATCCAAGACTGAATTGCTATCTATGTGACTATAGTTATCTCCAAGATCCAACTTACATCTGTAAAATGGAAGCTTTAACTTCATAACATCTAAAGTGTTTTCCGGTTCTAGATTCTATGATTTTACTAAATTTTAGCTATAAAATTTGAATAATAAAATATGAAATAAAAATGTTTCATTTTTTTTAAACATTGATAACTTGTTTTAAATAAGTCAGGCTGGAGAGTTTTTTAAAAAAATAATAAAACTATGGGGCATGAGGCCAGGCTTATCCCCTTTTATTCTAGAACAAAAATATGAATAAGCACAGAAGACAAATACTAGCAGCAGGAAAATAAGGTGAGAGAAAATGAAAATTTCCTACATAGGAAATAGGAAAGCTTGATGGAGGAGATGACTTAAGTTGAACCTTGAAGGATGAATAGGATATCAAAAAGGATGGAAGAAGTGGATATTCCAGGCACAAGGAGCAGCTTGCCCTATTCTTTTCTCATTTTTATTCTTTTCTTAATATTCATGTTATTTTTCATCTTTGCTTCCTTTTGCCTCCAGGTTTAAATACTCTGACATTCAAACCCCTTCGTAATCTAGGCTCTTCTATCTTTCCAGTCTTCTCACACCTTATTCCACAATATGTACTTTTTGATACAATGTCACTTAGTATCTTCTAGCGATTCCATGAACAAGACACTTTATCTCTGGGCTCTGGAACAGTCTCTTTGCTCTTCTGTGACTACTGACCCTGCTGCCTGCCTAAAATCCTCAAGCATTCTTAGTTCCAGTGCCTTTTCTCTGTCATTATTTCCTATTTATCCTGTATAGCTTGTATGTGTGTGTGTGTATATATATATGTTATATGTTATATATATATATATGATATATATATATATATATATATATGTATTTGTTTGCATTTTGTCATCCCCCATTAGAATGATAGCTCCTTGAAGGCAAGGAATGTCTTGACTCTTTTTGTATCCCCAAAGTTTAGAATACTGCCTGTTACATAGTGATGGTGGTTGTGTTGCTGCTGTTGCTATTGATCCTTCAGTCTTGAAGGGGGAGACCTATGACATCCAGAGGATGATGTCTTGATGTGCAAATGAAGTGGACTTAAGAGAGGCAGGGCTATGTAAAATCTTCAGTCTCATCCTCTCCTCCAAAGTCATCAGAGTCTACTGGCAAGACATGGGTTAGGACAATTGGTGATGGCCTCGGATGCATTGGGAGACTTTGGCCTTTTGAAGAAGTTGAGTTCTTTCCCAGATCTCAGTTTGTCTGAAGCAATACCCTTTTAGTGATTAAAGGCTATGTAAGAATTAAGGTAAAAGATGATTTAGTTTGATCTCCTAAAAGAATCAGAGAGGGGAAGACCCTCAGAGTTTCTGACCAGAACAGAATCAATTGCTTTTATACGTACTCTGAGCCATCAAGAACCAGACAATAAATAAGGGAGGCTTGGTCTAAGGCCTATTATTGGCTAGTCAGTGAAAACCTCAGTTATTTGAGTTCAAAGGTATAGTTAAGTGGCTCCATTTGCATCCAAATGGACTTTTTCAAAGTCTGGTTTACCAGAACTAGGTTTCAAGAAGTCATAAGTGAAAATGACGTAGCACTTGGCAGTGCTTAATAAATATATATTAAATGATTGACTAATTGCTCTAACAAGCAGATAATTTTACTTCCATATCAAAACAAGTGGCTTCCTATCAAAAAATAATCAATTTAATTTTTTGCATTGTTATTTGGTACTTGTCACATTCAGCATCTCCAGTATAAAAAATTGATATTCTTATTCTTCTTCTTCTTATTATTATTATTAGAGATTTTTATTGACAAAACATATGCATGGGTAATTTTTCAATACTGATCCTTGCAAAACCTTCTGTTCCAACTTTTCTCCTCCTTCCCTCTACCCCCTCCCCTAGATGGCAAAAATTTGATATTCTTTGTGCATGAAACTTCTGTGTAGATTATAAGTCTTTGGTTTCTTTCATTTCTTGATTCCAGGAACATATTGTACAACAAAAGATTTTTACTAACTTTACCCATTGCTGCTTTGGCATTGATGTCACTGAACATCAAAATAGAAGTTGATTTAATATACAGGATCTTAATGAGTTCATAGAATTTCTCTCCCTTTTTCTTCTTCAAGAGATAGTAATACATAAGTTGCAGTTTTTTAAAAATTATAGCTTTTTATTGATAGAACATATGCATGGGTAATTTTTAACATTGTCCCTTGCACTCATTTCTGTTCCAACTTTTCCTTTCCTTCCCTCCATCCCCTCCCCTAGATGGCAGGCAGTCTCATACATGTTAAAGTCTATCTTAGATACAATATATGTGTGCAGATCTGTACAGTTCTCTTGTTGAACAAGAAAAATTAGATTCAGAAGGTAAAAATAACCCGGGAAGAAAAACAAAAATGCAAGTAGTCCACATTCATTTCCCAGTGTTCTTTCTCTGGGTGTAGCTGATTCTGTCCATCATTGACCAATTGGAACTAAATTGGATCTTCTCTTTGTCGAAGATACCCACTTCCATCAGAATACATCCTCATACAGTATCATTGTTGAAGTGTATAATGATTTCCTGGTTCTGTTCATTTCACTTAGCATCAGTTCATGTAAGTCTCTCCAGGCCTCTCTGAAATCATTCTGCTGGACATTTCTTACAGAACAATAATATTCTATAACATTCATATACTACAATTTACCCAACCATTCTCCAATTGATGGGCATCCATTCATTTTCCAGTTTCTAGCCACTGTCAAGAGGGCTGCTACAAACATTTTGGCACATACAGGTCCCTTTCCCTTCTTTAATATCTCTTTGGGATATAAGCCCAGTAGCAACATGCAGTTCTTTTTTAAAAAAAAATTTCCCCAAATACATGTAAAAACAATTTTGAACATTCATTTTTTAAATTTTGAGTTCCAATTTCTCTCCCTTGCTCCTTCTTCTCCTCTAAACTTGAGATGGTAAGGAAATTGATATAGGTTAAACATGTGCAATCATGCAAAATACATTTTTGTGTTAGTTATGTTGTGAAAGAAGATACATCCTCCCATAAAAACCCCACAAAAATAAAATAAAAAATAGTAGGCTTTGATCTACATTCAGACTCCATCAGTGATTGGATCAGTTCAGAACTTCACCAATAGTGCATCAGTTCTCAATTTTCCCACATTCCCTCCAATATTTAGTACTGTCCTTTCTCTTGTAGCCAGTCCGATAGGTATGAGGTGGTACTTTTTCAGTTACATTTATTGGCATATAATTGGACAAAATAGTCTCTAATAATAATTTCATCTTCATTGGTGATGAATTTACGTTTTTAATTTTTGATACTAGTAATTTGGTTTGCTCTTTTAAAATCAAATTAACCAATAGTTTATCTTTTTGTGGATTTTTTCCCCATAAAATCAGCTCTTAGTTTTATTTATTAGTTATTTCAATGGGTTTATTACTTTCAGTTTTATTAATCTCTCCATTTTTCAGGACTTTCAATTTGGGGATTTTTAATTTGTTCTCTTTTTAGTTTTTAAGTTGCATTTCCAATTTATTCAACTGCCCTTTCTCTATTTTATTGATGTAAGCATTCAGAGATATAAAGTTACCTCTAAGTACGGCTTTGATTGCATCTCATAAATTTTATTATGTTTTCTCACTGTTGTCTTCAATGAAATTATTCATTGTTTTTATGATTTGTTCTTTGACGCATTCATTCTTTAGGATGAGATTATTTGGTTTCAAATTAATTTTTAATCTGTGTTTCCATGACCCTTTATTGAATGTAATTTCTTTGCATTATGATCTGAAAAGGATACATTTGATATTTCTGCTTTTCTGCATTTAGTTTTGTGGTTTTTATGCCATAATAACATGGTCAATTTTTGTATAGGGTCATGTACTACTGAGAAAAAGGTATTTTCTTCTCTATTCCCATTCACTTTTCTCTGGAGGTCTATTATATCTAACTTTTCTAAAATTTTATTAATTTCCTAAATTTTTTTTTATTTGTCAGATATATCTGGTTTTGAAAGGAGAAAGCTGAGGTCCCCCACTGGTATGGTTTCCTCCTCTAACTCATTTCACTTTTCTTGTAAGAATTTGGATGCTATACCATTTGGTACATGTATGTTTAGTATTGACATTATTTCAGTGTTTATGTTACCTTTTAGCAAGGTGTAGTTTTCATGCTTATTTCTTTAATAGATCTGTCTTTGCTTTTGCATCATCTAAGATCATGATTGCTACTCTAATTTTTTAAAAATTTCATATGAAGTATAATAAATTTTGCTCTAGCCCTTTATGTTTACCTTGTGTGTGTCTCTCTGTTTCAAATATGTTTCTTATAAACAACATATTGTAGGATTCTGATTTTTAATCCATTCTGCTATCTGCTTCCATTTTATGGGTAAATTCATCCCATTCACATTCAGAGTTATAATTACTGTTTCTTTCCCTCCATTCTACTTCCCCTCTTCTCCTTTCACCCTGCCCCTTCTCAAAAGGGTTGGCTTCTGACCATCATTTCCCCCAATCTGACTTCCCTACTATCACCAACCCTTCCTCTTAATCCCTTTCCCTCTTGCTTCCCTGTAGGGTAAGATAGATTTCTGTACTCAAATGAGTGCGTTTGTTGTTCCTTGTTTGAGCCAATTGCAATTCCAATGAGATTCAAACATTGCCTGCCATCCTCCCTCTACCCCCCAATCTTTCCATCTATTGTAAAGCTCTTTCATGCCTCTTAATTTATGTGAGATAATTTACCTCATTCTACATCTCCTTTACCCCTTCTCTTTGGACATATCTTTTTCTCACCCCTTAATTTTACTTTTTTGGATATCATCTCATCATAATCAACTCACATCCACACCCTCTATGTGTATACACACATCCTTCTAACTACTCTAATAATGAGATTTTAGGAGTTTCAAGTATCATCTTCCCATGAAGGAATGTAAACAGTTTAACCTTATTAAGTCCTTATGATTTCTATTTCCTGTTCATCTTTTTAGGCTTCTTTTGAGTCTTGTATTTGAAAATCAAATTTTCTAGTTAGCTCTGGTCTTTTTGTCAAGAATGCTTGGAAGTTCTCATTAAATGTAGTTTTTCACCTAAAGGATTTGTTTTGTTGGGTTGGTGATTCTTGGTTATAATTCTAGTTCCTTTGCCTTCTGGAATATCATATTCCAAGCTGATCATTTAACGTAGAAGCTGCTAACTCTTGTGTTATCCTGACTGTGGTTCTATGATATTTGAATTATTTCTTTCTGGTTGCTTGCAATACTTTCCTCCTTGACCTGGGAGATTTGGAATTTGGTTGTTTTCATTTTGAGATCTCTTTCAATAGTACTTTATTTTTCCAAACACATGTAAAGATAGTTTTCAACATTCATTTTTTAAAAGAGAAAGTCCACAGAATGAAACACTTCAATACTTTTTAAAAATAGCTTTTTGTTTTTCAAAATACATGCAAAAATAGTTTTCAACATTCACCCTTACAGAACATTATGTTCCATATTTTTCTCCCTACCTTCCCACTTCCCCCTTCCTCTAGATAGCAAGTAATCCAATATAGGTTAAACATGTGCAATTCTTCTAATGAGTTTTCCACATTTCTCATGCTGCACAAAATAAAACACATCAAAAAGGAAAAAAATGAGAGAAAAAAACCAAACAAGCAAGAAAACAACAAAGGTGAAAATTCTATGTTGTGATCCACATTCATGCCCCACAGTCCTCTCTCTGGATGCAGATGGCTCTCTCTATCACAAGTCTATTGGAGCCTGTCATCTCGTTGTTGAAAAGAGCTATGTCCATCAGAATTGATCATCACATGATCTTTTCATTGCTGTGTACAGTGTTCTTTTGGTCTAGTTACTTCACTCAGCATCAGTTCCTGTAAGTCTTTCCAGGCCTTTCTGAAGTCATCTTGCTGATTGTTTCTTATAGAACAATAAAATTCCATTACATTCAAATACCATAACTTATTCAGCCAATCTGTAACTGATGGGCATCAACTCAATTTCAATTTCCTTGCCACTACAAAAAGGGCTGCTACAAACATTTTTGCACACAACATTCATTTTTGTAAGACTTTGTGTTTTGAATTTTTCTCTCTTCCTCCCTTATTTACCCCCTCCTCAAGACAGCAAGTAATCAGTATAGGTTAAATACGTGCAATTCTTTCAAACATATTTCCATAATTGTTATGTGTAAGAAAAATCAGACCAAAAAGGAAGAACCATGAGAAAGAAAAAACAAACAAAAAATGGTGAAAATACTAAGCTTTGATCCATATTTAGTCTCTAGAGTTCTCTCTTTGGATGCAGATGACATTTTCTATTTGAGAATCTTTTTCAGGAGGTGATTAGTGGATTTCTTTAAATTTCTATTTTATCCTCTGGTCCTAAAATATCAGTGTAGTTTTCCTTGATATTTTCTTGAAATATAATGCTCTTCAGAACCAGGAGATCATTATACACTTCACCAACAATACTATATGAGGATCAATTCTGATGGACGTGGCTATCTTCAACAATGAGAGGATCCAAATCATTTCCAATTGATCAGTAACGAACAGAACCAGCTACATCCAGTGAAAGAACACTGGGAAATGAGTGTGGACCACAACATAGCATTTGCACTCTTTATGTTATTGTTTGCTTACATTTTTGTTTTTCCTTCCAGGTTATTTTTATCTTCTTTCTAAATCCAATTCTTCTTGTGTAGCAAGACAACTGTATAAATATGTATACATATATTGTATTTAACATATATTTTAGCATATTTAATATGTATGGGATTATCTGCCATTTAGGGGAGGGGGTGGAAGGAAGGAGGGAAAAAGTTGAACAGAAGTTTTTGCAAGGGTCAATGTTTTGTCAATAAAAAGTTACAATTAAAAAAAAACTTCAAAAAGGAATATAATGCTCTTTTTTATGATGGCTTTAAGGTAGTCCAATAATTCTTAAATTATCTTTCCTTGATCTTCTTTCTAGATCATTTGGTTTTCTCATGTGATACTTCACATTTTCTTCTATTTTTTTCATTCTTTTGATTTTTTTTTGAGGTTTCATGCAATCATTAACTTCCACTTGCACAATTCTAATTTTTCAAAAGTTATTTTCTTCAGTGAATGTTTGTGACTCTTTTTCCATTTCTAATATTTAAGGAATTTTTAAAAAAGAATTTTTGTGCATCTTTTGACATTTGGTGTATTCTGCTCTTTAAGGTATTGTTTTCTTCAGTTTTTTTGAACCTCCTTTATCAAGCTATTGACTCTTTTTAATATTACTTTCATTTCCTCTCCTCATTTTCCCTCTGCCTCTTTTACTTAATTTTAAAAATCTTTTTTGAGCTCTTCCAGTACTTGAGATCAATTCACATTTTTCTATGTAGCTGCTTTGATCTCATTGTCTTCCTCTGAGTTTGTGTTTTGACCTTTCCTGTCACCATAGAAGCTTTCTATAGTCAGGTTATTATTATTATTTTTTGATGTTTGATCATTTTAATAGCCTTTTCCTTGACTTTTAACTTTATGTGAAAGTTGAACTCTGCTCCTAGAGCGGAAGGGACACTTTCCCAAGCTTCAGGTTTTTTGTGCTGTGTTGTTTAGAGTTACTTCTGGGGGGAGGCAGTAAGTTTCAATTCTGTTAAGGTGTTATAATCTAAGGAGAATGATCAATGCTTTCCTGGCCTGTGCTCTGCTCTGTGAGCAACCAAAAGCATTATTTTCTACTTTGTAACTATGACCAATATCATAATTGTCACAGGATTACCTTGTAATTGCTCCTGTTAGTACTCATCCTTGCCCTGGATCCTACACCCCAGAACCTTCTATGGGCAGTGCAACAGAGTCCTGCCCCCAGTGCCAGCAAACGGTCTCCTGTAATCTCCTTCTGACTAATTTTCTGATCTCCTTACTATCTGTGGGCTGAAAGCTACAGAAGGAAGTTGCCACTGCTACTGATTTAATCACCCCTCAAGGCCTGTTAATGGTTTGCTGGGGTGAGACCTGCACGGGTACAGCCTGTGCTGGACTGTGCTCTAATCTTACCCCAGGAAGACAGACCTTCAATACCAATTTTCTAAGTTATCTTGGGCTACAAAATTGTTTCACCCTGCCCTTTTGTTGGTTCTGCCATTCCAGAATTCATTTTGAGGCATTATTTTAATGTTTGTTGGAGGGGAATTTGGGAGAGCTCGGATGAGTCCCTGTCTTTGCTCCACCATCTTGGCTCTGCTGTACTCTAGTTCAGGACTTTTCAACTCTGCGGTTATTTTCTAGCTATATAAATGTAACTTAACATGATTATGTAAGTGGGCCCACATATTCAATCATTTGCACCTACCCTAAGGTATCTCTCAGAGATTTCCTCACTTCTCACCCCTACCCATGCCCAAGATATAAATGTGTAGCAGAGGTCTTAGGCTCCTGGCACTGTGGACTCTATCTCTGGTCAGCCTGTCTTGGTTCCAGAATCATGGTTTCTAGGTTTATTGCCCCAAGTCAGTGTTCCATGGTCTTGTATAACAGTAGAAAATCAGGGGATTCAGAGATAGAAAGCATCTGAGAGACATTCTAGTACAAATTGTTCATTTGGCACTGAGAAAACTTAAACCAAGAGAGGAGACATCTTTTCCAAGCTTATAGAAGAAGTATGGAGCCAAGCTGCAAGTGGAACTTTGTTGTGATGGATTGGCAAGAACCCTAGCTACGTCCAAAGCCCTCCTTTTTTACTCTCTGTAGGGTGAGCTGTTCAACCTTACATAAACTCCCTTGGTGTCTCTGCTCCTCAGTTTCCTCATCCATCACATTAGCTACCTGTCCTAGTGGTTGTCAAGAAAGACCTTTATGGGCTTTAAAGCATAAGAAAAATGAGGTATTGTGCATTCTCTAAACCCCATACCTTGTCTTCATGGCTTGGTTCAGCCAACCATTTCTGCCTTGAACCCCTCCTCCCCACCTCTGGGTCACTCTCTTTTCTAGCGTCCATGGACAGGATGGACAGACTAGCATGAGTATTCACTTCTGTATAGTCAATAACTTAGAATGAAGAAATTCATTTACCTCAGAAGGGGAAGCACTAGAATGATTTGGCTCATGGCCCCAAACTGTGCCTTGTTCTTACACGTCAACTATAATTAGCATAAAATTATGCTATGTACATTATACTATGGTATAGGACATTAAAGATGGAAGAGATTTTAGAAACCATAATAATAGCAGTGAGTATATAGTATTTACAAAACATTTTATATCTATGAATAGACTCATCCACAATAGGTACTACAGGCATTATTATCCCATTTTGCAGATGAAGAAACTAAAGGTCAGAGGTTAAATGAGTTCCTGGTGGTCACTTATCTAGTTAGTGTAAGAAGCAGTACTAGAACCCAGTTCTTCACAATTCTCCAAGTCTAGGACTCTATTACACGAAATTACCCAATACCCCAGTTGCACGGATGAGTAAACTCTGAGGCCCACGGAAGGGAAATGAGTCACCTAAAGTCATACAGTGAACGAGTATCCAAGCTAGAACTAGACCCTGTGTCTCCTGGCTCTTTATAAACAAGCCTGTATTAGCCGAGAATTCATTCCCTTGGATCAACATTGCTCTACATTTGTTTTTGAAGTGATAATTCTCTGGTTCACCCTGCTCGATTTGCCCATAAACACACTAGTAGAAATGGGAAGGCAGGAGACTAAGGTGTGGCTAGGTCAGCTTGGAAGACAGCCACACTCACTCTGATGACATCTGGGCCCACAGGATAAGCCTATTTAACCTTTAAAGACTCCAACTCCAGTGCCCCATTATCCCAAGTCTGCCATGTGTATTGTAACCTCCCAGGGCCTCAGTAGAAATTCCCTCAGGGGAAATATCAGTTTCCCCAATATGGAAATGAAGAAATTACACTAGGTCCCTTCTAGCTCTAGATCTATGGTTTTATAATCACTTTACCTGTAATCCTATAATCACTTTCCCTCCCTGGACCTCAGTTTCCTCCTCTGGAAAATGAAGGTTTGGATGATATGGCCTCTGAGGTCCCTCCTAGCTTGAAATCTAAGCACCTATGATCTACTTCCCAGCCTCCAACTCCAATATATCAGTTACCACCTTTCCCCAGGACCTCACATTGCATTTTATTTTGTATCTTTCCTAATGCTGATCGTGAAATAGTATATATTACAGTTTACCCATATACACACACACATAAGCGCGCGCGCACATGTGCACACGTACTGGATTGTGAGCTCCATGGGGAACAGAGTCAGATAAGGCTTATGTGAGGTTTGTATCTCCCCAGTACCTGGCACAATGCTCTCTTTGGATTGGATTGGTATAACTGGTTTTGATCCTGCTTCTGCTAACTGTGTGAACTTAGGTAAGTTCCTTCATAGATTCAGAACCAGAAAAGACCATAGAGATCATTTGGTCTGGCCTCCCCTCATTTTCCATTTGGGGAAACTAAGGTCCAGGAAGGGAAAGGTTATTTTCTCTACCTCCACCATTACTATATCTATGGGACTAATGGTTATGTTTCTTGGATACATTATGTTAATGAGCTTTTTACTTGGCAGAAGGTAAAACCCATTATTGTCTATAGAAAGTTGCAGTTGGAGGAGCATCTTCATAATGGCTCTGGATTCCCATCACTTCATTTTATATAAGTGAATTCCAACTATGCAACATAGATGGTAGACTTGGAGGCATGAGGGTCAGGATGTTTACAATTAGCACTTGCTGGTGCCAATGGGTCCTATTATCCACACGCAAACTTGTCAATTGTTTTAATTTTCTTCAATATGACTCTTAAATTTTAAAACTGTCCACTTTAATGAATATGTATGCTTTTAAAAAATCATCATTCATTCAGCAGCATCATCAATTTAGAACTGTAGATCATTCGTCTTAACCATATCATTTTACAGATGGGGAAATTGAGAAACAGAGTGGGAAGTGACTTGTCCAAGATCATATATATATCATATAGCAGAGCTGGAACTTGAACCTATCCCTCTGACTCCCAACCCTAGTGGTCTTTTCAGTAGATCTAGTGATAAAGAATAGTTGGAGTATAAAAGGTTCTCTTTTGGTAGCCTCAGTTTACTTATGTATAAAATGAAGGAATTTAATTATATGTCATATAAAGTCTCTTCCAGCTCAAATTCCCATATTTCTGCTTATGGAGTCACTGGAAATTGTAGAGCCCAGTGCAATCAGGGTCAAGTTTTGTTGTCCTTAAAAGGTATTATATACAGCTGTATACAAATGACTCATGGGAGTTTGTAAACACCCCTCCTTCACCCAATCAATTCTTCTCCCTAAAGAATTGCTAAATAAAGAATTCGGGAAACAGCTAAAGAGAAATTAAAACTATTCTCAAACAACTGAAAAAATGGCCAACTACTGAAGGACCAGATACAAATGAATGCATTTTTTTTCTTGGGGAAAGAGATAGGGCACCCAGTTTAAGAAACAGTACAGTCCCTGCCTGGCACTGGGAATACAATTTTCCCCCCCGTATGACTTTGGCTGAAGCATCTTGACAGACAGAACCCATTTAAAAGGTACAGTACATTTCCCTGCTCTGCTGATTGCTTCATATACACCAAGGATATCATGGTCCTTCTATCAAAAGGACATGAGAAGAGCCTGTTCTCATCAAAGGACATGAAAAGAGCCTGTCCTCATCAAAGCCTTTATTCTTTTTTTTGAAATCATATTTTATTTTTTTCTTAATCATCAAAAATCTGCCTTCTCATTTTACCACTTAACCCTCCCTCACTCAAATTGAGAACAAAAAAAACCCCAAAATTTATTTCAAATATATATAGTCATTCAAAACAAATTTTCACATTGGTCATATCCAAAATAATAATAGACTTCTGTGGATTCAGCTAGTTCTGCTGGTAACAGAGATTTTTGTTGTTCAGTCATTCAGTCGTGTCCAACTCTTTACCACCCCATGAACAGCAGGCCCTTCTATCCTCTACTATTTCTCAAAGTTTGTCCAACTTTGCATTTGTTGTTTCTATGACACTCTCTCTCCATCTTATCCTCTGCTGTCCCCTTTCCCTTTTGCCTTCAATCTTTCCCAACATCAAGGTCTTTTCCTGTCTTTTCATTATGTTGCCAAAGTATTTAAACTTCAGTATTTGACTTTCCAGTGAATAGTCTAAATTAAATATTGACTGATTTGATTTCCTTGCTGTCCAAGGGACTCTGAAAAGTCTTCTCCAGCGCCACAATTCAAAAACATTGATTCTTCGGCTCTCAGCTTTAGTTATAGTCCAACTTTCACAGCCCTACCTTGCTACTGGAAAAACTGAAAAAACTTTGACTCTATGGACCTTTGTTGGCAAGGTAATGTCTCTGCTTTTCAGTATGCTGGCCAGATTTGCCAGAGATTTCCTTCCAAGGAACAAGTATCTTTTAATTTCATGGATGCAGTTGCCTTCTGCAGTGAGCTTTGAGGTCAAGAATATAAAATATGATGCTCCTTCCATTTCTTCTCTCTCTCTTTGACAGGAAGTGCTGGAACCAGTTGCCAAGATCTTTTTTTTTTTTTTGACAAACTTCAAGCCAACTTTTACACTCTCTTCTTTCACCCTCACCGAGAAGCTTCTTAATTCCTCTTCACTTTCTGCCATCAGAGTGGCATCATCTGCATATGTGAGATTGTTGATATTTCTCTCTGCAACCTTAATTCTAGCTTTTGATTTATCCAGCCTGACATTTTCCATGATATACTCTGAATGTAAGTTAAATAAATTCTTCAGTCATTTTCATTTCTGTCTGATTTTTTGTGACCTGATTTTATTGGCAAAGGTACTGGGATGGTTTGCCATTTATTTTTTCAGTTCATTTTGCAGATGAGGGAACTGAGGAAAACAGGGTTAAGTGACTGCCCAGAGTCACACAATTAGTAAGTATATGAGGCCAGATTTGAACTCAGGAAGATTAATCTTTCTGACTCCAAGCTCAGTAGTTTATCCACTCCAATCTAAACCAGTCACTTATTCCATGTTCACTTCTAACTGGTTTTCTTGACCTACACACAGGTTCCTCAGGAACTTAATTGTGTAAGACAATCTGTGTAAACCATCTCTTTGAAGATTCATTTTGTTGTGATCTACCCAAGCAAAGACTGGTATAGTCAATGAAGCAGAAGTAGATGTTTTCCTGGAACTTCTTGATTTCTCCACAATCCAGTGAATGTTGGCAATTTGGTCCCTATGTTCCTCTGCCTCTTTGAAAACTAGCCTGCTTTTTTGAGAATTCTCACTTTACCTAAGACTGTAGCCTACCTTGCAGAATCTTAAGCATCACCTTCCTGGAGTGTGAAGTGAGCATAATTGTTCAGCCTTCAGAACACTCTTTAACATTGCCATTCTTTAGGATTGGTACCCCAGTGTACAACTTTAAAGTCAGCTTTTATTCTTCCCTCTCTCCAACTCCCTTATTCAATCAGTTGTCACATCTTGTCAGCTCTATACCTCCACATCATTTCTCAGATCAATCCTCTTCTCTTCACTCACATGGCCACCACTTTAGTTCAGGCCCATGTAACCTCTCGGCTGAACTGTTGTAATAACCTCTCTGATTCTGATGTCATCCCTTTTCTTTGATAATCTACACAGCTGCCAAAATGATACTGCAAAGACACAGACCTGACTACGTTTTATTGCCCCTTCCTCCAATTTTAAGATCTTTAATCACTTCCTATTGCCTTTAGGATAAAATATAAAAATACAGCCCAGCATTTAAATCCTCTATACAATCTGACTTCCACTGACCTTTCTGGTCTCATTTCATATTCTTTCCCTTCCTGCCCTTTCCATTCCAGTTAAATCAAAAAGTACAATATATATGCATGCACAATAGACAGAACATTTGAGTCAGAAGACTGGGATTAAAATCCTATTTCTGTCACTTGAGCAGATTACTCTTTGGACTTCCATTTCTGTAAAATGGTGAGATTGGACTATATGGCCTCTAAGCTAGTCCTATCTAGCTGCACAACTATGATCCCTAGTAGGATGTTCTTTGAGGGCACAGATGTTTCTGCTTTTGTCTTTGTAGCTCTTAGCATGGTGCCTCACACAAAGCCAGTGTTTAGTTGATATTTGTTGATGTGAATTAAAATATTCCATTTTACAAGGCAGCTTTGTTTCAAAGAGAGACAGTGACTTGCCTAAGATCACACAGCTAATAAATGTCAGAGATAATTTCAAATTAACGACTCTCACAGTAATGATAAATGAATTATCCAAGTAACAGGTTAGAACAGATGAGATCATAATCAACTAAGGAAGGGATATGGAAAACTCAGAAAGCAATGGGAACAACAGATTGAAGATCTTTCTCTTCCATGTTTGATATATCTGCTTCCTCATCCATCTTCCACACATTAAGTGACTGTTCTAAAACAAAGATCTGCTTGTGTCATGCCCTGGTCAATAAACTCCCGGAGTGCCCCAAGATCACATACAGACCCTTCATTTTGGTAGTTAAAGACCTTCAGGCTCCAACCTACCTTTCTAGCCCTATTCTATATTATTCCCCTTAATACACTTTACTTTTTTTTATAGCTTTTTATTTATAAAACATATGCATGAGTAATTTTTCAACACTGACCTTGGCAAAAACTTCTGTTCCAACTTTTCCCTTCCTTCCCTCCATCCCCTCTCCTAGATGGCAGGTAGTCCCATACATGTAAATATGTTAAAGTCTTAACACACTTTACAATCCAACCAATCTGGTCTTCTTGCTGTTCCTCCTCAGAGGTAACATTCATTCTCCCACCTCCATGCCTTTATATTGGTGGTTCCCCATGTTCGGACTGTCTTCCCACTTCACCTCCACCTACTAATACCCTAATTTCCTTCAAAGCTTAGCTCAAATATGACCTCCTTTAAGAGACCTTTCCTGAATCTCTCCAGCAGCTGGTTCATTCCTCTCCTCTCCAATTACCTATGTGTTTTGTGTATACTTATGTATATGTGTATGCATGTTGTTTTTCCCAATAGTACATAACCCTTTGAGCAAAGAGACTTTAATTTTTTGTGTTTGTATCTCTAGCACCCAGTACAGTTCTTAGAGTAGGTGCTTTAATTAGGTCTTGTTGATTATTTATAATGATAATTATAGTTAACATTTATATATTGCCTTAATTTGCAATTAATTATTAATTTAAACATATTTATCTGTCTGTATTCTTCCTTTATCTCCCTCATTTAATTTTCAAAATCTTTTTTGAGGTCTTCCATGGTCTGAAACCAATGCATATTTTTTTGGGAGGCTTTGGATGTAAGAACTTTGACTTTGTTAACTTCTTAGGAGCATGTGTTTTGATCTTCCTTGTCCCTCTAGTAACCGTCTATGGTCAGAATCTTTTTTTATTGTTTACTCATTTTCCCAACCTATTACTTGACTTTTAACTCTTTGTTAAAGAGCCCCAGCTCTTGTTTCCAGGGTGGAGAGTGCATTGTCGGAAGCTTCGGGAGCTTTGTGAAGCTGTTTTCAGAGATATTTCTTTTTTTTTTTTTTTTTAGTTTTTCCAGCAATTAATATTTTTTTATTAATTTTTATTTTTTATTTAATGATTACTTTATATTGACAACATTATTCCTTGCACTCGTTTCTTTTCCGATTTTTTCCCCCTCCCTCCCTCCACCCCCTCCCCTAGATGGCAAGCAGTCCTTTATATGTTGGATATGTTGCAGTATATCCTAGATACAATATATGTTTGCAGAACCGAACAGTTCTCTTGTTGCACAGGGAGAATTGGATTCAGAAGGTATAAATAACCCGGGAAGAAAAACTAAAATGCAGATAGTTCACATTCGTTTCCCAGTGTTCGTTCTTTGGGTATAGCTGATTTTGTCCGTCATTTATCAATTGAAAGTTAGGTCTCTTTGTCAAAGAAATCCACTTCCATCAAAATATGTCCTCATACAATATCATTGTCGAAGTGTATAATGATCTCCTGGTTCTGCTCATTTCACTTAGCATCAGTTCATGTAAGTCTCGCCAGTCCTCTCTGTATTCATCCTGCTGGTCATTTCTTACAGAACAATAATATTCCATAACATTCATATACCACAATTTACCCAGCCATTCTCCAATTGATGGGCATCCATTCAATTTCCAGTTTCTAGCCACTACAAATAGGGCTGCTACAAACATTTTGGCACATACAGGTCCCTTTCCCTTCTTTAGTATCTCTTTGGGGTATAAGCCCAATAGAAACACTGCTGGATCAAAGGGTATGCACAATTTGATAATTTTTTGGGCATAATTCCAGATTGATCTCCAGAATGGTTGGATTCATTCACAACTCCACCAACAATGCATTAGTGTCCCAGTTTTCCCGTATCCCCTCCAACATTCATCATTATTTTTTCCTGTCATCTTAGCTAATCTGACAGGTGTGTAGTGGTATCTCAGAGTTGTCTTAATTTGCATTTCTCTTCAGAGATATTTCTAGGGACTTTAAGTTTTCAGTTCTTCCAAGGTGATATCATCTAAGGAGGGGTGTGTTTACTACTTTCTTGAACTGTGCTCTGGTCTATGAGCAGCTACAAGCAGCACTCTTTTTCACCCAGTCTATGAAGAGGGTTCCAGTTCCACTGTGGCCACAAGCTCTGGTGTGCTAGTGTTCTCCTCACCCTGGGATTACCCATCCAGGACTGCAATCTGGATCTGAGTATGCACAAAGCAACAGAGTCCTGCCTCGGTGCTAGCAAAGAGATCCTGTAATTTCCCTCTGACCGGATGTTCGACCCTTATGTCTTCTGTGGGCCGAGAGCTCTGGGAGCAGCTCTCAGGGATTTCCAAGGCCTGTTCCTTCTTGTTTTGCTGGGCCAGGGCTATGCTGACTCAGCTTGTGCTAGACTGTGCTCTACTGTCACCCTCGTGCAACAGACCCTTCATGCCTATCCTCCAAGTTGTCCTACACTGAAAAATTGTTTCACTCCATCTTTTTGTGGATTCTGATCCTCTAAAATTTGTTTGGAGTCATTATTTAAAAGTATTTGAAGGGATTTGGGGGGACAGCGCTGATGAGTCCCTGCTTTTACTATACCATCTTAGCTTTGCCTCTGTATATATTTTCCCCTGATAGAAAGTAAGTTCTTTAAGGGCAGAAACTTTTTCCTTTGTCTTGGATTTCTCTAGTACCTCTTTTGGTGCCTGACACATAGTAGGTGCTTAGTAAATGCTTGTTGAATTGAATTGACTAGAAACACATGGTTTTTTTTAATTAATAGAAAAATTAATGAAATGTTTAATAAATTACTAAAATTATTGAAAATTAATGAATTTAGTGAATAACATTTAATTAATGAAACAAAATTAAAATTAATGGAAAATTTTGTAGAATTATGGCTTCAAAGCTAGAAAGAACCTGAGAGATCATTTGGTCCAATTCCCTCATTTAAAAATGAGGAAATGAAGGCCAAAGAAAGGGACTAGCCTAGAGTCACACAGATAGCAAGCATCAGAATTGGAGTTTGAACTTAAGTCCTCTGACTCCAAAGCCTGGGTTCTTTCCAATGTACTATGTTGCTTTTTTAGAAGTTTGATGAGTTTTCCCATGGAGCTAATAGTAGTTTTGATGGGTCCCAACTGCTTCCTGAGGTTGTTTTGTAGACTAATGGATTACCCAGCCTCTCAACTACCTGGTTCTTCACTGGTCTACTATCTTGTGTTTTCTAAGTGCGCCAAGAT
Source organism: Antechinus flavipes (assembly GCF_016432865.1). NCBI lineage: Eukaryota > Metazoa > Chordata > Mammalia > Dasyuromorphia > Dasyuridae > Antechinus > Antechinus flavipes. The sequence continues at coordinate 40,955,861 of NC_067404.1, read as the reverse complement.
TTCATTGTACAATTCACTCCCCAGGCTTATGTACATGATGTGAGAATTGAGCCTCATATCTCTGCTTGTTTCTTTTTTGCATAGGTGGTCAGAAAGGCTATCTCAATCTGCTGCTCAGTAGAGTGACATACTGGTCATGGGCCTTGAAGTATGATGTCTAGGCTTTTCTGTTAATCATGATTTTCAGGTAGTCTAATGATTCTTAAATTTTTTTCCCTCTCCATCTCCATCCTTCATTTTTATTTATGTGCTAATGAACTGAGCTGGAGGAAATCATGAAATCATTTTAACTGGATCCACTATAAATTGTTATACTGGATCCACTATAAATTGTTGTTACCTAATCTCAACAGGACATTCACTGTGCTAAGGAAATCCTACTCCTTCTGCTTGATGGATTCCCTGTTTTACTTTCCACAGAGATTACTGCAAATCTTTTCTCTCATCAAGCTTTCCCAGGTACTCCATCCCTTACCCTCTAGGCTAAGGACTTGACTGAATGCTGAATACTTCACTAAAAATATTGAGGCTTTTTTCCAAGAGCTCTGTCTTCCCTCTTCATCTCACATCCCTCAGATATCATTCTCCACTCTTTCTCCTTTACTTTTGTCTCGGATGATGCAAGGCAAGGAGATTGATGTGTACCATTGATCCCATCCGTCCCCCTCCCCACCCCATCTTCTTTAGCAGATTGCCCTTCGTATCATCCCCAGTCTTTTGCCAGTCCTCACTGTATCTCTAGCTACTGGCTCCTTCAATGCTGGTCATGTCCCCCATCCTTAAAATACTCCTTTCTATATCCCATTACTCCTACTAGTCATTGTCCTATATTTCTCTTCCCCATCTCAGCTCAATTCCAAAAATTTATTTATATTCAGTGCTTCCTCTCTTTCTCTTCTAAACCCTTGGCAATCTGGCTCCAAACTCATAATTCAAATGCAACAGCTCTCTCCAAAATTACCAATGATCTCTTACTTGCTAACTTGAATGGCCCTTTCTGAGGTCTCACACTTCTTCACTTCATTGAAACCTTTGACACCTGACCCCTCTCTGCTCTTGGATATTATTTCTCCTCTTGGTTCTTGGGAATCTGCTTTCTTGTTTCTCCACCTACTTATCTGACTGCTCCTTCTCTGCTGCTCTTCTATGGCATGCCCATTAAGTATTCTACTTCTGGCTAGGCCCTTCTCTCTCTCTCTGTCTCTCTCTCTCTGTCTTTCTCTGTCTCTGTCTCTGTCTCTCTCTCTTTCTCTCCTTTTTATCTTCTCACTGGGTGAGAGCTCTCATGGATTCCATTATCTCTAGGAGTATGATTCCCAGATCTATTTATCCAGTTTAGTGTCTCTCTTGAACCTAGGCATGAATCACCAATGGCCCATTAGACATTCTAACTGGACAGCCCATGTGCAACTCAAACACAATATGTTCAAAACAGAATTCTTTATCTTTTTTCCTAAAACCCACCCTTTTACAACCATTCTTCTAGTCTCACCACAGGTTCACAATCTCAAAGTTGTCCTCCTTTCTCTATCATTGTACTTATCCAATCAAGTTAACATATCTTGTAATCTGGGTATATACATCCTCTTGTCTTAACTCATTTGGCAACTATCCTGCTTCAGACTCTCATCACTTATTTGGACTATTGCAGTAGCCTCCTAATTGGTTTCCTTGCCTCAAGTCCAATCTGTCTTCTATTCATCTGCCAAAGTGATTTTCCTAAAATGTAAGTCTGAACTTGTCAGCTTCCCATTCCCTAAAATATAGGAGCTCCCCATTTCACCTAGAAACATCTGTTTTTAGTTAAAAATCTTTCTAACCTGGTCTCTTCCAATTGTTTGTTCATTTTTCAGTCACGTCCTACTCTTGGTGACTCCATTTGGGGTTTCCTTAGCAAAGACACTGGAGCAGTTTACCATTTCCTTCTCCAGCTCATTTTACAGAGGAGGAAACTGAGGCAAACAGAGTAAAGTGACTGTCAGAATCATCTGGTTAGTAAGTGTGTGAAGCCAGATTTGATTTGAGGAAGAGTCCTCCTGATTCCAGGCCCAGCATTCGATCTACTATAGAGCCACCTAGCAGCCCATCCCCTTCCTCTGTTTCCAGTAGTTTAACCTTCTACACCAGGGGTCCTCAAACTTCTTAAATAGAGGGCCAGTTCACTGTCCCTCAGACTGTTGGGAGGGCCGGACTATAGTAAAAACAAAAACTTTGTTTTGTGGGTCTTTAAATAAAGAAACCTCATAGCCCTGGGTGAGGGGGATAAACGTCCTTAGCTGCTGAATCTGGCTTGCAGCCGTAGTTTGAGGACCCCTTATCTACCCCCTCTAAAGACCATTCACACCAGCCCACTTGCTGCTCCCCACACAGGACTCTCCCATGCTCCTTTCCGTGTCCTGATACTATTTTTGTCACCTATGCCTGGAATGCTCCATTACCTCAACCTCATAAAATCTGTCTCTTCCTCCAAGATGAAGTTGAGATGCCCCCTTCTCTGACAGACCTTTTTCCTCCTCCAGTAAAATCTAGGCTCCTTGGAGACAGGGGCTGTTTGGCTTTTTCTTAGTACTCCTGGTGCCGGTACATTGTAAACAATAATAAATGTTCCTTGAGCACTTAATTGATTGAAACTGAATTTTGGGAAGGGAAGAGGTATGATTTTCATTCCTTGCATTTGATCGTCACTGATTGAACCGATAAATGATGCATTTATTAGGGCACCATGCTAAACTCTGGGGATACAAAGAAAAAACAAAATCTTATTCCCTGTACTCCAGGAGTTCGGAGCCTAATGGGGAAAGAGGGAAGGAATAACATTCAATCAATTATGAGCAAACAAATTATGCAGAGGGTTAATTGGAGACAAGAAACCAAGGGACACGTTGCCAGGAAGAAGGAATCAGGAAGGACTTTTTGAGGAACATGAAATTTTAGCTGGGACTAGAAGGAAGTGAGGGGGTGTAGGAGTTGGACAGATAAGGAGGGAGAGGAATCCAGACATGAAAGTTAGCTGGTGGGGAAGTGGAATACTTTGTGCAATTAACAGCAGGGAGGTCTGAGTCACTGGCTGGATTGTAGAGTACAGGAGGTGAAGAAGGTGTGAGAAGACTGGAAAGGTAAGAGAGGGCCAGGTAATGAAGGGCTTTGAATGCTAGGCAGAAGATTCTATATTTTATCCTGAGAGTGATAGGGAGCCGCCAGGGCTTGAAGAGTGCATGGTTAGATCTGTGTTTTAGGAAGATCAGTTTGGCAGATAAGTGAAGGATGGACTTGAGGAGGCGAGGGACTTCAGCAAGGAGACTATTGCCGTGGGACCGATGTAGATGAAGAGGGCCCCTGGCTGGCTGGAGTCAGGCAAGAGGGGTATGTGAGTAATGAATCCAGAAGGTAGAATTGACAGTGCTTGGCAATACATCGGCTATAGGGGAGAAGACAGAGGAGGAATGGGGGATGATACTGAAGTTGTAAGGCTGGTGACTGTAAGGAGGCTGGTGCCTATTGCAGTAAGAAGCAATTTAGGAAAAGGAGAAGAAGGGGCAGTGGATAGAGTGTCAGACCTGGAGTCAGGAAAACACCTCCAGATACTTACTGGAATACTCTTTGATTCTTATTGCCACTTCCAGATACTTACTAGCTGTGTGACCCTGGCCAAGTCATTTTACCTTGGGCAAGCTTCAGTTTCCCCATCTGTAACATGAGTTGGAGAAGGAAATGGCAAACTACTTCAGTATCTTTGCCAAGAAAACCCTAATTGAACAGGAGAAAAGAGGGCACAGGAGAAAAGATAAGAGTTAGATTGTAGACATATTGAATTTAAGGTATGTATATTTAAGAATCAGCAGCATAATTTGATAAAATCCAACATCCCTTCCTAATAAAAACACTTGAGAGTATAGGAATAAATGGACTTTTCCTTAAAATAGTCAGGAGCATATATTTAAAACCGTAAATAAGCATCATATGCAATGGGGAAAAACTGGAACCTTTCCCAGTAAAATCTGGAGTGAAGCAAGGTTGCCCACTATCACTATTGTTATTCAATATTGTATTAGAAATACCAGCCTCAGCAATAAGGGTCGAGAAAGAGATGAAAGGAATTAGAGTAGGCAATGAAGAAACCAAACTATCATTCTTTGCAGATGATATGATGGTATACTTAGAGAACCCCAGAGATTCTACTAAAAAGCTATTAGAAATAATTCACAACTTTAGCAAAGTTGCAAGATACAAAATAAATCCCCATAAATCCTCAGCATTTTTATACATCACCAACAAAATCCAACAGCAAGAGATACAAAAAGAAATTCCCTTCAAAATAACTGTCGACAGCATAAAATATTTGGGAATCTATCTACCAAAGGAAAGTCAGGTATTATATGAGCAAAATTACAAAAAACTTTCCACACAAATAAAGTCAGACTTAAATAATTGGAAAAATATTAAGTGCTCTTGGATAGGCCAAGTGAATATAATAAAGATGACAATTCTCTCTAAACTAATCTGTTTATTTAGTACTATACCAATCAGACTCCCAAGAAAATATTTTAATGATCTAGAAAAAATAACAACAAAATTCATATGGAAGAACAAAAGATTGAGAATCTCCAGGGAATTAATGAAAAAAAAAATCAAATGAAGGTGGCCTAGCTGTACCAGTTCTAAAACTTTATTATAAAGCAGCAGTCACCAAAACCATTTGGTGTTGGCTAAGAAATAGATTAGTTGATCAGTGGAATAGGTTAGGTTCACAAGACAAAATAGTCAACTATAACAATCTAGTGTTTGATAAACCCAAAGATCCTAACTTTTGGGATAAGAATTCATTATTTGACAAAAACTGCTGGGATAATTGGAAATTAGTAGGGCAGAAATTAGGCACAGACCCACACTTAACACCATATACCAAGATAAGATCAAAATGGGTCCATGATTTAGGCATAAAGAACGAGATTATAAATCAATTAGAGGAACATAGGATAGTTTATCTCTCAGACTTGTGGAGGAGGAAGAAATTTGTGACCAAAGATGAACTAGAGATCATTATTGATCACAAAATAGAAAATTTTGATTACATCAAATAAAAAACTAAACTTTGTACAAACTAAAGTAATGCAAACCAGATTAGAAGGGAAGCAACAAACTGGGAAAACATCTTCCCAGTTAAAGGTTCTGATGAAGGCCTCATTTCCAAAATATATAGAGAATTGACTCTAATTTAGAAGAAATCAAGCCATTCTCCAATTGATAAATGGTCAAAGGATATAAACAGACAATTTTCAGAGGATGAAATTGAAACTATTTCTAGCCATATGAAAAGATGCTCCAAGTCATTATTGATCAGAGAAATGCAAATTAAGACCACTCTGAGATACCACTACACACCTGTCAGATTGCCTAAGATGACAGAAAAAAAATAATGATGAATGTTGGAGGGGATGCGGGAAAACTGGGACACCGATGCATTGTTGGTGGAGTTGTGAATGAATCCAACCATTCTGGAGAGCAATCTGGAATTAAGCCCAAAAAGTTATCAAACTGTGCATACCCTTTGATCCAGCAGTGTTTCTATTGGGCTTCTATCCCAAAGAAATACTAAAGAAGGGAAAGGGGCCTGTATGTGCCAAAATGTTTGTAGCAGCCCTGTTTGTAGTGGCTAGAAACTGGAAAATGAATGGATGCCCATCAATTGGAGAATGGCTGGGTAAATTGTGGTATATGAATGTTATGGAATATTATTGCTCTGTAAGGAATGACCAGCAGGATGAATACAGAGAGGCTTGGAGAGACTTACAGGAACTGATGCTAAGTGAAATGAGCAGAACCAGGAGATCATTATACACTTCGACAACGATATTGTATGATGATCAATTCTGATGGACCTGGCCACCCTCAGCAATGAGATGAACCATATCAGTTCCAATGGAGCAGTAATGAACAGAACCAGCTACTCCCCATCTGGGAGATGACTAAGAACCATTACATTGACTTCCCAATCCCTCTATTTTTGCCTGCCTGCATTTTGGATTTCCTTCACAGACTAATAGTACACTATTTCAGAGTCCGATTCTTTTTGTACAGCAAAATAACAGTTTGGTCATGTATACTTATTGTGTATCTAATTTATACTTTAATATATTTAACATCTACTGGTCATCCTGCCATCTAGGGGAGGGGGTGGGGGGGAAGGAGGGGAAAAATTGGAACAAAAGGTTGGCATTTGTCAATGATGTAAAATTACCCATGCATATAACTTGTAAATAAAAAGCTATTTGAAATTTTAAAAAAAGAATAATAGTGAGCAAAGGCTGAATAGCCTTTGAATAGCATAGGTACAGCATTGATCCGTTGGGTGCAGCTTCAGTGTCTCCATGTTTGCTGGCCTCAGACCCGAGGAGCCTTTTTTTGTCAATAGCTGAGGCCTTTGTCTGTGGGATCACTAGGTTTCTAAGACACTTTTGCTACCTTTGAAGGAAAAACTCGTATGCCCCGATTCCTCCAGCGCGCCCACGTGGGCCAATCCCTTCTCTGCACAGCAGAGAACGTGAAGCTCCAGAAGGGGGCGTGAACTCCGGAATGGAAGCCCCTTCTGGGCGCAGAGGATTTCAATTGGATCCTTATATTTCCAGTGCTTGGAACAGCACCCGGCATATAGTAGGGGTTTAATAAATACCCGTTATCCTGGATTGGATTGGGATTACCATGAATAACCGGCTTGGAACTGGGTAAAACATGCCCAGGTGACGGGCGAAGAGAGGGGCTTTGTTCGCTGAAGCCCCGGGGGCTGCTTCTGCGTTGGGCGGGCCTTCCGGGGAGCGGGAAAAAGCTTCTAAAAGGAATTTTTTTATTCCAAAGGAAACGCAGGCCGGAGGAGGAGAATGCTGTCCCTTTGGTGATGCTGCCATCTGCTGGGCCACAGTGAGAACTGCAGAGAGCGGAGGGCGGGGTAGAAGCGGAGAGAACAGAAATGGATTGGGATGAAGTAGTGCTGACATCTGCTGGCCAAGAGTAAAGTTACAGTCACTGAAAGTGCAGGTATTAACTTACCCCTAGCCAGGGATTTTCCACAAGAGACAAGTCTTTCTTTTATCTCTGGGTTCTGGCACTCTTTCCTTCCTTCCTCCTTCCATCCCTCCCTCCTCCCTTCCTTCTTCCCTTCTTTTTTCCTTACACCCTTTCTTTCTTTCTTCCCTCCCTCCCTCCCTCCCTCTTCATTTCTTTCTTTTCTCCCTTTGTTTTCTACTTACCTCCTTTTTTCCCTGCCTCCTTCCTTTCTTCTTCCTTCCATCCTTCCTGCCCTCCCTCCCTCCTTCCTCCCTTTTCTCCCTACTTTCTTTCCTTCTTCCTTCCTCCTTTCTTTTCCCCCTCCCTCCTTCCTTCTTCCCTTCTTTTCTTCCTCCTTCCTTCCATCCTTTCTGCCTTCCCTTCTTTTTCTTTTCTCCCTCCCTCTTTTCCTTCTTCCTTCCTCCCTCCTCCCTTCCTCCCTCCTTCCTTCCTTCCTTTCTTCCTCCTTTTCTTCCTTCTTTCCATCCTTCTTCCTTTCACCCTTTCTTTCTTTCTTTCTTCCCTCCTCCTCTTTCCTTCCTTCTTCCCTTCTTTTCTATGTACCTCCTTTCCTTTTCCCTCCCTCCTTCCTTCCTTTCTTCTTCCTTCCATCCTTCCTGCCCTCCCTCCCTCCTTCCTCCTTTTCTCCCTTTCTTTTCTACCTACTTCCTTTCCTTTTCCCTCCCTCCTTCCTTCCATCCTTCCCTTCTTTTCTCCTTACCCCTTTCTTTTTTCCTTCCCTTGATCCCTCCTTCCATTCTTCCTTCTCCTTTTTTCATCCCTCCTTTCCTTCTTCCTTCCCTCCCTCCCTCCTTATTTCCTTCCTTCCTCCATTTTCTCCCTACCTCCTTTCCTTCTTCCTCCTTCCTCCCTTCTTTCCTCCCTCACTCCTTCCTTCCTTGCTTCCTCCCTTTTCTCCCTACTTACTTTGCTTCCCCCCTCTCCTTTCTTCTTCCTTCTTTTCTCCCTCCTTCTTTCCTTCTTCCTTTCCTTCCCTTCTACCCTCCTTCCTTCCTTTCTTCATCCCTTTTCTCCCTATATTCTTTCCTTCTTTCCATCCTCCTTCCTTCCTTTTTCTCTCCCTCCCTCACTCCCTTCATTTCTCCCTACTTTCTTTCCTTCTTCCCTCCCTCCATTCTTTTCTGCTTCCTCCCTTCTTTTCTCCCTACCCTCTTTGCTTCTTCCTTCCCTCCTTCCTCCTTTTTTTCTCCCTCTTTACCTTCTTCCCTTCTTCCTTTTTTTCTCTCTAGTCCCTTTTTTCTTTCTTCCCTCCCTCCCTCATTTCCTCCTTCCTTCCTTTTTTCCATACTTCCTTTTTTCTTCTTTTTTCTCTACTTCCTTTCCTTCCTTTTTCTCTCCTGGAGCCTTCTTACTTCCTCCCTTCTTTTTTTTTTTTTTTTTTTTTGCTGCTTCCTTTTTTTCCTTTTCTACCTCCCTCTTTCTTTCCTTCTTCCTTTTTTTCGCTTTATCCCCTTGCCTTCTTCCTTCCCTCCCTCTTTCCTTCTTTTCTTCTTAGCTTTTTTCTTCCTACCTCTTTCCTTCTTCCCTTCCTACTTCTTTCTTTCTTCCCTTATTTTCTCCTTACTCCCTTTCCTTCTTTATTCTCTCCATCACTCCTTCCCTCCTTCCCATTTTCTCTCTCCCTCCTTACCTCCTTTATTCCTTCTTCCCCTCTTTTCTCTTTACTTACTTTCCTTCTTCCCTATTTTCTTCATTCTTTTCTTCCTTCTTTCCTTCTTCCCCTCTTTTTCTCCTTCCCCCTTTTCATCCTTTTTCTCCATCCCTTTTTTCCTTCTTTCCTCCCTTCTTCCTTCCTCAGTTTTTTCTCCCTCTCCCCTTCCATCCTTCCTTAGTTCCTTCCTTCATTTCTTTCTTTCTTCTTTTCTTCCTACCTCTTTCCTTCTTCCTTTCTTTTCTCCCTCTTTTTCCTCCCTTCTTTCCCCCTTATCTTTCTTTTTTCCTTCCTTCCCTTCCTCCTTCCTTCCCTCCTTCCTCCTTTTTTTCTCCCTACTTCTTTCCTGCCTTCCTTCCTCCCTTCTTTTCTCGATACATCTCTTTCTTCTTCCTTCCTCAGTCCTTCCTCCTTTTTTCTCCCTCCTATCTTCCCTCTTTCCTCTCCTCTTTTCTCATTCTTCCTTCCTTCCTTTCTTCTTTTTTCCCTACTTCCTTTCCTTCTTCCTTCTCTCCATTCTTCCCCCTTTTCTCCCTTTTTAAAATCCTTACTTCCTTACTTTTACTTCCTCCTTTTTTTCTCCATACCCCTTTCATTATTCCCTCCTTCTCTTTCTCTCCTTTCCTCCTTTCCTTCTTCCCTCTCTCCCAGAGCCTTCCTGTCTTCCTCCTTTCTTTTCTCCCTACTTCCTTTCCTTCTTTTCTCCCTCTCTCTTTCTTTCCTCCCTTTTTTCCTTACCCCTTTCCTCCCTCCTTTCTCCCTCTTTTCCTTCTGTTCTCACTCCCTTCTTTTCTCCCTATCTTTTTTCTTTTTTCCTTCCTCCCCTTCCTCCTTCTTCCCTCCCTTTTTCCTTGCTTCTTCCCTCTTCTCCCTATTTCCTTTCCTTCTTCCCTCTCTACTGGAACATTCAATCCTTCCTCCCTTTTCTCCATACTTTCTTTCTCTCTTCCCTCCTTTTTTCCCTACCCTCTTTCCTTCTTTTTTCCCTGCTTCCTTCCTTTTTTTCTCCCTCTCTTCTTCCCTTCTTCCTCCTTTCTTTTCTCCCTCTGTCCTTTTTTTTCTTCTTTTCTTCCTCTCTTCTTTTTCTCCTTACTTCCTTTCCTTCTTCCTTCCCTCCATCCTTCCCTTCTTCTTCCTTCTCTTCTCCCTACCCCCTTTCCTTCTTACTTCCCTCCCTCCTTCATTCCTCCCTTCCTCCCTTCATCTTTCTTCCCTTTTTTCGCCCTACCCTCTTTCTATATTCCTTCCCTCTCTCCTTCCCTCCTTCCTTCTTTTCTCCCTTTCCCCCTCCTTTTCCCCTTCTTTTTTCTCTTCTTCCTTTCCCTCTTCTATCTCTCTCCTTCCTTTTTTATTTCTTTCTCTCTACCCTCTTTCCTTCTTCCTTCCCTCATTCTTCTCTTTTTTCTCTCCCTCTCTCCTCCCTTCCTTCTTTTCTTTCTGTCTTTTCTCTTTACCCCCTTTCCTTGTTCCTTCTCTCCTCTCTTCTTCCCTCCTTCATCCCTTTTTTTTCTCTTCTTCCTTTTTTCCTTTCTTTCTTCCTCATTTCTTTTTTCCCTACCTTTTTGCCTTCTTTTCTCTCTTTTGGAGTATTTCTTCCTTCCTCCCTTTTCTCCCTATCTCCTTTCCTTCTTCCCTCTCTCTCAGAGCTTTCCTGCTTTCATCCCTTCTTTTCTCCCTACCCTTTTTCCTTCTTCCTTCTCTCCCTCCCTTCTTCTCCCATTCCTTCTTCCATTTTTTCTCCCTATTTCCTTCCTTCTTCCCTCCTTCTTTTCCTCCTTCCTTCCTTCCTTTCTTCCTACTTCCTTTCCTTCTTCCTTCCCTCTTTCCTCTTCTCTTTTTCCTCTCTTCCTCTTTCCTTCTTTCTTCCTTCTCTCCTTCCCTACTTCCTTTCTTCTTTTCACCCTCATCCCTTTCCTTCTTCCTTCCTTCCTCCTTCTTCCCTCCTTTTTTTCCTCCTCTTCTTCCTTTCTTCCTCACTTTTTTCTCCCCAGCTACTTTTTTCTTCCTTCCTTCCCTCCTTCCTTTCTTTTTTCTCCTTTTTTTCCTCCTCTTTTCCTTCCTTTTTTCTTGTATCTCTACCCCCTTTCATTCTGTCCTCCTTCTCTCTCATTTTTTTTCCTTTTCTCCCACCCTCCTTTTCTTTTTCTTTCTGTCCCTCCCTCCCTCCTTCCTCTCTTTTTTCTTCTCACATTCCCTCCTTCTTTTCTTCCTCTCTTTTTTCTCCCTACCTTCTTTCTTTTTTCCCCCTTCCTTATTTGCCTCTTTCCTTCCTTCATTTCTCCCTTCCTCTCTTCCTCCTTTTTATCTCCATTTTCTTTCCTTCTTTCCTCTCTGCTGGAGCATTCGATCCTTCCTCCTTTCTTTTCTCGCTACTTCCTTCCTTCTTCCTTCCCTCCCTCCTTCTTCCTTTTCTCCCCACTCTTTTTCCTTCTTATTTCCCTCCTTTCTCCCTTTATTCTCCCTCTCTGCTTCCCTCCTTCCCTTCTTCCTCTGTTCTTTTCTCCCTCACCCCTCTTTTCTTCCTTCCTTCCCTCCCTCCTTTTTTCCTTCCTCCCTCCTTTTTTCCTTCTTTTCTTCCTCCCCTTTTCTCCCTGTTTCCTTTTCTTCCTCACTCCCTCCTTTCTACCTTTTTTCTCCCTCCTTTTTTCCCTTCTTTTCTTCTTCTCTTCTTTTTTCCCTATCCCCTTTCCTTCCCTCCTTCCTCCCCCCTTCTTCCTCTCTCCTTCCCTTCTCTTTCCCTTCTTTTCTCTCTTCTTGTCTCCCTAGCCCTTTTTTCTTTCTTCCATCCCTCCCTTCCCCCCTCCTTCCTCCCTTTTTTTCTCTCTCCCTCTTTTTCCCTTCTTTTCTTCCTCCCTTCTTTTTTCTCTATCTTCTTTCCTTCTTTCCTGTTTCTTAGAGCCTTCCCTCTTCCTCCCTTTTTTCTCCCTCCCTCCTTTTCTTTCTCCCTAATCCCTTTCCATGTCACTTTTCTCTCTCCCTCCTTCTTTCCTTCATTCTTCCATTTTTTCTCTCTACTCCCTTTCCTCCTTCTCTCTTATCTTTCTCTCATCTTCCCTCCTTTTCTTCCTTCCTTCATCCCTTCGTTTCTCCCTGTTTTTCCTTCTTCCTTCCCTCTCTCCTTCCTTCTTCCTCCCTTTTTCCCTCCTACATTCCCTTCTTCCTCTTCTTTCCCCCACCTTCCCTCCTTCTTTTCTTCTCTTTTTTCTGCCTACCTCTTTTCCTTCTTCCCTCTCTGCCAGAGCTTTCCTTTTTTCTTCCTCCCTTCTTTTCATCCTCCCTCCTTCCTTTTTCTCCCTCCCTCCTTCCTTCCTTCCTTCTTTCCTTCCTCCCTCCTTCCTTCCCTCCTTCTTTCTTTCTTTTCTCCTCTGTTTTCTTCCTTCCTTCTCTCCCTCTTCCTTCATTCCTTCCTCTCTTCTTTTCTCCCTCCCTCCCTTCTTCCTTTCTTCCTTCCCCCCTCTTTTCGTCCTTCCTTCTTCCCTTATTTTCTAACTTCCCCCTTCCTTATTTTCTCCCTCCCTCCTTCCTTCTTTTCTTCCCTTCTTTTCTCTCTACCCCTTTCCTTCTTCCTTCCCTCCCTCCCTTCTTCTTTCCCTACATCTTTCCTTATTTTCTCCCTCCCTGCTTTCCTTCTTTATTCCCTGCCTCCTCTTTCCTTTTTCCTTCCTTCCTTCCTTCCTTCCTTCCTTCCTCCCCTTTTCTCCCTTTTCTCCCTATCTGCTTTCCTTCTTCCTTCTCTCACTCCTTCCTTCATTCTTCCCTTATTTTCTCCATATCTCCTTTCCTTCTTCCTTCTCTCCTTTTACTTCATTCCTCATTTATTTTCTCCCTTCCTTTTTCCTTCCTCCCTCCTTCTTTTCTCCCTACCCCCTTTTCTTCTTCCCTCCCTCCTTCCTTCTTTTTCCTCTTTCCTTCTTCTTTCCTCCCTCCTTCCTTTTTGCCTTCCTTCCTTCTTTTCTCTTTCCCTCCTTCCTTCCCCTTTCCCTCCTTCCCTCCCTCCTTCTTTCCTTTTTCTCCCACCTCTTTCCTTCTTCCTTCACTCCCTCTCTCCCTTTTTCCTTCCTTCCACCTTCTTCTCCCTTTTCTCCTTTCCTTCTTCCCTACCTCCCTCCTTCTTTCCTTCCTCCTTCTTTTCTCCTTACCCCCTTTCCTTCTTCCTTCCTTCCTCCCTCTTTCCCTCCTTCCTTTCTTTTTTTCTGCTCCCTCTTTATTTTCTTCCTCCCTTCATTTCTCCCTAGATCCTTTCCTTCTTCCTACTTTTCCTTTTTCTCCCTCCTTCTTTTCTTGTTCCCTGTTTTCTCTCTTCCCCCTTTCCTTCTTTCCTCTCTCCTTCCTTCCTCAGTTATTTTCTCCCTGCCTCTATCCCTTCTTCCTTCTAGCCTTCCTTTGTTTCTCCCTTTTTCCTCCCTTCTCTTCTGCCTCCCTTCTTCCTTCATCCCTTCCCTCTCTTTCTTCCTCCCTTTTTTTCCCTCACCTTTTTCATTCTTGTCTCCCTCCTTCCTCTCTTTTTTCTTCTTCCTTCCTCTCTTCTTTTCTCCCTACCTTTTTTCTTTTTTACTTCCTTCCTTTCTTCCTTCTTTCCTTCCTTTCTTCCTTCCTCTTTTCTTTCCTTCTTCCTTCTTCCCTCATTCCTCCCTTTTCTCCCTATCTTCTTTCCTTCTTCCCTGCTTCTGCCTTTGTTTTTCCTCCTTCTTTTCTCCTTATCCCCTTTCCTTTCTTTTTCCCTCCCTCCATGCTTCCTTCTTTCTTCTCTTTTCTCCCTACTTCCTTTCTTTCTTCCCTCCTTCATTCTATCCTCAGTTCTTTTCTCCCTCCCTCCTTCTCTCCTTCCATCCTTCTTTTGTTCCTTCCTACATTCCTTCCTTCCTCTCTTCCTTCCTCCCGATTTTCTCCCTCCCTCCTTCCATCATCCCCTCCCTCCTTCTTTCCTCCCTTTTCTCCCTTCCTTTTTCATTCTTGCCTCCCTCCTTTCTATCTTTTTTCTCTACCTTCCTTCCTTCCTTTCTTTTTACCCTTATTTTTTTCTCAATATGTCTTTTCCTTCTTCCTTTCTTTCCTCACTCTTTCTTTTTTCCTCTCTTCTCCTTACCTTTTTTCTTTTTTCCTTCCTTCCTTCCTCCTTTCTTTCTTCATTTTTCCCTCCTTCTTATCTTTCCTTCTCTCTTCTTCTTTTCTTTCTTCCTCATTTCTTTTCTCCTACCTTTTTTCTTTTTTCTTTCCTTCCTTTTCTTCTTTTCTCCCATCCTCTTTTCTTTCCTTCTCCCTTCTTCTCTCACTCCTTCCTTTTCTCCCTATCTTCTTTCCTTCTTCCCTGTCTGCTTCTGCCTTTGTTCTTTCTCCCTTCTTTTCTCTTTATCTCCTTCTTTCCTTTTCCCTCCCTCCATCCTTCCTTCTTTCATAACTTCTTTTCTCCCTACTTCCTTTGTTCCTTCCCTCCCTCATTCCTTCCTCAGTTCTTTTCTCCTTCCCTCCCTCCTTCCATCTTCCCTTTGTTTCTTCCTGCATTCCTTTCTTTTCTCCTTCCTTCCTCCCATTTCTTCTCACTCTGTCCTTCCTTCATCCCCTCCCTCTCTCCTTCTTTCCTCCCTTTTCTCCCTCCCTTTTTCATTCTTGCCTCCCTTCTTCCTTTTCTTCTTTTCTCCCACCTTCCTTCCATCCTTCATTTTTTCCCTTCTTTCCTTTATTCTTTTCTATTTTGTTTCCTTCTTCTTTCCTCCCTCACTCTTAACTTTTTCCTGTCTTCTTTTCTCCCTTTTTTCTTTTTTCCTTCCTTCCTTCCTCCTTCTTTTTTTTCATTTCTCCCTCCCTCTTTTCTCCCTATCTGCTTTCCTTCTTCCCTCCTTCCTTTCTTTTTCCCTTCTTTTCTCCCTACCCCTTTCCTTCTTCCTTCCTTCCCTTCTCTTTCCCTCCTTCTTCCCTTTTTTCTCCCTTCCTCCCTTTTTCTTTCCTTCTTCCTCAGTTTTTATTTCTCTACCTTTTTGCCTTCTTTCCTCTCTTTTGGAGCATTCCTTCCTTCCTTCCTTCCTTCCTTCCTTCTTTTCTCTCTACTTCCTTTTCTTCTTCCCACCCACCCTCCCTCCTTCCTTCCTCCTTCTTTTCAACCTCCCTTCTTCCTTCGTGTCTTTTCTCCCTAATTCCTTTCTTTTTTCCTCCCTTCCTCCTTCTTTCCTTTCTCTCTTCTTTTCTCCCTACACCATTTCCTTCTTTTTTCTCTTCCTCCCTTCTTCCTTCCTTTTCTCCCTTTTTCTCCATCCCTCATTCTCCCCTTACCTGCTTTTTCCCTAGCCCCTTTCTTTCTTCCTTCTCTTCTTCCCCTCTTTTCTCCCTACCTTCTTTTTTTCCTTTCTTCTCTGCCTCCTTCCTTCCTTCATTTCTTCCCTGCCTCCTTCCTTCATTCATTTCTTCCTCCCTTCCTCTCTCCCTCCTTTCTTCCTTTTCCCCTTTTCTCTCTATCTTCTTTCCTTTTTCCTTCCTCCCTTTTTCTCCCTCTCTCCTTCCCTCCTTTCCTTCTTCCTTTCTTGTTTCCCTAGCCCCTTTTTTCTTCCTTCCTTCCTCCCTCCCTTTTTTCTCCTTCCCTCCTTTTTTCCTTCTTTTCGTCCTTACTCTTTTCTCCCTTCCCCTTTTCCTTCTTCCTTCCCTTCCTCCCCCCTCCTTTCTTTCCTCCCTTCTTTTCTCCCTACTCCCTTTTGTTCTTCCTTCCTCTTTTCTCCCTACCCCTTTTTGTTCTTCCTTCCTCCCTTTTTCTCCCTCTCTTTCCCTTTTTTCTCTCTTCTTGTCTCCCCAGCCCCTTTTTTCTTCCCCCCTCCTTCCCTCCTTCCTCCCTTTTTCTCCATCTCTCCTTTTTTCTTTCTTTTTTCCTCCCTTCTTTTTTCCCTACTTCTTTTCCTTCTTCCTTGGCCTCCCTCCCTTCTTCCTCTTTTTTTCTTGCTCCTTCCTTCCTTCCTTCCTTCCCGTCTCCCTGTTTTTTCTTCTTCCTTCCCTTGCTCCTTTTTTCCTTCTTCTCCTTTTTTCCTCCCACCTTCCCCCCTTCCCCCTTCCTTTCTTTTTCTACTTCATTTCTCCCTCTCCGCTTTCCTTCCTTCTTCCTTCCTTCCTCCCTTTTTTCACCTCGCTTCCTTCCCTCTTTCCTTCTTCCTCCCTTCTTTTCTCTTTTCCCCTTTTCCTTCTTCCTTTTCTCCCTCCTTCTTTCCTTTCCTACTTCTTTTTTATTTTCTCCCTCCCTGCTTTCCTTCTTTATTCTCTTCCTCCTTCCCTTGTTCCTTCCTTCCTCCCTTTTTCCCCATCTGATTTCCTTCTCTCTTTCTCTCACTGCTTCCTTCCTTCTTCCCTTCTTTTCTCCATATACCTTTTTTTCTTCCTTCCCTCCTTCCTCCCTTCTTCCTTCCCTTGCTCCTTTTTTCCTCCCTTCTTCCTTCCCTTGCTCCTTTTTTCCTCCCTTCCTCCTTCTTTCCTTCTTCCTTCCCTCTTTCCTTCTTCCTTTTCCCCTTTTCTCTCTATCTTCTTTCCTTCCTCCCTTCTTCCTTCCTTTTCTCCCTTTCTCCTTCTTTCCTTCTTCCTCCCTTCTTCCTTCCTTCTTCCTTCCCTTCTCCTTCTTTCCTTCTTTCTTTCTACTTTCCTTCCTTCTTCCTTCACTCCCTCCCTCATTTCTTCCTTCCATTCTTTTCTCCCTCATTTCTTCCTTCTACCCTTTCTCCCTTTCTCCTTTCCTTCTTCTCTCCTTCCTTCCTTCCTTCCTTCTTCCTTCCTTTGTTTCTCTCTGCCCCCTTTCCTTCTTCCTTCTCTCTCTCCCTCTTTCTTCCTTCCTCCTTTTTTTCTCCCTGCTTCCTTCCCTCCTTACTTTATTCCTCCCTTCTTTTCTCTCTTCCCCCTTTCCTTCTTCCTTTCCTTCCTCTCTTTTCCCCTCCTTGCTTTTCTTCTTTTTCTTTCTTTCTATTAACATTTTTGTCTTACTCTCCCAAAACCTTTCTCCACCTCACCCTGATAAAATAGAAGAAAGACAAAAACCCTTAACAGACATAATTAAGCAAGACAAATTTCTACATTGGCCATTTTCAAAAGAATACACATACACACATGTAGGTATATATGTACATACACACATGTATCTCACTGTAGACTCCTGGCCCTTTACCTTTCTGTCAGGACATGTGTTGCGTGTTTCATTAAGCATCATGGTGATCAGAGTTCCTAAAGTTATGTGTGTCTTTTCTCAAAACATTTTTATTTATTCTTTTCAATCGCTCCTTGGTAGGAACAAAAGGTACTGAGTATATCTAAAGTTACAAGAAAGTTTCTCTCTCTTCTCTACCTCTTGTTTTGGTCTAGAATCGCTGGCAGACATCTTGGGCTTGAGACACGGCTGCCTTGAGAGCCCGAATGGTGGCATGTCAACCATCTTCAGTGGCTCCACCAGCTTCCCGTTGCTCTGGATGCTGGTGACCCCCCAGTAAGTGATGGTGGCACTCAGTTCACCCACTATGGCAGCAGCTACAGCCTCTGCTCTGCCATCTTCAGAGTAATGATCCTCCACAGTCAGGATGTGGCCAGGAGTCACACCAGCACTTTCAAGGATGAGGGTCTCATCCAGAGCTTAATGTAAAGGCACCAAGTACTCAGATGTTGAGCTTTTCTTTCTTCAGCTGCTCTGCCACTGCCAAGGCTTCATTGAGGGTCATCAGTGCCAGTCACAGTCACCTGGTCATCCTTGCTCTTGAGGATTACCTTAGCTTGGCCAACCTGAACATTTTTGTTGTTGTAGTAAATGATGGCAGTCTTTGGGTGGCTCGGCATTAAGAAACATATCCCCTTTGTGTTGGCGGCTAACTTCTGCTTTCTTAGTGGCCACAGCATCACTTGGATAAAAGACTACTCCATTGGGAACATTCCAGAACATAGCAAGATCTTCAAAGGCCATCTGAGAAGGACCATCTTCACCAATGGTAACCTTGCAGTGCGGGCCACACAGCTGGGTGTTGCTCTCTGAACTGGCTGCTCTACAGATCTGGGCAAAGGCCCCGGTGAAGAAGGCAGCAAATGTGCCGCAGGAAGGCATGGTTCTGTCATGGGTAGTGCAGCCCACAGTGATGCTCACCATGTTTTCTGTTCTGCAATGACTCAAGGAAGTGATCAGGATGCTCCCTGAAGAGTTCTAAAAAAGGTGGAATTCTTGGTGTCCCTGTCCAGGATAACCACACTGCACTGGCTTGCCCCAGTTTGGCCAGGGCCATGCCATAGCTTTGCAGGTGGCTAGCTTGTTTCCAAGTTTGTAATTTGGGGAAGATGGCATCCAGATGTTGGTGATGTTAACTGTGGGGACATCCTCTTTGGGGAGCCTGGCTAGAATCTTCTTGGTCTCAATGTGGCCATATATTTCCTCAGTGACCCATTCCACCATGTTTTTGGGAATGGGCTTCCCTTGCCAAGCTTCCTTGTCATATTCTACATCTGAGATTCTTCTGCTTCTATGTGCCTTAGTGACAGCTGGTGTCCTGTGCTCGCTCCAGTCAAAGACCTTGCAGAGTTCTTCCTCACCATGTCCATCCACAATGATTGACTTCCATCCAAGGGATTCACATCACTTCTGGCACACTTCTACATTCAGTGGGGCAGCATCACCCCGGCCCAGACGATTAATATCAAGGATGGCAATCAGGCTATCCAGCTTGTAGAATCCTGCGAAGGCCATGGCCTCCTACACAGAGCCTTCGGACAACTCACCATCGCCCAGCAAAGAATAGATATTGTGGCTGGCTCTGTCAAAGTATTTGTGTAGCCTTCCACAAGCTGCTCCGAGCCCTTGACTGAAAGTAACCACAAGTGTAAAGGCATTAGGGATGGGTGGCCATCCAAGATGGAGCTGATTTTCCTAAAGTTCAACAACTCGGCCTCTGGCAGGAAGCCGGCCTTGGCCCAGACTACATAGAGGATGGGAGCTGCACGACCCTCAGAGAGCACAAAGTGGTCGCTGCTGGCATCCCTGTGATCCTACAGTTTATACTTCATGGTATGGAAGAAAAGGATGCCATGATCTCTTCTGCCCTGCAGCATCATGAGGGGAGGCCCAAGCCGGCCATGGTGGTAGCTTGGATGGAGTGGATGGGCAGCTGGTTGGTGGTGTCTTTCACCGCCTGCAGTTTCTGTTTGTCCACCTTATGCTAATTCTCTGTGGCAAAAGGGGTTTGACGTGGATCCCAAGTCTTTGGCAGAGGCGATAACAGTGTGAGCAGAGATGGGACGCCCAAAGAGGAAGGAGGAGGAAGAGCCCTAAACTTTTCAAGGTATATTTTTAATTTCTTGATAGCGTTCTGGTGATTGCATAAGTTGTTCTCCTGGTTCTGTTTCTCCATATCAGTTCATCCAGACCTTCCCAGGTTTCTCTGAAACCATCCCCTTCCTTATTTCTTAGAGCACAATAGTATTCTATCACATTTATATACTTTATATACGCATTCAGCTATTCTTCACTAGGTACCCTCTCAGGTTTCCATTCTTTGTTAGCTCAAAAAGAGGTCTAAGTACTTTTGGATAGCCTTAAAATTTGTTTTGCTTAGTACTAATCTTTCCCTTATCTACCCTCTCTCTAATGTCCCCTCCTTCCTCCTATTTCCCTGTTGAATGCAAAGTATTTCTGTACCTAACTGTATGTGTGTATTTTTCCTTCTTTTAACAATTCAGATGGGAGTGAGGTTGATGTGAGACTGTTCTACTCTACCTCATCCTACTTGTTCCTACAAACTTACTTGCTTACCTGATTATGTAAGATAATTTCCCCTCATCTTTCTTTCCTTCTCCCTCCCCCTCCAAGTGTATTTTTCTTCCCCTTCATTTTCATTCTGCTTTTAAGATCATCAAGACATAATAAAATCACTTTCAGGCCTTCTGTCTAATTAAGAGCCCTGAGGATGATGGGATTGAGAAGTGGCACATATATGCTCTTCTCTTATTGGAATATAAGCAGTTTATCTTTGTTTAGTCCCTTCTCAGTGTTTATTCTTGTTTATATTTTTATATTTCTCTTAACTCTATGTTTAAATTTCAAAATTTCTATTCAGCACTGGTTTTTCTATAGCACTAAGCACGAAAATGCTTAGAAGTCCTCTGTTTCATTGCATCTATATTTTTTTTTTTGCCTGTAGAATTATACAGTTTTGCTGGGGAAGTTATTCTTACCTATAAACCCATATTTCAAGTTCTGGAGTTATTCTTCAGTCATGTCCTGCCTGTTATGACCCCATTTAGGATTTTTTTGGCAGAAATGGTGGAGTGACTTGCCATTTCTTTAATGGATCCATTTTGTCAGGCAATCAGTGACTTGCCCAGAGTCACACAGTTAGGAAGAGTCCAAGGCTAGATATGAACTGACTCAAGACACGGTGCCATATCCACTGAGCCATGAGCTATCTTTAGAATGGTGACTTCTAAACCATGTGTGATCCTGATTGAGATTCCTCAGGACGTGAATCTTTGCTTTCTAGCCACTTGTAGTATTTTTTTTTCCATTTTATTTTATTTTTTTAAATAACTTTTTATTGACAGAACTCATGCCAGGGTAATTTTTTATAACATTATCCCTTGCACTCACTTCTGTCCTGCTTTTTCCTTCCCCTCCCCTAGATGGCAAGCAGCCCATGTTAAATATGTCACAGTATATCCTAGGTACAATATATGTTTGCAGAACCAAACAGTTCTCTTGTTGCACAGGAAGAATTGGATTCAAGTAAAAATAACCTGAGAAGAAAAACAAAAATGCAAACAGATCACAATCATTTCCCAGTGTTCCTTCTCTGGCTGTAGCTGCTTCTGTCCATCGTTGATCAACTGGAACTGAATGGGATCTTTTCTGTGTCCAAGAAATCCACTTCCATCAGAATACATCCTCATACAGTATCGTTGTTGAAGTATGTAATGATCTCCTGGTTCTGCTCATTTCACTTAGCATCAGTTCATGTAAGTCTCTCCAAGCCTCTCTGTATTCAGCCTGCTGGTCATTTCTTACAGAACAATAATATTCCATACCTTTCATATGCCACCATTTACCCAACCATTCTCCAGTTGATGGGCATCCATTCATTTTCCAGCTTCTAGCCTCTACAAAGAGGGCCGCCACAAACATTTTGGCACATACAGGTCCCTTTCCCTTCTTTAGTATCTCTTTGGGGTATAAGCCCAGTAGTAGCACTGCTGGATCAAAGGGTATGCACAGTTTGATAACTTTTTGGGCCTAATTCCAGATTGCTCTCCAGAATGGTGGGATTCATTCCCAACTCCACCAACAATGCATCAGTGTCCCAGTTTTCCCACTTCCCCTCCAACATTCATCATTATCTTTTCCTGTCATCTTAGCCAATCTGACAGGTATGTAGTAGTATCTCAGAGTTGTCTTAATTTGCATTTCTCTGATTAACAATGATTTGGAGCATCTTTTCATCTGGCTAGAAATAGTTTCAATTTCATCATCTGAAAATTGTCTGTTCATATCTTTAACCATTTATCCATTGGAGAATGGCTTGATTTCTTATCAATTAGAGTCAATTCTCTATATATTTTAGAAATGAGGCCTTCATCAGAACCTTGAACTGTGAAAATGTTTTCCCAGTTTGTTGCTTCCCTTCTAATCTGGTTTGCATTACTTTAGTTTGTACAAAGTTTAGTTTTTAATTTGCTGTAATCAAAATTTTCTATTTTGTGATCAATAATGGTCTCTAGTTCATCTTTGGTCACAAATTTCTTCCTGTTCCACAAGTCTGAGAGAGAAACAATCCTATGTTCCTCTAATTGATTAATAATCTCGTTCTTTAGGCCTAAATCATGGACCCATTTTGATCTTGGTATATGGTGTTAAGTGTGGGTCCGTGCCTGATTTCTGCCCTACTAATTTCCAATTATCCCAGCAGCTTTTGTCAAATAATGAATTCTTATCCCAAAAGTTAGGATCTTTGGCTTTGTCAAACACCAGATTGTTGTAGTTGACTATTTTGTCTTGTGAACCTAACCTATTCCACTGATCCACTAATCTATTTCTTAGCCAATACCAAATGGTTTTGGTGACTGCTGCTTTATAATATAGTTTTAGATCAGGTACAGCTAGCCCACCTTCATTTGATTTTTTTTTTCATTAATTTCCTGGAGATTCTCGACCTTTTGTTCTTCTATATGAATTTAGTTGTTATTTTTTCTAGATCATGAAAATATTTTCTTGGGAGTCTGATTGGTATAGCACTAAATAAACAGATTAGTTAAGGGAGTATTGTCATCTTTATTATATTCACTCGGCCTATCCAAGAGCACTTAATATTTTTCCAATTATTTAAATCTGACTTTATTTGTGTGGAAAGTTTTTTGTAATTTTGCTCATATAATACCTGACTTTCCTTTGGTAGATAGATCCGCAAATATTTTATGCTGTGGACAGTTATTTTGAAGGGAATTTCTCTTTGTATCTCTTGCTGTTGGATTTTGCAGGTGATGTATAAAAATGCTGAGGATTTATGGGGATTTATTTTGCATCCTGCAACTTTGCTAAAGTGAGGAATTATTTCTAAGAGCTTTTTAGTAGAATCTCTGGGGTGCAAGAACCATTCTTAAAAATGCCTCCAGCCTTGGTCTGTGTTCAAATGTGAGAAGTCTTAATGAGGGCTGCCTATTTGGGACTATTTTACAATGTGAGGAGAGTCTTGTCCAAGATCCCTCCTCACTAGCGCACTCTGTTCTTATGTGAGAAGAGGTCTTAAAGATCCTTGCGCACTTGGCGGCAGGATACAAATTTCAGAGACTTTTTACTGATCCTTCCGCACCTGGGGTCTGTCTCCATATGTCCTCCAGATCCAGGCACTATTTTCCAATGTGAGAAGAAAATTCTCACAATCCCTCAGCACTAGGGTCTTCCCTTCGCAAGTGAGAGAAGCTCTTAAATATCCCTACACACTTAGGCCCCATTAACCAATTTGAGAAGACATTTCAGCGATCCTTTAATATCGGGATTCTGTGTTCATAGGAGAGCTGTACCATAGCGCTCCACCTTAAGGCACTATTTTCTATGTGAGGGGAGAAATGTCAAAGATCCCTCCTCAGCAGGGGCCTGTGGTTCATAAACGAGAACAATTTTTTTTTTTTTTTTTTTGCGAGAACAATTCTTAAAAATCCCTCCACCCTTCGTCTGTGTTCAAATGTGAGAAGTCTTAATGAGCAGCCTGCCTATTTGGGACTATTTTACAATATGAGGAGAGTCTTGTCCAAGATCCCTCCTCACTAGCACACTCTGTTCTTATGTGAGAAGAGGTCTTAAAGATCCTTGCACACTTGGCGGCAGGATACAAATTTCAGAGACTTTTTACTGATCCTTCCGCACCTGGGGTCTGTCTCCATATGTCCTCCACATCCAGGCACTATTTTCCAATGTAACAAGAAAATTTTCACAATCCCTCAGCACTAGGGTCTTGCCGTCGTAAGTGAGGGAAGCTCTTAAATATCCTTACACACTTAGGCCCCGTGAACCAATTTGAAAAGACATTTTAGCGATCCTTTCTTAGCAGGATTCTGTGTTCATAGGAGAGCTGTACCATAGCGTTCCACCTTAAGGCACTATTTTCTATGTGAGAGGAGAAATGTCAAAGATCTCTCCTCAGCAGGGGCCTGTGGTTCATAAACGAGAACATTTTTTTTTTTTTTTTTTTTTTTTTGCGAGAACAATTCTTAAAAATGTTTCCACCCTTGGTCTGTGTTCAAATGTGAGAAGTCTTAATGAGGGCTGCCTATTTGGGACTATTTTACAATATGAGGAGAGTCTTGTCCAAGATCCCTCCTCACTAGCACACTCTGTTCTTATGTGAGAAGAGGTCTTAAAGATCCTTGCACACTTGGCGGCAGGATACAAATTTCAGAGACTTTTTACTGATCCTTCCGCACCTGGGGGTCTGTCTTCATATGCCCTCCACATCCAGGCACTATTTTCCAATGTAACAAGAAAATTCTCACAATCCCTCAGCACTAGGGTCTTGCCTTCGTAAGTGAGGGAAGCTCTTAAATATCCTTACACACTTAGGCCCCGTGAACCAATTTGAAGACATTTTAGCGATCCTTTCTTAGCGGGATTCTGTGTTCATAGTACCATAGCGCTCCACCTTAAGGCATTATTTTCTATGTGAGAGGAGAAATGTCAAAGATCTCTCCTCAGCAGGGCCCTGTGGTTCATAAACGAGAGCAATTTTTTTTTTTTTTTTTTGCGAGAACAATTCTTAAAAATGCCTCCACCCTTGGTCTGTGTTCAAATGTGAGAAGTCTTCATGAGGCCTGTCTATTTGGGACTATTTTACAATGTGAGGAGATTATTGTCCAAGATCCCTCCTCACTAGCGCACTCTGTTCTTATGTGAGAGGTCCTGCGCACTTGGCGGCAGGATACACATTTCAGAGACTTTTTACTGATCCTTCCGCACCTGGGGTCTGTCTCCATATGTCCTCCATATCCAGGCACTATTTTCCAATGGGACAAGAAAATTCTCACAATCCCTCAGCACTAGGGTCTTCCCTTCGGAAGTGAGAGAAACTCTTAAATATCCCTACACACTTAGGCCCCGTGAACTAATTTGAGAAGATGGTTTAGCAATCCTTTCTTAGCGGGATTCTGTGTTCATAGGTGAGCATAGGAGATAGCGCTCCACCTTAGGGCACTATTTTCCATGTGAGGAGAGAAATGTCAAAGATCTCTCCTCAGCAGGGGCCTGTATTCATAAGGGTGAAAAAATCTTAAAAATCCCTCCACCTTTGATCTGTGTTCAAATGTGAGAAGTCTTAATGAGGCCTGCCTATTTTGGACTATTTTACAATGTGAGGAGAGAATTCTCAAGATCTCTCCTCACTAATGCACTCTGTTCTTATATGAGAAGAGTTCTTAAAGCTCCTTCTGCACTTCACGGCAGTATATAAATTTCTTCCTCCTCCAGAATTCTGAGAGATAAACTATCCTTTTTAACTCTAATTGATATATATATATATATTCTTTATGCCTAAATCAGGGACCCATTTTGATCTTATCTTAGTATATAGTGTTAAGTATGGGTCCATGCCCAATTTCTACCTAATTTCCAGTTATCCCAGTAGTTTTTGTCAAATAATGAATTCTTATCCCAAAAGTTAGGCCTTTGGGTTTGTCAAATACTAGATTGTTATAGTTGATTATTTTGTCTTGTGAACCTAACCTATTCCACTGATGGAGTAATCTATTTCTTAGCCAATACCAAATGGTTTTGGTGACTGCTGCTTTATAATATAGTTTTAGAGCAGGTACAGCTAGCCCACCTTCATTTGATTTTTTTTTCATTAATTCCCTGGAGATTCTCGACCTTTTGTTCTTCCATATGAATTTTGTTGTTAATTTTTCTAGATCTTTGAAATATTTTCTTGGGAGTCTGATTGGTATAGCACTAAATAAATAGATTATTTTAGGGAGAATTGTCATCTTTATTATATTCGCTCGACTTATCCACGAGCAGTTGATACTTTTCCAGTTTTCTAGATCTGACTTTATTTGTGTGGAAAGTGTGTTGTAGTTTTGCTCATATAGTTCCTGACTTTCCTTTGGCAGATAAATTCCGAAATATTTTATATTATCAAGTTATTTTAAATGGAATTTCTCTTTGTATCTCTTGCTATTGGATTTTGTTGGTAATGTATAAAAATGCTGAGGATTTATGTGGATTTATTTTGTATCCTGCATCTTTGCTGATGTTGTGGGTTATTCCTAATAGCTTTTTAGTTGATCTTCTGGGGTTCACTAAGTATACCATCATATCATCTGCAAAGAGTTATCATTTGGTTTCCTCATTACCTACTCTTATTCCTTTCATCTCTTTTTCTTCTCTTATTGCCAAAGCTAGCATTTCTAATATAGTATTGAATAATAATGGTGATAGTGGGCAACCCTGTTTCACTCCTGATCTTATTGGGAAGGGTTCCAGTTTATTGCCATCATATATGATGCTTGCTGATGGTTTTAAATAGATGCTACTGACTATTTTAAGGAAAAGTCCATCTATTCCTATACTCACTAGTGTTTTTAATAGGAATGGGTGTTGGATTGTATCAAATGCTTTTCCTCCATCTATTAAGATGATCATATGGTTCTTGTTAATTTGGGTATTGATAGTCAATTATGCTCCTAGTTTTTCTACTATTGAACCAGCCCTGCATTCCTGGTATAAATCCTACTTAGTCATGGTATATTATCTGGGGGATGATTTTCTGTAATCTCTTTGCTTATATTTTATTTAAGATTTTTGCATCAATATTCATTAGGGAGATTGGTCTATAATTTTCTTTCTCTGTTTTTGTCTATCTGGTTTAGGCATCAGTACCAGGAATTTGGGAGGAGTCCTTCTGTCCCTATTTTTTCAAATAATTTATATAGCATTTGAGTTAATTGTTCTTTAAATGTTTGTTAGAATTCACATGTAAATCCATCTGGTCCTGGGAATTTTTTTTCAAGGAGTTGATTGAAAGCTTGTTCATTTTCTTTTTCTAAAATGGGACTATTCAAGTTATTTGTTTCCTCTTCTCTTAATCTGGGCAATCTATATTTTTGTAGGTATTCCTCCTTTTCACTTATAAATATATATATATATAGTTTAAAATTTTCTTGAGCATTTACTATGTGTGTTAACAGGGGATACACATAAAAACAATTATTGCTTCTATCATCATATTTCTAGAACTTGATTAAAAATTAGTATAATAAATAGTTGTCATCATGCTAAATTGTGCACTTGCCAACACTCCTGTTCTCAAGACTAATTGTTTAAGAGAAATCCCCTGCTTCATTTAGCACTATAGGCATATGAAGATACTTCATGTCTTGAGCTCTTTGATATGAAATGTAAGCTTTGCACAATTCAGACAAAAGAGTGACTATCCTGGCTCCCACTGCCAGAAATGCAGGTGGGGTGCATTTTACCGATTCTAGGATTCTCCAGTGCCTTTAAGGGAGGACTGGGGAGCATCCAGTCGGTCTGCCATTGGCTCCAGCTGCCACTGATTGTGCCCCCTAAATTTCAGGAATCCTTTGCTCCCACAACATTTAACATTAGCTTTTGCAAAGAAATATTTACCTTAAAGCTACAATATATAAATATCTCCTCAACACATGAAGAGCATAATCTCCCTTATAGCACATCAGTTTCTGAAGAGAGAAGGGGGATTAGGTTCACAGTGTAAATTAGTTTCTGTATTGTATAATCCCACCAAATTCCAAGGCCAAAACACTCCTTAGGTTCAAGGATGTTGACAGCAACATCCGGCCTAGAATCCTGCCTCCAGGGTTGCTGTGGCTCAAGTCCAGGTCTGGGAACTCTATTGCCTGTGTCTATAATTGGAATGGACAAATAAAAAAGACCAGACTAAAACCCCAAGCTTGTTTCTCAGGGCCTGAGAGCCCCAAGGAGAGCGAGGGGAAGTCACTTGTCTCAATTCATGGTGCCCATGCTGTAGTACTATGTTCCTTTGCATGATCCTGGAAAAAGAAAGCTAAAGAAACAGTTTTAAACCCTTGATTTGTCCCTTCCAGAAATTGCAGTTAAATTTGTGTCTGAGCTATGTTCATCTTTGAGGCTTTGCTTGGAGTTGTTTCACAGTCATTTGCCTCTTCTGGGCTTCTATTTTGAGCATCCCTATTGCCATAATAACTTTTTATGATGGGATTATTTGTTGTTGTTTGCTCGTTCTTCCGGCACACTTACTGACTTCAGACTGTGTTAGGGCCAGGCTGCTCACTTATGGAAGGAAGATCTAGGCTGGTTCTGCTTCTGCTTTTTTGGAGTGTTGAGTTGTCATATTATTTCAATACCTCAGGGACAGCTTAGTCTGGGGGCCCTCAAACTGATCTAATGCAGGGCACAGTCTGATCACTGTCCTCCACCCAAGGATTTTATGGTGTAACATTTGTACAAATTTCCCCTAAGTGTTTAATGAGGGCCATTGAAAAGTCTAAGGGGGGTCCGAGATATAGTAACTTATGTACAGAACTTAACATCTGGGAAATCTGCCTTCAATTTCTGCTTCTGATCTTTGCTGATGTTGAATCAAGGCAAGTCACTTAACCTCCAAGCCTCAGTTTCTATATCTACAGAATGAGGGGATGATACACAATGGCCTCACGAAAAGAGCATCGGATTGGTTGCTAAAGGACCTGTGTTCAAATGAAAGCATATCACTCCTCTCTGGTTCTGTTTCTTCCTCTGTCAAATGAGGGAGTTGGACTAGATGGCATGTGAATTCTTCCAAATGGAAACCTATGACTTTATGTCTCAGAGCTTCTTCCTGGCCATAGCTTTCTGTAAGCCTATGGCTCTGACTGTGATTGAATGAAGAGTAGCTGTTGTGGGGACAGCCATCCAGGGCCTTGTCTTTCTACTCTTCTTCTTCACTGGATTCTCACCACCACCACTGGTGCTCTTTCCCATCTGCTCTTTTCCTTCAGATGCTCCATTGTCTGTGTTCAGTTGTCACTGTAGGGCTGAGCTGCTCAGCTCTAGACTCTCAGGGGCCTTCAGGTTTCCATTTCAAGAACTGCCACTAGCTAAAATTTCAATAGTAGCTCCCAGATGATGGAATCTTTTTATGTGTTCATTTCCAGCTCTGAAACTCTGACCTGGGCCCTCTTCTCTTCTTCCTTTATCTGATTTCACTTGGTGAGTTCATCAGCTCCCATGGTTTCATCTCTATGCAGATGGCTATCTACATATCTAGCCTTAGCCTGTTGACGTCCAGTCTCACATCTCCAGTTGCCTGTTGACATCTTAAACTCAACATGTCCAAAACTTAACTAACCATCTTTCCCCATAAACCCTCCCCTCTTCCCAATTTCCAACTTCCTGTTAAAAGTACCTTCCCCCCTCCCCACAGACTTTTTTTTTTTGAAGAGCCAGTTATTAAGCATTTACCAGCACATCCACTGAATTGGAGGTCATCTCAGAGGAAAGACACAAAGACTGAGGGTTGAAAAAAAGCTTCTTGTAGATGGTGGACCTTTGGCTCACTGAAGGAAGCTAGGAAAGCCAGGAGGGAGAGAGGAGGAGAAAGAGAAGGTCAGCCGGGGGGGACAACCAGGATAAACATCTGCAGTTGGGAGATGTAAATGTCATGCTAGAGGAACAGGAAAGAAATCAGTAGCACAGGATGGCAGAATACACAAAGGAGGATAAAGTATAAAAATGCTGCAAAGATAGGGAAAGATCAAGTTATACGGGACTTTGACCACCAATTTTTACTCTTATTTGATCATTATTAATGAAAACTTAACTGTTTTAATCAAATCTTCAACTCAAGCTCCTTTCCAGTACCAGTCTTAAAATTTTCCAGAGCTGTTATGGTACAATCCATTCATTTTTTCATTTTTTCCATATTAGTTGATCATGACTACAATGTAATTGAAAGTAATGAAAATTCTGCAAGAATGTCATTCTTGGAAGAAATTAGTATTAGCTAATCTGTTTTCCAAACCAGAATAAGGACAAAAATAAGAGAAATGCACATATAATACAAGATGTGGGTGTACAGCAGCAATTCCTCATCAACTAAGTAAGGCCTACCTTGGTGGAAAGCTTCACCAGTTTTAATAATTTCAAGTTGAAGTTCATTAGCTGTACTTTCTGGTTCAGTTTAATTTTTATTAGATTAGAGATATATGGTATCTTTATCCACAAATATTTTAAAAATGTTTGTTTTATTTCAGATATTGAATCAACTAATAGTTACAAATACTGATTTAAAAAAACAGTCAAATGATGATTTTAGGAAAATTTTCAGACAATTTCATATTTACCTTTTATCTTTTTTCTCAGTATTATATAATTAGAACAAAACACAGTTAAATTTGTTCTTTAAGCCATAATTTTTTTTTAATTGACCGAACATATGCATGGATAATTTTTCAACATTGTTTCTTTCAATCACTTCTGTTCCAATTTTTCCCTTCCTTCCCTCCACCCCCTCCCCTAGTTAAGCCATAATCATTTAAAGGACACAATAATATTTGTAAAGGACACTCTGCTCTGATTGATAAAGCAACAACTAACTACTGACACTGGAGCTGAATGAACTGCACACTGATTATATTTTATAACCAGCTTGTCAGATTCCTGAAAATTTAAGTACAGTTTGGCCCTAGCTTACGACTAAGCTGATTTATCCTGTTTAGATTTTATTTTTACATGTTTGTTAGTATTTTGTCTCTTCCATTAGACCGGGAGCTCCTTGAGAAGAGTATTTTTTGCTTTTCTTTATGTCTCCAGCATTTAGCCCAGTGACTGGAACAAAACCAAACAAGTTCCCAAACCCTTTGGAGCTAGTCATGTGAGATTTATCTCCTCAGGGAGGGATACTCTTGCCCCAATCCCCACCCAGTACCTCTTTCAGGTGAACTAGGCTGAAATCTCTATGGCTCACGACATTGGCCCTTCCTCATAGGCAGTATCCTTATTCACAGGCTCTCATTCTGGGGCTGAACCTTCCAGGACTCAGTCAGGTGCAACCTGGGTAGGAAGGATTAGTCTGTGGTGTTTTTCTTCTTTAAAATATAATGGTTCTAACATTAGCCCAATGCCATTGTCATTGATTTCTACTGATAAGACATCTCTTAATCCCTGCTCAGGCCCTTTACCTCATCAGGAGTCCCACTCCCATTGAGGCCCAGTTCACCCTTCTGTGAGGATCAATGTGGTCCCTGCCAACTCTTCAATCTAGACTCCCAGGGCCTAATGAATATTCTTGGGGAAAGAGGGAGATTGTTTGGCTGTCTGCTCATAAGCATTCATTACAGCAAAAAGAAATGCATTAATATCAAAAAGAAATGCCATAACTCCGAGCAGCCTACTTGTAGGAGATTGAGAACTTTGTGCTCCTTCACCAGGGCTCCCACAGCAGGACCCCATCACTCCCTCTTCTTGGATCACATCTATCATATTAGCTTTCTGGATGAGTTCACGGAGTGTGTGTGTGTGTCCATCCTGATTTCTTCATCCATATTTCTTGGCAGTATGCCTTCCTCAGCTCAGCACATCCCAATAAGTCTTGGGAATTAAGAAGTGTGCTAGGGCTCCTTCTCTCTTCGCTACTGCTCCCCCACTCTATTCTTATATTGTCTGTGACCCCCATCCTCTACTACCCCCCCCCCAAAAAAAAAAGATTGCAGGCTCCTGGAGGGCAGGGCCTGTTCATCCTTGTATTTTCATTGGTACCACTCCCCCCAGTCTGTAACAGAGTAGAGACTTAAAAGTCTTTGTTGAAGGTGTGACATAGTAGTAGTGGGTCAGCCCTAAGTCAGAGGAACTGGTTTTAAGTCCTACAAAGTTTGATGCACACAAGTTAACCTGTCTGTCCACTGAAATCTTCTAAGTCAAAACTTCTGGGTCACCCCCTGTTTTGGGCTCTTGTAACTGGATGTAAGGATGGCCAACTGATAATTTATTGTCAGTAAGTGTTTGATTTGGATAGCCGTTTACCCGGGGTCAGTGTAAACATTTCTTGGGTAAAAAAAGAGTCGGGAGTGGAAAATGTTTAATAAGCCCTGCTCTAAATTATGAGAGTTGCTGATCTGCATCGGTGGAGGGAGTTTCCTATATGGCTAGTGCCGCATAGTGAGATCACGTGATTTAAGTAGAAAAAATGGCAGATAGATCTATCCCTAGAGCCAAGAAGCCATTCATTGGGATTGATAAAATGTTAATTAAAAAAAAAAAAGCCTCGCTCAATTGCAAACTTCTAAAACTCCCCTTTGAGGCCTCTCATGAACATCTTTGAGAAGCAAGGGGATTTTTTTTTTTTTGCCTCCCGCTGCTGCAAACTCAAATATGTCCGCAAGACGACGACATTGCTACATGTAACGTTTTGAGCCCTCGTGCGCGCGCATGTCCGGAAAAAGGGCACTTTAGCGTCGTTACGTTGTTGACGTATTGCGTCACCGCAACGCGACGGCGCGGATATTGCGTTGCTAGCGTCTTTACGTCATTAGAAAAGCGACTCGAAGTAAAAATGGCGGGAGTCCGACAAAGTCAGCGGGACTAGGAGAAAGGATGGGTCCGAGCAGTTTGAGAGTACTTGGTACCCTTCTTTCGTCCCTCATTTCTCTGCAGCTGGGACACGGGGGACGATGACACTTCCCCAAATTCCCCTAGTTGTTTTAAACTACTTGTTTTCCGAATTTGGGGAAGAATGGAGATTTTGGGGAGGAAAAGCCTAGCTGTGGGACCCCCCCCCGAGGCTGTTGGACCTCTTGGGACATCACCTCATTATGAGGTCGAAAATGCTGACTCGGTGCTTATTTGGCCCTGACCTTTTCCTCAGGAGTCAGCTGGAAGGTAGGCCGGCAGGGAGGATGCCCCGGGTTCAAATCCAGCCACTGCCATGTCTATCCTGACTGGATGACTTTGGCCTGGTCATTTCCTTTCTCTGTGCCCCGGGCAGTTCTCTGAGATCTTAAATTACCGGAAGTCGAAATACTGTGTTAGATACTGCATTATTTATGTTAGCCGAGGGTTTTTCCTTATCTAAAGAGTACAGATCACAGGGGCAGTATTAATTTTTCTCTCCATTGGGAATTCATATTGTGATCAGTTCACTGCAAATATATATATATATAACATATATATATATATATATCTATATATATCTATATGTATATGTATATGTATATACATATATATATTTCTGTATTCTAAATAGGGGAGAAGTCCCTTGTAATATCTGGAGGAAAAGTGAGAGAGAATGATGCGACAAAGGATCCTGATGGAAACTTGGGGGGTGGGCATGTTAAGGTGCTCTAGGCCAGGGGTTCTTAACTCTGGTGTCCTAGATCCCTTTGACAGTTTGGTGAGACTTATGGACCTTTTCTCAGAATGTTTTTAAATTTCACATTTATGGGGCAGCTAGTTGGTGTAGTGGATGGAGCACCAGCCCTGAAGTCAGGAGAACCTGAGTTTAAATCTAGTCTCAGATACTTAACACTTCCTGACTGTGTGCCTCTGGGCAAGTCACTTAACCCCAATTGCCTCAGGGAAAAAAAAATCAAATTTAAACGCAAATGCTTAGGGCTACAACTATATTGAAAAGTTTATGGATCCCAAGTTAAGCCACCCTCCTTTATCAGGAATTACATGGCCTTATTAAGAATAAATCAAACTAGCTTCATTTTCTTTTTGGATATGATTACTAGGGTGGTAGATGAGGGGGATGCTGTAGATATTGTTTGTTCTTTTTTTCTCAGAGGACCAGTAACATCAGGAAAGTGATGTCTTGTCTTGCAAGTGAATTAGATTTAAGTGAAGCAGTGTCCAAAGTCACCAGCCTCACTCTCTCTCCCAGAATCATTGGAATCCAGTAGTGAGACATAGGTTGTAATGATTGGCCATGGCCCCAGATGCATTGGGAGACCTTGGCCTTTTTAAGCTCTAGCCTTTCCCAGGTCTCAGTTTGTCTGAGGCAACACCTCTTCAGGGGTTGAAGACTACATAAGAGTGGAGGCAAAAGATGGCCTAGTTTGTCTTCCCAAACAATCACTCTGGGATGGAGAGGACCCTCCAGCCTGAGGCCTCAAGATTGTGAGATCCTGCAAAAGTTTGTAAACTCCTCTTCCTCAAAGTACAGATACCAGGGTAAGGTGAGTTTCTGGCCAGGAAACAATTGGTATTTACACTCACTCTGAGCCATACCCAAACAATGAGCCAGGATACTGTAGATATGATTTATCTCAACTTTAGCAAAACTGTGATAAAACTAAGAAAATTAGATGGATTGAGAGGAAGAGCTTTAGGTATTAAAATCAATTTTACAGTGACTAAGCAAGAAAAAAAGTCTATTGAGGTTTAATGTAAAAATTGACAGCATTTTAATTTTTGAAAAAGTAAAAAACAAAAACAAAAACGATAAAGATGGTGAATGGGTAGAAGTGAGGACATTAGGCAAGAGTGCTCTGTGCAGCTCTAACTTTGCTCCTTTAACAACCCTTTCCGTGATCTCATCAGCTCTCACCTAAAGGGTTGGAGCCTTGTCCCAGTTCCAGCAAATTTCTAGGTTCAGCAAGCACTGGTCCCATGTCTGTATATAAATTACAAATCAATTAATCAGAGATCCAGTCATTCATTTTTTCATATATTTGCTTCCTATTTTGTGTCAGTCTAAGTGCTAGATACAAAGAATGTAATAGTTCCTACTTGCAAGGGCTTTATGTTGAAATAGAGACAATACAAAATAAAAAGAATAAATACAAATAAAATCAGTGAGAGAATGGGACCGCTGGCTTTATTCAATCAACCCACTCATCTCATATAATATTAATGATAAAATGCCCAATCAATCTCAGTTTTAGATTAAGTGTAAAAAGTACTTGGTATTGCTGTGACATTGGTAGGAAGAGAATTTGGATAGACTCAGAAAACTTGGCTATACTCTAAGGGTTATATACAAATTATTCAAGCTACTTAGAACTGGATTCATTCCAGAGATTGAAGCAAGTATAACCTTTTAGTAACAGCCAAGAAGAGGTGCTTCCTGGGCCACCCCTTACCCCAGGACTGATGAGATAACTAGGCCCTGACTTAGGCCTTTCTCCAATCCTCCCCCAACCCACTTGGGCCAAAGGAGAAATCTGCTAGGTTTGAAGGCTCTACAGGAATTGGGCTTCCTGTCGTCCCATCAGGGTCCCAGCGGCACGCTCACATCAGCCGATGGCACTGTCTTTATTGAGAAATAGTGAAAGATGATTTACATTCTGGATTCTGCAAGGGGCCCAGCCAAAGAACTGCATCAATCCTAAGGGGAACTTTTTGACCAGCCATGAAAGGGAGAAAAAATTAGGTGCTGTTATCCTTCTATTAAATGAATGCTGAAAATTGTAGCCCACCTTACTGTGGTTTATGTATTTTTAGGAAGAGGAGTTCACAGACTTTTGTAAGATCTCACAATTTTGAGGCCTTAGGTTGGAGGTAGCTAGGATGGAAGGCTACTGGGGATTCCAGAAACTGAGTCAAAGTGAGAATAAATTGGCAGAGATTCCTCATGAAATGATGGTACAGTCAAGGCCTTCACCTTTTCTGAGAGTAGGCCTCTAGGGAGAGGTATCTCCAAGGTGGGAAGACCAGTATTGATTAGGTAGAGAAATCCGGATAATGAGCAGAACTTGGAATAAGGTCCAGAATGAAGTGGTGGGCCAAAAGGGACTCCTTAATCTTGAGGGTAAGCTTGAAGATGGAATGATGGCCAGGTACTAAAAAGCTACTAATGAGCAAGTAAAGAAAGCCAGAGGGGGAGTCCAAGAAAATGAAACATAACCACGATTAGGATCCCCCAAGAAATGCTGTTCAACATGGGAGCATACTCACTCTCAGGGTGGAGTTATCCCAAGAGGGGGAAGGCAAGTAGTGAAGTCCGGAGAGTGAGTCGAGATGGGTGAAGTGAGCAAAGCCAGAGGTGAGACAGAAACTCTCCAGTCTTGAAACAGGCTTCCGAACTGAACTTTATCCAGCGTGTGAAGTCTGCTGGTGATCACAGAGAGGCCAGCGACTGAGTGGACTTGGGAATGAAATGAGTATGATCATAAGTCCTTGTAAAGTGGGGTTGAGGATAGGGACTCCTCAGGCCTGAGAACAGGCCCCAGGCAGAGGGATCTGAAGGAAGACATGGCTGCTGCTGAACAAAGAAAGAACTCCATGAGAAAAGGGGAGAATGAAATAAACATGGTGGGGACCCCTCATGAACTTGGGGTCCAAGTTACCGAGGGGAGGCTACAGGGGAGAGCTATTACTAGGGAAAGAAGGCTGCCGTGGAACAACTGGAAAATTCCAGAAAGGAAGCCCAACCAGGAGCATGGTAGGCGTGATGGCCCCCTCGTGAAGTACAAGTGCAAGGGACTCACAAACCTTGAATGGCACCTCAATGAGGAGGTATCTTGAGGCTGAGAAGGCTGCTGCTGTTGACTCTAGGGACATCAGTTAGTCAAGGTGGCAATGAAATGAGCCCATCTGGTCTTCCTCATGGCCTGGGAATCCGGGCTAGAGACTTAGCCATCCTGATAGCAGGTCTGCTGGCAGAACAATCTGGGGGGTGGGATGGGGTGAGGGAAGGCTGCTGGTAAACAAGAAGTCCAGATTGTGAGGTAATCCAAGAGTGAAGTGAGCATAGCTTGAACCCTTCCAAAAATGGTGATACAGACTAGAAATTTGTCATTCCTGAAAGTAGGCTCTGCGACTATGGCCCCCGGACTGGGAAGTTTGCTGTTGACCACATAGAGACCAGAAACTGCTTTTATCAAGAAATAAAGTAGAGGTGAGACCTCTCATAGAATAGAGGTTGAGGCCATGGATTTATCAAATTGGAGAGTCTCAGGGCTCCCAGTTCTTGAAGAGGACCATGATATCAGAGAGCTGATGCCATGATACTCAAGGGAATTGGATTCAAGTGAGGGAAGACTGGGTAAGGTCACCTGCTTCACTTTCCCCTCCAGTCATCTGAGTCCAGTGGCTAGATATAGGTCAAGATGACTGCACCCCGAGTAAGAATGCTGTTGGGGAGAAGGTGTAGAAGTCCTGAGAATGAATGCAGCCAAGAATTAGGTGTGACAGTTTGGGCCCTTCACAAGACAGCAAACTAGGCCAGGGACTCACTGATCCTGAAAGGAGACCTCACTGTAGACATATGTCCACAATGGGAAGGGTGCTGATGATTAGGTTAAGGACTCCAGATAATTCATCAAGAAGTGAAGGGAGCCTGCCCGAGGCACCTAAAGGACCAGCAGTTTAGCACCTTGCCAATCCTGATAGAAGGCCGCATCATACCCAGGAGTCTCCTCCATGTGAAGGCTAAGATGAAGAAGTCGAAAATTCCAGACTGAACATCAGACCGGAAATGAAATTGGCATTGCTTGATCCCTTCATGAAATGGAGGGCCAGGCTAGGAACCCTCCAATCTGGAGAGCAAGACACAAGTACTAAGACGTCTGCGTGGTAGAAGGGAAGGAGGTGATGGGGTACAGAGCAGGTAAAGAGTTTAAGTTGGAATGATTGGATCTATGATATGGAGGTCCAGGCCTGGGCATTGTTGCCCTGCTTAGGACTCATGAACCCTGAGAATAGAACTTAGTACTCGGGTATCTCCCGGCTGGGAAGGCTGCTGGTGAGCAGGTGAAGGAGCAAAATCTGCCTTGTTGGGCCTCTCCTGTTCAGTCTAGATACTGACCAGTCATGACAGCTGGTCTCAGACTAGAATTATTCCCAATGAGGGAACGCTTTTACTCAGCAGCTGAAGAATTCCTGAGAATAAGTCCAGCCAAAAGTAAAATGAACATGTCTAGGACTCCTCATAAAATGGACATCTGGCCTTGCCATTCAAGGCAATCGAAGAGCAGAAGTATCTGCAGAGTGGGAATGTGCCTGGAGAGAAGGGGAAGAAATCCAGAGATGAAATTCAGCTGGGAGTGTGGTGGGCATGGTGGGAGCCTGTCACAGATCAGCAATTGGTTGTAGGGACACACATCCTAAAAACACAGCTGAATGTAAGAAATATCTCTAGGGTGACAAGTAGAGAAGGACAGAGATAGAGTCAAGATACAAGTGAAATAAGACTCGAGTTGGTCCTTCGAGGGAAGGCTGGCCCGCCTAGAGAGTTGTCAAGAGGACGTAGAAAGGCTTTTGGTGAGTGTGTAAATGAGAGTGAGTCAAAGAAACAGTAAAGAAAACATGGCTGAGACCATAGTCTATGTTAGGGACTCTGATTCTGGGAGAAGATTTCAGGGAGTCAGTATCTCTGGGGTCTGGCTCTTTGGCATAGAAACTCACCATTCCTAAGACTAAGACGGCTGGTATATAAGTAGTAAAGCCTAGAGAAGGATTGAGCCTGGAGAAAAGGGAGCATATGAGGGTCTCCTCATCTTTTATTGGTCTTGGGTAGGAACTCAGTACTTCAGAGAGCCTGCTTGAGCAGAGGTATCTTTAGGGAGGAAGGATGTTTGTTATTAAACAGGTGGAGAACTCTTGAATGTGTGTCCAGCCAAGAGTGAACACATCCAAGATCCCTCAGGAAGTGCAGAGACCTCTGAGAAGGATGGTTGCTGGAAAGGAGGTAAAGAAATTCAGAGAGTGATCCATACTGGCAGTGATAAACTGGGGCTAGTTCCTTATCAATCCTGAGGGTGGGCTTCTCAGAATGGAGATTTCTCCAGCGTAAAAAGGCTTTGGTGAATACGTATAGGAGTCCAGAGTTTCTCCAAGAATAAAATAGGCCTTCCTGGGTGTCCTTACGTACCGGCAGTCAGGTATGAAGGACTCAATACTGATCCTTAGCATAGCACTATCTCTAGGGTGTAAAGACTACCAGAGAGGATGTGAAGCATCTAGAGTTTGAGTTGAAGCAGCAGTGAAGTTGGTCTGGCTGGGAGCCCCTCGTGTAATAGTGTTTCAACCAATCCTGAACAACAGTCTTGCAGACAGAGGTCCATTCATTGTCGGAAAGCGGTTGAGAAGGGGTGTAGGCCAGAGATGGACTCGAGCCAGGAGTAAAGTGAACAAATCCAGGGCCCTTCATGAAACAGTTTTCAGATCTATGAGCTCCTCAGTCTTGAGAGGACACCTCTGTAATGTTGGGGCTAGCTTTCTGGAGGACCTTGGGACTAGCCTTGATCTTAGTGCAGGAGGCAGGAGAGCCACCAGAAGGATGGTCAAACATAGACTGTCCCTCTTCCAGGCCTTCTCAGCCCTTATATACCTTATTGTAATTACATCATTACAGCATACTGATTATGTGTGAACTAGAGAACCATGACATCACCACGCTAAGCACTAAGTATATGGGAACCAGAGAACCATCATCTTATCAATTCCACTGAGTTTAATACCTTGTTTCAAGTACACTTCTCCAGAGATCCGTCCTCTACACACCTCACTGTGGAGATGGTTTTTAGGGTGGAAATACTGCTGATGGACAGGTAAAGTGAGCCTAGTTGACATTCCAGGCCAGAGACTCACTAATCCTGAGAGATGGGAAGGTTGCTAATAAGCAAGTAGCTAAATCCAGAAAATGAGGCAAGCAGGGAACACCGCTGGAGCCCCTCAGGAAATGGTGGGCCAGGTTTGAGACTTATCAATGTTGGG
This sequence comes from Antechinus flavipes, assembly GCF_016432865.1. Classification (NCBI taxonomy): domain Eukaryota; kingdom Metazoa; phylum Chordata; class Mammalia; order Dasyuromorphia; family Dasyuridae; genus Antechinus; species Antechinus flavipes. Next base: position 40,917,027 of record NC_067404.1, on the reverse strand, counting down.
AGCTGACCTCAGGCTGTAACTGTCTCTAGTATGTCAAGGCTGCTGGTGAGCAAATGGAGAAGTCTTGAGGGAGGCAAAGCGAGAGTGGCCTGGTTGGGGTCCTTGTGAAATGACTGGAACCAAACATGAGAGCAGGTTCCCAAGGTGGAAAAGCTGATGGTTATTAGGCATAAAAATCCAAAGAGTTAAATGAATATGACCGATCTCCTTTATGTAAGGGCAAGGTAGATCTCACTTAGGTGGAATAGCTACTGATGGGAAGGTTTACGAAGACCAGGCTGGGAGTGAAGTGGGCCTGTCTGAAGCTCCTCAGAAACAGGCTCATTTTCCTTTGAAATAGGGTATCCGGACTTTTGGTTTTTTAATCAGAGTTTCATCCTTCCTTCCTAACTTTGTTCTCCTTAACCTGTTTTCCAGGTCAGTTATTTTCAAGATCAGATAGTTGACATTTTCATCTGTCTTATCAATCTTTAGTTCTTTCTGATATTTTTCACTGTCCAAGGAGTTGTTAGTTTCTGTTTTGTCTCTTCAAGTCTTCAGGGAGTCCATTCTTGGGTAAGGCTTATCATTTTATCTCCTAGGTTATTTATAAATTTTCTAAATTTCCTCCAGAACTTTTTTTTTTAATCACTTACTTTGTTTCTTCTGGATATTTGTGTAGCCCTTATAGAAATCCCTTTTTTCCTTTGAGCTTCTGCTGGGACTTGTGAGGAAATTACTGTCCCCTTCTAGGTTGAATTTTTAGAGATTTTTCAACATAGAGTAACTTTTGACACTGATCTATTTCTGATTGTATTTACTTACCTTTGCAATTTTAGTCCTGGAATTGGGGCTTTGTGCCAGGGCCAGGCTATTCCTCTTTACTGTGCTTTGAAGTATATATGTGTGTGGGCAAGGTGGCTCTACTTGTTCTAGGGCTGAGACTCCCGAGTACTTTCACTGAGCACTCCTTGGGCTTAGGTCTCCTTGGCTCTTTGAAGTTCAGAATATCAGATCTTCAGCGTCCTCTGTCTCAGGATAGAGCATTGGAACCTTTGGGGTCCTGGGCTTGGGCTGTTCCAATGTACACCCTGGTCACTGCTCACTGTCGGTATTCTATAGTGTCCCCACTCTGGGCCTTTCTGCTTATCCTGATGCTTTTTCAAGAGGACTTTCTCCAAGTACTTTGTAAAATTTCTATCCTACACTAAGACTTTTAGAAGAGTTCCCATCTTCAGGTAACTTCCAGGAAACAGATTTTCCTTCTGTTTCAGTAGATACTTGATATTTCAGGAGCAGCTCACAAAATGGTCTCAATATCTTTGTTCCTTAACTGCTTTAACTAGAAAGCTTCTGTGTGGCTCTGGCCACATTCGTAAGAAATGGTGCTCTGGTGATATTCACTATCCATATCGTTCCTGGGAATGTATGCGCTAATCTGATGGGTTTTATTCCTTTTAAAGATTCACCTGTGTGAATACCAAGAGGCGCTTCAAAAAGAACTGCTCTGACTTATAAAGGAAACACAGTAAAAAAACAATTACCCAATTACTCATTTGTGTATAGTCAGTGGACTCAGTTCTTTAGCAAAGACATTTACTCAAATGGCACAGCAAGATCAGTAGCTAGAAAGTATCCTCCCCCATACACACACCCCCATCTCCATCACCAGGGAGTCACTCTTCCTCCCCTCCTAGAGAATTATAGCAGTCTGCTAATTAATTTCTTTGCCTTGAGTTTCTCAACATTTCAACATCATACACTATTCAGTCAAGTCATGTCAGCAAGCATCATTAAGTACCTACTGTGTGCTAAGAAGCACTGTGCTAAGCATTGGGGATATAAAGAAAAGCAAAAGACAGTCCAAGGAGCTCACAGTCTGATGGGGAAATAACATGAAGACAATGATGTACAGATAAGATAGATATATACAGGATAAATAGGAAATAGTTAACATAGGGAAGGTGCTAGTGCGAATAAATGAAGTGTAATATCAAGTGTAAAACTTCTGGGGATCCAAATAGAAAGGGAGAGAAAGGGCATAAGCATTTGCCAAGTGCCTACTATGTGCCAGGCACTGTCCTAAGCACTTTTTACAAATGTCATCTCATTTGATTCTCACAGTTACCCTCCAAAGTAGATGCTGTTATTATCCCCATTTTACAAATGAGGAAACTGAGGCAAACAGGAGTTAGGTGACTTGCCCAGGGTCCTAGTGGGACCTATGGTTTTTAGCTGCAAATCAGACGGAAAACTCTTATGGTCCCTTAAGGCCTCTTCACAAATGTCATTTTCTAGAAAATCCTATCAGTTTCTGATGTTGAACCATTTGACAGTCTACGAATTTTGGCGAGAACAACTCTCCCTTCTGAGCTCTGTCTGTATGTTATCTTTGAGGAAGCAGCTGCCAGACTGCACCTCCACCAGAATTGCCTCCCAGGATAGTGGCTGATGGCACTCATTGACCATTTCCAAGGTCCTGCATCCAGTTCAGTGTCTCGGCTGGCCCTGTCAACATTAGGACTGTGTGACTTCCATTTTGGTTGCTGGAGCTTAGCCTGTTTTGGTGTCCATAATCGGCACTGGATGAAGGCAGCTGGGGAGAGAGCCCTGGGCCGAGAATCAGGAAGGTCTGAGTTCAAATCCGCTCTCAGATAGACACTGATGGCTGACCCTGGGTTGTGATGTTTTGATTTGCCTAGTTACCTCCTGACATTCCTTTGAATCTCTCTCTTTTGAGAGAGATCAGGAAAGGCTTCTTGTAAGTTAGGACTCAAAAGAAGGTAGGAGGCAGATGCGAGCAGGGAGAGAGTGGTCCCAACGTGGGCAGCTAGGGAAAAATGTAGTCAGGAGATAGAGGGTCTTGTGTAAGGCACGGGTAAGAGGCCAGTGTCACTGTCTCCCAGGCTGCTTGGCTGGAGGAGGTGGGGGAAGGTGGAAGAAGACTGGAAAGGTAGGAGGGGGCCAGAGTAGGAAGCACTACTAAAAGTATTTTCCTTAAGCTCAGATCTGACCTTGTGACTACCTTTCTCAAGTAACTCCAGTAGCAACTTCTTGCCTCTGGGCTAAAATCTATTCTGTTAAGCTTTTAGCATTATTTACAAACTGGGTCCAATCTATCTTTCCAGGCTCATTGGACATTTCTGCCCTTCCTTCAGTCTATGATTTGGCTAAACTAGCTTTTTGTCCTTTACACATGATCCTTCATTTCCTGTCTCCATGGCTTTGTATTGGTTCCCCCCATGCCTGTAATGTACTACTCCCTCCTCACTTTAGCCCCACTGAGTCCCGTCCTTCTCCCCACCCCACCCCCCCTTCCTTTAAGCTGCAGCTCAGGCCCTATGTCCTCCATGAAATCTTTCTTGATCTCCCCTTCCTCCACCCTGTCCCAGTTGCTAGAACCTTCACGACAAATTACCTTGTCCTTGTGTATGTTTGTTGATTTTTCTTTTCTTGGTTGGGTATATTTTTATATGTACTTTTCATCTCTTCCCTTCGAATGGAAGCTCCTTGTGAACAGAAATTATTTCATTCTTCATATTTGTGTTCCTGATGTCTAGCAAAGGGACTTGCACTTAATTGGCACTTAATAAATCTTGATGGATTGACTGAGTTCTGATTTCCAATTGAGGCAGTTCTGTTGGAAAGATTTTTTTTTTATTTCTGTGCATGAAGGGTGAGACCCAGCCTTATTAAATATCTCCTCCGGGGTTAAGGTTATTTCTTTGATGTAGCATTTGTGAAAGCAGAAGCCAAATGCACAAGAGAATACTTTGGAAACGATTGGTATGACTTCAGAGGCCCGATGATAAAACATTTCCTCCATCCTCCTGGTACAGACTTTAGAGACTCTTAGCACAAAATGAGGCACAGGCAATTTATCATATACAGCCAGTGTATTGCTTTGTTTTTCTTCGCTGTATTTCTTTGTGACAAGGGACAGTGGAAGGGGGAACGACTAATTGAGAAATGATGTTTAAAAATGTTTTTTTAAACAATGATGTTTTATAAGAAGGCATCAAAAACAGTTTAAAAAAGAAAAGAGATAAGATTTAGTGCGTGGATCATGCCTCTAAGGACATTTTGTTCTAAGGCTTTCTCATTTTTGGACATATGCATTAGCATACCTACAGAGCAGAGGGACAGTCAGTGGTGCTCATTGTTGAACAGGAAGTGAGGAGCCAGGATTACTTTTGGGAAATTGCAGAGTTCTTTCAATTATCCTAAGCCTCTCCCTGAAACAAAAGAAGAAAGACATTTTAACACTAGTCCCTCTCTGGTGACTTTGTGTGGCTGGGATGCCTAAAACACTACCGTCAAATTCAATCGTACGATTCCCCGAAGGGCAGAGAAAAGTGTATGGTTGGTATGAGCAAGGCTGCAAACACCTTACAACAAGGACTCCACAGGAAGAGTGAAGGAAAGCAGAGTCGTCAAACTCAAATAGAGACAGAGGGCTTCAATCCATACAGGAGGATCCGTGGGGGGCACAGATTGACTTAGTTTTAAAGTATTTTTATATGTAATAATATATATTTTTATATTTATATATTATATATATAATATAAATATATATATATTTATAATAATGTCTATTACACAGAAATATATATATTTATAATAATGTATAATACTTTATAATAAAGTAAAGTTTATTGTATTTTTATTTATTTCTCAATTACACTTTCATCTGGTTCACTCAGCAGTGTCACGCGTGTGTGATACCCCTGCTGTAAATAATGTCACCAAAGAAACGTTTAACTGCAAAAGAAGCCAGGCTGATCACGTGGAAGGACAAAGAAGAAACCAATGGACAGTCCCCATGCTCCTTTGAGATCATCAGGGGTCCAAGAGAACTGAAGGAAAGCAACCAGCACATTGGGAGGACCCTATGTGGCACTCTTATAGAAGGGTCTGGATGAGAGTTACATGTATGATATGATGGGGAAGCACCTAGTGGAGAACTTAAAAGCAGTTATTGTTCAATTGTGTCTGACTCTTTGGGACCCCACTTGGGATTACCTTGGCAGATCCTGGAGCGGTATGCCATTTCCTTCTCCAGCTCATTTTACAGATGGGAAAACTGAGGCAAGCAGGGGGAAGGGACTTGTCCAAGGTCACACAGCTAAGTGTCTGAGATCAGATTTGAACTCAGGAAGACTCGTCTTCCTGAGTTCAGGTCCTGCGCTCTAGCCACTGCAGTGATCCCTAGCTGCTCTTTTTGCCATTGTTCATGGCAGCATCAAAGAAAGTGTTTGTAGAGGGTAGAGTTCCCACCAAGTATTTCTGGAAGGTATTCAAATATTTCTCAAGTTTGGAAGGATTTTTATCTCCTAACGTAGTAGAGTGCTACGACGAAATGATATTTCTGGTTCCCAAAACACTTAATATATCTTATTTGTTCTTCATAACACATCCGGAATGTAGGTACTATCATTGTTATTCTCATTTGTAGAGGAGGAAACGAAGGCTGAGCCAGGTCTAGGGATCACATATCTGCTAAGTGGCAGAGGGAGAATCCAAACCCAGGTTTTCTGATTCCACTATTCTACCCCACCTCTCAGTGATTCCTCTTGAAACTATATGGAGAGAGATGATATTAAATTGGGTAAACCTTTGACTCAGTTATACCCTACTAGAGCTGTAGTTACAAAGAGATCAAAGAAAGAAGAAAAGGACCCATATGTCCAAAAACATTTATAGCAGCTACTTTTGATAGTTAATTTTAAAATTTTTAATTAAAGCTTTTTATTTTCAAAACACATGTATAGATAATTTTCAGCATTCACCCGTGCTTAACTGTGTTCCAAATTTTTTTTCCCTCCCCCTTCTCTCCTCCCCTAGAGGGCAAGTAATCCAATATATAGTCAACATGTGCCATTTTTCTATCCATATTTCCACAATTTTCATGCTATAGCAGCTCTTTTTATGGTATCAAAGAATTGGAAACTGAGGGGATTCTCATCAATTGGGGAATGCTTGAACAAGTGATGTGATAGAATACTATTGTACTGAGGAACGTGCAGTGGTTTCAGAAAAACCTGGGAAAGCTTCTATGAACTGATGCAGAGTGAAGGGGACATAATCAGGAGAACAATCTGCACAGTAACAACTTAATATTGTAAAGATAATCAACTCTGAGAGACCGAGCAACACAATGACCCACCACAGTTCTGAAGGATACATGATGAAACATGTTATGAACCTTTAGATGGAGAAAGTTGTTGTACTTAGAGGGCAAATTGAGGCATGTTTTCTTCTATTTCTTTTTTTTTCCAGAACATGTTTAATGCAGAAATTCACTTTGCATGACTATACGTATTTGTAATGGGTTTTATTTTTCTTGCCTTCTCAATGAGGAGGCAAGAAGAGAGAATTTGAAGTTAAATTATATGGAGAGATTGAAAACACGTTATATGCCAGGTAGTAAAATAGCAGAGCTAATTACTTCAAGTGGTAGTACAAACTCCCAGGATCAGACAAGGAGAATCAAATCCCAGGAACAGTTTTTGCCACTTTTTAGGGAGAAAAATCTCTTTTGGGGAACAGAGGGGACACCTTGGTAGATACTGGTTCTATCACAATGTTAGTAGGGAACAGGCAGGCTTTCACAAGTGATATTCCACAGGAGAGCATATCATTATTGTCTCATAATTGATTGAAATATGTTGCACATATGAGATTCCACTATGAATATTGTTTTAACACTTTAAAAAAAGCATTTGATTTGGTAAAACAAAATGCCACTTTAAAGATTAAATAGTTCATCAAGATTTCTTCAAAACATTCAAGATTGCTCAAAAATTGATGAAAGTCAAGATAATCTCATCCTTCTGATTACTAATAACAGGGAAATGTATGTTCAGCAAATGTGTTTTCCACTGCCACAGAAGAGAACCCGATGCAAAGTTGAAGTTGAAGAGTGATTCCCTTTGGATGGTGTAATCTTTCAGATGGCCTTCAGGGAAAGTTGCAGTTGATTTGATAAAAGTAGTAGCAGTAGAGTTCAGGGAGAGTCCCAGTGAATTAGTGACAAGGTCCTTTTTTTCTCATAACCTTGGAGAGGGAACTTAATTTGAACAGGAAGAACACTGGATTTGGAGTCAGACAACATAGATTCAGAACACTTCTTTGTTACGTACTAGCTGTGTGACATTGGGCGTGTCATTTCTCTTCCTCTGTGTCTCAGTTCCCTTCAGCCTTCTAGGGGTCTCTTCTAGTTCTAACGTTATTAATTCAAATGATTCTCAGATTCTTCAGCTCCCACCCCCCACCTGATAGCACATCCTGAAAATCTTGGGGATTCTCCTGTCTCACATTGGAGGAAGGTCTACCACCTCTACAAGGGGATGCAAAATCCAAATACTACCTTTACCTTGCCTCTGCCTGCCTTCATTAGGCTACCCAGGCCTCCTTTTCTGCCAGTATCAGCCCAGGACCTCCCTTCCAGTTATGTGGTTCCCTCCGAGGTGTGCTCTGTGTATGGGCCTCAGCCCCCTAGGATATGTGTAAACAAGATCAGAAAATGTCTCCTGTTAAAACAGATGTTAAGCAGCCTCAGCTCAGCCTCAGTTTCCACATCCATAAGAGAAGGGTGTTGGACCAGACAACTCTGTGATCTTTAAGTTTCCTAACAAGCCTTAGTATACTTTGATCCAGCATTTGCTTGGCTCTTTGCACTAGAAGAAAGCACGTGGCACAAGCAAGCAGAGCTTAATCCAAGGAAAGCTTTGTTTTTCTTCTCTCCTTTGGATCTCAACATCTGAGAATTCTAGGGGCTCCTCTCCAAGCAGCATGCAACACGTGGAAGCATTTAGTGGAAAACACCCCACCCCCGCAATGCTTTAGACTTTTCTCCAGAACTTCCTCTAGTTGGGATGGGAAACTGGAACTTTTTATGCTGAATTGTTAAAGAATTCATTTGTGATGATGGATTCCAGCTTCTGAGTTCATTCTCCTGGGTGCTACTGTGAAGATCCTGGCCAACTGGCTCTCAGAGGCCCACCCAATCACCTTTAGCAGGCAGGGAGGCTCCAGGGCAAACAAACACACTCCCATCCCCTGCAGGTCCCTGACTCATTATGGGTCTCCCCCAGAGAAACCTCAGGTTCTGTTTGACCTAGGTAGTTATGAAGACGGGCATCCAAGTCAGTCGGAGTTTGAACCCAGGTCCGGGAACTCTGCAATTCCCTGACCTGCAAATCTTGTTAATAAAGTTGTCATACCAAAAATTTTGCTTTGTATCAGAAGCTGCTGCCTAGGCCTGGGTAGAGCCTTCTCAGCAGCCTCACCTATTTTCCAGGACTCACCTTAAGGAACATAGACCTCAAGACCCAGAATGAGAGCAAGACACTGATGACCCATCAGCAGGGACCCCAGAGCTGGGACTAAGACCTTTTCTGTAACCATGGGCTTTTCAGGCTTCCCCCTACCCCAGACCCCCCTAATCATATAAAGCAGCAAAGGAAAGGGCATTTAAGAACTGCCAGCCTACTGCTCCTAAATCTGAAGCCGAGAGGAACCTTAGAGGTTGTCTGGTTCAACCCCACTTCCACCCTTACACGTACATCAATTTGCAGAAAAGGAAACTGAGGCCCAGGAGGGAAAGTTATCTGCTCAAGGTCAAAGGCAATAAGTAGCAAATCTGGGGTCAAGGCTTAGGCCCAGTGACCCCAAGTTCAGCACTCTTTCAGGGTTCAGTATTTTTTTCCTTCCCTGGCCCCGTGCTGCCTGCCAAGGTAGGTTAGAGCTGATTGTGTTTACCCTGAGTCTTTCTGCATTTGGAAATCCTTAAGTAAGATTGATTTTCTTTTTTTAAGTAAATTTTTTATTAAGGTCATTTTTTACATTACTGTAATTTCTTCCAGTATCTCTTCTCATCCCCTCTTCAGAGAGCTATTTTATATAATAAATAATATTTTTAAGACAAGAAAAATAAGAGGTAAAAAAAAATCAGCATAACTGATCCGTTGTTAAAAAATTTGAAATTATATGCAGTGTACCACACTTGTGGACCTCTCACCTTTGCAAAGGGGTAGAGTGGGAGTATATTTTCATATCTCTTCCTTTGAGTCATATTTATCCCTCCTAATTTTGTTTAGAGACAATTCCACTCCAAATGTTCATATTTGTGCCAAACCTGTGGTAGAGCATTCTGAGCCAACTGGTCTCATCAACCACAGTCAGACACACTGTACCTTGACCAATATAGTGATGCCATTTTGGTTCTCTGAGAATGAGGGATAACAACCACCAGTCAACCATTCTTTCTAATTTTTTAGCATTCATTTTTGATTTTTTCTTTTAATGGCTGTTCTTTCCATTTACTTTGCTGTAGTCATTCTGTAGGTTTTCTTGACTGCTTTCTTCACTCTTCATCAATTCATGCAAATTTTTCCATGTTTTTCTGTAATCATCATATTTGTAGTTTCTCATGTACCACAGTTTGTCTAGCCATTGCCCAGTTGATGGATATCTACTTTGTTCTCAGTTCTTTGCTGATACAAAGATACACTGATACAAAACATAACTATTTTTGGTGTATATCAGAATTCTCTTTCTATCAATGACCTCTTTGGAATATGAGTCTAGTAGTACAATCTCTGGATCAAAGGTTATGGAGATTTTAATCACATTATTTGTATAATTCAAAATTGCTTTCAAAAATGGTTATACTGATTTGCAGCTCCACTAACAATATATTAGTGTGCCTTTCTTCTCACAACTCCTCTGACATTGACTTCTTTGTCATCTTTTTTTTTTCTGATTTAGGAAAGAATTTTTTATTATTATTTTTATTTTTTAATAACTTTTTATTGATAGAACTCATGTAGGGTAATTTTTTACAACATTATCCCTTGCATTCACTTCTGTTCCGATTTTTCCCCTCCCTCCCTCCACCCCCTCCCCCAGATGGCAAGCAGTTCTTTACATGTTGAATAGGTTACAGTATATCCTGGATACAATATACGGGTGCAGAACCGAACAGTTTTCTTGTTTCTTTGTCATCTTTACTAAGTTGTGGGATATGAGGTAAAAACTAGGGGCTGTTTCAGTCGCATTTCTCTTAATTCAGTAATTTGGTTCTTTTTTCCTATGGTTGTTAATAATTTTCAAGTCTTCTTTTGACAGATCATATCGTGTGACCACTTATCTTTTAGGGCATGGCTTCTGGTTTTTCATATACATGTTAATTATTTATCTTGGAAATGAAACCCTTATGAGAGAAATTTGATGCAAACTTTTTTGCTTCATGTAATCAGTGTTACTCATTTTCTCTTTTGTAATTGTAATTATATGGTCTGCTTCCCTTCTAATTTTTTTATGGTATAATCTATTTGAAATCTATTGTGGAGTGTGGTATAAGGTGCAGGTCTGACACTACCAGACTGCTATCCTGTTCTTAGGGGAGGATTTTCCTAAATAATTTGTTTTCTCTTTTATCAAACACTGGATTATTGAGTTCTATTGTTTCTGATTCTCCCTTATCTAGTCAGTTCCACTAATTGACCTCTCCATATTTTAACCAGCACCATCTGGTTTTAATGATCCACTGCTTAATAACATAGTTTGAGATACTGAAGTGCTTTGTCCCTATACTTTTCATTACTGTCCATTGATATTCTAAATCTTGTGTTTTTGTTTTTCCAAATGAATTTGGTTATCATTTTATTGAACTAAGACTTTGATTTGATTGAATTATGACTTTGATAATTCAATTGGTATGGTACATTAAATTTGTAAATTGACTTTCGTGGTATTGTTGATTTTACTCTATTGTTCAGGACAGCCGTGAACACTGAATATTCCACTCCAGCTACTTAAGCTGTTCTTTATTTCTTTAAGGAATGTTTTGTAATTGAATCTATATTAGTATATTGTATACTTTGGAAGGTTGATCTCCAGATATTTTATATATTTTGTAATTATTTGGAAGATAGTAGGCGGCCCAGTAGGTAAGAGCACCAAGCCTGGAGTCAGGAAGACCTGTGTTCAAATTTGGCTTCAGATATGTACCAGCTAAGTCACTTCACCCTGTTTGCCTCAGTTTCCTCATTTGTAAAATGAGTTGGAGAGGAAAGGGCAAACCACTCCAATATCTCTGTCAAGGAAACTTCAAGTAGAATCACAAAGAGTTAACTCAAAAGTTATTTTAAATGGGACTTCCCTTGATATTATTGCCTCTTGGATTTTGTTATTATCATGTAGAAATGCAGATGATTTTTGAGGATTTATTTTGTAGCCTGCAACTTTGCTGAAGCTATCAGTTTTTAAGTTGGTGTCTTACTGATTGTCTAGGATTTTCATCATATTACTAGCAAATAGTTTTGTAGTTACAATAGTTTTATCTCTTCATTACCTGTCTTTATGCTTTTAATTTCTTTCCCTTGTCTTTTTGATATTGCTAGTATTTCTATAGCTATATATATATAACAAAGGGGAGAGTGGGCATCTTTTCTTCACTCCCTTAGGTAGTAGGAAAGGTTCGTGTGTATTTTCATAGCATATATTACTTGCTTTTGGTTTTGGATATATGCTCTTTATATATTAAAAAAATTCCCTCACTGTTTATACTTTGTAGGGTTAAATAAATGTGAGTGTAGTACTTTGTTAAAGACTTTTCCTCTATCTAATGAGATAATCATGTGGTTTTGAATGCTTTTGTTTGAAATAGAATTATTATGTTGATTGTTTTCCTAATGTTGAACCATTTTTGTATCCCTGGTATAAATCCAACTTGGTCATAATGAATGATTTCTTGCATGAATAGCTATTGTCTATGTAACAGCATTTTATTTAAAATTTTTGAATTGATACTCATGATGGTCTTTATTTCTGGGCTTTACCCTCTCTGGTTTTGGTTTAGAACTATATTTGTATCATAAAAGGACTCTGGTAGGATGCTTTGTTTCTCAATTTTTGAGAATAATTTGTGTCATATTGATACCAATTGTATTTTAAAAGTTTGATAGGATTCTTCCAGGAATCTATTATTAAAAGAAGTTTTTTCTTTTGTATTTCCTTTACAACTAGATCTGTTTTCATTTCTGAGATTGGATTATTTAATGTGTCTCTGTTGGTTTGGCCCTCTATTACTTTGGGTATATTATATTTGTGAGGGTATTGCGTTCTTTTTTGTTCTGTTTTCTTAGCATAGTAGATATTTCTTTATTTCTTTTTTTTCTGATTTTACCTTAATCATTTGCTATTTAATTGATTAGCTTTTTATTCTCTTCTTTTAAATCAGTTTGACTAATGTTTTATGAACTTTTGAGTCTTTTCAAAACTCTAGTTTTTAGTCTTATTTATCATTTCAATAAGTATTTTGGTTTCCAGTTTCTGTATCTCCCTTTCAATTTTTAATATCTCCCTTGTTGTCCATCAATTGGGGAATGACTGAATAAATTGTGGTATGTGATTGTCATGGAATATTATTGTTCTGTGGGAAATGATGAGCAGGAGGCTCTCAGGAAAAAAAAACCCTGCAAAGTCCTCCATGAACTCAAATTGAAATGTAGTGCATACAAAGTAATAGCAGTATTCTGGGATGACCAGCTGTAAATGACTTTGCTACTCTCAGCAGTACAGTGATCCATGACTACTCTGAAGGATTTAAGATGAAAAATCCTACTCATACCCAGAAAAGAAACTAATTGTGTCCAAATACAGATTGAAAGATTCTCTTCTCTCTTCTTCTTCTCTCTCTCCCACTTTATTTTTCTTATGGGTTTTTTAAATTAGGGTAGAATATCTATGTTTTCTTTCTTTCTTTCTTTCTTTTTTTCTTTCTTTCTTTCTTTCTTTCTTTCTTTCTTTCTTTCTTTCTTTCTTTCTTTCTTTCTTTCTTTCTTTCTTTCTTTCTTCTTCTCTCTCTCCCACTTTATTTTTCTTATGGGTTTTTTAAATTAGGGTAGAATATCTATGTTTGTTTTCTTTCTTTCTTTCTTTCTTTCTTTCTTTCTTTCTTTCTTTCTTCTTTCTTTCTTTCTTTCTTTCTTTCTTTCTTTCTTTCTTTCTTTCTTTCTTCCTTCTTTCCTTCTTTCCTTCTTTCCTTCTTTCTTTCCTTCCTTCCTTCTTTCCTTCCTTCCTTCCTTCCTTCCTTCCTTCCTTCCTTCCTTCCTTCCTTCTTTCTTTCTTGCAGTTGGGGTTAAGTAACTTGCCCAGGGTCCCACAGCTAGGAAGTGTTAAGTGTCTGAGGCCAAATTTGAACTCGGGTCCTCCTGATCTTAGAATTGATGCTCTATCCACTGCTCCACCTAGCTGCCTCTCTATATTTTCTTTCACAACATGACTTTTATTGAAATGTTTTACATAACTTCACATGTAGTTTCTTAATAGGAATTGGGGTGGGGATAAGGGAGAAAATCTGGAACTCAAAAGTTTTTAAAACAAGTGTAAAAATTATTTTAAATGTAACTGGGGAAAATATTAAATAATTTTTGAAATTAAATGGGAAAATGTTAAATAAATTTTGAAAAAATTAAAAATTTCTATCTCTTGGGCTTCTAATTTTTAAAAATGCATATCTAGTTAATTAATTTTCTTTTAAATTTTGTTAATATGTATTTGTAGAGATGTGATTTCCTCCCCCCCCAGTTGCTTTAGCTATATCCCAGAAATATTGGTATGTGGTTTCATTTATCATTTCCTTTTGCATAATTGTTCATTGTTTTTTATTATTTGTTCTTTCATAGACATTTTCTCATGACATAGGATTTAATTGTTAAATTTCATTTTGCGCCTGTATGTTTTGTTTGTACTTCCTGAACATATGAATATTTTTATTGCATTATAGTTTATAAAGAACATATTTACTATTTAGGTCTTTTTTATTAAAGCTTTTAATTTTCAAAACATATGTATGGATAATTTTTCAACATTGACCCTTGCAAAACTTCGCATTCCAATTTTCCCTCCTCTTCCCCCATCTCCTCCCCTAGATGGCAAGTAATCCAACATATGTTAAACATGGTAGAAATATATGTTAAATCCAGTATATGCATACATATTTATACAGTTATCTTGCTGCACAGGAAAAATCAAATCAAACAGGAAAAACATGAAAAAGAAAATAAAATGCAAGCAAACAACAACAAAGAGTAAAAATGCTATGTTGTGAACCACACTCAGTTCCCACAGTCCTCTCTGGATGTAGATGATTCTCTTCATCACAAGATCATTGGAACTAATCTCAATCCTCTCATTATTGAAGAGAGCCACGTCCATCAGAACAGATCATTGTATAATCTTATTGTTGCTGTGTACAGTGGTCTCCTGGTCCTGCTCACTTCACTCAGCATCAGTTTATGTCAGTCTCTCCGGGCCTCTCTGAAATCCTCCTGCTGGTCATTTCTTACATAACAATAATATTCCATCACATTTATATGCCATCACTTATTCAGCCATCCCCCAGCTGATGGGCATCCACTCAGTTTCCAGTTCCTTGCCACTGCGAGAAGGGCTGCCACAAACATGTTTGCATATGTGGGTCCCTTTCCCTTCTTTAAGATCCTTTTGGAATATGAGCCCAGTAGAAACACTCCTAGGTCAAAGGGTATGCACAGTTTGATAACTTTTTGAGCCTAGTTCCAAATTGCTCTCCAGAATGACTGGGTGTATTCACAATTCCACCAACAATGCATCAGTGTCCCAGTTTTCCCACATCCCCTCCAACATTCGTCATTATCTTTTCCTGTCATCTTAGCCAATCTGACAGGTGTGTAGTGGTACCTCACAGTTGTATTAATTTGCATTTCTCTGATCAATAATGATATAGAGAACCTTTTCATATGACTAGATGTAGCTTTAATTTCTTCATCTCAAAATTGTCTGTTCATATCCTTTGAACTTTATCATCTGAAGATGAATCTGGAGAATGGCTTAATGGCTTATAAATTTGAGTAAATTCTCTATATATTTTAGAAATGAGGCCTTTATCAGAACCCTGTTTATATATTTTTATATTTCTTTGCAATATCAAGTGATCAAGTTTTGTAAAAGTTCCATTCTGTGAAAAAAAGTCTCCTCATTGACATTTCAATTCAGTTCACCACACACCTGAATACTGCTAAGGAGGGGAGTGTGTGTATGTCCATGCATGTGCACACACGCACGTGTGTGTGTGCGCGCTTGCTTGCCCATGCATGCATGCTGCAGTGTAAATCAAACCCTTAGTTTTCTCAGGGCACTTCGCCCGGCCTTGCCATTTTTGTGCTTTTCTGAGGCCTCCTTGTCATGTAGTTTTCTGTTACTTTAAAGTTGAAGTGAGTAGACAGAGCTGAAAAATCATTTGGTGGAAAGTAACCAGAGGAGTCTAGATCTAGAGCTGGAAGGGATCTCAGAGGCTGTTTAGTCTAGCTCCCTTCCAGGCCCAGGGAGGTTGTAAGCTAGTAAGCAGCCAAGCCAGAATTTGAACCCAGGGCCTCTGTATTGATTTTCACCGCCACATACTTGGCTCTTGGAAACTCGCATCTCAAGAATAGACGTACGCATCCAGTATAAGCATTTATTAAGCACCCAGTATATGCTAAGCAGTCGGGATGAAAGGTGAACCACAGCGGCTGCTTTTTAACCACACTATCCAACAACTGGGTTACAGATCCAAAAGCGCACCATTACAAAAGGCAATGGTCCCTTTTGGGGATGCTGGGGCTGAGCACAGAAGGTCATGGGGAAGGAATCATAGAAAAACCAGGGACTTAGCTGGACTTGAGGCTCGGAGGGCGGCGGCTGGACTTTGGGAAATGGTTTTCTTCCTCCGGGGTGCTGGACCCTTCTGCTCCTGTTTAAACTTGGCTCTGAGTCAGCTCAGTGTTATCAGTTGTTGAATTCAGAGGAACAGGAGAATTTATACTGTTTATTGATGTATACTTTGGGCAAAATTGAGGGAAAAGGAAGGTGGATGACTGTGATTTGGTATCCAGATTGAGTTGAGTCTACAGTATGATAATACTTTATTTGGAAATAGGGTGGCAAACTGAGCAGGGCAAGAAATCCAAGGAGCAGCAGGTTGGGCCTCATCCACTAGCCATTCAAACAATCCTTTTTCTCCTGCCCAGAGCATCAGGTTACTTACAATCAGGGATTTAGAGCTGAAAGGGGCCTCAATGGCCATCCATGGCAGCTACCTCATTTTACAGATGAGGAAAAAGGGGCTGAAAGGGGAAGGGATTTTACTTAGAAACCCAGGGAGCAAGTGGCAGAGCTGCACCTGAGCCTGGTACTCTGCCTCCAAATACAAGCAGTTTTCCATTCCATCAAAGGACTGGAACAGGGTTCTAGCTCATGTTTTGTGGCCTAGGATGCCCTGGCAGTTTAGGGCAGCCCATGAGTCTCTTCTCAGAATCATGCAGGGATGAACTGCATAGGATTACAAAAAGAACTACGTAGGATTATAAAAGAAACCAATTACATGGAAATAGAGTTGTCAAAATATATTTGGAAAACAAACAAGTTCATGGGCCCCAGGTGGGCTTCCAAAAAACACAAAAAGTCTATTTTTGCAACCAAGAAGCATAGAATTTGAGACCTGGAAACCAGTCAAAACCAGTCCCAAGCAGAGAAGGGTGTTCTTGGTGCCAGCAGTGGGGAGGGGAGCATTTTTCCCCATGATGGACCAAAGACTTCTGTCCATGCCTCCAACCTAGTGGTCCCTGCTCCCAGGCTTCTGAAAGGGGGAGAGGGGAAGATAGGCCCCTTAGGGAGTGGCAGAGTGGGGTCCTATGCCAGCAGAAAGATGGTGGCTGTCACTCTCTTGGTGTGACCACATCCTTTGTCAGCCCCTCCCTCCTGTAGGCTTCATGCCCCCCCCATCTTCTGTGCATCACCCATTCCTGCCTCTTCTCCAAATGGTTTCGTCTAAGGTGAGAAAAATGCTTCTAGTCTAACCCTTTTACAAAGGAGAAAACTGAGGCTCAGAGTGGAGACCTCTTCATTATTTCATATTAACATTATGAAGCATCTATAATACAGGACACTCCTCCATTCTAAC
This sequence comes from Antechinus flavipes, assembly GCF_016432865.1. Classification (NCBI taxonomy): domain Eukaryota; kingdom Metazoa; phylum Chordata; class Mammalia; order Dasyuromorphia; family Dasyuridae; genus Antechinus; species Antechinus flavipes. Next base: position 40,900,058 of record NC_067404.1, on the reverse strand, counting down.
AATTTTAAGGAATGGACAAAGAATTGATAAATCTGATTTCTAAAGGATTTTATTGTCTACAAAACCTTTGCCTCACAACAACCCATCAAAGTAGGCACCAAAGTATTATCACCCCTAGTTTATAAAAGTACAAAAGGATCTGTGATCCCCTAAGATACACTTTTGATAATTATCTCTTCTGCCAATGTATACCTGAACTTTTCATGACATTATTTACAATATGAGGTGACTATTTCCTGAAGGGAGAATAGATCACTGGGAAAACATCATCATTTGCAATGCTGCTCTAATTTTTTTATAGGGAGACTCTTCTTTTCCAGCTGCCCCCAGGCCCATTTTCCTATCCCCTTATAAGAAGTGAAACATCCTACTAAAATATAACAAACACGTTTTAAAAATCCATTTAGTGATTTTGTAATTTTAATTTAGTTTCTAGATGGTCAGGGCAATCAGTGCTGCTCACTGCCTCAGGTGGATAGACACAAATATCTTGATGCCATGGGCTGGCATAGTGCATGGCCCATAATAAGTAAATGTTGGTTATTAGTATTACTATTATTTTTATAATATCCTGTGTTTGTGGGATAGGGGAGTAGTAAGTTGGGAGACTTGACTTTCCACTCTTGTTACCTTGCCAAGTGGGATGCTGCCATCTCTCCATGGACACTATCACAAATTGTTTATTTTTTGCTCCAAATCATCTGTGATCAGAGAAATGCAAATTAAGACAACTCTGAGATACCACTATACACCTATCAGATTGGCTAAGATGACAGGAAAAGATAATGACGAACATTGGAGGGGATGTGGGAGAACTGGGATATGAATACATTGTTGGTGGAGTTGTGGAATGATCCAACCATTCTGGAGAGTGATTTGGAACTATGCGCAAAAAGTTATCAAACTGTACATACCCTTTGACCCAGCAGGATTTCTACTGGGCTTATATCCCAAAGAGATCTTAAAGGAGGGAAAGGGATCCACATGTGCAAAAGTGTTTGTGGCAGCCCTTTTTGTAGTGGGAAGGAGCTGGAAACTGAGTGGATGCCCATCAGTTGGAGAATGGCTGAATAAATTATGGGATATAATTGGTATGGGATACTATTGTTATATAAGAAAAGATCACAGGATGATTTCAGAGAGACCTGGAGAGACTTGCATGAACTGATGCTAAGTGAAATGAGCAGAACCAGAAGATCATTATACACGGCAAAACAAGATTATATGATGGTCAGTACTGATGGATGTGGGTCTTTTCAACAATAAGATGATTTAAGCCATTCCAATAGACGTGATAAGAGAGCCATTTGCATCTGGAAAGAGGTCATGGCACAGGGACTCTATGGATCCCAACAGAGTATTTTCATATATTGTTTGCTTGCTTTTTTTTCTTTCTCACTTTTTCCCCCTTTTAATCTGAATTTTCTTGTGCAGCATGATATTGTGTAAATAGATATACAGTGGTACGTGTTTAACCATATTGGATTACTTGCTGTCTAGGGGAGAAAAATTTGGAACACAGGGTTTTGCAAGGATGAATGTTGAAAGCTATCTTTGCATGTATTTTGAAGAAAGTTATTATTAAATAGTTTATTTTCAGGGCATTTGCTAGGCAATTTCTTTGAAGGGAAGACATTGGATTCCATATACCCTCCTGCCTGTCACCACAAAGCCCAGCTCTTATCCCAGAAGCACAGTTTTTCAGAGACAGTGCCCAGCTTGTATACCAGAAAGCATCATATACAAAGTTGATCCTCTGGCCTCTGCTTGAAGGTCTCCAGGGCGAAGACCACTACTTTCCAGGGCTGCCCATTTCCTTTTGGGACAGCTCTAATTATTATTAGGCATTTTTGCCTAACATTGAATAGAGACCTGCCTCTGAAATATCTACCCACTGGGGGAAGGATTCCGGGAAGACAGCAGAGTAGGTCAGTAAATTTCAAGGTCTCTAGATTTCCCCCACAACCAGAATAAATTTGTGCTTCTTGGTGACCATAGACTAGTGAAAAATCAAGAAGACTTGGGGCAGAACAGGGGAATTCCTGGTACAACCCAATAGGACCCAAAGGAAGCCCCCAGATTACCCAGTGTGAAGTGCAAACACCTCCGGGTTAGTTTCCCACAAACACCAAGCTGTGACCCCTGGGGCTGGCTGGGCTTGGCTGGCACCTCCACAGGAGCCACAGGAACATTCACACCTGGACAGCTTGGGAAGTTGCCAGGCCCAGATGTGATGCTGTGACACCACCCTGGGCAAGAGGGAACCAGCACACTGGGAGGGCAGAGGCAGTGGGGCAAGGATGCTGCTGGCTGCCAGCACTTGCAGGAGAGTGGAGCTCTTGGTTTGGGGTTCCAGGTCAGAGGGGAGAGTTGAAGTGCAGCTAGAGGCACCCTGCCCACCCCACTCCACAATTAGAGATGCTTACACTAATTAAAAAATGAATCAACAAAGAAAGAATCCAACCATAGAAACTTATGGGAACAGAAAACTGGAGTTCATCTTCAGAGGACAGTGAAGTTAAAAAAAAAACCCTCCTATTCCAAAGGAAGTAAATGGCTCCCTGCCCAGAGCAATTTACAGAAGAGCTCAAAAAAGAATTTAAAAATAAATGAGAGACACTGAGGAAAAACTAAAAAAAAAAATCCAAGAAAAACAAGAAGATTATGAAAAAAATAATCAACAAGAAAAAGAGACAGAGTCTCAAAGATGAAAATAACTCTTTGAAAAGTAGCATTAGGCAAGGGAAAGGCAGTGAAGCTAAAAGAGACCAAACAATAACAAAACAGAATATAAAGAATGAAAAAAATAGAACAGAATATGAAACATCTTATAAGAAAAACAACAGAATTGGAGAACAGAGGAAGAAGAGAAAATATAAGAATAATTGGACTGCCTGAAAGCTGTGACCAAAAAATGAACCTTGCCACAATAATGAAAGAAATAATCCAAGAAAATTGTCCTGGAATGATAGAACACGAGGAGAAAGTAAAATAGAAAAGATCTACCAATCACCACTCAAAGATATCCTTTATGCAAAACACATAGGAATATTATTGCCAAATTTTGAAACCCCAGATCAAAGAGAAAATTTTGCAAGAAACAACAGCAACAACAACAAAAACTAATTTAGATATGGTGAAGATATCATCAGAATTGTACAGGACTTATCAGTATCCACAATAAAAGCATCCAGGTCCTGGAATCACATATATAGGCAATCAAAAGAACTAGGCCCGTGGCCAAAAATATCATGTCCAGCAAAATTATCCATAATATTGAATGAAAAAAAATGGACAATCAACGAACTTGCAGATTTTAGGACTTTATTTCAACAAAATCTGAATTCAATAGGAATTTAACATGTAACAGCCCATATCAAAGATCAAGTTCAAGAAATTTAACACGGACAAATTATGTTTTTTAAATGGAAATGCATGTTTAAGATTGATATCAGCAATAGAGTAGCTGAAAAGAAAGATGGGGGCAGTTAAGGTAAAAATAGTAATTATGTTATATAAAAGGTGTAGAGCAAGAATAGACACAGAGGCATTAGGAGGGAAGGAGGGCTCATAGGCTCTCTGATACCCCCCAGGATCAAGTACAAAATCTTGTGCTTGGCTTTCAGAGAGGTTCACGACCAGGTCCCTTCCTACCTTTCCCACCTTCCAGGGCCACACCCTCTCCAGCATCCCCTGTGATCCTGGGCTTCCTGACTCAGGGCCCCCTATCTCCAGAGCCTGAGCATTCTCCCTGGCACATTGCCCAACGCAGGGACTCTCTCCCTCCTCCTGTGCCCCTCTGGCCTACTCCACTTTTTGCCTGCGTCCCACCTTGTACAAGAAACCTCTCCCAGGCCTCCTTACTTTTCAGGGTTTCTTGCTGTAGATGATCCCCATGCACCTTGTGTACATTTAGCCTGTGTGCTATTTCCCCCCCTTAGATTGTGAGCGCTGCTAGGGCAGGGACTGGATTTTGCCTTTCTCTGTGCCCCTGGTCCTTGGGACATTAGGTGCTCAGTAAATGCTTGTTCCCCTGCTGACCCGCAGGTTCTTTGGTCTCCTTCCTTCCCTCCCTGCTTCCATCAGCATGTCCTGAAGCCACTTTCAGAAAGGGAGGGGAGAAAGAAATGCTACTGACGTTCCCAGCCTTTGCTGGGCTGCCCAGGTCTCCTTTTCTGCCCTTGGCAGCCCAGCACCACCCTCTCAGCTATACCTGTAGGGTAGGCTCAGGTGTACCAGGGTACCTAGGGGCAGACTCAGCGTAGGGACCTCAGTCCCCTAGGAAGTGGATAGATAAGGCCAGAAGCATGTTACCCCAGCAACATTGGCCAGGGTCTGTTTCCCCATCCATAAAAGAATTGGGCTGGCCTAGACTGCTAGGAGGTCTTGAAGCTCACTAGGGGCTCTTGAAGCTCTCTAGGGGGGTCTAGAAGCTCACTAGGGAGTCTTGAAGCTCTGTAGTGGGTCTTAAAGCTCTCTGGGGGTCCTGAAGCTCTCTATGGATTCTTGAACTCACTAGGGGGTCTTGAAGCTCTCTAGGGGAGTCTTGAAGCTCACTGGGGGTCTCTGTAGAGGAGCTTGAAGCTCACTGGGGGGTCCTGAAGCTCACTGGGGGTCTTGAAGCTATGTAGGAGGTCTAGAAGCTCTAGAAGCTCAGGGGTTTTGAACTCACTAGGGTCTTGAAGCTCTCTAGAGGGTCTAGAAACTCACTAGGATGTCTTGAATCTCTGTAGAGGGGGGTCTTAAAGCTCACTGGGGGTCCTGAACCTCACTAGGGGGTCTTGAAGCTCACTTGGGGTTCTGAAGCTCACTATGGGGTCTTGAAGCTCACTGGAGGGTCTGGGGGGGGGTCTAGAAGCTCTCTAGGGGGTTTTGAAGCTCACCAAGGTTTTGAAGTTCACTAAGACCTAGCAGAAGTAGCATCCCTGAACAGGATCCAGGACCCAGCAGGGACACCCCCCTCCCATCCTATCCCCACCCCCCCATTCCCTTATGTGTTCTAGGGGCTAGTGGGGGAGGGATGTTGAGCCCTTGTTCGCATGTGCAAAGAGCGCCTCTTCTCGGGTTAGCGGAGGTGCTGCTGTACCCTTTATATACCTTGCGCCACCGATCCTGCGACACTTGCGACATTTGCGCTTTTGGAACGCTTCAGAGGAGGTAGGGAATGGGTCTCACTGGTCTTGGGGAAAATAAGCCTATGTGGGTGGGTTGAGGCTGGGGAAGTGAAGGGGAAGATCCTGTTTGGGCAGGTGGGGGGAGAGGGAAGGTCTTGGGTAGGAGGTGGTGGGCTTTGAGAGGTAGGCAGGTGGGTAGACTTGGCCCTAATAGCTTCTCTTGACATAGAATCTACAACATTTTGGCCACTTCCCAGCTCTTTTTTGGTGTCTTTGAGTTGTGCTTTCCCACTCAGGCCTATTTTCCTCAGTACTCCTTGAGGTCTCTTGAGACGTTGGGGACCAATCCTGCGACCTGAACGGAGCCTTCCCTCCCACTAACTGGTGAGCGGCCCATCGGACCATGTAGGCTGCCCTTTGAAGAAGCTTTGAGTCCCTTTCTCTTCCTTATCCCTGGAGCAGTCGGTGCCATTCGCTGGTGAAACGCCCCAACCAGGTGCAATCAAGTACTAAAAAGCAATAGAAAGAAAAGGAAGTGGGGGGCAAAAAGCAGAGAAAATGGGCGACTAAGGAGGGAAAGAAAGGGGAGTGGCTTGTGGGACTATAGTGTATGGTGGCCAAACAGAGCCTTCCCTCCCACCACGTGGTGAGCAGCCACGTAGACTGTGCCTTGGAAGCTTTGAATCCCTTTCTCTTCCCTATCCCCAGAGCAGTCGGTGCCATTCACTGGTGAAATGCCTCAACCAGGCGCAATCGAGTGCCAGAAAGCAATGGAAAGAAAAGGAAGTGGGGGGGGGGGCAAAAAAACAGAGAAAACGGGCTACTAAGGAGGGAAAGAAAGGGGAACGGCTTGTGGGACTATAGGGGGTGGCGGAGGCCAGATGCTTGGGAGCAAGTGCTCTGCTAACTACGCCCAGTGGAAAAAAAAGAAAAGACAAACAGGTGGAGGAAGATGCTGGTGAAAAGGAAACGAAAGAAAGGAGAGCCGGCATGCTTGGTAATGGTTCCTGAGGGTCACTACTGAGCAAGGATCCAGAGGAAATAATGGGGAAGGGAAGAGATTATTGAGGGGGCGGAAGGAGGGTCGTGTCCATGAGGAGTAAATCGAGGCAATGGAAAACTATGGCCATAGTAGAGAGGGAGGCAAGTACCTGGGAGCAAGTGTTACTAGAGGGCAGGTGGTTATGGGTGCCTGTGGCACAAAAGAAAGAAATGGTAAAGGGAAGGAATCAAGCAAGTGGGGAGGGGGGAGTTGGTGGAGGAGAAAAGAAAGGAAGGAGATGAAGGAGTAGGCTTACAGGGATGGGGGTGGGGTTGGGGAGCGTCGGGTTACGCCAGTACCACGTGCTTAGGGAGCCCAGCAGAACTGTGCAACTGTGGTATGTAGGGCAGCAAAAGAGGATGCTAGCATCGGACCCCAGCCTCCCTCTTATTGTGCTTGCACTTGCACCCGTCTAGGCCTGCCCCATCCCCTCTGTACCTGGCTTTGCTTACAGGCCACACCAATGCTCCCCCTCTCTAGGTGATCCTCCTCACGGTCCATCCCTCAAGCAGTGACTGCCTCCTGACTTCTGCTCAGAAGGCTTCGCCCCCGTAGCAGGAACACCACCACCAGCGGCACAGGCTCCTGTTCTTGGATTCTCAGTAAGCCTCCTTGGTTTCCTCTCCTTTCTCCACGGATGGGAAGGCTAAGGGGGCAAGCCTGAGTCGAGGGCCTGTGATGTGTCCCGCAACCCTTCCTCCCTCTTCACATGGGTGACCCTGAGACGGTCACTTCCCAGGGTCACAGAGAATGAATGCCCTGCCAGGAATGGACCCCAAGTGGCTGCTTAGGGATAGGCCAGGCTGTTCCCACTTATTATATCCAGTAGGAAACTGAGGCCCAGGGAGCCCAAGTCATTTGCCCGAATCTCTAATATAAGGTGTGACCAGGACTACTAAATCCCAGCAAGTCCCAGCACTCACTCTTCCTTCCTCCTTTCCTCCCTCCCTTTGTCCCTTCCTTCCTTCCCTCCTCTTCTCCCTCCCTCCCTCTCTCCCTCTTCTCCTTCCTCCATCCCTTTCTTCCTATCTGCCTGCCTCCCTCCCTTCCTTTGCCCCTCCCTTCCTCTCTCTCTCCCTTCACCCCTCCTTCTTCCTGTTTGCCTCCCTTCCTTTGCCCCTCCCTTCCTCCCTCCCTCCTGCTTCTTCCTTCCTTCCTCCCTTTGCCCCTCCCCTCTCTCCCTCCTTTCCTCCCTCTCTCTTTCCCTTTCTTCCTCCCCTTTTCCTGACTCTCTGTCTTCCTCTCTTCCTTTGCCCCTCCCCTTTCTTCCTCCCTCCCTCCTTTCCTCCCCCTTCTCTCCCATCCTTCCTTCCTCCCTCTCTCCCTTCCTTGTCTCTCCTTTTCTTCCCTCCCTCCCTTCCTCCCTCCCTTTCTGCCTTCCTTCTCCCTCCCTCCTTTCCTTTGCTCTAACTCGTCCTTCCTCCCTTCCTTTGTTCCTCCTCTCCCTTCCTTCCATCTCCCTCCCTCCTGCTTCTTCCTTCCTTTGCCCCTCTCTCCTTTCCTTCCTTCCTTCCTCTCTCTTTCTCTCCCTCTCTGACATCCCTTGTCAGATGTGGGACTTGGATCATGTCTCTTGGTTTCAAGGCCTACTCTCTGCTGTTCCACGGGCCAACCGACCTGTACTTGTCCTGTTGCTTCAATCAGGCATTCCCTGGATGAGTGAAATCATGGATTCAGTCCCCATCATCCAATGATAGGGATCTATAGAGACCTATAGTTTCAGGTCCATGAATTAAAACACATTTTTAATGAGTAGATTTCAGTATCATTGGTTTCCTTGGTAGTCTGTGTATTTTATGAATTTCAAAACCTGATACTGAGAAGGGTCCATAGGTTTCACCAGGTTAATGCCATGTCACGGAAAGTTGTCAATGAAAGGCTTAATAAGACCTACTTATTCAGAATGTTCTAGAAGGGTTTCTTATTAAGTGTAGACTGAACTGGATCATGCATCACAGAAAGACTGTCTTCCTCCTATTGTGTCTGTATAGGGGCTTGCACACACCTCTGCTCTGAAGCTCTAAATGAGGCTTCTCCGCCATTTGGGAGCCGTCAGTCTGGCAGACCTATAGATGGGCCCCTTCTCAGAATTAGGCTTCTAAATCCATAAGATGACATGCAGAGGTTCACCTAGGAACCAGTGTCATTGAAATATCACCATCAGAATATTTTTTCAAGTTGAGTTCTTGCCTCCCCCCACTTAAGAAACTCTCTCTTAATCTTCAGAATCTGGCGCCTTTCAGAATGCTTCCCAACTCTGACCTCCTCTTTATGTCAGCGGAATCTGCCAAGTAGATTAGGAGATGATGTCAGTAACATTTGAAAAACAACATTACTAGCTACCGATAATTAAAGTTCTTGGATTGGCATGAATTACCTTTAATTGGTTGTTTTTAAGAGTTGCTTTCAAAGTTTAATAAGAAAAACATTTAAAAGTACTATTAATTTAAGATAGAAGCCCAGTACAACTAATTAGACTTCCTTTGTCAGTCATTTTAACATGAAAACAGTTCATAATGATTGAGTCATCACCCAAGGATTCTTTGCCCACTCGTTCCCTTTTACTTTTCACCTTTGGTCATAGTGAGAATTCGGTTTTTGTGGTTTCTGTTTTTTCACTTGGTATCCTTGCATTAAGGTCAGTCCAGATTTTTTAAAGCTATTATGCTTATCAGTCTGAATTACATTGTACGAATGTGTCCAAATTGATCAAATCTTCCCCCCTATTGTTGGACATTTGGATTACCTCCCAATTTTTTGTAAGGACAAATAATGATGCCATGAAAAGCTCCAAATAGCTTTTAAAAATTATTGGGGAAGGGCACAACTGGTCCGCTTTCAGAGTATATTCCCAGCAGTGGGATTATTGACCAGTAAATTTTTCTACAGGGCCTAATAAAGCTTTAAAGAAACATTTGGCTAGTGCTATGTTTGGTGTATTGAGAGGGAGGATCACCTGGTTTAAATGGAGATACCCAAAGCAGCAGGAAGCACAGGTGATAAGGGAAAGGCACAGTCCCTCAAACTCCTCCCACTGGGATATAGTGTCCTCATTTTGGAGCACAGGCCTATATCCTCAGAGTAGGACTGAGAAAAGGGTAGAGACGGAATACAACCAGAAGCTAAAAGAGAGCAGCCAGAAGAGAAGCTTGGTAAGACTTGAACTATTGTGAATCAAATGAACAAAATAGCACAATATATGATGATGAGAATCAAATAAAAGTGACACTACAATGGCCAATGAGTCCAGAGTAAAAGCAACTGAAAATTGATTTTTGTAGATGCAAAAAAGAATCCTGGTGGCAACTTCCTCAGAGGGAGTGACTAAAAACCAGTGATGGCACTTTTGGGGCTGACTTTCACCAAAATGCTAAGTAGGTCTAGTTGGTGGTACTCCTGTTAGATGTCAGTGTAAACTTTTTTGTTTGTTTGTTTGTTTGTTTTTAATAAAACCATAAGGCCTTTAGGAAGGACAGTAATCCTCAAAAGGTACCAGATAGGAAACCAATCATGTTCTGTGTAAGATGGGATGGAGCCGTGTAATGCAATGCAAAGAGTGCAAGTTTGGGGTCAGAAACCCTGAATTTGAATCTTGGTGCTACTTAGGTCCTTGTCCATAAATGAGTTCAAGGAGTGACTTTTAAAGGTCACCTGGAGTCTTTGGTCTCAGAGATGTGGGCACTCTACTAGTGGGAGAGATTGCAGCCCATTCACGCCTCTTCATCCTGTGTGACCCAGGTTCAGGTTCTGTACTTGTTCCAAGGCACTGGGAAGTTGTCCCTAGATCAGCTGGCAATGTGTGAATGCATGAGGGCCCCTTGAGCAGTCTGTCACCTTCCCTTCCAGTATCTCTGGTGCTTCTTATATGCCTTCCTGATCCATATATTTCTCAGTTTTCATATCCCTTCTACCTCATTCAGTTTTAGTAATGTGTTGTAGCATATGCCTGACTCTCCATTGCCTTTTGGACCACAGGTAGCCAATTCTTTTCTGGCATACAGAGAGAGAGAGAGAGAGAGAGAGAGAGAGAGAGAGAGAGAGAGAGAGAGAGAGAGAGAGAGAGAATGTGTGTGTCTGTGTGTGTATGTGTATGTGTAGAAGATAAGCCTTGAAGGAAGCTGAGGATTCAGAGAGGTAGAGAGGGGGAGCATCCTGGGTGGACAGAATGGGAAAGCTCTGGTCTCAATCCAGATTTGGGTTCTCTTACCCAGCTCCATCATTTAACTGGCTTTGAATGTGGGTAGATTATCTTGTACCTCAGGCCCTCAGTTTCTTTAGTTGTGAAGTCGGGGGGCATGCTAAAACATACTTATGTGTGCTTCCGACTGGTCTCTACCTTGGCTTTTTGGCTTTCTTCAGGAGGCCAAGGTTGCCGGTGGCTAGACACCAAAGGTTTTCTCCTCGGTGAGTTTTGGCCAGGGCGATACAGAGAGCGTGTGCTTCCCTCTGAGTTAGTGCATTGGGCTGTTTGTGCTGCTGGAATTTGGATTCCTGGAAGGTCGGGACTGGGAGACATCTCAGAGACTGTTGGCTCTCTTCCCCTCCCTCTTTCCCCTTCTGCCATGGTGGACTTGGGGTCCCGAGGACCACTTGGACTCTTGATGAAGTGAGCATTTGGTAGGGCTTTATCTGCCTCTCTCTTGTGTTCAGACTCCTGAACTGGGAGAGAATCAGAGTGTCTCCATGCAAAAATCATCTTTGTTGATCTTTAGAAGGATGTATCGAGGTATTGGAAAGCATGTCAAGTACCAGAAAGGGCAGGGTCCTTGGGATGGATAGAGTGATGTTTGAAGTCTGTGAAATGATGGAGAGTAAAACAAGTAAGGCTGGAAGAATCAGACACATAAGTGAGGTAGAGAGGGGACTCACTTTTTGCTTAGCCACGGGAGAGAAGGAAGGAGTGTGTTGGTCTTGTGGCTAGTGGGCCAGCCTTCCTTCCAAGCCCTTCCTTGGGCATGCACTCAAGCCACTTCAGAGTAGGGATGATTTGGGTCTCCTCCTCCACTCCCAACCCCCACAAAGTCTAGCTCATTGCTGGCACATAGTGGGCATTTAACAGATGCTTGTTGCTAGTTCTGCGACCCTGGGGAAAATAAATTCACCTTGGAGAGAGCCCCAGAACTCTCTCCAAGAGTCCTAAGTTACAGAGGAGAGTTGTCCAGGCCTCCATGAGGAAATTAGGGTTCTGGGTCACCCAAACTTGACCTTCCCAAAAAAGGAAAGGTAAAAACCAAAAACCCCTAGGAAATTGTTGGTAAATAGAATGGATAATGGCACAATCATGCCAACTAATGCACATGATCCTGTTTTAAACCCAGTTAACTGACAGGAGGGGCACAGTTGTGTGCACAATTGCTGGCAATTTTCTGCCAGCACTTTCTTCGCTTTCTGGGGTCTTATTTGTTTGCAGGATTTGGGGTGTCTTTTTTTGAGACATTTTAGAACAAACTAAAATTAGGCTTCCCTGCAAACAGAAAATGTTGTAATGTTTTGTTTTGTTTTTTTCAGTTTAGCAATTATTGTGAAGTACCTGCTATAGACTAGGTACTAGAGAGGCAGACTTGTATCTTCCTGCCCTTGAGGAACTTATGTTCTGCTAGTGGAAACATGATGCACACATAATAACTAGTATTTATAGAGTACCATAGAGTTTGCAAGGTGCTTTATCACCAATGTTTTTTTAATTTTAAAAAATTATTTTTCTTTACTGGTATTTGATTTTTCCACTTTCATGTAAAGATAGTTTTCAGCATTCATTTGTGTAAGATTTTGAATTCCACTTTTTTTCTCCCTTTCCTCCCCTCTCCCCAAGACAGCAAGCAATCTCAAATAGGTTACCCATGCACAGCTATTTTAAATATTTCTGTATTACAGGCTATATTGTTTCTCTATTACTAAGATTTAAAGTTGTAAATTTTTCTCGATGTCTTTTGTTGTATTATCATCTACATTTTCCAGTGTCTCCCCTCAGTCCTGCCTTCCAGAGAGCCATCTTTTATTTTATTTTTAAAAAAAAAGAGATAAGAAGAGAGGAATTCCACAAAAGTAACAAGCACATCAAGCACGTTAGGTATTGCACAGCCGTCTCCCCCGACCTCTGCTTTGCTTTCAGTGTTTCCCTTGGAAAAGTCTCTGTGCCCAAGCAGGGCCGAGGTCCCCTTCGTCCTATTTCTTTCCTTGTCCTCTCTCCCCCTACTCTTAATTTATGCAATGAAAGAAGGTGGTACAATACAAAAGCAATTATAGGCAAAACTGCTCATCTGCGATGCACAATTCGCTACTCCTTTCCAATATACCGCAAAATTGTCATGTAAATTTTTTCCACTTCCTTCTCCACTTTTATCAGTTAATAAAAACCCATGGGTCTAAGTACTCCCAATACTACTCTACCCTCCTTACATTATAATCTTTCATTTAAAAGTCCAGACAGCTTGATATAAGGTACCAGGTGCTGATCCTTGTTCAAGACCTCCCCACCAGCCATCCCCTGTGATATTCCCACACTCTCTGCTCACCTAGGCTTGCTCCAAGTGTTGAAGGCTTGCTGCCACATGTGAATTCCTATGAAGGCAGGAATTGGGAGCAAAACATTGAAATAGAGAATCATGTTTTTCCTCTTACTCACCTGGGTTTTACAAAATGCTCCCTCTCTTTCCCTCCCTTTCATTTCTTTGGGGGACCAGTGGATCTTGGTGGGAAGAGGTTAAGAAAAACAGGACCTGAGATGTAAGCCAGATGGTTTTTGAAAGGCATCCCCTAAATAGTTTTCCAGGGGTTCAGGGTTTTTGGGGATTAACCACAATTGGAGGGTATTTTCTAAAATAGTGTGAGAGAGGTTTTGGACAGAAATATTGCTCCTTGTAAGGCATAGAAAAGTTCCAAGACGGATTAAATGCCGGTGGAACCTTAGGCTGACTAGCGTTTGCCATTTAGAAAACCATTACCTGGTCCCCGTTGGCAAAGACCATTCTGGAGAGGGCCGGGAAGGTCTTCAGGATGCAGATAGACAACTGACTGAAAAGCAGAAAGGGACTTTATAACCCTAAGTTGGGCCGGGGCTTGGGACGGAGACATTGTCCTTGGCCTAGGTCGTTCAGGGACAGATCCATAAAGCTTCCCCTGGCCCTGGTGGCCCCTGGTCTGTGTGCTGGGAGAGGTTGGCTCAGGATTCTCCCCTGGAGCGAAGCCCCGCGGAGCTGGGGGTGGGGGTGGGGGTGGGGGCTTCGTTCTGGCGCAGAGAGCGTGGCGGAGGATTTCTTCTGGGTGGGAAGTCTGGGTCTGAGGGGCCTTGGCTGCGTTTGGGTTCAGGGAGACGATGGCAGAGCCCCTCCTCTCCTGGGAGTCACCTCGGCTCCGGTGTCCGGCTGAGGCCTGGAAACTGGTAGCAGAGAGAAACTCTTTGCCCTCCTTCGTACCCAGCAGAGCCGTGCCTAAGAACCGCGTGGTATCAGTGAAGCACCGAGCCCAGCAAAGATTGTAAGCCCTTCGAGACCAGTGAGGAGCAAACAGCTGGAGCAGTTCACAGACATCAGCAAACACTGACAAGCTTGAGGGTGTGAGGTATCCATTGCATTTCCACCTGTGTATTCTGGCTACACGTACTGTTAGCCCGTGCCCTTCCAGATGTATAATGTATGTGCTTATGACCCTCCGAACTCTGTGCCACCTGGTTGGGTGCAGCCCACTGTATACTATATGACTGCTTATTCTTATCCTTATTATCTCCCGTATGACAGTTACCTGGTATATGACGCCTGGTCTTGGCCTTTTGCATATGTATACCCCATTCCAGCTATTGCCTGGCAGTGGATCCCCTACTACACCACTCTTTATGCTTGGAATTTCTCTCTCCCTACGATTGCTGATCCATTGTGGGCTCTTGTTCCCCAGACATATGGGCCTTCTTATGTGATTTCTAATTTCCAGGGGTTCTTTCCTGTTTACTGCATGGTCACACCTGTAATCCTATATGATTACTTCTATGTGGCAACCCAGCCGTTTGGCCTACCTGCCCTGGTGTATGGCCCTTCTTATGTGGGGCTTCTTTCACAGCTTCTGCCAGCGTATGTTGTCTCTCCTTTTACGCTATTTCTTCCCTATGGAATGCCTGTACAGCTAATTCCAATAGGAACCTACATCATATATGATCCCTTTCAGTACCCTTTCTATGTTTTCAACATCCTCTACTTCTATTGGCTGCTTTAAATGTTATTCCACAGATTCCTGTTCCCAGGAGCCATCTCCTTTAAGTAATTCATTATATATAGGGAGCACCTTACGCGTACTGGCCTCATCTGATTATTGGTGCCCCTTTGTGCATAAGCTTTATTCATGTTTCGTCACTTGTGTACTCAGGCCATTTCTGTTTTCCATTTTTGTATACCTCCATTTACTAGGCATACTTACAATGCATTGAATGTCTATGTTTTTCCAGGAAAAAGTGACCAAGTTTATGGGGGCAAAATGTTCTGATGTTTCTGCCTGTAATAAATTTTATTCCATTAAATGCCTTTTCTTCAAACTACTTGTGTCTTGTCTCACTAATAAAGATAATTCCAGTGGAGGCTTTAGAGGTATAATGTTTGAGTGGCTTTAATACCATAGAGTTTCTTGAACCCACAGTCAGTTCTTTTGGAAAAGGAGAGACATGGAAGATGAATGAAAAGACCTACAGATACTGTGGTATAGGTCTCTGTCCAATTTTCACATTTGACGTGGCCTTAATACTTTTGAAGCTATGTTTGAACTGGATGATTTCATGACTTTTTTTTTTAATACATTAGGCTGTTCGTTTTCAAATAGTTATGGTATGGTGGTGGTGTATTAAAGTATGGCCATCTGTTGTATCACTCTGTATATGTAAATATAATCCAAAATGAGTAGTTGAGGTATTGATTAATTTTTTTTACTTTTTTTATTAAAGCTTTTTATTTTCAAGACATATGCATAGATAGTTTTCAACATTCACCCTTGCAAAACCTTGTGTTCCAACTTTTTTTTCCTTCTCTTCCCCCCACTCCCTCCCCTAGATGGCAAATAACCCAATATATATCACATATGTGCCATTCTTGTAGACATATTTTCACAGTTATCTTGCTGCACAAGAAAAATCAGATCAAAAAGGAAAAAAATGAGAAAGAAAACAAAAAACAAGCAAAGAACAACAAAAAGGTGAAAATGCTATGTTGTGATCCACCCTCAGTTCCCACAGTTCTTTCTCTGGGTATAGATGGCTCTCTCTATCACAAGACCATTGGAACTGGCCTCAATCATCTCATTGTTGAAGAGAGCCAAGTCCATCAGAGTTGATCATCGTATTATGTTGCTGTGTTGTATAATGATCTCCTGGTTCTACTCACTTCATAGTAGGGAGAAAAAGGGGAAAGGTACCCAGTGAGAACATGATGGTGAAGTCCAGAGGAATGCACCTTGGATGGGAAACTAACAAAGGTCTGGCTTGGGCATCCTTCTCAAATGCAGAATTTGGGATGAGTTCTCGGCTATGCCCCCCCTCCCTTAATTAGAGGCCCCAGGGACAGAGTTTACTAAACAAGAGGTGAGTATCAAAGCTGATCTGATTTTTCAGGACAAAGAAGTTTTCCAGCCATGACATGCTGGGGAAGTCTAGAGCAGAGCAGCCAGTGGTGGTGAATAGCATCAAGGTCCGGTCAACTGTCATTGACTTTTGAAATTTAAAATTCTGCTCTTCAAACACAAGGAAAAGAATCTTTATGTACACAGCAGAATACAAATAATGAATTCTGTATAAAATTGTGAATTTCTGTCTTCATACCGCTTGCCTTTTTAATAACTACATAATTCTACCCATCACTTCAAAAACTGTCTTCCCTGTATGTCTGCCTTCTGTTCTTTTGATTTCTGTGCATTAAAAAAGTACAAGGGCATGATCTCTCTCTTTTTCTTCCTCTTCTCCTCTTTTGTCCTGCTTTCCCCCTTCTCTCTTGGTTTCCTTTTTTCCTCTCTCCCCTCTTTGCCTTTCTTTCTTCCTTATCTCTATCTTCCTGTTTCTCTCTTGGTGTCACTATTGTTGCCCTCCCACAAATAACAAAGGAGAAAAATCCTTCTAACAAGTAAACATAGCTGAGCAAAACAAATCCATGCAGTGACTGTGTCTGAAAATGCACATCACCTGCTGCATCTTGCATCTTGCACTTTTCGATCCTAAGATGGACAGCTTGCTTCCTCACAAATCCTCTGGAGGTGGGGGCCTGGCCATTACATCGATCAGTGTTCTCAAGTCTTCCAAAACTATTTTCTTGCTATCATTGCTGTCCTTGTTATATACATTGTTCTCTAAGTTCTGTTCACTTTACTCTGTCTTCTTTCCAAGTTTCCTGGAAATTGTCTATTGTCACTTCTTACAATGCAATAACAATATTCCATTACTTCATATACCACATTTTTGTACCACCTCCCTTAGATTCTTTGTTTTGCTTTTTTCCTCCCTTTTTAATTCTTCAGGTTAAAGTTTGTTTTGTTTGTGACTATTTCTTCCCTTTACTATCCTCCCTCATAATTCTTTCTTTCTTTTACCTGGCTGTTTCCTTGTTGAGTTTAATATATATTTTTTATACTGAACTCTGTGTGTATATGTGTGTGCGCGTGAGCGTGTGTGTAAGTAACCCTTTTTTGCTTGCATGTGTGCGTTCAAGCCTTATTTGCCCATTTCATCTAAGTGAAGTTCAACTGATGTTCATTCCCTCCTTTTAACCCTTCCTTTATATTTATATTTTCTTCTTCCTTTCTCTGATGATAATTAGCAAGTTCCACCTCTTCCTTCCTTTCTACCTTAAACCCTTCCCAAACCCTTGGAACAGAACCAGCCCAACCCCCAGACCCCTGTTTTTATTATTTAACTCTTTTCTGTTAAAAGTCCATTTTATTCTAAGGATTATATTCAGCTACACAGGATAAGTCATTCTTGACTGTAAGCTTATCTTTCACCTTTTAGAATATTGTAATCCAAGATTTCCTCTGGCTTTTCATAGAAGCTGTCAGCCTCACTTGAACTGCCTTTCCCAGGATGCTTGTGATATTTTTTTAATTTCATCTGGGAGCTTTGAATTTTGGCTAAAACATTTGTAGAATTTTCCCTCTTGGGGTTCTTTTCAGGAAGTGATCAGTAGATTCTGCCTAATTATTTTGCTCTCTGGTTCTAATAGATCTAGGCAGTTTTCATTGATGACATCTTGAAATATAGTTTTCAGGCTCTATTGTTTTTAAACATGGTTTGCAAGGAATTCTAAGATTCTTAAATTCCCTCATTTTTTCCAGGCCAGTTTTTTTAATACCAGATATTTTATGGTTTCTTCTGCTTTTTAAAGTCTTTTGATTTTGTTCTAATATTTTTTTAATGTTTCATGGAGTCATTGAATTCTGTTTAGTCAATTTTGTTTTTCAGGGTAGGGACCTCAGACCTGAGCCCATCCCACTTTGAACTTTAGAGCAGTACCTTTGTGCCTTACACTAGTGTCTACCCACTACCATTCTCTAGGACTCTGGTGTTTTCTGATTACTCTGGAACTGTTTCAGTGCATCCTCCCGCTCCTACTGCCTCCAGACACGGTCATGCAGACCACATGCTTCCACTTCAGTGTGGTACACAGTGCTATGAGGTACCAACGTGGACTTGGCGGGGGGTCTGTAGGTAAGGGTCCTTTCCCACGTCCCACGGGCCCATTAGCTGACTTTGTGCAGTTCTGGAGTGAAAGATGCCGCTTATAGTTTTTCTTTGGATTTCTGATTATAATTTGGTCTGGTAGGAACTTCTGTTTTTAGCTAGCTAGCCTATGTATGTGGGATCTGGGTAGCCTCCCTCCCGTGGTGGCTAGAGGTAGATTACTGCTCCCAGAACTAGGGGGGAATGAATGCTTTGCACATGGTGCCAGGGAGCACGGCTAGATTCCGAGGGTGGATGGCTGAATGAGAGAGGAAGCATGGCCTGGGGCCTCCTGGATTGGGGATGGTGGGTTAGGTTACATTTGTACTCACCGTTCATGACAGCCCAGCCTCTGGACAGACTTCCAAAGCTGAGTAGATGAACTCTCCTTGGGGTTGTGAGTGGGGTGAGGATTTATGGTCATTAGAGATCTAGTCCTGGAGGGCCCGGTGTCCAGTGGGGAGAGGGGAGGGAATCTCAGGCTAGTTTCTCAGAACTCTAGACCCAAATAATAGTGCATTATATTCAATCCTAGCATATGTACTAGGCACATATATCAGTGAAAGATAATAATATAATATCTACCACATATCACATAAATAGAAAGACAACACCTAACACATGGAGTAGTTACATGCCATTCACTCCAACATCAGATGTGGCCTTGCTTAAACGAGTAATGATTTCTCCCATCATTCCTTAAGCCTCCCAAGTAAGCTTGGTCACTAGCCAAATAGATGTGTCACTTTTGGTGTTCCCTGAGCCTGTGGATGACCCTGGCTAACTATCCATCTCCACAAGCTTGCTGGCCCTTAATGATAATTGTATTTGTATGTGCTTTAAAGTTTGCAAAAAGCACTTTACATTTGTTATCATCACCAGGAAATTTATCATCAACTTTGGTACTCATACTTCATCAATATCCTTTCTGGTCGCTGCCCCTGTGATTGAAGTGCTGGTCGGTAGAACAAAAACTCCCAAAGTATCCACATAAATAGGGCCCTGAAGCCTAGTCATCTTCATTTCCCACCAGTTGTACTCCTTGGATTCAGCTCCTGTGCCGAGTTCCTTCCCTCCTCCTTTCCAGTACCCTGCCTGCCCCCCTTTTCAGCTTCAGTGTTATCTTCCCGGATTCTATAGTAGGCTCTTTGAAGGTAGGCACTTACTGTCTTTTTCTTATTTGCATCCCCAGTGCTTAGCAGATACATAAAATATTTATTGGATTATTTTATTTCATTTGATCCTGAGCAAATGTTATTAGTTAGCAGCAGAGCCCAGTTTTCCTGACTTCATTCAACTCGAGCACTTCTTCCTCTCTACCCAGTTGCCTCTAGGTGTTGTAGAATGACGGACTATCTGAGCTGGAAGCGATTTCTAGCCGTGCTTCCTCTTTGACTGTTCTTTCTGGAAAGTTTTCTCAAGTTAGCAAGCTGATTTCATCTGAAACCTTTTCTCATTTCACCTTCTGGCACTCACCAAGACCTGAGTCCCCCCTGATTACAGAGCACCCCTGGCTAGCCTCTCCAGCACTGGTTGAGCTTTTACCCATTACTCTCTCACTCACAAGCTGTGTTGGAGGAGTTGAAATACTACTTTTTTTATTATAACTTTTTATTGACAGAACATATGTCTGGGTAATTTTTTACAACATTATCCCTTGCACTCATTTCTATTCCGACTTTTCCCTTCCCTTCCTCCACCCCCTCTCCTAAATGGCAAGCAGTCTTATACTTGTTAAATATGTTATAATACATCCTAGATACAATATATGTGTGCAGAACTGAACAGTTCTCTTGTTGCACAGGAAGAATTGGATTCAGAAGGTAAAAATAACATGGGAAGAAAAACAAAAATGCAAACAGTTTACATTCATTTCCCAGTGTTCTTTCTTTGGGTGTAGCTGCTTCTTTCTATCAATGATCAATTGGAACTGAGTTAGATCTCCTCTTTGTCTTTGTTGAAGATATCCACTTCTATCAGAATACATTCTCATATAGTATCATTGAAGTATATAATGAGTTGAAATACTTCTTGCTCTTCGCTGCCCCTCCCCAAATTTCCCTTACTACTGGCACGCAATGACCTCCTGTGAGGTTCATTCACTACATTTATCACTAAATTGAGATTGTGATACTTGTTATCTCCTCAGAGTCACTCCTTTCTTCTTTATTGAGTTTAGTGCCTAGATCACAGTTTTTCTCCACAGTATTTTGTGCCATTCTGGGGGACTTCAAAATACCGTATATTGATACTCCTTCAAGCACTTTATCTTCCTGGGTCATCAGTTGGTTTAAATCACATGACTTATTCCTTCACTCAGCTACACATAAAAATGGTCATATCCTTGATTTTGCCATTACTTAAAAGTGTTCTACCTTCATGCCCATGAACTCCAAAATATCTTTATAGGCTCATTACCTTTTTGTCACCCTATTTTTCCTCTGGCCTATGACTACTGTGCCTTGTGTTCATCATGACCTCTAATCCTTCCATACCTTACTTATTTCTCAGGCCATCATCTCGACACTGGCTATAGACTCTCCTCCTTTTTTTTTTTAGTTGTTATTTAACCTTCCTGCAGGAATTATACTGTCAGAATAATAAAAGTGAAGGGAAGTTGGACCAGTACCTTCAGTAAGTAGGGAATATTCTCAGCTTTTGAGCAACGTGCAGTGATGCTGAGGGGCAGCTAATGGAGGCGGTGGCCAACACCAGATGGTGTTGAGGACTGACAACCACCAGCTGGACTGTACGGTATGATTTCCAATCCAGAAGTTTTGCTGTATCTCACTATAATTAAATCCGTGAGAAAGGAGAATGAGAGCAGAAGTGAAAAAGAGACTTGGCAACTCTGCCCGGTTTGGTTTTTTGTTGTTGTTTTTAAGACCCAAACATCTCTTGGGTGGAGGATGATTTCCTCTTAATGAGTAAGGAGAGGGTGAGCAGGTCTTCACCATCAGGGAACTGGGCAAGTGGCATGAGAATTCTGTTCTGTCATTTTCAGTCTCTGCTCTATATATGAATGGAGTTAGATGGGGACCCTCCGAGTTACTCAAAACATCACACGTAGTTTATTAACAAGCAACATGGGCTCCCTGAAGGATAGAAAGAGCCAGAAGAAGATATTTCTTCTCCAGTGATAAAAAGGAAGGAAGCTGGAGGACTTTGCTATCCCATCTTCCCTTTCAACAACCCTGTATTGCTCATGAGGAAGGCAGATGGCAGGTGGTATATGCTATGGGGTCACTGAACTCCCCAATGCTTTTTAAAAAATGTATTTGCCTATTTAACCCATTCTTAGTAGGTTTTCAGAACTATGAGCCCTTTTCTTCCCTCTAATGCCTCTATACCTCATATGTATAACATAATTATTATTTTTACCTTTTTCTAGGTGGTTTTGGCTTTTTAGAGTTAAATTATACTCAACTCTATCCCTATCTTTCTTTTGAGCTACCAAAATTGCTGATGTCAATCTTAAATGTGTGGTATACATTTTCATGTAAAAAACACAATTTGTCCATTTTGAGTTCCTTGAAATTGGTCTTTGATATTGGCTCTTATATGTTAAATTTTCTATTGAGTTTGGGTTTCCTTGAAGAAGAGGCTAGAAATCTGCAAGTTCATTGAATGTCCATTTTTTTCATTCAATATTATGAATAATTTTGCTGGATGTGATGTTTTTGGCCACAGGCCTAGTTTTTTTGATTGCCTGTATATATGATTTCAGGACTTGGAATCTCTTACTGTGGCTGCTGATAAGTCCTATACAATTCTAATTGTATCTCCATCTTGTCTGAATTGTTTTTTACTTGTTTGTTGCAAAATTTTCTCTTTGATCTGGGGTTTTCAAAATTTGACAATAATATTCCTGTTTTGCATAAAGGATCTCTTTGAGGCAGGGATTGGTGGATCTTTTCTGTTTTTCCTTTCTCCTCATGTTCTATCAGTCCAGGACAATTTTCTTGGATTATTTCTTGCATTTTTGTGTCAAGGTTCATTTTTTTGGTCACTGCCTTCAAACTGTCCAATTATTCTTATATTTTCTCTTTTTGATCTGTTCTTCAGTTTCACATTCAGTTCTATTTCATCATTCTTTATACTCTGTTTTATTATTTCTTGCTCTCTTATAGCTTTACTGGTTTCCCCTTGCCCAATTCAAACAATCAAAGAGTTATTTTCATCTTTAAGACTTTGTATCCCCTTGTCCAGTTGGTTAATTTTTATATAATCTTGTTTTTCTTGGATTTTTTAAATTTTTTTAATGTCTCATTTGTTTTTTTAATTCATTTTTGAGTTCTGTAAATTCTCTCTGGGCAGGGAGTCATTTAACATTACTCTTTGAGGTAGAAGAAGTTTTTTTTTTTTTTTACATCAGTGTCCTCTGAAGATGAACTCCAGTCTTCCTTATTCTCATAGCAAGTTTCATTGGTTGGGTTCTTTTTTTTTTTGCTGATTCTTTTTTTTAATTAGAAGTATTAGTGTAAGCACCTCTAATCCTAGGATGGGGAGATGCCACCTTTAGCTGCACTTCAGCTCTCCCCTCTGCCATGGAACCCTAAATCAAGAGCTTCATCCTCCTGTAAGGGCTGATAGCCAGGAGTGTCCCTGCTCCACTGCCTCTGCACTTGGGGTGCCTCTTTCTTGCCCAGGGCTACAGCTCTTCTGTACAACTGGGCCTGAAGTTCAGCAGAGGTTCTTTCTGATCCTGATTCCTCAGGCTGTCCAGGAGGTAAAAGTTCCTGTGGTTTCTTCTGAGGCTGCAGCCAAGCCCAGCTACCCTCCAGGGCTCCCTACAAGGTTGTTTCCATGAAACTGGCCTGGACCTCACAAGGGTTAATTCCAGGCCTGGGGGCTTTTGGATCTTCTTGGGTTGTACTAGGAAGACCTTTGTTGTGCTTCAACTCTTCTTGATCTTTCACCAATCTGTTTGCCCTGAGGCACAAATTTATTCTGTCTGTGGAGAAATCTGGAGAGCTTGGAATTTACTGACCTACTCTGCCATCTTTCCAGAATCCTCTCTGCATTTTTCTCTCTTCCTATGACTGAGACTAGTCAGGAGCAATTTGCTTTCACCATGGAAGGATTCTGGTCTACTTGCACTGTCTTTCTCCAGGGCTACCTGAATTCTCCTTCACAAAGCAGAGAGCCTCTCTTCCTGAGGGCATTGTTACATACCACTACGTTGATGGCATAAGGTTGACTGTGCTAGATGAGGTAGTGCCAGAAGCTCTAGAACAAGTAATGGCCCATATGAGGAACTCTAAGAAAAATATGAGGTCTAACCTCCTCAGTCAAGGTTTAGGGAATATGTGGATAGGGAAAACTGGAGATGCTGGATTTTCTGGAATAAGCTACTGATACTCTTCTCCATAATCTAAGAAGGTAAGTACAGAGGCCTACTGGACTCTCGAGGTTTTCAGGAGCCCACATTTTCTACCTGGGTATCCTGATTCTTTCTTTACCTAGTCATCTACAAATCTTCTTCTTTCATGTGGGACCCAGAACCAGCTTCATCCATGGAAGATGTGAAGCAGGCTCTCTAGCAGTCTCTCTTTTGAGCTCTTATGATCCTGCAAAGCTCATGTTTCTGGAGAGCTCTGTCCATACACTAGACTGAGTGGAGCCTTTGGCAGGCCCTAAGGGATGGCCACAATGAGTGTCTATTAGGCTTTTGTAGCTTCGAGTTCCCCAAAGCCCTCTTGCTACACTACTTTTGTATAGCAGTTGTTTACCTATTATTGGGCCCCAGGTTGTTACTGAACAGATGATAGTGTTGTACAATTATCCTTTGTCCAGAGTTGCCTATTATATGTTGGGGGATTCAAGATGTCCCTCTTGTAAGATGGATAGGGCTCAGGAGGCTTCTTTTGCCAAATGGAAATAATCCATTTAAAATCATGATGGCTTAAGTTCTTTAGTATTTCTACCTTTCCCAAAAAGGTGGCAGCCATGCCAGAGACTGAGGGTTCCAGTCTACATCCCCACCTTATCTGCTAGTCCAAAGGACCTCCGTTTGTAAAGACCTACTGCTTGATGAATGTCATTTTGCCTGGTTTACCAATGGCTCCACTGTAAGAGAGGCAAATCCAACTAGACTTCAGCAGCCATTAATCTGGTGGCAGAGGATATTTAGGACCGAGGTGTCAAACATGAAATGTATAGGAGCAGATGTGGTCCCCAACACTCCTGAGTGCTACCCGAACTGAATTAAAAGTAATTAGGACAATTTAACAAAATAGATAAAAAAGAAAATAGATGTTACATTATTAAACTGTCATTATGCAACCTGCAGGAATCCTTATATATGGTTTAGTGCTGCTCTTGCTGTTTGGGTCTGACATTACTGATACAAGGATTGGGATACCTTGCAACAACTTCTAGGCTACTGAGTTCCAGACTGCATGGTTGCCATATGAGAGAGCCTTGACAAGTGGGACAGAAAAAAATCTTCATTACTAATTCCTGGGCAATGGCCATGGGTCTGACCAAATGTTCTGGGGCCTGGAGAGCATACGACTAGACAATCAAAGCTTCTCCCCTTTGGAATCAGAACCAACGAGGTAATTTTGTTGCTGTCTCCTATTACATTATGTTTATTGTACTCATTACTACTCATCTGCCTCCATGGCTTCATTTGGCCTAATCACCATTATGCTATCAATGTAGTAGTGTATAACAATGTCAGTACCTATCAGAGACATCATCTGCTAACTGTTATAAGAGTCAAAAAGGTCGGGGATTTGTTGATATGGATGTTATGGCAGTGATGCCATATTCTGCTGGGCTCAAGACCATACTATCCCCCTAAGGACAATCAGCTAATCCTGCTCAGCTGTGTTCCTTGTGCCTATTGAAACACCCTATTAACCCAAGTGACTCTCAGATTTTTCCCAACTGGCAAAATGGTACTGAACCATCTCAGATCAAGAGGTGTGCTCCTGCTAATCAGTAGCTACATCATCATACACCTGACTCTCCAGGTCATACGTCCAGTTTTCCAGAAGCCATGTCTTGGCCAAATCAGTGCCACCTTAGTAAGGAGAAATGTTCTCCTTAGTAAGGTTTCTGGGATGCAGTCTCTAGGAAGACCAAACTGATAAGAACGGGCTGTTTTTTGCATATGAAATTTGGATATATAATTGGGAATTTTTTTATTATAGCTTTTTATTGACAAAACATATGCGTGGATAATTTTTCAACATTGACTCTTGCAAAACCTTCTGTTCCAACTTTTCCTCTCCTTCCCTCCACCCCTTCCCCTAGATGGCAGATAGTCTAATACATATTAAATATGTTAAAGTATATATTAAATTCAATACATGTATACACATTTATACAGTTATGTTGCTGCACAAGAAATATTGGATCTAGAAAGAAGATTAAAAAAAAAACCTGAGAAAAAAATGCAAGTAAATAACCACAAAAAGTGAAAATGCTATGTTGTGATTCACACGCAGTCCCCACAGTCCTCTCTCTGGGTGTCGATGACTCTCTTCATCACAAGATCATTGGAACTGGCCTGAATCATTTCATTGTTGAAGAGAGCCGCATCCATCAGAATTGATCATCATATAATCTTATTGTTGCCGTGTATAATGATCTCCTGGTTCTTCTCATTTCACTTAGCTTTAGTTCATGTAGGCTTCTTTAAGCCTTTCTGGCTTTCCCTCTCTTAATTATTTCCTCTTTATACTGTATGTATAGCTTGGTTTGCATATATTTGTGTATTGTTTCCTTTATTAGATTGTAAATTCTTTGAGGGAAGGGACTGTCTCATGCTTCTTTATATGTCTCCAGTGCTTAGATGTGCCTGGAATACAGGGTGTTTATTAAATGTTTATTGAATGAATATGGACCAGATGCTTTTCCATATGAAGGTAAAAGGGACCATATCTAGAAGCTCAGTGCTGTTGTATCCCTGTTGCATAGTCTTGCTATGTTATGGTCAAGTAAACCTCTTTTCCTCTTTTTAACTGTTAAGTCACTTACTCATATGCATTTCATCCCAGCATGGATCCTGAATGAACAGAGTGGCAGGATCAAGACTGCTATCAACACCACTAATGATCTCTTTTGATGGATGTTTATCCTAGTCATAACTAATTGTAAGTGTATACTCCAAGGGTCTGTCTTGTGCCTTCTTCCCTTCTCTCTTTTTTTTTGTCTTATTGGCTTCTTTGACAACCTGGAGAAGTCTATAAACCTCTTCACAGGATACTGGAGGGTTTTTTTTTGGTTAACCATTAAAAATTGAAGGAAATGCTAAATTTCAGTTAGAACTCAGTGAAAATAATTTTTTTCTCCTCTGAGTTTATAGACCCTCTTAAATCTGTCTGCATGGACCCCTGATTAAAAAAAAAAAACCTCTGCCACATTAACTTATTTGGTAATCAGCTCCCATGGGTTCAGTTTTTCGATACAGATGTTTTCCAGATTTATATCCATCCCTATTCTTCAATCTGAGCACCAGTATCCTATATCCAACAGCCTTTGGAGAGCTTAAGCTGCATATCTCATAGTCATATTATTAACAGTTAAAAAAATTAAGATAGGCTGAGGCACAAAGTTCTGAGCATAATCAATTTATTAGTAAAGTTTGAATTTACTGGTAAATAGGATTTCAGCTTTCCCAGCAAAGCTATAACCCACTTATGGGGTTAATGGTACATTTTTATAGTTTTGTAGAGTACAGAAAATATGAAGGCTGGCATCATAAAAGAATAAAATAGGATTGAACGGACATTGGGAATGAGGACTAGCAACAATACCCCTTCCTTCCTGTGCCTAAAAAATGTTCATAGTTTGAATCCAGCTGCATCTGCAAAGACAGAGAAAGTAAACCAGATATCTTTGGATAACAAACCAGACATCTTTGGAGGATAACTTGGTGGGACTCCCAGGTGTCCATCTACTTTTTTAAGGATAACAGATTTCCTTGACACAAGAATAGAAAGGAAGATTAAGAGGAGAACTGGATTTCTAAGCTTAACTCAATACAAGCCAGCTAAATTTCTGAATTAAGTTTAGAGACAAAGAATCATGTCATAGGCTGTTGTAGGACAAAATCAATGAACTGTAAATAGGATCAAGTAAAATGACACAGAATCAATCTGATTTTTTTTCAATTCCCTCCCTTTGATCAATGAGAGACATGTAGTCTCTCTTAAATCACTTTAAGCTAACTCTAGAAGTTTTTTAACTTTTATTGTGATTTTACTATATTGTGATTAATAGTATATACCAATGGCATATTTTTTTCTAGTGTAACTTCAAAATAGGCTTAACACAGCAATTAACGTGAAATCAGAGAATGATTATAAAGCAGAGGGCAATAAGTTCCCATTTACCAAGGGTTTATCAAAAGTTTACCAAAGATGGCTAGCAGGCTGCTTTCCTGTGAATCAAGAGGTGGGATTCTACCAGAACTCACCTGAGGGATATAGTTGCATTTCTGTTGGATCCTATGTAGTCTTGTCACAATGTCTACTGACTGATTTGTATGAGAACCAGATTGATTAATCATAGCACAAGCTAGAATATCTAAAAGCACAAGTAATAATATCTAAAAATATCTATAAATATCTAAATGGATTAATTTTAGAGGGAGGATTTATATGTCATCAGGATAACAAAGAGAACTCAGCAAATATAGATATTGTGAAAGAAAAAGGCAAAGTAATATAATAATGATCATCAATATTAACTAACATCAAATCTCCTTGTATCCTACTCTCAATGTCCACTTTATTTTGGTTCCCAGTTGTCCCATATAGTCATATGCTCTCTAGAAACACATATGTTCTCTTGGACATTCTGGAATGGAACCTTTAGGGTAACTCTAAAAGGGACTCCTCATCATAGATTTGCTCAGTCATCTGCAGAAATTTCTAGGCGATTCGGTTAAAACCTGCCAGTTACAAGACTGTATACAACTTAGTATGACTTTGTAAATTTTGCTTTGTTCTATAGCTAGTTTTTGTGGTAAAAACCAGCTCAAACTTTATGGTTCAAATTCCATTAACAATAGAGCTTTAAGAAGAATATTAAATTAGGAATCCATAGTTCACTTGAAACTTCAGAGAATTTAGATTTTATATACTCCTTGCTATTTCTCTCTTCATCTAAATAAAGCAGATATAGACATTTCCAACTAAAGACTAAAGAATCTTAAAAAGACTTGAAAGATTTTACTTGTAAAATGAACTCTTCTGGTTAGAGATTTGCTATTTATCAAATTAAAAATAAGCTCAAGTTAAAAGTGCTTTTCTAAATTGGCATTGACTTGATCATCCTTTAACTTTTTAAGGCTGATGTTCCTTTATTTTATTCTTGATTTTGAATTTAAGCTCATGAAAGGGGCTAAAACTTCAGTTTTACTACTTATAATTGCTCTGTGATGTCACTTAGCAAATTCTTATGTTGTTATAGTTAAGAAATTCAAATAACAACCGAGGAATCAAAAACTAAACATTTTAATGTACCACAGAAGTCAGAACTCTGAAAACTTTTTAAGTTTTTAACTTTTTGAGTGTTTAAGAAAAAAAAACACAGAAATGCCTGGTTTGTGCAGAGGGTAAATAGTGCAGTTTTATATGTAGTCTTTAACCCAATTTTTAGAACTTCTTATTGGAAAATATTCAAGGCTGATATATCCTATTAGGGTCATTTACATCTTATATACATCATCATGTGATTTAGTTGCTTTCTCAAATTTTATTTTGGATAATTCCCCCTTAGATGTATGAAATACTTTAGAGATCTAATCCTGAACATGAACACTCAGCTATTGGCACTCTTTGCAAGTAGATGACTTTACTCCCCTGGTTCACTGGCTACATAAATGGATATGCACAAAAGATGCTTATTTAACTTCAGTGGTAACGATGACATTGAGATAGGATGTGTTAAGTATTTAATCTCAGCTTGTATATCAAGATCAGTGTATATCTCAAACAAGCTGTCTATAATTAGTCATATTTACATGTTTTGTCCACAGTTTTAATTCCAAATCAAATCATGAATTTAAGCATAGATTGGATTTCCCTTTGAGGTAATACAAGATGGGTTACAAGTTACTCTCTTCTAAAAGAACTGATGTAAGAAAACTCTTTTTCTTATAACCAAACAGAAAATGTTTCTAATTTTAACATTGCAAATTAATAGGTTTATATCTTTGTCCAATAAACTTCTTCACCTTTGTCTCATTATTCCCATGTCATTCTGAGATACTTTGAGGACCACTTCATTCACAGGCAATCACTGTCAGGTTTAAGCTTAACCAGGTAGGAAACATTCCTCTTTGAAAGGAAATGGCACAATGGGGAAACTGAGTCAAGAAGATACTATCATAGTCCAAGCCAAAATCTGTCTACAGTGGTTCTCAGGCTGAACTCCCTTGAGCAGATGATATCATTTCCCTTGAATGGTGGATTACTGATTTAATGATCTTGCAGACAATTGTATCTGAATTCAGAACTCAGAACATTATCAGCAAAATTTCACTAAGCATAGCTGGGGCTGCATATAGTTATTAGTACTCTCATGTTGTTGCACTAAGTTAGTTAGCCATAAAAAGTTATCATGCCTAATAAAAAAATCACTCAACCTTCTTTTTTTTAAAACATGGTAATTATTATTATTTCCACTTAAAACATGTCCAATTAAATACTTGATAGTTTTTAACATTTTGACCATAGCTTTTAATAACCTAATTAACAATTTCATGTTATCCAAATCAAAAGAAATGAAATTCTTCAGTGGTAGAATTTTATCATTCTGACAGTATTTCTTAATATAATAGTTTCCCAGAATTTATAATTTGAGGAAATTTAGAAACACAATAATAACACCCACAGTTCCACAAATTCAAAACATGAATCTATGCATTTCCTCATTATCTTATGTAAAAAACCATTCATCTTCTCACCTTTAGTGTTTTATTGTAATCACATCTAACACTCAGTGCCCAGTACAGCATTCAATTAAAGAAATAATAATTAACATTTATGTAGTGCTTAGCATATGCCAGGCTTTGTGTTTACAAACTTCATAATCAACTATGAAGACTAAGCATAGTATTTTTTTTACCTTTTTTGGTTGTTGTTATTTGTGTGGTTTTTTCCTTTCTTGTGTTTTTCCCCCTTTTGATCTGATTTTTTTTTTTTTGCACAGCATGATGAATATAAAAATATGCTTTAAAAATGCACATGTTCACCTATATCAGATTGTTTGCTGTCTTGGGGAGGGTCACGGGGGGGAAGAGAGGGAGAAAATTTTAGAACACAAGGTTTTGCAAAGGTAAATGTTGAAAACTATCTTTGCATGTATTTGGCAAAATAAAATACTATTAAAACTGAAAAAAAAGTGAAATATACCATAACTTATTCAGCCATTCTCCAAATGTTTGCAGCAGCCCTTTTTGTGCTGAGTGGCAAGGGCTGCTGCAAACATTTTTGCACATACCGGTCCCTTTCTCTTTTTTAAGATCTTTTTAGGATACAGACCCAGTAGTAATACTATTGGATCAAAGGGTATGCACAGTTTTATAACTCTTTGAACATAATTCCAAATTGCTCTCCAGAATGGTTGGATCAGTCCACTCCACCAACAATATATTAGTGTCCCAGTTTTCCCCCATCCCATCTAGCATTTATCACTATCTTTTCCTGTCATCTTTGCTACTTGCCTAAAATCACACCAGCCAACAAATGTATAGAGCTCAGGTTTTTAAAATTTATATTTTCCTCAACCTGTACTCTTCCAGCATTTTCCCTTAATGCCAAACTACATTGTAATATAGTCTCATGTTAAACCTTTACCATATCAAATATGGATTTACAATCACAAAATCAAAATGTCAAATTTTCCAAAGGCCCACATACTTCTAGTACTTCACACTGTAAGATTCACTACTCTCTGTTTACTATCAGAGATTTAAAGTGGAAGTCTCTTGTTTCTCATCCCCCTCTCTAGGGTCCCTAAGAATTTTAAGAACAAAAAATACTCTTCTAATGTTCCTTTCAAGAACAGAATTTAGTTATGTTATCTTAAAATAATTCTATGTTGCAAATACATTACTATAGTTTCCATATGATTAAGAATAGCCACATAGTTTTTTGTCCTTATCTCAAGAAGTCAAAAACCTCCCTCAAATCTCTCTTCAAAACTCTAAACCCTTTTTACTTTCAAGCTCTGCTTACTCAAACTTTCTCTGTTACCCTCTGTGTATATTAAAGCCCTTTAAAAGAGGATCTTTTTTGTTTTTCTTTTATATTCTTATCTGCTTCTTCTCTTTCATATCCCAGACTATCTGCAAAACTCATTTTCATTCCACTGAATTTCTGCTTTGTAATTTGACAACACATTTTGTTCCTAGGTAACCTCAGTTAATTCTAATACTGTTGCCTTTAGGGTTCTAAAAAGCTTAGAAACACATTGTTTATTAAAATACCTTTTGGTGACTTCTTATTTATCCAAACAATTAAGTTCTATTATATTATTCATAGAATCATTTTTTCTAAATTGAATTTTATTTATATTCAACTTGCTCTCTTGAATAATTTTCTTTTCATGAGCAACAAACAAGACAGTTCTTAAAAATCTAAATTGTAAACTGGCTTTGATATTTAGCCCAAATTGACTTTCCCTTCTCTAATCTGTGGTATCAATGTAGAGTAGGGAGGAAGACCTCTTAGGGTTATAACTCCTCTGTGGAGTGAGGTGGACATAAAGGTTCAGATTTTTCCCTTCCTTTGTTCTTTTACTCATATCCATCTTTGGGGATGCTGCTAAGTTTTTCTATACCCTTTCACTCCATCTAATGCAGAAAACATAGATGTACCACTTAATTCAATGCAGAGATTGATTGGCAAAAGTAGAATCAATAATTTCAATCATGCAGTTTGAGTGGATCTAGCCCCAAATCCCACCTCCATACTCTACATAATCGATTCTTAAAATTGGTAGGATTCTCATTCTCTTCTTAACAAGTTGTTTAAAATCTACTCTAATTAATATCCATGTATGAATTAGGGAATCTTAATATAATTTACTGTAAATTTTCTAATTTCAAAACACAGAACAATTAAAAATTCTTTTTAAGGTTTGGCAATTGTCAATGCTGTAAAATTACCCATGCATATAACTTATAAATAAAAAGCTATTAAAATAAAAAAAATTCTTTTTAATTTGATTTGTATTTAGCTTTCATTTGTAACACTCCCCCAAGTATCTAATTAAATGTTCTAATGAAACTTATTTACTTTTTAGTTGTTCCTTGTTTTACACAAACTTTTCTCTCTATGAACTAGCAAATCATTAATAACTGGCAGTTCTAGGTGCTGTTGATATTCTAAATATCTAAATCTAAATAAAAAATAATTCTAAATGTTGATAAACAAATGCAAGCTGCAACCTATATTTTTTTCACTTTGGAAGTTTATTGATAGTACCTTCAAATTAGTTTCAGTTCCCTTTTCTCTAATCATGAAATGACCTTCCCCTTGCACTAATACAATAAATCTGTCATTTTCCAAGCAAAGAGTGGTATAAGATCTGTGTTGTTTCCTTGTAACTTTCACAGTTCTTTTCTCATTTTTCTTTAAAACAAATTCTACAGAGAGTTAAAATTCACTAAAACATTTTGCATTTATAAAAACATTCAAACTATGATTTGAAATTCACAGTAGAGAACTTATATTTTAGTCTCTGATTTGTTTATTATGCTATAAATTACTACAGATTGGGGAAAAGCCCTGTCTCTCTTATCTGTGTTTTGT
The DNA here is from genome assembly GCF_016432865.1 of Antechinus flavipes. Classification (NCBI taxonomy): domain Eukaryota; kingdom Metazoa; phylum Chordata; class Mammalia; order Dasyuromorphia; family Dasyuridae; genus Antechinus; species Antechinus flavipes. Next base: position 40,867,445 of record NC_067404.1, on the reverse strand, counting down.
TTGTCTGCCTTCCTGACTTGGTCAGAGTTAGGAAGAGAGAGAGTGATTCTAGTCTCAAGAAAAAAATTTTTTTACTTGTTCTTCTTGGGCTAAGACCCCAGCAAAAGGCTATTTTGATTTTCAAAACTAGATATGACAAGACATACATACAAAAGCACTTGCTAACAGAGTTCCTTAAAAAATTCTGTGTACACAAATCAAAGTCTCCTTTTTTAGGTCAAATTTTAGGTACCTTGGAATCCTTTGAAATTCTTATATATTTTTTAGACTAATAATTTTGGTTTTCCCTTTTCTGACTAGGAAGAATACTGGTTCACCAGATAGTTATTTTTGACTGCCAGCCTTGCCACTTGACATAACGGTTTCTTATGATATGGTGCTTCTTCAATTCCTTTTTTAAATAGGTTGTTTCTCTATTTCTTTGTTATCATTTCATCTTCTTGGAGTGAAAGTGGACAAATTCTCTAAGGGGTGTCTTGATGTTCCAGTATTTCCCTGAAGGGATATCAGTAGTGTTTGCCTCTAGAACCCTGGAGCCTTTCAAGAAGAAAAGAAAATTTTTCCAATGGTCTTAATTCCTTATTCTGATTCCCAGGTTTACTATTGTCAAATACTGTTGAATAGTTACACTTAAAAACATGAATAGGGCACTAAGACAAACAAATAAAGTTCTAACTTCCCCAACAGTATGGGGCTAACCTTCAGCTTAGAAAGACTGGGTCTTAGGCAGAGAGAGTATGATCTTTATGCAGCTTTTCAGCAGAGAAATCCCTATGTGGAAAATCTTGCCTGAGTATACTTTTTAAATAATAGCTTTTTATTTATTTATTTTAATAATAACTTTTTATTTTCAAAATACATGCAAAGATAGTGTTTAACATTCACCCTTGCAAAACCTTGTGTTCCAAATATTTCTCCCTCTCTTCCCTCCACCCCTCCTTTAGATGGCAAGTAGTCCAATATATGTTAAACATGTGCAGTTCTTCTATACATAGTTCCACAATTATCATTGTACACAAGAAAAACCAGATCAAAAAGGGAAAAAATGAAAAAGAAAACAAAATGCAAGCAAACAATAACAAAAAAGTGAAAATGCTATGTTGTGGTCCACACTCAAGTCCCCACAGTCCTCTCTCTGGGTGCAGATGGAGAGCATCATAAGTTGATTGGAATTCACCTGAATACTCTTAAAGGGGAATTTTTTTCCCAAGAGGCTTCCTTAAAGATCAACTTCCCTCCCCCAGATTCCTTCATGCTTACCAGGTTATAAATTAAAAAACCATTAAAGGTAGACTGAGACATAAAGTTCTGAGCATAATTAATTTATTAGTAAAATGAGTTTTCTTTTTAGCTAATCCTAAATTACTTTTAATTCTCAATTAATTGAGCACATAATTATATATCGTAGGTCCTGAAGATAATTTTTTTCTTTTTACTGTTTTTTCCTTTGGGTAATATGATTTTCCTTTTTTCTTTTTGGGCATCTAATTTAATAAAAGTTCAAAGAATTTGAAGAACCAATTCTATTCTGCTGATTTTTATTTTCTATATTCTCCAATTTTCAAGATTTTCTGTTTTGTGTTTATTCTGTTTTATTTCCTTCTTGATTTATTTTTGCTTTTAAAAATTGTGTATTTATTTCATCAATCTTCTCATTTTCTGTCTTTTTTTTTAATAGAGCTCTATTCTGAGCTACCTCTCTGACTTAGCACTCTCTGGTTTTACAGGTTGGTGCTCAAGGGGATGACTGTTCTTAGGATTCAGGGGTATCTCAGGACCTTTCACCAGTGTGCTTCCCATTAGCAATCAGTAAGTAGACAGTTAACTCTCTTAGCAAAGTCATTTATTTAAAATGTTATATGAACAGTAGCTACAAAATATCTTCTTTGCCAGTAGAAGAGTTTGTTATCCTATACTGAATTTCTTGGCTTTTAAAGCAGGCTGTCACTGAGAAGCTGAAAGATTATGCATTTGAAGCCAAATTTAAAATTTGAATAAACAACAAATTCACTGACATATATTTTGATGAGTGCCAAGTTGGAAGTTACTTGTCGCAACATCACTAGCCAACTATGAGTTCATATGTCCTATCAGCCAGAAAAGACAAATGTTGATGAAGATGCTCTGTCAATGCAAATCTGATAATATAGTTAAACTCCTAGAAAGAGCCCATATATGATATCCAGGGACTGGATCTGTGGTTTTACTTTTATTGAGAACTCCCTGGCAAAGCACTTTCTCCCAATGTAGGTTGGTACTTTCTCTGTAATTTTCAGTCTTAGTAAATCTAGAGCACTAAATGACTTGTTCAGGGTTACATAGCCAAGATCTGAGACTGCAGGGAGCTGAACTAGGCAATCATAGGTGCAAATGGAAGTTTGGGACTCTCACCAGAGGGTATTCCATCATTACTTTTAAACTTGGTTATACATTATGATTACTATGGTCCATGTTGTATTTTCTGCATGTGATCTATGTATTTAGTCATTGAATGAAACTCTGGCGTGTGTGCTTTTTTCCAAGTAGACATTGTATACTGAGTTCGCTCTATATATATTGTGTTATAATGTATTCTGATGATTACATGCCATATATTATATTCACCTATAAGTGCTAATGCTAGCTGCATAGTTTTAGAATGAGTGTCATGTAGTAAATATCTGCTTGTGCATTGCACTGTGTAGTTGGAGGTTATCTCATCAATTTAGACTGAATTTGCGTATTTTAGTTACCTGATGGATATATACCTTGGTAATTTGCAGGGATTGGAAATACTTTACTTGGGGGAGAATGTAGGAAGACTTGAGGTTTTCACTGGACAAAGCATGCAGGCTTTGTTGCTGACATATGCATAATATTAACAGGAATTCTGTATAGCCTACCTTTTATTCTGATTCAAATTCATTTAAAGTTGAGCCAGAGAAGATCTGGGGAGTGTGACAGATTGTCTCAACCCTAATTCAGATCGTTAGCTTTAACAGAAGGACTTGCTCTCTGGCTATAACTGGAGGTTGAAAAAGGAAGACCCATTCTCAGCCGGGCAACACTCTGCCTGGCTTTTATTGACTAGATGAGATAAAGTGACAGTTGCCATCCTGCCTTTATCAGAGAATAATTTTAGTCACTATCCCTCAGAATACTAAAACTAAAATAATGGAATTGACCCTGTGGAGATCAGCATACCAGAAAAGACTACCAGACCAATAGAAGCCCATGAGACCACCAGGACCCTAGCAAAGCTTAGTGGAACAATGGCAAGGAACAGGCCCAGCAAAGATGGAACCACCCCAGTAAAGTAACAAGCTCTTCAAGGGTTCTTTGTCCAACAAAGAACAGGACCAGCAGTGATACCATGGCTAGTGGTTATTATGTACCCAGTGAGAACAGTGCAATAATATCACTGGGAATGTTGAGCTCTCTTAAGTATGAGGTACTTTATTTCTCATGTGTAGGCCTCTCATGCATGATCACTATATCTATTTCAGACAGATTATTCCCTGAAGGAGAATTTTTTATTGAAATCTTATTTCATTATTCTATCATCATTATTTATATTCTATTTAATTAAATTCCTTTGATTTGAACCAATTGTCTTTTCTCACCAATAGAAAAAGTAAACCCATTGGTGGAAGCTCATGAGCTAGTGTTTTAAGTCTGTGTGGCTCCATAGAGTACCTTGAATGTGGGAATGTGAGAAGGGTACTCCAGTTGCCACATTTAATAGGTCAGGATGGAGTTATTAAAATTATATTTTTCTCCTTTTTATTTTCTCCTCTCTCTTTGAGAGACAGTATAATATGATGGATAGAGAGCCAGCCTCAAAGCCAAGAAGGCTTGGATTCAGAGACCTAACTCTGATATATATTGGCCATGTGACCTTGGATAAGTCACTCAACTTCTTAGTGTTTTAGGACAATTTTCTAACACTCATAAGTTGCAGAGAAGGCATGAATTTAGATCAGTAGAGGAATTTTCCTAATCCAGACTAATGAAAAAATAGGTACAATCTGTATCTCATTTCTATTCTGGTTTTCTTCCCATTTTGATCTTGTGTTTTGATATGTGGATGTATTCTTAGAGAAAGTGTTCATGATGGCTAGGCTATAGGTTTCTGGGTAGTTTGCAAGTCTGACTTCTGTCATAACTTATTCTTGATTTCTTTTTACTGCATTGTTCTGGTCATCCACTCCTTACATTGAAGAAAACTCCAGTAGACATTGATAAATTTAAGATTGTCTGGCCAGTCTAAAACAAGATAGTGGAATGAAAGGCAGGGACTCACTGAGCTCTCCCCCAAATCTCTCCAAATTCCTTTAAATAATGACTCTTAAGCAAATTCTAGAATGTCAGCAAAATCGGTCCAATGGGAGAGGAGATACAAAAGCTCACTGAGGCAAATAATTTCTTGAAAATTAGAACTGAACAAAAGGAAACTAATGGCTATGATAAATGAAAAAATAATAAAACAAAATCAAAAGAATGAAAAAATAGAAAAAAAATGTGAAATATCTCATTGGAAAGTAGGTCCAGGAGAGATATTTTAGAAATTATTGAGCTACCTGAAAGTCATGATCAAAAAAATAGCCTGGACATCATATTTCAAGAAATCATCAAGAAAAACTGTCCTGATATTCTAGAACCAGAGGGTAAAATAGATGTTGAAAGAATCCACCAATCACCTGCTGAAAGAGATCTCAAAATAAAAACTCCCAGGTCAAGGAGAATATATTTCAAGATAGAGAAAGAAACAGTTCAAGTATAGTAGAGCCACAGACAGGATAACACAAGATTTAGCAACTTCTACATTAAAGGGCTAGAAGACTTGGAATATAATATTACAGAGAGCAATGGAGCTAGGATTACAACCAAAATCATCTACTCAGCAAGACTGAGTATAATCCTTCAAGGGAAAAGGTAGATAATCAATGAAAGAGAGAACTTTCAAGCATTCATGATGAAAAGACCAGAGCTGAGTAGAAAATTTTATATTCAAATACAGGATTTAGGAGAAGCATAAGGAGGTGATCAGGAAAGGCATAGCACAAGGGACTTAATAAGGTTTTTCTGTTTACATTCCTACATGGAAGGATGATACTTATAACTCATTAGAACTTTCTCATTATTGTGGCAGTTAGGAGAATATATAGGCAGAGGGCACAGGGGTGAGTTGAATATGAAGAGATAATGTCTAAAAAATAAAATTAAGGAGTGAGAGAGGAATGTACTGGGAGAATGAGAAAGGAAGAGGAAGAAGGGCATAAATTGTCTGCCATAAAAGAGGCAAGAAAAAGCTTTTACAATGGAGGGGAAAAGGGAAAAGGGAGGGGGAGTGAGTGAACCTTATTCTCATCAGAGTTGGCTCAAAGAAGAAATAACATACACACTCAATATGGATATAGATATCTGCCTTACCCTGCAGCAAAGTAGGAGGAGAAAGGGATATGGAGGAGGGTGATAGAAGACAGGGCATATTGGGGGAGGGGGTGGTCAGTAGCAAAATATTTTTGAGGCGGATCTGGGTAAAAGGAGAGAGAGAATAGAATAAAAAGTTAGCAACAATGATTGTGAAAAGAATTTTGAAGCAAAAGAATTTTGAAGCAAGTTTCTCAGCTGAAGGCCTCATTTCTCAAATGTATAGGGAACTGAGTCAAATTTATAAATAAAAATAAAAGCCATTCCCCAATTGATAAATGATTAAAACATATGGCCTATGCCCAAAGGAATATAAAATCATGCATATCCTTTGACCAAACAATCCCATTACTAGACATGAATCCCAAAAGAGATTTAAAAAAAGGAAAAGAACCTATATGTACAAAACATTTATAGCAGCTCTCTTCTCAGGGCAAAGAATTGGAAATTGAGGGGATGCCCATCAGTTGGGGAATAGCTGAAGATATTGCGGTATGTGATCATGATAGAATATTATTGTTCATGCAAAGTGATGAATAAGATGTTCTCAGAAAAACTTAGGAATCCTTCATGAACACGAGCAAAATGAAATGTACCATATACAAAGTAATGGCAATGTGGTGGGATGATCTGCTGTGAATGACTTTGCTATTCTGAGAAATACAATAATTCGAAACTACTTTGAAGGACTTAAGAAAAATACTATCTATACAAAGAGAAAGAACTGATTGTCTAAATACAGATTGAAGCGTACTCTTTTTTAACTTTATTTTTCTTTTTTCTTTTTTTATTATAGCTTTTTATTTACAAGATATATGCATGGGTAATTTTTCAGCATTGACCAATTACAAAACTTTTTGTTCCAACTTTTTCCCTCCTTCCCCCCACCCCTTCCCTTAGCTGGCAGGTTGACCAATACATGTTAAATATATTAAAGTATATTAACTTTATTTTTCTTGAGGGTTTTTTGGGGGGAAGGGAGAAATCCATGTTTTCTTTTTTCTTAGACAATTAGGGTTAAGTGACTTGCCTAGGGTCACCCTAGGAAGTGTTATGTGTCTGAGGCTACATTTGAACTCAGGTCCTCCTGACTTCAGGGCTGGTGCTGTATCCACTGCACTACCTAGCTGCCCCTGAAATCTGTGTTTTCTTTCACAACATGACTTTATGGAAATGTTTTGAATAACTTCACATGTGTCATTTAAATGGGAGTTGGGGGCAGAAAAGAAGGGAGAGAATCCGGTACTCAAAGTTTTAAAAACAAATCTAAAAAATGTTTTACATTTAACTGGGGAAAACAAAAATATTAAATATATATATTTTAAAAAGAGTGTCTGGATAAAGTAACCAGGATGATGAAGGGTCTTAAGCTCATAACCTGTGAGAATCCATGGAAGGAAATGGGCATATTTAGCCTGAAAGGACAGAAAACTGAGGAAATCTTTATGTTTGTTTTCAGGGATGTGTAGGAGGAAACAAAGCAGTTACATTTGGCCCCAGAGGACAGAATCAAAAGCAGTAGCAAAGAGGTAAATTTAGGCTTCATGCCAAGAAAATCTCATAATAATAACTGTCTAAAAGTGGAACAGATTGCCTTGAGAGAGAATAGTTTTCCTCCTTGGAGGTATGTCTTCAAGCAGACTCAGATGACCTTTCTTCAGGTATGTTGTTGTGGGGATTGCTTTGCTGCACTAACTAGATGGCTGCTAAAGTCACTTGCATATCTCAAATTATATGATTCTTTGTATGCCTAATAACATAATATCTATAATTAGTGTAATTTGCTTCTCCACTTGTGTAATCTCAGATCACAGGTTCTTACTTTTCTTCTCAATCTATGTTCAGAGGTTGGAGTTTATTTTGCTTATGACTAATCTCTCCCTGAATCTAATCTCCTCTTTTAATAACCTCTCTTTTTACCTGTTTCTATATTAGGGTTAGTATTTTTCTAACCAAACTCTGTGTGTGATTAACTTTTCTGGTTCAGTTGGCATAGAAATACATGTGATGTTTGCTCCCTATTTTTTCCTTTCTTATCTTGATTATATGAGATTATAGGTTCTTTTCCCTTCCTCTCCTTTCTTCCCTAATGTATTCATTTACTTCCTTCTTTTTCTTCCTTTTAATATTATCAAAATATAACAAAACCATTCCCAAACTTTCTGTATTCTTTATTAATTCCATCTATGATCCTTAAAGATACTAGTTTCTGAGGGGATACTTTTTGCTCCTTTCCCTATTGTAATGTGTTCACTTCATCATTGTATAACTTCTTCCCATTGATCAATTATATTTACCTTTTTGTATTTCTCTTGATTTTTGTCTTTGCATTTAAAAGTTTCTGCTCAGCCCTGGAATGTTTTGAAGCTGTCAATTTAATGAAAGATGTTTTTCTCTTGTAGGAGTAGACTCAGTTTTGTTGGCTAAGTTATTCTCGGTTGTATTTATCTTTTGGCTTTTGGAATACTGTATCGTATTACAAGGTCCTCTCATTATTCTAGTAGCTGTCAATTCTTTTGTGGTTCTAAGGCTTCTTAGTACTTCAACTCTTTCTACATAGATATTTATTGTATTTTTTCTTTGACCAAAAAGCTCTGGATTTTGACTGTGGCATTTCTCAGAATTTTCATTTTGGAATCTCTTTCAGGAGGTTATTGATGAATTGTTTCTATATTTTAACATGTATAACATACATTGGATCACTTGCCATCTAGGGAGTGGGTGGGGGGAAGGAGGGGAAAATTTGGAACACAAGGTTTTGTGAGTGTCATTGTTGAAAAATTATCCATGTATATATGTTTTGAAAATAAAAAGCTTTAATAAAAAAAAGGTAAATTGTTTCTATTTTCACTTTCTCTCCTGGTTTTAATAGATATTAGAAATGATTTCTTAAAATATGGTGTCCAGGTTTTTAAAATTTGGTTATGATTTTTAGGTAATATGACTTTTCCTAGATTTGATTGTCTCTTCTTCAACTGTTTTCCAGGTAAATTTTTGATATGCGATACCATACCTTTTATTCTATTTATCAATCTTGATTCCCTCCTCCCCTGGCATTTCTTGTTTTCTCATGGAGTCACTGATTTCTATTTGGTCCATTCTAATTATCACACAAAACATCTAATTATCATATCTAATTATCTATTGCTTAGACAAACATATATCTTTTGGCTAAGTTCTTTATTATAATCTTTCAAATTCTTTAGAGCTTATATTTAATTTCCGGTTCTTATAGTGCTCTTATTTATAATAGAATTTTAACCTCTTGCTTAATTTCCTCCCCCCCCCTAGAATTGATTAAAATTAAGTCAAAGAATTCTAGTGGCCAAGCTATTAATTTTGTTTGTAGATATTAGGGATTTATTCTTTTCTTTTGGCTTCAAGTTTGGGGTATCTCTGGATCCAGAACATTTCTTTATCATTATTATATTTTTCTGCTTACTCATATTTGCCTGAATTATAATTTTATGCCAGAACCTTACTTTATGCACTTTTAGAAGAAACAATGGGACCTTGTTTGGTTCTACTATATACACAGACAGACATAGATATATCAGTTTTAAGCACACGCACATGGATGTGTGTGTGTGTGTATGTGTGTGTATGTGTATGCATATATATACAGATATAATGCTTTAAATCACTAATAAGAGGAGAAATATAATTAAAAACATCCCTGAGATTTCACCTCACATCCTGTCAATTGACAGAGATGACAAAAGATGGAAGACTCAAGTTGAAGGAATTGTGGAGTGATAGGGACACCAGTGCATTATGGTGCACCTGTGAGTCTGTACAACAATTTTAGACATTTGCCTATATCCTTTGACTGCTAGTCTACAAGTAGGATCTACTAGTAGGCTTTTGCCCTGAGGAGACCATTTATAAGAAGAAAGTTTCCATGTACACCAAAATATTTATAGCTGCACTTTTTGCACTAGCAAAATATTGGAAACAAAGTAAATGCCCATAGATTGGGAATGATTGAACAAATTGGGCTACCTCAATATAATGGAATATTCCTTTGCTGTAAGAAATGATGGATGTGATAAATATAGAGAATCATAGAAAGACCTACATGAACTATTTTTGGTGAAGTAAACAGAACACAGTGATTACAACAATGTGAATGAGAAGACATCCCCAAGTCACATGTCTCTGCAGAGGTGAGTGGTCCATGAATATGGGATATAGCATACATATATTTTTGGATTTAGTTTGTTGATCAGTTATGCTATTTATGTCCTTTTCTTTTTGTCTTAAAAACTATTTGTTATATAGGATGGCTCTTTGAGAGGAGTTAGGCGCGGGATGCTGGGGGAAGTTAAAATGATGTAAAAAAAGTAAAGACATCATTATAAACTTTTTTTTTAAAACAGGCTATTCCAAACTTCTAACATGGAGCACAAGGCTGTTGGGCCTGGAGGAATAAGGATTAATAGAGGGGAGATGGTCATGGGAATCTCTCAGCAATATAGCTGAGGGGAGAGATTGACTATGAAGGAAGGTCTGGACAGTCTGAGGGCACCTCTGTGCCCTTAGAGAGTTTGGACTACATGATTGCCAACTGTTTCTGCCAGCTGCTATGTAAAGAGTTGGGCCAGTTCAGCATCTTAGTATAAAACCGAGTAGCAGCAGCAGCAGCAAGCAGCAAGGCAAGAAGCATGATAAAGTGGTAGAAGTAGTGGTAACAGTAAAGCTTCTTCTCTTCTGAGCTCCACAGCTTTGGGAGAGGTCCACAGATGCTGGGCAAATATGACCCAATAAAAGAGGAGCACTAGGTCTCAAATGGTAACTTGGGAGCAAAATATAATTTTTTTCTTTTAAAAGTTTTTGTTGATATTTTCTATTTCTAACATCACCATAGTAACATACGAATCCCTTCCCTCTCCCCCAAGGACAAATAACATTTTTAGAGAGAAAAAAATTAGCACAATTGATCAATGCATTGAAGAAGTTTTAAAATATGCAGTGCATAACCTCTGTGGACCTCTTACTTTCAGAAAGGGCTTTATTGGGAGTATCTTCTTCTCATCTTTCTTCATTTAACTTCTGTTTAATCTTTATAATTTTATTTCATTCACTTTTGATTTTTTGATGTATCTATTATTCTATTTACATTGTTGTAGTTACTATGTGTATTGCTTTCTTGGCTCTGCATACTTCAGTTAATATATTCATAAAGATCTTTCCATGCTTCCATGAATTCATCATATGTATATATAATTTTTTACAGCACAGTAATTATTACATTCATTTACCACAATTTGTTTAGCTATTCCCCAAATTAATGGGCATCTATTTTCTTTCCAATTCTTAGCAGTCACAAAAATGCTAATATAAATATTTTGGAGTATAGGGAGACTTTTTTTTCCCCTTATCAATGGCTTCCTTGGGGTATAAGCCCAGTAATGGAGTCTCTGGTTCAAAGGATATGGTGTTTTAGTCACTTTATATGCATAATTCTAAATTGCTTTCCAAAATGGTACCATTTCACAAGTCCTCCCACAATATCTTAGTGTGTCTGTCATTCTACAACCCCTCCAACATTGACTTGCCTTTTTTCATCATTCTTGCCAATTTCCGTGGTGAAGGTGAAAGCTCACAGTTATTTTGATTTGCATTTCTCTTCTTATTAATGATTTTGGACATTTTTTCATGTGGTGAATACTTTTCAGTTCTTCTCTTAAAAACTGTTGATATCCTTTGGTTATCTATTGGGGAATAGCTGTTAGTTGTATTTATTCAGAGAAATCTGAGCTGAGGATTTTTTTTTGCCTATTCAACCTTCTTATCCTAGATGCATATTAATGTCTTTGCAGAAGCTTTCAGTTTTTTAATTTTTGAATTGCCTCTAACTCTTGTTTGATTAAGAATACATCTTCCTCATAACTATGAAAAATATATGATTTGTTTCTCTTCTGATTTTTTAATTGTATAATTTTTAATATAAAGGTTATAATATTCATTTAGAATGCATTGTGATATACAGTGTAAGGTGTTGTTCTAAGTCTAATTATTGGCGTGCTGCTTTCCAATTTTCTAGAAGTTTTATCAAATAGAGAGTTTTTCCCCAAGTAATTTATGTTTTTTACTTTATCAGGCACCAGGATATTGAGTTCTATTGTTTCTGAAGCTCCCTGTCTATTTGACTCCCATTGATTGATCTCTCTAGTCTTTGACCAAAATCAGATGACTACTGTTTTTATAATATAGTTTGAGCTCTGGAAGTGCTATTCCCCCTTCATCCCTCCTTCTTTTCATCATTTCCCTTGATATTCTTGATCTTTTTTTCCAAATGAATTCTGTTAGTATTTTTTATCAAGTTATATAAAGTATCCCCTTAGAAATTTGATTAGTATGACATTAAAACGTAAGTTAATTTTGGTGGCGGTGTTATTTTTATTATATTGATATGGCCTTACCATGAGCACTGAATATTTCCCCTTTATTTCTTTAAAGACTACTTTGTAATTGAATCTATACAAGTCTTTCATGTGCTTTGAGAGGTAGATCCCCAAATATTTTATGCATTTCATAGTTTTTTGGAATGGGATCTATTATTGCTTCATGTATTTTAGTATTTAGTATTTCATGTATTTTAGTAGTTATAATACTATAGAAACACCGTTGATTTTTCAGATTGATTTTATAACCTGTAACTGCCACAGCTATTAATTGTCTCAATATCTTTGTTCATTTCCTAGAACTTTCCAAGTAAACTTATAGTATCATCAGTAAATAACAAATATGTTCTTTACTTATATTTATTCCTTTAAGTTTTTTTCACTTGTCTTATTGTTGTTGTTAACATTTCCAGAACTATATGAAATAAGAGTGGGGAGAGTGGATATCTTTGCTTCACTCTTGTATTTACTGGAAAAGATTCTTGTTCACCCCCATTGCAGATGATGCTTGCTTTTAGTTTTAGACATATTTTTAAATGATATTTTAAAAAGATCTCTCTATCCTTATAATATGTAGATTTTTTAGCAAAAAAGAATATATTTTTTAAAATTGCATTTATTTAACTTGTATCAGATTACTTGTCTTGGGGATGGGGAAGGTAAGGGAGGGAGGGAAAAAAATTGGAGCACAAAGTCTTACAAAAATGAATGTTGAAAGCTATCTTTATGTGTATTTGGAAAATAAAATACTATTGAACAATGAAGAAAAAAGAATCTATTTTTTCAAAGGCTCTTTCTGCATCTATTGTGATGATCATGTGATTTTGGACGTTTTGGTTTTTAATATAATTATATTGACTATTTTCCTAATATTGCGCCTTCCTTGTATCCCTGGTATTAAATTTCACTTGTTCATAATGAATGATTTCTTGGATCAATCACTATAGTCCGTATGATAAGATTTTGTTTACAATTTTTGAGGCAGTATTCAATAATGATATTGGCTTATAATTTCTTCCTAAGTTTCATCTTTATCTGTTTAAGGTATTGGGGTTATATTTGTCTCATAAAAGGATTCTAGTAGGCTGCTTTATTTCTCAGTTTTTAAGAATAATTTGTAAAGTCTGAGTACTAACTATTCTTTAAAAGTTTAGTAGAAAATTTTTTTCAAATGTATTAGGACAAGGAGCTTTTTTCTTTAGTAGTTCCTTTACAATTGTATCTGTTTCCTTTTCTGAAATTGGATTAAGATCTCTATCTGGTCTTCTGATGGAGTATTTTATATTTTTGAAGGTACCAATTTATTTCTTTTGTGTTCTTTATTTTTGTTGGCATCTACCTGTACATTATATGTTCTGAATATTTTTTTATTTCTTTGGGTTACTGTAATTTCACCTTGTTTATTTGCTATTTTATTGATTTGATTTTCTGTTCTCTTCTTTGTAATCAGATTAGCTAACAGATATAAAATTTACAGGGAATATTGATCTTATAAAATGGAGAGTCAAGTGGAATTTGCAGTTGAAGTTTATACTTGGAAAGCGAGTTGAAAGATTTGAACAAAAAAGACCAATTCAGAGGTCATGGAGGCATATGAGGTGGATAGCAAAGCAAACAAAGAAATGAAGGAATGGACAGAACTTTTGATGGTTTTGACAAAAGAAAGAAGTAGCAATTTAAAATGTGCAAATCATAAAGCAACAATAAAGCAGAAAAAAAAAAGGATGGAGGAGGAGCTGCTGTGGAGGAGGCTGCATCGATAAAGCAGCAGGGAATACCTGAAAGAGAATCTTTAATGAAGGAGAACGTGGAAATAGCTTCCATTTTAGCTTGAGCATACTATCAACAGTATTAGTTAATTTAAGGGCTCAGAAACAGAGTAATGCAGTAGAAGGAACTGTTCAAAAATAGTCCTATTTCCATTTCACTGTTAACAGGATTTATATATGAATTTCAAGGAGGAAATCCTATGACAGTATAACAGATTACCATATTTCTACAAGTGAAACAGTGCTTGGTAAATATTTGGAAGTGGTATTTGTCATTTATTCCTTTTTATATCCCTTTTTAACCAGATAGCAACAGTTGTAATTATCTATTTTTTAAACTTTTACCTTGCTGATTTCCTTTAACCCAAGCTTTCATGTCAATATTTAAAGACATTTTATTTTTCAGGTCTTGCTGAGTTTTGATATTAATATTCAGTATCACTAATATTCATAGGAACATAAATTGAATAAGGGATAAAAAATTGGCTAAGATGTGCCTCAAACTGGACAAATTTTAGTGCTAAATACTGGAATATTGTCTTTCTCTTCTTAAAATATTATGGGTGCTTTTCTTTCTTTATTCCACTGAAATTTTTAAATATACTCACTTCTTTTACTTCCCTGACCTCCATATAAACTTCCTTTGTCACAAAGAAAACCATTTAAGTAAAATCATTCATCATAGAATCTAAAAGTATATGCAGCATTCAGCATCCACGGGCTTCTAGCTGTCTACTAAGAGGCAGGAGGTGTGTTTCAAGATCTGTCTTTTGAAACAAATAGTAATTATTGTCTTGATCCTGAGTTTCTCACCTTTCTTTTTTGACTAATTGTTATAACTTCATTGCAAATATGTACTACATCTTTCTTAATTGGGTATATGTCTTTCTTCTTTTTCTTACTTGATTTTAGACATTTTTTCTAATGGTTCTTATTAGTCATTCTTTTTAAGCTTTCCATTTTCTCTTTTCAGTCTCCTTTTAAATAAGCACATTTACTTGTTGCCTTAATTTAACTCTTTAAGCAGTTTACTTTTATCATTTTCAGTTGTCTTTTTTATGTTGTGACAGTTATGTTGTCTTTGATGTGGGAAGGATATTCAGGTTAATCAGGATCTTTCAGAACTTCTCCAGGAAATTTTGGTTTTGATTTTTAATGTATTATGATGTTACAACTGACCTATTGTTTGTTTAATTGAGTATAAAACCAAAGTGTAAAAATTAAAACAATTATTTCTCTTTTTTAAAAAAAGGCTTTTTGCAACAGGCTAGGCAAGTAGTAAAGGGGGGTCTGTGTGAAGGTGGTAGCAATGGAAATAGAAAGGAGGGGATCAGTGCAAACAGTGTTACAGAGGTAAAGTTGATAGGCTTTGATAACTGGCCAGGAATAGGGAGAGCAAGATGGTAACCCCAAAGTTGTGAACATGGGAGACAAATCGAGTGATTGTCCCTTTTTCTTACAAGTCAGCCCACTGGTAGCCCATTTTGGGCCCTGTTGAGTTGGAGATGCTGAAATGCATTAAGGTTGAGATCTCCTCTATGTAATTGGAGTTCAGAAGAAAAGTCAGAGCTAAAGATAAAGATTTGGGAATCCTCTGCATGGATGTGATAGTCAAAGCTGTGAGGGACTGCATAAGATTACCAAGAGAAATATTAGGAGAAATAACAGAAGAAGCCCATATTAAAGTGTCAGGAATAGCAATAACTCCCATTTCCCTACTATTTTAAGATTTATAAAGCATCTTCCTTTCAACAGCACTGAGAGAAGGTAGTGCAAATGTTGTCTCAATTTTTTTAGGTAAGGAACCTGAAACTCTATAAGGGTCATAGAGGTGGAAGTAACTTTTGATTTTATTGAGTCCAACCCCTTCATTGAACATTTGAGGAAACTGAGGCATAAGAGATCACACAGCCAGTGAGTGTTTGAGATGGGATTCAAACTCAGGTCATCTTCTTCTTCTTCTTCTTCTTCTTCTTCTTCTTCTTCTTCTTCTTCTTCTTCTTCTTCTTCTTCTTTTTTTGCTGAGGCAATTGGAGTTAAGTGACTTGCTCAGGGTCACACAGGCAGAAAGTGTTGAGTGTCTGAGGTCAAATTTGAACTCAGGTCCTCCTGACTTCAGGGCTGAAGCTCTGTCTACCGCACCAACTAGCTGTCCCCAAACTCAGGTCTTCTTGATTCCAGCTCATTTATTCATTTATACCACTCTGAGAAGTGACTTGGCCACAAGGCTGTTAAATGTCCTAGGTGAAGATTGAGCCCAGGATACCAAGTCTTACACTCTATTTTCTGCCTCCCAGGAGGAAGACAAAGCGGCTAATACCTAGCTCCTGGCAATCTTGATTACGATAGACAAAAATGTATTCAGTTCCTCTAAGCCTATGGGAGCTTTTCATGTTCTGTAAAAGTGGTGTCAAATTTGGATAGAAACAGAGACCACTAATTTGTACATAAGGATGTCCACATATTGACTTAGTTTTTAAATGTAATATGACCTGGGTTTCGTGTTTTTCTTTTTTTGTTAAGCATTTTCCAATTACATTTTAATCCAGTTCAGGCCGCACTTGGGAGTCTTGTTGCCATATGTGACCTGCAAGCCATGTGCTCAACACCTATGTGCTAAAGCCAGTTCATTGTATAATACTGGGAGGAGGCAGAGGTACTATAGTAGACACAAATTAAACATGTCAATCAAGATCATGCACCTTCTTTAAAGGAACCTCTTTCAAGACCATCTGGAGCTCAGAAGCCAGGGTTAGAGATAAAGGTTTAGGAATCAATTTAGGAAAGGTTTATGGTCATTGATGCTGTGGGGGAGTGCATGAGAAAGAACAAAAAGGTCCAGGATTCCCCTTGGGGAACAATCAAATTAAGGCATCAGGGATAGTAATAATTCCCCTTTTTTTGGTGCTTTAAATATTGAAAACTAATGTCCTAGAGCTGGGTTTGATATTGTAGGGTCTATTAGATTATGCTTGCCATTATTCATTTCACAGTATCTGGCTTGTAGATTTTAGGACCCTTTTATAATTTTTTAAAGTTTTTTAAAATTAATTTTTGTTCATTTTAGACTTAAATATAAAAAGAGAAAAAAAACCATACAGGATTCCATATAAAACCATGATTTTCCATGTCAGACTGTTCATTTTTAATAGTATTTTATTTTTTCCAATTATATATAAAAATAGTTTTCAAAATTCATATTTTATAAGAATTTGAATTCCAAATTCTTCTCCCTTCCTTTTTCTCCTTCCCCTCGCTAAGGCAGCAAGCAATCTGATATAAGTTATAGGTTATACATGTGCAATTATGTTAAACATATTTCTACTGTATGATCCTCTTATGATGCTATTTCTTGGAATTTTGTAACTTCAGATGTCTTCCTTCCTCTGAGGAGTGCAAATGAGCATTTACTGCTTTTTGGAGAATATATACATTCATAAACACATGACCATAGTAATAATTGAAGCCTTCCTGTCTCCCCCATGTTTGGATCATTGTGTTTTAGAAGTATACTCCCTAAAGGAACCACATGTGTAAAAATGTTTGTAGCAGCCCTTTGTGTATTGGCAAGGAATTGGAAACCGAGTGACTGCCCATCAGTTGGGGAATGGCTGAATAAGTTATGGTACATGAATGTTATGGAATATTATTGTTGTATAAGAAATGATGAGCAGGATGATTTCAGAAAAGCCTGGAGGGACTTATATGAATGTGTAGTGAGTAGAATCAAGAGAATCTTGTATACAGAAACAACAAGATTATGTGATGATCAATTCTAATGGTCATGGCTCTTTTCTACGTTTGGAATTCAGGCCAATTTCAACAGATTTGTGATGGAGAGAGCCATCGGCATTCAGAGAGGACTGTGGGAACTGATTGTGGATCACAACATAGCATTTTCACCTTTTTTGTTGTTTGATTTTTTCTTTCTCATTGTTTCCCATTTTGATCTGATTTTTCTTGTGCAGCATGATAAATGTAGAAATATGTATAGAACAATTGTACATATTTAATATATATTGGATTAATTTCTGTCTAGGGTTGAGAAAAGGAGGGAGAAAAATTTGGAACACAAAGTTTTGCAAGGGTGAATGTCAAAAACTCTCTTTGCATGCATTTTGAAAATCAAAAGATATTGTTGTCAAAAAAAAAGTTTATTCCCTGTCTCATAGAGAATCTATGCCATGTATATCAAGAAGAAAAGCACTTCCATCTGAGGAACTTTGATATGTCACTCTGGGGAAACAACTCAAGGCCACCCAATTTTGTCATTGCCAGGCAATTCAGTCAGAACTCCCAGTCATACCCATCTTAGCTATTATTCTAATAGACTTATATAGAATTTTTAAAAAATAAAATTTGTTTAATGCTTTTTGTTGTTGCTTTTCATCACCTCTATTTCTCAGTGTATCTCTCCCTCAACTTTCCAAAGAGCTATATCTAATAAAAAAGAAGAAAAAAAGTTTTTTTTAAGGTGGTTTAGGAAATTTAACATATCAAAAAAGTCTTAACATCTACCATGTCCCATGTCTCTCATCTCAGACTTCTGCAAATAAATAGGGGAAAGGGGATGCTTGCAAAGAAGATGGAGTTAGGGAAAAGCAGTATAGTCCATCTTTCTCTGGCAATTACTCCAGCAAAGATTAAGGAAGAGTACTAGACTGAGACAGTGATCAGGAAATCCAAGGACAAACTACAGCAGATCATTTTTTCAGCCAAGGTCAGCATAGAGAGACAGTGAGAAGCCTGTGGGTTTTGGAGCAGGATTTTTTTTTCTCAATAGTATTTTATTTTTCTGAATACATGTAAATATAGTTTTCAATATTCTTTTTTATTATTATAGCTTTTTATTTACAAGATATGTGCATGGGCAATTTTTCAGCATTGACAATTGCCAAAGCTTTTGTTCCAACTTTTCACCTCCTTCCCCCCACCCCTTTCCCCAGATGGCAGGTTGACCAATACATATTAAATATGTTAGAGTATAAGTTAAATACAATATGTGCATACATGTCCATACAATTATTTTGCTATAGAAAAAGAGTGGGACTTTGAAATAGTGTACAATTAGCCTGTGAAGAAAATCAAAAATGCAGGCAGACAAAAACAGAGGGATTGGGAATTCTGTGTAGTGGTTCATAGTCATCTCCCAGAGTTCTTTCCCTGGGTGTAGCTGATTCAGTTCATTCCTGCTCTATTAGAACTGATTTGGTTCATCTCATTGTTGAAGAGAGCCACGTCCATCAGAATTGATCATCATATAGTATTGTTGTTAAAGTATATAATGATCTCCTGTCAACATTCATTTTTGTAACACTTGGTATTCCATATTTTTCTCCCTATTTCCGTTATCACCCCCTCCCCAAGACAGCAAGGAATCTGATATACGTTAAATATGCCATTTTAAAAAACACGTTTCCACATCTGGCATATTGTGCAAGAAAAATCAGACCAAAAGGGAAAGATACAAGAAAAAAAAAAACAAATAAATGAACAAAAAAGGTTAAAATACTGTGTTTCAATCCACATTCACTCCCCATAGTTCTCTCTCTGTATGAAGATGGCATTTTCCATCCCAAGGCTATTGGAATTGTCTTTCATCTCATTGTTGAGAAAAGCAAAGTCCATCACAATTGATCATATAATCTTGTTTCTTCCATGTATAATATTCTCTTGATGCTGCTCATTTCACTCAGCATCAGTTCATGTCTCTCCAGGCTTCTCTGAAATCATCCTGTTGGTCATTTCTTACAGAACAATAATATTCCATAACATTCATATACCATAACTTATTCAGCCATTCCTCAGCTGATGGGCATCCACTCAGTTTCTAGTTCCTTGCCACTACAAAAAGGGCTGCCACAAACATTTTTGCATATGTGGGTCCCTTTCCCTCTTTTAAGATCTCTTTGGGATACAGACCCAGTATGGGACTGTTACATCGAAGGGTATGCACAGTTTGATAGCCCTTTGGGCATAGTTCCAAATTGCTCTCCAGAATGGCTGGATCATTTCACAACTCCACCAGCATTGCATGTGTCCCGGTTTTCCCACATCCCCTCTAGCATTCGTCATCTTTTCCTGTCATCTTGCCAATTGAATAGGTGTGAGGTGGTATCTCAGAGTTGTCTTAATTTGTACTTCACTAACCAGTAGTGATTGAGCATTTTTTCATATATAACTATAAATGACTTTAATTTCTTCATCTGAAAATTGTTTGTTCATATGGTTTGACCATTTATCAATTGAGGAATGGCTTGTATTCTTATAAATTTGACTCAGTTCTCTCTCTCTCTATTTTAGAAATGAGGCCTTTATCAGAAATCCTGGCTATAAAAATTGCTTCCTAGCTTTCTGTTTCCCTTTTAATCTTTACTGCATTGGTTTTGTTTTTGCAAAAATATTTTAATTTAATGTAATTAAAATTATCCATTTAGCATTTCATAATGTTCTCTAGTTCTTTGGCCATAAATTCTTCCCTTCTCCACAGATCGGACAGGTAGACTATTGGGACGGGGTTTTCAACAGGAAGGATTTAGCAGACCCTTCTACCAGAGGGACTGGGCTGGAGCCTTATGGCAGGATTGCAAATCCAGTGAGGACTGGGACTGAAGCTGAGTGCATCCATCATCTGAATTACTCTGACTCCCAAGCAGAGTACAATTCTAGTGTGGATTGAGGTTGTGTGTGTATTAGGGCAAAGAATGTGAGGCTTCTAGTGTGGACCAGGTCTAAGGCTCAATACTGGGTGAGGATCAGGAACAGAAGTGAACAGCGGCTGTGTGGCTCTAATCCCAGATCAGGATCATAGATCTAGGCTTCATCCTAAAGCTGAGTAACCAGAGCAGGGAACTCCAACCAAGGGTGAATTTGTGGAACATACTCCAGACCAACAGAGCATTCCAGGAAATTGATGTGGGGCCTAGTTTAACAATCCCAACTAGGGCAAGCTGGGAGTTGTATCATCCAGACCCAGACCAGGACCGGGAGTTTACAAAGCTCAGAAGAGGAAGCCATTAGTCAGATTTTGCCCTAGGTTAGACTGCTTAAGGGCACACTGAAAATGAATAATTTCCTGACCTGAAATTCTTGAAGAACTCTCAATACCCAGAAAAATGCAGCAGCAAGACACTGGGGAATATATATATTAGAATCAAACAAGGCCCCAACATTCCCTCCAGAAGTGCTCAGGGCCTGGCCCTAACATAAAGTCCCAATTTGGGAAGTTAAACTAGAAGAATAAGTAAACAAAAATGGTAACTAGCCATCATGGAGTCCGAAATGCTCAAGACACAAAGCCAGAAAGAGAATAACTTCACACAGCTTGGCCATGATGTCACCTAGAATTCATGGAAGAAATGAAGCAAGAGATGAAAATAAATATAAAAATTATATTATAAATGAAAGTAATAGGAAGACAACTTGGGAAAGAAATTATAATGCTAGAGAAAAGACTTGGAAGATAAATAGTTTAATACAAGAAAAAACCTCAACCAAGTAATAGATTTCCAGAAAATTAATCAAAAAAGGTAATGATTCTAAGACAGTAAAAAATATTAAAGTAAAATCCAAAGATTTTAAAAAGAAATTAAAATTATGTAATATGAAAAAATACATTAGAATAAAGGTTAAAGAAAAAGAGGTTGAAGAATCATTGTATTATCTTAAAGCCATAACCAAAAGGGGATCTTGGATACCATATTTCAAGAAATCATGAAGAAAAGCTCCTTAAATATTCTAGAACCAGAGAACAAAAAACTAGAAAAAGTCACCTCTTAAAAGAAACCCCCCAAATGAAAACTCTCTGGAATTTCATGTCCAAAATTCAGAACTTTCAGGTTAAAGAAAAAAATTATACAAGGAGCCACAGTATTACAAAAGATTTAGCAGTTACCACTATAAACAAGCAGAGAGTGTGTCATTCAGTCAACAAGAATTTATTCCATGCTAACTGTGTGTTAGACACTATGCTAAATATATAAAAAAAGGCAAAACCAGCTTGGAATATTATATTTCAAAAGGGAAAGGATAAAGCTTTGCAATCAAGAATAACTTACCTGGCAAAATAGTGTATAATTCTACAAGGGAACAAATAGTTCTTTAATGAAATAGAAATCTCCCATGTATTTCTGACCAGAGGTTAGTAGAAAATTCAAACTACAAATACAGAAATCAAGAGAAAGGCAAATAAATACATTTGAGCAATTGAAAGGAACAGCACAATGATGACGTGGTTACATTTTAATTAGAGAGAAGAATATGTCCCTTTGGAAGGGCATTAGAGGGAATTAAATAAGAGAGAGAATCTGAGAGATATTATGTTTTGATGATCTTAAAAGAAGGAAGAAGGGTGGAGAAGAATACATTAGACTAGGGAGAGGGATGTACTACCTCAGATAGTATGTGTGAGAGAGACTACAAACGTGGAGGAAGCAGTAGAAGTGAACATCACATGAACCTCACTTTATTTGGACCAGACAAAAGAGAGCTGAATGCACAGTTTGTTATGGAAATATAGTAAACCTAACAGAAATAAAGGGAAAAGGATGGTAGATTCAGGGAGGGATTACTCATAAGCAAAACAAACTTCAGTCTCTTAAAGGAGATGGTGCAGGAGGAAGAGAGTTATAAGGAGATAAAGAAAGGGTAAGAATCTGTGATTGATATCTGAGCAAGGGCAAGAAGAGAGGAGAAATAGATTGCATCAAGCATAGTCCATCAGGGTTATGCATCCTGCTTTCTCATCATCCTCTTATTCTCTGGAAAATGGGAGGCAGGTGGCTATCATTCTAACCCCATTCTCTGTCCCTCCACCCCCCATTGCCCATACTCCTATTCCTAATCTGGAAATCACACCCTCCCCATATCTGATTCTGAAGCTTCCCACCCTTTCACTGTGCTCTCCAGAATACCTGCTTCATACATAACAAATTGGTTTTCATCTTAAATCTCTTCCTCATATGTTCCCTCCATTTTAGATCCACTGAAACCTGGCTCCCTACGCAGCTTCCCTGACTACCTTTGCAGCATTGTTCTTTTGTTCATAATCCTAACTCATTGCTTAATGTGGGTTCTGCTGTATGACCTTGAAAAAGTCATTTATCTGCTCTGAGTCTTGTGAAGTGAAGGATTTAGACTAGATGACTTCTAGAGTCTTTTTGAACTCCAGATATAAATAACAGTTTATTTCTTTCCATACTAGCCTTTGTATCAGGCATCTATATCAATGAAGGATAATATAACGGCTATCACACATTGCATAGAAATATATGACAAAGGCAATATCTAACACATGTAGCAGTTACATACAATCCACACATTTAATTCCATCTTCTCCAGCATCAGTCATGGCCTGACTAAATGAGTAAGTAACTGCCTCTTCCATCTTTCTTTTTTTTGGATTTTTATAATTGAAGGTTTTTTTCCCCCCAAACATATGCAAGGATAATGTTTTCAGCACTGACCCTTGAAAAACCTTGTGTTCCAATTTCCCCCTCTTTCCCTTCACCCCCTCCTCTAGGTGGCCAGTAATCCAATATGTGTTAAACATGGCAAAATATATGTTAAGTCCAATATAGGCATACATATTTATGTAATTATCTTGCAGCACAAGAAAAATCAGATACAAAGGGAAAAAATGAAAAAAAAATTCAAGCAAACCACAACAAAAAGAGTGAAAATGCTATGTTGTGAACCACACTGGGTTCCCACGAGTCCTTTCTCTGTGTGTGGATGACTCTCTCCATCACAAGATCATTGGAACTGGCCTGAATCACCTCATTGTTGATGACAGCCACGTCCATCAGAACTGATCATCATATAGTATTGTTGTGGAAGTATATAATGATCTCCTGGTTCTGCTCATTTCACTCAGCATCAATTCATATAAGTCTCTCCAGGCTTCTCTATTCATCCCGTTGATCATTTCTTACAGAATAATGATATTTCATCACATTCATATACCACCATTTACCCAACCATTCTCCAATTGATGGGCATCCACTCAGTGTCCAGTTTCTGGCCACTACAAACAGGGCCGCCACAAACATTTTGGCACATATAGGTCCCTTTCCCTTCTTTAGTATCTCTTTGGGGTATAAGCCCAATAGTAACACTGCTGGATCAAAGGGTATGCACAGTTTGATAACTTTTTGAGCATAGTTCCATACTGCTCTCCATAATGGCTGAATCCATTCATACCCCAGAACTTCAGCATCCAGATCAGATAGTCCCTCTTGAACCCTAAGTGTCTCAGTTTTCCCGCATCCCCTCCAACATTCGTCATTATTTTTTCCTGTCATCTTAGCCAATCTGAGAGGTATGTAGTGGTATCTCAGAGTCGACTTAATTTGCATTTCTCTGATCAATAGTGATTTGGAGCATGTTTTCATATGATTAGAAATGGTTTCAATATTTTCATTTGAAAATGGTCTATTCATATCCTTTGACCATTTATCAGTTTCTTCCATCTTTCTTTAAGCTTCCCAAGTATGCTTGATTATTAGCCAAATAGATCTGGTACTTCTGGCATTCTCTGCGCCTATGAATGAGTCAGACTAACTACTAATCTCCACAGGCCTTCTGGCCTTTAATGATAATGTTACATTGAATTTATATCATATTTTAAGGTTTGCAAGCCACTTTCCATATATTAGCTTGTTTGATCCTCACATTAACCCTCTAAGTTAGGTACTGTTGGGTAGTGAGCAATAGAACTCAGTTCTGACTTTAGCATTCAGTAACATTCATTTGTTCAGACCACTTTGATCACCCAATCAAGACCCTGATAGCTAGTATATACCATTCTCTAGGACATGCTCCTTTCCTCAGTAAATTCAGTGCCTAGCTCACTTTGCCTCTCCCTACCCCCACCTATTTTCATACTAGGGAACTTCAGCATCCAGATCAGATAGTCCCCCTTGAACCCTAACCTCTCTCAGTTCTTCATTTTACTCATGTTTTGTAATTTACTCCTCCATCCCCCCTAAGCTACACATAGTGATGGTAATGTCCTTGATCTCGCCATCTCCCACATGAATTCCATTTCCATGTTCACAAACTAAAATTCTTTTATCTGATCATAATCGGTTGTCAACGTCTCCCTCCGCCTTACAATCACAAACTGTTCTCTGTCCTCACTATGACCTTCAATTCCTGTTCTTTCCCAGACCATCACCACTCTACCGAATATACTCGAGTCACTTCATCATCCTGACTGCTCAGTGAACCAGTTCACTTCTACACTGTCTTCTTCACTTGCCCCCTTTTCTTATCAAAGATATCGCCTTGCCAAACCTTCGCTTTGGATACTTCCAGCATCTACTGCCTTCACTCCTACTCACATGCTGCTGAACCAAGCTGGAGAAAACCACGAGATCATGCTTACTACAGTTTATGTTACATAATCTCAACTAGACCCCCACTGTGGCAAGGCATTCCTTTTATATTTCCCTATTAGATTCACTATCCCACTCACCGCAGTAGTTCTTTCAAACCTTGTCATCCTTCTTTAAGCTTCCCAGGGTTTCCCCTCCCTCTCCCATCTAAGCTGAGATCCTTGCCTCATTTCACTAACAAAATTGAGACCATTTGCCAAAAGCTCCCTCTTCTCCCCATCTCACATCAGTCAGATACCTTCTGCCACCATCTACTCCTTGTCTCCTGTGAAGATGTGGCCTTTCTCCTTGCCAAGGCAAACCCTTATGTATGTACAAGTAATCCTATCCCATCCTGTGTTCTCTTGCAAAATTTCCCCCCACACACATCTTGACTTTTTTACTACTTTTCTACTGCTTACAGATCTGCCAATTTTTTTTTATCCTAAAAAACCAAAAAATCCCCCACAAACTTACTGCTCTGTCCATCCTTGCTAGCTATCAGCCTCTATCTTTCCTCTATTTGGGAAGTGAGTTCCTTGAGGAGGTCTTCTACAATCACCCAAATTTTCCTTTGTGTCCTTTCCCCTCAACCTCCCAAAGACCTCTCCCATATAATAGAGACAATTTTTAAAGAAAAAAGAGAAAAAATAAGCAAAACCAAACAATAAAATTTTAAAATCTGAAAATAATATTCATTTTCCCACACTCAAGATCATCTCACTCCATAAGAGTGAGTTGTGAGAAGTATGGTCTTATATCTATTCTTTGGGTCTATATTCTTTGTCATATTGCCACATTCACTTTTGATTGTTTTATGGTCCTTTTTGTTAATGTCATAGTCATGGATATTGTTTTCTTGGCTCTGGGTACTTCATTATACCTTGTCAGTCCATGTAAGTCTTTTCAGGTTTCTCCACGTTTATTATGTTTACCAGTTCTTATAGCACAGTGATAAGCAATTACATTCATGTACCACAGTTTGCTTGTCTGTGCCCGAGTAGATGGGCATCTGCTTTGTTTTCAGTTCTTTCCTACAGCAAAACAGTTCTTTTATACACATTTTAATTTATATGTGAACTTTTTTTTAATTAGAGACGTCCTTTAAATATATACTAAATAGTGGAAATTCTAGGACAAATGGTGTTGATATTTTAGTTGCTTTATTTACATAATTCCAAATTGCTTTCCAAAATGGTTGTACTGATTCACAGTTCTACTATATTTCTCCCATACTTCCTGACTTTCCCTTGGCAGATAGATTCCCAAATATTTTATACTATCGACAGTGTGCCTCTATTTCCACAACTCTTCTAACATTGACAATTCCTATCTTTTGTCATATTTGCCAACTTGCAGAACATGAGGTGAAATCTCAGGGTTGTTTTCATTTGTCTTTATCTAATTATTAGTTATTTGGTACATGTTTGTGTGCTTTCAAATTTGCATTTCTTCTTTTGAGAATTCTTTGTTCATAACCTTTACCACTTATCTATTGGGAAATGACCTTTGGCTATATATATTGTCTTTTAATACTGTATTATATACGTATATATGTATATGTACACACAAATAAATATTGCAAGTCCATATAGCTTAAATGTTAAACTCTTACATTTGAAACCTGATAGGAATGTTTATCATTTTACCACCTCCCTTCTTAATTCTAGATGTATTGATTTTGTTTGTCTAGAAAAATTTCCATTTCATGAAATCGGTTATCAGTTTTATCTTTTGTAATTGTTTCTATTCCTTATTTCATTAAGAATATGTCTTTAATCTGTTTCAGTCTTTTTTTTCCTGTGGCAATTGGTCTTAAGTGACTTGTTTAGGGTCACACACATCTAGGAAGTGTTAAGTGTCTGAGGCCAGATTTAAACTCAGGTCCTCCTGACTTAGGGTTGGTGCTCTATCCACTGTACCACCTAGCTGCCCCTGTCCTTATTTTTTAATGATGCAATCTTTCTATATTTGAAAATATAGACATGTATAGCTATGGGCTTAGGAGAAGGGGACAGAGTAGCTGTATGTATAAGGGCCTTGTTGCCTCTGGCCATCAGTGATGGCAGCAGTACAAAGCCCTCACTTTCATAATGTCATATTCTTTTTTTTCTCTTTTGAGGCAATTGGGGTTAAGTGATTCACCCAGGGTCACATAACTAGTGAGCATCCCTGCCTCAGCTCCTCTTGACTCTAGGGCCAGTGCTCCACCCACTGCACCATCTAGCTGTCTCCAAATACTCTTGAAACTTTGTTTAATGACACTTTTGGTGAAAGACTTCATGAGGAAATTTGAGGCTGAAAAACAGACTCTGAATTATCCTGCTTTTCAGAAAATTAAGTTGTGTGACTTTGGGCAAATCACTTAACATCTCTGTATTTCACTCTTCCTATATGTAAAATGGGAGCAATGCCTACCCCTATTTACCTACGTCACAGGGTTGTTGTGGGGATTAGATATAATGTTTGTAAAACATTTGAGTTCCTTGGAGACCAGCTCAAGTTAAATATACAATAATCAAAAAAAAATTGACATTATCATGTCTCTGATGATCCTATTGGTCTCTGATGATCACAGAATGGGAATAGTATATGACATCTTTACAAAAATTTGCCATGTATTAAGGCATAAAACCCTAACAAACAAATGCAGGAAAGCAAAAATATTAAGACCTTTCCTGACCACAGTGGAATAAAAATCATATTCAAAAAAGGGCCACTGAAGAAAGAATTAAAGTCGATTGGTGACTGAATTCTAAATAATTGATGGGCTGAGAAGAAATGTAAATGACAAGATTCTTTCATCAAAGAAAATGATAACAATCAATCAACATATCAAAAGTTGTGGAATATAGCCCAAACCATCCTTAGTGGAAAATTTATAGCTTTAAATACTTCTGTCTATAATCAAAAGAAGGAATAGATCACTGAAGTGGACAAGTAATTAAAAACACTGGAAAATCTGATCCCATAAAATACCAAAATAGAAATAGTGAAGATTAAAAAAGAGCTATTAAAAAGTGAAAGAAAAAAAACATTGACCTAATACAAGTAAACTGATTTGGGGTGCAGGGAACAAATAAAATAGATAATTTATTGACTATTTTAAATTTTTAAAGGAAAGAAAAGACTGTGATTAGTGTCCCTACCTTTTTCCTCTCTCTTTAGTCTAGCCTCTGACTTCATTATTCAACTGAAATCATTTTTTCCAAAGTTATCAGTGGTTTCTTAATTGTCAAACCTAATAATCTTTTCTCAAGCTTCATCTTTCCTGACTTTTCTGCAGCCTTTAACTTTTGTCACTCTCTGTTCCTTGATGCTGTTTTCTCTTTAGATTTTCATGGTGCTACTCTCACCTGGGCCACAAGATGGGTCAGCCTGGAGACACACAAACTCATCTCCCTGAGTTCAAATCTGGCCTCAGACACTGAGTAACTATGTGAACTTGGGCAAGTCACTTTTTACCCTGTCTCAAATTCCTCATATGCAACATGAGCTGGAGAAGGCATGGCAAACCCCTCCAGTATCTCTGCCGAGAAAACCCCAAATGGGGTCACAGAGAGTTGGTCACGACTGAAATGACTAAACAACAAGCTGTCACCTGTTTCTCCTACCTGTCTGACCATTTCTTCTCAATCTCCTTTACCAGAGACTGCTAATTTAGGCCATGCCAGCTAATCAGTGGTGTTCCCAAGTCTTTGTACTAAGCCCTCTTCTCTCTATATACTATTTTGTTTGTTGACCTCATCAGCTCCCATGGATTCAATTGTCTTCTCTATGCTGATGAGTCTCAAATCTACTTATGCAACCTTAATCTCTCTTCTGATCTCCAGGTCTCCATATTTAGCTGCCTATTAGACAGTTCAAATTGGATATCTCTGACATCTTAAATTAAACATTTTCCAAAAAGACTCGTTATGTTTTTCCCCAAACCCTGTCATCTTCCTAACTTTCCTGTTGCTGTTGAAGACTCTGCCTAGTCCTCAGGTCTTGAAATCTGGATGTCACTCTCAAGTCCTCACTCTCTCCCCATATCCAGTCATTGTCAAGTTCTGTCACTTTTACCTTCACAACATTTCTCACATGTGTCCTGTTTCTTCTACTGATACTGCCATCAACCTGACAAATGCCCTTATCACTTCACATTTGGACTATTATAATAGCCTTATTTTTGGTCTCCCTGCCTCAAGTCTCTCCTTACTCCACTCAGCTGTCCAGTTGATCTTCCTAAAGCTTAGGCCTGAGCATGTCATTCCCTTAGTCTTCAAACTCCATGATCAAATATAAAAGTCTGACTTTTAGAGCCCTTTATAATCTGTCTCTTTCCTACTTTTCCAGTCTTTTTGTACCTTACTCCTCACCAAGTACAATATGATCCGTTATTATCAATCTTGTTCCTCAGAAAACACATTTCATTTCCCAACTGTGATCATCTTCATTTCATTGTTTGTCTCCCATATTTGGAAATCCCTCCCTCTTCATTTCTGTATCCTGGCTTCCCTGACTTTCTTCAGATCTCAGATTAAAAAAAAATCACCTTCTATATGAAGCAATTCATGATCTCCCTTAAAACAAGTGCCTTCTCTTGTGATTATCATTCATTCATATATATATATATATATATATGATATAGACTGTGAGCTATTTGAGAGCTAGAAATGTTTTCTTGCCTTTATTTGTTTCCTCTCTGCTTGGCATAGTGTCTGGCATATAGTAGGTACTTAATAAATGCTCATTGATTGATTTGAAAGAGGAAAACCAAGTTACCATTATCAAAAATGAAAAAAGGAAAATTCAGAGCAAATGAAGAAATAAAAGAGTTATTAGAAACTTTTTTGCCTAACTCGATGCCAACAAAACGAACAACTTATTTTAAATGTTTATAAAATATATTTATATAACATATGTTTATCATTCATATTTGTAGTAGAATGATGTTAAGATATTATTATTTAATATATGATATATTATATCTATAATTTATAATATATTTGTAAAAGTATAAAATGTACAGATTCACAAAACAGCATTTAGAGAATTTCCACAACTAAACTCAGAAAAAGAAATTGAACAGGCCTTAAATGAATTCTTAAAGCAAAACTCCTCAGCACCAGATACATTAAACAATGAATCCTTTGAAACATCCAAAAATTAATTTCAATATTACCTTTACCATTTGCAAAAATGAAAAAAGTTTAAAAACTTTCTAGTTTTTCTTGTGCTGCAAGTATGATCTTGATATTCAAATCACAAAACTACAACAGAGAACAAAAATTATAGAACAATATCCCTAACAGACATAAAAGCAAAAAATTTAAATGAAATGTCAGCATAGGGGCTGCAGCAATATAACAAATGAATCATATACTATGATCAGGTCGTATTTATTGGAGATGTTTAGGGCTAGTCCAGTATTAGAAAAACTAAAATTTTAAGAAACCATTTTAATAAGAAGAACAGTAGAAATCATGTGGTTATATTAATAAATTCAGAAAATACTTTTCTCATAAATATAACACTCATTTCTACTTTTTGAAAAAGCATAAAAATAAATGAGCCATTCTATTAAATGATAAGGATATCTATTGAAACTTAAGAGTCAAGATTGTTTGCATTTGGGATAGACTAGTTGTATTTCCAGTAAACTCAGGGGTAAGGCCAGTATTCCTACTGTACTACAGTGATTTGATATAATGCTAGAATTGCTGGATATAACAGTAAGAACAAGAAATTGATGGAATAAGCATTGACAAAAAGGCAATAAATGTGCTTTTGGAAGATATTATGATGGTTTAATTAGAGAACCCTATATAGTCAACTGAAAATTTAACTGAAACACTTAGTAACTTTAGCATAGTTGAAAAATACAAAATAAGTGCACATAAATCATCAACATTTCTGTATGATACCAAGGAAAAAAGCACACATTAGAAAGATAAATTCCATTTTAAATGATTTCAGAATATATAAAATACTTAATATTCTGCCTGCCAAGAAATGCTCAGAAACTAAAGGCATGCAACCATGAAATAGTCTTGAAATTAATAAAGATAATTCTGAAAAATTGGATTAATATGAATTACTTATAAAATAAAAATGATAATCTTACCTAAATCATTTTTTTCAGTGCCATACCAATCAAACTATGAAAGGATTGTTTTTATAGAGCTAGAAAAAATTACAACAGAATTTATCTGTAGGAAACAAATGTCAAGATTTTTAAGGGAAGTATGAAAAAAATATGGTAAAGATAGATGGTCTACCAGTATCAGATCTCAAGTTATATTACAATACAGTAAATATCATGAAGATTTGTTATAAGTTAACAAAAAAAGAGGTAGAACAGGGAAACAGACTAGTTACACAGTATATAGAAGAAAAAGAATCTTATAAATATTCTAAACCCAAAGATTCTCCAGTGAGCAGAATAAAAACTCACTTTGACAGAAACTGCTAGGAAAACTGGAAAGTGCCAAGGCAGATACGAGATTCAGATCTTCACCTCATACCATTTATCAAGATAAACTCCAAATAACTTAGATCTTTGTCTTTTATACACTGAAATTATAGGAATACATTCACTAAGCACTCTGTATGGAAATAAAGACAGACCAAAAATGATAGCAATACAACTTGCTTATGGGCAGGCTCATAGTATAATACTATTTTCTGCTATACCAATCAAATTGCCAAATGACTACTTTATAGGTCTGTCTAAAAAATAATGAAATTCATTTAGAGGAACAAAAGGTCAAGAATCTTGAGGGAAATATGAAAAAAGTAGAAATCATTATAGCAGTGCCAAATCTCAAATCATACTGTAAAGCAATAATCATCAAAATGATTTGGTATTGATTAAAAAATAGAAAAAATAGAGAAGTCAAACAGTAGAATAGATTAGGTACACAACACTAATGAAACAAATGAATCTAGTGTTTGAGAAATCCAAAGATCCTAACTACTAGAATAAAGACTTACCATTTGACCAAAATTGCTAGGAAAGATTGAACAGAGATCTGGCAGAAATTGGGGTTAAACTAACACCCTATGTCATACACCAAGCTCAAAATCAATACATGATTTAGGTATAAAATGTTGATCATTAATTAGTATACAAGGAAGAAACTTTTCATTAGCAAGTAAGTGATAAGATTATAGATGGTAAAAATGAATAATTATTATTCATAAAAATAAAAAGTTTTTACACAAACAAATCCAGTGCTGCTCAAATTAGAAGGAAAATATTGAATTGTAAACAAATTTCTGCAGGTTTCTTCCAGAAAGTACTAATTTCCAAGGTATATGAGGAACTGATTCAAATTTATAAAAATAAGAGCCATTTCTCAATTGATAAATATCAAAGGATACCAATAGGCTGTTCTCAAGGGAAGAAATCCAAGCTATTAATAGCCATGTGAAAAAAATGCTCCAAATCCTTAACAATTCAGGAAATGCAAATTAAAACAACTGAGCTTCCAGCTTATATTAATGAGACTGGCAAAATTGAGAAAAAATTAAAATGACACATATTAGAAAGGCTTCGGAAAAACAGACATTATTTCAGTGTTGATCCAGTAATCGGTTGTTCTATCCATTCTGATAAGCAATTTGAAACTTTACCCCCAAAGTTATGAAATTGTATGTACCCTTCCCAGCCTATACTGCAAAGAACTTTTTATTGTATCAAAGAAATCGAAAGTAAGGGAGTGCCCATTAACTGAGGAGTATATTCCTCAGTTTTAAAATATAAATATAAAAATATTATTATGCCATAAAAATGATAAAAGGAATGGTTTCAGGGAAACCTTGCAAGAATTGAATGAATTTATGCTGAGAAAATTTTATACAGTAAGAACAACATCGCAAAGGCAAACATCTTTTAAATACTTAACTCTGATTGTGCAGTTTACCAACTACCATTTTTACAGGTTTGGTGACAAAACATGCTACCCACCTGCTGACAGTCAGTTGATGGACCTAAGATGTAGAATGATAAATATATATTTTGGACATCATTTTCCTTGTTACATATATCTGTTACTATTTTTTGTTTTCTTTTTCTTTTTGCACAGACCTGTGTCATGGACACAGAATAAACACTAGTTAAGAAAAAAAACAAAAATGTTTTAACAAAGATGGAGAAGGATATACTTTCTCATAGCTTTTCCTTGGGCCTTTTCTTTATAATGTTTTAGCATTCAAGTTTAATTATTTACTGTCCAAACACTTTGTCATTAGTTGGGTAGAATATTCCATCATCAGAATTTTGTTTGGTCATTACATTGATCAGAGTTTTTAAGTCTATCAAAGTTGTTTGTATTTTCAGTGTTATTTTTTAAAATTATTTTTTATTACATTTGAATTCCCTTCCTTTCTCCTAACCCTGCATTAGAGAAGGCCAAAATTTGACATGTATGTATGTGCACACTTGTGAAATTATACACTTGGTAGTTCCACATATCAATTCTTTCTCTGGAGATGGCATCTTCCTTCATAGATCCTTTATAGTTGATTTGAATATTCATGTAACTCAGAATAACAGTCATTCATATTACTCTTTGAACAATATTGCTATTATAATATATATATAATATTCTCTTGGTCCTACTCATTTCACTCTTCATTCTTACATGTCTTTCCAAATTTTTTCAAATCAACCTACTCATTTCTTTCAGCACAGGAATATTCCATCACAACCATATCCCACAAGTTATTCAGCCATTTCCCAATTGATGGGTATCCCCTCAGCTTCCAATTCTTTGCCACCACAAAGACGAATGCTATAAATATTTTAGAACATATACATTCTTTTCCTTTTCCCCTGAAAACCTTGGGAAGCATACCTAATAGTCCTATATCTGGGTCAGAGGTGATAGCCAGTATCATAACTCTTTAGACATAAATCCAGATTGTTCTCCAAAAAGATTGGATCAGTCCATAGTTCAACCAACAGTGAATTATGGTCCCAATCTTTCTACATCCTCTCCAGCATTTATTTTTCCCTTCTATCACTTTAGCCAATATAATAAGTATAAGATGGTATTCAAAGTTTTTTATGTGCATTTCTCTAATCAGTAATGATTTAGAACATTTTTTCCATATGACTACATATAGCTTTGATTTCTTCTTGCAAAAACTGCCTGTTCATATCTGTAGACCATTTATCAGCTGGAGAATGACTCATAAGCTTATAAATTTGACAGTTTTCTATATGTTTGAAATTTGAGGCATTTATCTGAAACACTATCTAAAATTTTTTACCCAGTTTTCTGCTTTCCTTCTAATCTTGGCTACATTGGTAATAGTTGTACAAAGCCTTTTTAATTTAACTAATCAAAATTATACATTTCATACCTCACAGTGCTCTCTCTTACTCATAAATTCTTCTTCTATCACTAAATCTGATAGGTAATGTGTTCCATGTTCTCATTTACTTATGATATCCACCTTTAGATCTAGATCATGTTTCCATTTTGACCATATCTTGACAAATATTGTAAGATATTGGTCTATACCTCATTTCTGCCAGCTTGCTTTTCTGTTGTTTCAACAACTTTTTACCAGAATGAGTTCTTACACTAAAAATTTTAAACTTTCTATTTATCAAACACAAAATTACTACAATCATTTACTACTGTGTATTTCATATATATATATATTCTATTCTACTGATTCATTTTGTTTCTTAATCAGCACTAGATAGTTTTGATAATTACAGTCTTATAATAAAATTTAAAATCTAACACTGTTAGACCTCCTTCCTCTACTGTTTTTCATTAATTCCTTTGATATTCCTGACCTTTTGTTCTTCCAAATGAATTTTGTCATTACTTTTTCTAGCTCAATAAAGTAATTTTTTGGTAATTTAATTGGGCACTTGCTTCCGCAGCACATATACTAAAATTGGAACAATGCAGAGAAGATTAGCATGGCCTCTGTGCCAGGATGACACACAAATTCGTGAAGGCAATTTAATTGGGATAGCACTGAATAAGTAGATTCATTTAGGCAGAATTGTCATTTTTATTATATTGACTTGGCCTACTGATGAACAATTAATATTTCCCCAATTATGTAAATGGCTTTATTTGTATTAAAAAAAGTACTTTATAATTATCTGCATATATTCCCTGGGTTTGTCTTGGCAGTTATGCTCCCAGGTATCTTATGTTGTCTATAGTTATCTTAAATGACCTTTCTCTTACTATCTCTTCTTTTTTTAAATTAAATTTTATTTTAATAGCCATGAAAACCGCGAACAAGAGAAACAAGAAAAACGGGAAATAAATTGTGCATAAATATGGATACTTGGCTGGAACGCTGTTTTTCAAATGTATATATTAACTAAAACATTTCAAAAGCATTTTTAGCCCACTCAAATGTTCTTTTCCTCAATATCTGAGGAATTCCTGAACATCCTCCTCATCTTTGAAGACTACTGAAATGTATCAAGAACAAAAATGCAAAGTGGAACTGAATGATATTACAAATTTTAGACCAGAAGTGTCCATCCATTTCTTTGAAAAAAAAGTCACTGAGCAAGCCAGTGGTCACTTAGCTTATGGATAAAAAACCAGGCAAGATATCAAAAGCCAGGCTGCTATATGTGACCGAAACAGAACCTCTATGTTGGTGGTACACATGTATAGCACAGCAGCACATGTGACATGCTAGGGCTGTATCATATTCAAGATGGTGGGACAAGGTAAGGCAGTCACTGGCTAGGGATAGAAAAGAATGATCACTCCATCCTCTAGGTAATGACATCAGACCACTGGCCAAGCAAAAATGATTACACTTATACTACTGATCTAGAGGAGCAGAGTGGCGAGTCTGGATCTGGATATAGACTCACTGAATTGTACCATACAGCATGGCTATGCTAGCAAAGACATCTTTCCAGATAATGAACCTGTGTCACATCTTCACTATTTCCTATGATTTTCTTATTTTTTTGAAGCCAGTATAGAAATGTTGATTAACATGGCTTTATTTTATATCCTGCTGCTTTGCCAAAATTATTGTTTCCATTAGCCTTTTAGTTGAATCTCTAAAATTTTCCTTTTTTTCTCAGAAGTATTTTATTTTTCCAAATACATAGATAGTTCAACATTCATTTTTGTATTCAAATTTTTTTTCTCTCTCCCTCTCTTGTCTCATCCTTCCCCAAGACAAAAAGCAATCTGATTTAGGCTATACATGTACAACATTTCTAAACATATCTTCTTATTTGTCATGTTGTGCAAGAAAAATCAGACCCAAAAGGAAAAGAAAACCACTAGAATGAAAAAGCAAACAAACAAAAAAGATGAAAATACTCTGCTTCAATCCACATTCAGTCTTCATAATTTTCTCTCTAGATGCAGATAGCATTTGCCATCAAAAGTCTATTGGATTGGTCTTGGATCATTGCATTGCTGAGAAGAGAGAAGTCTATCGTAGTTGATCATCACATAATCTTGTTGTTACTGTGTACAAACATTTTTGTACATGTGAGTCCCTTTCCCTTTTTTATGATCTCTTTGGGATGTAGACCAAGTAGAGACAATGATGGATTAAAAGGGTCTGCACAGTTTTATAGCCCTTTGGGCATAGTTCCAGATTGTTCTGTAGAATGATTGGATCATTTCATAACTCTACTAATAATGCATTATTGTCCCAGTTTTCTCACATCCCCTCCAATATTTTTCACTGTCTTTTCCTGTCATCTTAGCCAATTGGATAGGTGTGAAGTGGTACTTCAGAGTTGTCTTAATTTGCATTTCTCTAATCAATAGGGATTTAGAGCATTTTTTCATATGATTGTAGTTGGCTTTTATTTCTTCATCTGAAAATTGTCTATTCATATCCTTTGACAATTTTCCATTGGAGAATGGCTTGTATTCTTATAAACTTGACTCAGTTCTCTTGGAAACATTGACTGTAAAAATTGTTTGCCAGTTTTCTGCTTCCCTGTTATTAGTTTTGTTTTTGCAAAATCTTTTTAACTTAGTATAAGCAAAATTATCTACTTTGCATTTCATAGTGTTTTCTAGTTTTTCTTTGACCGTAAATTCCTCCTTCTCCAAAGATCTGACAGATAGATTATCCTTTGCTCTTCTAATTTGCTTATACTGTCACCCATTCTGTCTAAATCATAAACCTATTTCAATCTTATCTTGGTATAGGATGAATCTCTAGGTTTTCTTAAGAATATCATCATCTTATCTGTTTTTTAACATTTTTTATTATTAAAGCTTTTTATTTACAAAGCATATGCATGGGTAATTTTTCCAACATTGACCCTTGCAAAACTTTCTGTTCCAAATTTTCTCCTCCTTCCCCCCACCCCCTCCCCTAGCTGGCAAGGAGTCTAATATATGTTAAATATGTGGTAATGCATGTTAGATCCAATATATGAACACATATTTATACAGTTATCTTGTTGCACAAGAAAAATCAGATCAAGAAGGAAGAAAAAGAAAAACTGAGAAAGAAAACAAAATGCAAGCAAATAACATCATATTATCTGTAAAAAAAAAAAGATAGTTTTATTTCATCACACATTCTGATTTCTTTAGTTTTTTCTTCTCTTATTGCTATTGCTATCATTTCTAGTACAATATTGAATAAGATAATATTATAGGCATTCTTGTTTCACTCTTGATCTTGTTGGGAAGGCTTCTACCTTACTTCTGTTATGGATAATGCTTACTGATGGTTTTGGGCAGATGCTTCTTGTCATTTAAAGGAAAACTCTATTATACCTATGCTTTCAAGTGTTTTTAATAGGAATGAGTGTTGTATTTTGTCAAAAACTTTTTATGTATCTACCTATGTAATTATGTGATTTGGGGGGTTACTTTTTATTATTGATATAATTGATATAATTAACTAGCTCTGCATTCCTGGTATAAATCCCACTTGGTCATGATATATAATTGTTGTGATATATTGTTGTAGTCACCTAGCTAGTATTTTATTTGGAATTTTTGCATCAATATTCCCTAAAGAAATTGTTCTATAATTGTATTTCTCTGTTTTGGACCTTTGCTATTTAGGTATCAGCATCATATTTGTTTCATAAAAGGAATTTGGTAGGATTCTTTCTTTGCCTATTATTCCAAATAATTTGTTTAATATTGGAATTAGTTTATCCTTAAATGTTTGATAGAATTCATTTGTAAATCCATGTGGCCTTGATGCTTTTCTTTTAGGAAGCTCACATGTCCTGTTCAATTTCTTTTTTCTAAAATAGGTGCATTGAGATATTCTGTTTCCTCTTCTGTTAATTTGAATAGTTGATATTTTTGTAAGCATTCTTCCATTTCATTTAAATTGTTAAATTTATTGGCATATAGTTGGACAAAATATCTCCTAATAATTGCTTTAATTTCATTTTCATTAGTGGTATATTTAACCTTTTCATTGTTGATACTAGTGATTTGGTCTTTTTAAGAAATCATATTAGCCAGTGCTTTAACTTTATTAATTTTTTTATAAACCAACTCCTAGTTTTATTTATTAATTCAATAGTTTTCTTGCATTCAGTTTTATTAATCTCTTCCTTAATTTTCAGGATTTCCAATTCAGTATTTAATTAAGGATTTCAAATTGAT
Organism: Antechinus flavipes; assembly: GCF_016432865.1. Lineage (NCBI taxonomy): Eukaryota > Metazoa > Chordata > Mammalia > Dasyuromorphia > Dasyuridae > Antechinus > Antechinus flavipes. The sequence continues at coordinate 40,828,884 of NC_067404.1, read as the reverse complement.
TCTCTTTTTAGGTTTTTAAATTGTTTACCCAATTTTTTGATCTAAGGATCTAGATAGAAATTTTCTCCTGTTTACTGATTTTGCTGTATCCCATAAGTTTTGATATGTTGTGTCATTATCATCTCAGCCATAGGAATAGAGAAAAGAAGCATTAGTGAGGTCACTCATAGCACTCATGTTGGTTCCGTGTTACATGGCCTACTATGGCATTCATGAAGTTAGGAACAGCTGTATTGATGAGCTGATGAGTTTGTTCAGCTCCCTGAAGTTGACCATAAACTTCCAGGTACCATCTGCCTTCCTCATGGGCAACACAGTGTTGTTGTAATGAGACCTGGTATAACAAAGTACCCCAAATTCCTTCATCTTCATCACTAGAGAAGGAATATTTTTCCATCTCGCCCCCAGGGAGTCAGTATTGTTTGGGTAACGCTAAGGGTTTCCATTTTCCCTACCCACATGTATAGGGGATGCTGAAAGGACCTGCACAGATATTAACTCCTGAGAAAGAGCCCATGATACTACATCCTTCCATGGTCTTCCCTCCTTTAAATGATCTAAACAGGGTAGGGGTTTTTGGTGGATGCTTTAGCTTAGGTGGGATTGGAGGGCCTTATTCTTGACACATCCTTTAAGAACTTACTGCTCCATTGCAGATCCACTTGGGGAACTGGCTCCAATGGGAATTCATCTTTATGGGATCTGGTATAAAAAGCCTCATTTCAGCCACCTAAAAAAGGCTTTTATTGCATGGCCCTGAAAGCCTAGATAGGTCTTTGTCTCCATTTGCTACAAGTACTCAGCCATTTCACTTTATCTCATGTTGGCAGTACAACTTCTTCAGGACAGTCAACAATAATCAGGGAATGCTGAATTTGTAACTTCTGTTTCCTTCCTGGGAACCTCCCCTAGTACCCACTGAGATCACTGTAATTTTGAGAGATGTGATAATTCTGATCAATGCAATGATCATTCATGATTCTGGAGGACTGATGATGCTGAATACTGTCCACTTCTTGACAGAGAAATGATGGATGAACATATAGAAGGTGGCATGAGATTTTGGACATTACCCAAAAGGACTTTTGTTTTGCTCGACTATTCCATTTATGTTACAAGGATTTTGTTTTTCTTTTCTTTTTTTCCAGTGAGAGGGGGGAGGAGGTATCAGGATGAAAAGATAAATGTGTGATAATAAACATTTTAATTTTCAAAAAAGAATCATTGTATTCCTTGAAAAATACAACTTTAAAAGCTTGGATATGATATTCCAAGAAATCATAAAGGAAAACGATCCAGATTTGTCAGTACCAGAGGGAAAAGTAAAGAAAGGTCTCCTAATAGAAAGTCCCAAAGAGAAAGTCCCAGGAATATCATGGCCAATATCCAGGCAAAAGAAATAGGCTTATAATGAAGAATAACCTAACGTACAAAACTGAATATAATCTTATGGTGAGGGAGAGCAGGAAGATTGTAGGGAGAGATCCTCAGTGGAATAGAGGAGTTTTAAGCATTTCTCATAAAAAGGCTAGAGATGAGTAGCAACTTTGAAATGCAAGCACAAAAGTCTAGAGACAGAAAACTAAATTTATTAGAGCTATTGACGTGTGCTTGCACATACATGTGCTCATATAGCTTATTGCTAACATTCCAGTAGTGGAAGAAGAAACCAGCATCCTTTCTGACACCTAATGTCTTCAAAGGACATTCAGGGAGTTAACTAAGAAAAAAATGGAGGACCTGCTAGTGGCTTATTTTGTTCTAAGGGTTTTCAGACGAGAAAGAAAAGGAGAGGTAAAGAGAATTCACTGGTGCAAAAAGGAGAAGGAGATAGAATTTACTATTTCTTATTATTTGGGAATATTAGAAATACCAACATGAATGAAGGTCTGGGGAGGGGCAGCGGGCATCAGATCAACCTTACTCTTGTCAAAATAAACCAAGGAAAGTTGAGTTTACAATTTGTTGTGTAATTACATCCAAATCCAAGGGATCCCAACAGACAGGGACACAGAGAGGTGGAGATAATAGGGAGAGGAAATAATTCTAAGCAAAGCAAACTTTCTGAGTCTGGCCCTAGCCACAAGAGTTAGGAGGTCACGAAATAGTAACCCTGAGATGGATGTGCCCAGGTTATAAATATTGTAAGGACTAGAGAAAATACATAGTTAATAGCAGGTATTTTACTTCCCCCTACCCCAGAACCTGAGCAGAAAGGGTTAAGAGTACCACTTGCAGCAAAATAATACATCGAAGGGGTGGACTAGTCAACAGTACATTGATTGTACCTCAACTTTATGGACACTATCCCCAAAGACTGTGTATCTGTGGGAGCTTTACTATGGATCTTGGGGATATGTTTTATATCAACCTTTCTTGCTATATCTTCTTAGAAGATCCATTTTAAAAAAATGCTAATTGGTGCTACTGACTGCCTTAAAATGTTTTTTTCCTTTTCCTTTTTTTTTTTTTTGAAAAAACTATATATTAAGCTTAATAAGGGAGTAACAAAATTGTTCTTTCTGTATTCTGTACTTTTTATCTCATTGTATTTTAAAATATTTTATTAGTGCTCTTTTTTTACATAATTATCACTCCTCCCTAATCCATCTCTACTTCTACCTACTCAACACACAGTAGAATCACTACTTTGCAAGAAATATATAAATTTAAGCAAAATTAGGCATGTCTGATTCTGTACCTCCAAGTATCATCTGTAGGTATCACCTATCTCTCTACCAAAAAGTGGGAATGTAAGTTTTAACCCTCGACTTTCCAAGATCTGTTTGTTATTTTGGTCAGAATTCTAGGGTTTTTCAAATTTATTTTCCTTTCATGGGATTATTGTGGTCAATTATCGTGTTGTATATTGTATTGATTTCATTCTATATCAGTTCATGCAAGTTTTTTTCATATTTCTCTCAATCTGTCATATTTATTATAGTAGACTAAATTCCATTATATTCCCATACTATATAATCTGCTTATCCATTTCCTAATTGTCACCAATTTTGTTTCTACTTCTTGCTGCAACAAACAGTACTCATATGGCACTTTTTCCTCTGACATTGATCTCTGCCTTTTTTTTTTTCTTGCAAATGGATTCCTGCCCACAATTCTTTAATAGTAAGAGTTTTACATTTATATAACACTTTAAGGTTTGCAAATATCTTTGAACTTCACACTGACAATCCTATGAGGTAGATGCTATTATCCCCATTTTACAGATGGGAAAACTGTGACTGAGATTTTAGTTACTGTCCAGAGTTATTCAACCGAGTAAGCTTGTGTTAGTATTAAAACTCTGGTTTCCTTAGCTTTCTAGCTACAGTGCCACCTAGCTTCCTTAAAATAGTGAGTAAGCTCTCACTGAAATCAAAGTCAAACTTAGCAGGAATCTATTTTACAATGTTCATTCTCTAGTGAGGAAAATAGACTCTACTTCTTCAGTAGCTTTACTGACTTTATGATTTTTTATGATTCTTACTGGTCTTTATGATCTTTACTGATATTTATGATTTTTACTGATATTTATGATCTTTACTGGTCTTTATGATTTTTACTGATATTTATAATCTTTACTGGTCTTTATGATCTTTACTGATATTTATGTTTTTACTGATATTTATGATCTTTACTGGTCTTTATGATTTTTACTGATATTTATAATCTTTACTGGTCTTTATCAACTTTATTGGTCTTTATGATCTTTACTAGTCTCTATTATCTTTACTGATCTTTATCATCTTTACTGATCTTTATGATTACTGACAGTGATCTAATAATCACAGCTGGAAATATAGTCCCCTGGCAGCTTCAGTGGCAGTTAAATATCATATTGGAGAGAGGACTTGGTGTCAGAGGACAACTGAGTTCAAACCCAGCCTCGGAGGCATACTAGATATGTAACCCTGGGGAAGTCACCGAACTCCTCTCAGTCTCAGTTTCCTTATCTGCAAAATGGGTTTAACAACAAACTCCCAGTGTTGTTGTGAGGATCAAATGAGACCCCGTGTAAATGCAGTGTTTCACTTGGTGCCCTCTGCCTGAAGGCCAGACATGTTACATTTCATCCTTCCCCCAGGATTCACCAGTACCCTTAAGGGGAAATGGAGAGGAGGGGATCTAGGCTCTCTGCCAGTGGCTCTAATCCCTACCTGTCATACCCTCCTACCATACCGTTGGTCCCCTGCACCCCAGTTCCATTTAGCCACTAGCAATCAGATTAGCCTTCACCAAGGAATATTTACTTCAAAAGTATATAACAAATATGCTAATATGCAACATGTGGGAGGCATAATCCCCCCAGTAACCACCTCAGCCTCTGGATAAAGAAGGGGATTAGTTTCACAGTTTAGCTTGGTTCCTATAGAGCACACTCCTAAGTATCAGGTCCAAAACCTTTCTCAGGATCAAGTCCCAGGCACCTTGGCTTTCTCTGGGCTTTCCTGCTGGTTACAACATCCCATTTGGAATCCTGGCTCCCAGGTCACCGAGCTTGGTCTGGTGGGGATTATCTCTTGCACATGAAATTGAGAAGGAGAAACAAAACAGGACAAAAACAGGAACACCCTAAATTATGGAGTCCAAATGGAAAAAGGATACATGTATTTCCCCCTTCTTGGTTTAGTTCATAGCTCCATACTGTGGGTGAATTAAACGTGAGCTTCATTCATCCTTGGGATGTAGCAGGAAAGAACTTACAGGAAAGAGAGAGATTGTCTCAGTGTGGCAGTTTTTAAAGACACATCTAGTTGAAGGAGGTTCTCTCCCCCTCCACCCGTGTGGTAGGAGAATGCATATTACACTGTGTCCTCATGTTAGGCAAGTTGGGCAAACTCCAAACCCCATTATACATATAAATGCTTACTGTTATTATTACCCAAGGATGTAATTCATCTGGTTATGGGAGCTTAACTTCTTCAAGGACAACTAGGTCCACCTTTATTCCTTCCTTATGAGTTGTTCATGCAATTAATAGAAAGATATTCTATTTCCTGTGATCCTCCCCCCTTTTTCTTGCAGTTGTGAGATTTATACTCTTTTTAACATAGGAATCAATTTTGATTTTTCATCAAAATGTTTCTTCCTAGACGTTATGAGCAGATTCTAAAAAAAAAATTCTGATATGCTGGCCAGTCTCTATAATTTCCTCCTTTTTTTTTTCAATGAACTAACATTTGTTTTCTCTCCCTCCCTCCCACTGAAAAAAAGAAAAGAATAAACAAAATCTTTGTAACAAATATTCATGTTCATGTAAAATATATGGCTACCTTGACCAAGCCCCAAAATATATGTTTCTCTTCCAGTCCATCACCATTCCATCAAGATGTAGGTAGTACGTACCATCATTACATTGATCAAGATTGTTTGTCTTGACAGTGTTATTTCTATGATATAAATTATTTACCTGGTTCTACTCACTTTGTGTCAGTTCATATAAGTCTTAACAAGGTTTCTCTGAAACTTTCCATGCCCCCGTTTTCTACAGAAATATTATTCATTGCTTGTGATACCTTTCAGCAAAATGTAGTTTCCTTGTTCATCTTTTCATCTAACCTATTTTCGTTGTTATCTTGAGATCATAATTGTTACTCCTGCTTTTTTTGAGTTCACAGACAGCATGAAATTTTTGCTTTAGCACCCATTTTAATTGTATTCATCTTTCTGTTCTGCTGACCTCCGTGGCTTCCTTTAAGTCTCAACTAAAATCCTGCCTTCTTCAGGAAGCCTTTCCCATCCCCTCTTAATTCCAGTGCTTTCCCTCTTTTAATTATTTCTTATTTATCCTGTGCATTGCCTCAGTCAAACTGAGACTTGTTAGAGACCTTAGCTTTAAAAGGCCAAGGTTTCCGGTTGCATCCAAGGCCATCTCCAGTCATCCTGATCTATATCTGACTACTGGGTCTGGAGTAGGGAGTGATGCTGGTGACTTTGCACAGCCTTCCCTCACTTCAGTCCAATTCACTGCATGTCATGGTATCGCATCCCTGCTATCATGGTCCTCTTCAAGAATAAAGGACAAAAAATCAACAACGATAATTCATCCTGTATATGGCTTGTTTTATATATATTTGTTGACATCTTGTCTCTCCCTTTAGATTATAAGTTCTTTGAGGACAGAGGCTGTCTTTTTGCCTCTTTTTGTATCCCCAGCGCTTAGCACAGTGCCTAGAACATAGTAGGGACTTAATAAATATTTATTGAATTGAATTGAATGGAAGTGTATTTCTTATAAACAACATGTTTCATTCTGCATTCTAATCCATTCTGTGGCCACCTTTGTTTTAAGCCTGAGTGCATCCCATCCACAATTATGATAGCTGATTGTGTATTTCCTTCTATCCTATTCAGTTGTACTTCTACCTCTCTTTGCTCCTCAGCCTCGCTTCAGCACAGATTCTTCTCCTTTTTTTCTTGCCTTTTAACCTTCTTTTCCCAATTCCCTCCTCCTGTTTTCCCATCCTGTAGATCAACCACCCTACTTCTTGGGGTCATGGTTTCTTTACCCCAGTTTCATTCCATTATCTCCCAAGTCCTGGTGACTGCCTCAGCCTCCCCACTGTGGATGCCTAGTGCTTCTGGCCCATCTTTCAGGTAGGATTGGGGTAGGTTAAGCTCAGCTGGGCTGCTATGGATTAGTACATTCGGGAGCTGTATTTTGAAAACTGGAAGGTATGTCTCAAGAAGTATTGCTGAGATTAAAGCTCTTCCTTCTTGGCTTGTGTCTGGTTCTTTGGCGCTCAACCCTTCCCTGACCCTTTGATCACTTTGCCTCGAGCCTCCTGTAATTCTTCTTGAAGGCAGTGCGGCATAATAGAAAGGGTGATGATGGCTTTGGACTCCATCATTTACTATGGTTGGGGCTTTAGTCAAATCACTTCACTCCTGTGTGACTAAAACCCTTCAATTGTCAAATGATAAGACTAAGTAATACCGTCTCTAAGGTTCCTTTTAGTCCGGAAAGTGCACAGGGTTTCATGTTAGGGAATCTGGATTTGAATCCTGACTTTGGCACTTTAGCACTTTGCCCCTCCCTAGGTCCATGTTTCCCAGTGATTTAAGATGAAGGATTAGTGGACTAGATAGTCTCTAAGCTCCTTCCAGAGCTTGGCTCTCCGAGCCTCTGGTTTTCTGAAATTTTTTCCACCCAGTTGCTAATTTCTGGTGTGATTATCCCCTGACATCAATGCCTCTTCTGTTCTCAGTCTGTCTGGTTTCCCTCACCACCTTGGTTGGGCTTGGCCTGAAGCCAACTTGTGGAAATGTCTGAGGGTTCCCAGACGAGGCCTATATGGCTCTTCCTGATCTTTCTCCTTTCTTAGACCAGTTACCCCCTGCGTCTTGGAACTGATCTCCTGCTAAGAGGCTCCTGAAAAATGCCCATTAGCTGATCATCCACTTGTGTTCTGTGAGGGTACTGTTACCTCACCTGGCCATTGGATTATTCACCCGGGGCCTCCTTCTGCAGGCAGTCACATTGGCCCATCTGGGTAGGCTGGCTAGTAGTGTTTTGGGATCAGCATTTTCCACCCATGGCACACGCTCGGCTCGGAAAACCCAAAGAAACCTTTTCTGTTCCTTACATCAGAAGAGGATTTTTGCTATCCCAGCTCCAAGGAGGTTGTTAAACTATAACTGAAATGCTACTATTTACCAGTTTCAAAGAGGTTGGAATAGTTCCACCCCAGGAAACTTAAAAAACAAATTCCAAAGCTCTAATGATAGGGGCTTTTTAAGTAGATAGAAATTGATAGAGGCACCTGTTCTCTGGGGAGGGAAAAAATGTTGGCTTTGGAGTCAGAGGACAAAAGTTTGAATCCGAGGCCTATGCCCTTTACTGCTTACGTGAGCTTGGCCAAGTCATTCAGCCTTTCCCGAGGCGGCGTTGGAGACAGGGGACTGGACTTGGAGGCACGAAGACAAGGCATAGTTGCTTACTAGATTTATGACCCCCCGGGGAAACTCACTGTACTACTGCTTCATTTCCCATATCTATGGAAATACTGGCCCCCAAGGTCTCCATCTATGAGTCTGTGTCCTCTGGGTCTCAGTTTACTCATCTGTAACACCAGAGAATTTGGATTGTAGACAATTTAGTAGAGACTTGATTTGACCAACAAGGAAAGAATAGAAAACCAGAGGGAAGCTGTGAGAAGTCTTGTGACTACATTCATTTTAGGTGGCTATGAAAGCAGTTTATTCTGAAGAAGTGCTCACTGGGCAGAAAGGCACTTTGAAGGAAGGTAGAGGAATCCAAATTATCTAGGTCTGGGGAAGGAGGAATATTGCGGGGCTGGTGGAGTACAAAAGTACATCTCTGATTTCATTAGAATAGGGCAGTCCTGATGAGGAATTTCTTTCCATCCATATAGATTAGCTCCTGTCCCCCAACTTGACTGAAAGAGCTTCCTGGGTCACTGAGAGGATAAGTGATTGGCCCAGGATTGCACAGCCAGCCAGTATGTATTAGAGGTGAGACTTGAACTCGGGGCCTCCTGACTCAGATGTTGTCTAGTCTACCCAGATTTGAAGAGGAACTCATGGCGCAGCATCCAATAAGTGCTTGCCTGTCTACAGGTTGAAGACCTACAATAGGGGGTACCTGCTCCTCTGGAGACAGACTCAGGAAATCTTTTCTGCCTTATGGGTTTCCTTGCACCCTTCCCTCCCTGTTCCTTCCTCTGCCCTCTAAAGACAAGCAGAACAGACCTGATTCTTCTTTTAACACCCAGCAGCCTTTCAAATACTTTTTAGAAGAGACCTCTCATGCCCTCCCTGAGTCTTGTCTTCTTCAGGCTAAACGGTAAGTGATAAATTGTTATTCAAAGAGGCAATGGAGGCTGAAGATATAGTTTGTGATGAAAAAAGTCAGCGTAGGTCAGCGTAAGTCAGTCTCCAGACAGACCGCCTCCTTTTAAATTTTGCTGTGCAAAACTTACTTCCCTTTTTATCAAACCGATTCTGCCTCTTATCTCTACTAAGCTAGGATTGGTCAGTAAGGCTCCATACCAAAGCTTCTTAAACTGTGGGTTACGATCCCATATGGAGGTCCTATAACTGAATGTGGCGGGGGGGGGGTCACAAAATTATGATCTATTATCAGTAAATGTTTGGTTTGTAGACCTATTTTATATACCTTTCCACCTGGGATTATATAAAAATTTCTCAGGCAAAAAGAGATTGTAGGGGGAGAAAGTTTAAGAAGCTCTGTTCTATGCAAATCATCTTATGCGAAGCCATAACTGGGGTGGTATTTTGTCTGTTATTTCATGTCAGGATGCCAACACCAAAGGGTATGTACTTCCCCAGTACAATCCTCTGGTCCATCGTCCCCTCACCTCTGGGTCTTTTGCCAGTTCAGAAAGTCCTGGGGTTGTATTGTCCCATTGTCACTCTCCCATTTTGCTACTTCCTTCCTCTAAGAGTTTGAGAAGAGCGTGTTTTTTGGCCTGGGAATTTGGGATGACTCCCTAGGGTACAGGCCTCCCCGTGCCCATTCTACTGAGCCTAACCAAGGCTGACTATCACATGTGCCCTATCCCCAGTCAAATGAATTTACTCCAGGTACAGGAACGTGTTGCATGTGCTACATTTATGATGATTCTGATCCTCTTTTTTCTGGGCATGATTTAATAGACTTGGTTAGTACCCCATCCCTTCCTCTCCGGCCTTAACACTGAAAAACTGAAGGGTTTCAGTATCTCTTCTCCCTCGCTATCAGCTTGAGGCCCACTAGCTCTCTTTCGCCCACTCTTGGGAGTCAAGGACTAGCACCCTAGTTCCGTAACTTCTTGATATCAACTGGCCGTTACAAAAGGATATTTACTTTGAAGATATGGCAAGAACAAAGTATAAACATTTTATACAACTTGAAGGAACTGGACTTGTAATTTAGCTCAGTTTTCTCATAGCATTTATCTCACCAAGTTTCTGGCTAAAGGAACAGATGAGCCCTTGCCTCAGCTTCTGCTGGCCTGGGGTCCTGAAGGTCACACCCAGCAGTTACTTAGTTTTTCCTTAGTGTTTCTTGAATCCAGATTCTGAGATATTGGGATACTTTTTGAATTCATAAAGTTAGAAATTCCAAAATCCTTCAACTAAAAGGGAAAAGAACAAATATAGAGATACCTTCCTAGGGCCATATGACTTCAGAGGAGAGGAAGCCTCACTAGCTTTTCTCTGTAGATCATTGACTCACCAAATGAGATAAGAAAGTTTTGGTTGAAGAATGCTTCTAGAGCTAATGGAGGAGTTAGTGGACTGGAGCCGATTACAGAATGTCCATGCGTGTTCTATAGTCCCTGATGTGTTTGAGGTTCAGCACCAAATGAGGATGTTTAGGAGAGTAATTGGCATCAAATGTTGGGGTTTGGTCACGTGAAGAATTCACAATGGTCTTTCTCTTCGGCAAAAGCTATTTTTATTTATGAGAAGAGGTTACAAGCAAAACAAAGAGGTAAAATAGACACCAGGAGTGATAAATGGGAAATAGATTTGGGAAAGCAGATAATTAATGGAAAAGACAAGTTCCCTAGTGGACCTCACAATTAACCAGGAGAAAGGGAATATTCCATGAAGTTGGAGTATGCCCTTAACTGACAGGCTAAATCCATAGAGAGTTTAGCTCCTTAAAAGAGGTAATTAGCTACAAGAAGAGGCATGGGGGAGAGAGGGTGAGAGGAAACATACCATGAGGCATGGGGAAAAGGAGAAGAGAAAGACACCATGAGGCAGAACACTGTGTCAGACTGACCCGAAAGGGATTCAGCAAAGATGGCACAGACCATAGACAGATTTATAGGGGAAATTTAACTTGGAGGGTTTGATATAACTTGGCCTTCTCAGTGGATACAGTAAGGGGGAGTTATAGAAGACCTCCAGAGGGGGTGGGCCTGTAAGGTTGAGCTGATCCCCATCTGTGCCCTTCCCTGCTTGTCTCAGGGAATAATCTTTCTTTTAAAAATTGTTTATTTTATTTAATATTTTCTCCAGTTACATCCGCAACAATTTTTTTTACATTTGTTTTTAATATTTTTGAGTTCTAGGTTCTTTTCCCTTATCCTCATCCACAAATAAGAAACAACATGTGAGATTGTGCAAAACATTTCCATAAAAGTCTAGTATGAAAGAAAAAACAGGTTTCCCATCCTAATGAAAATAAGGTAAATAGGTAAGTGTTGAAAGGATCATAGGATCCTAGATATCAAGTTGGAAGGGATATTAAATGCCAAATAGTCCAACCCCTTTATTTTACAAAGGAAGGAATTGAAGCCCAGAGAGGGAATTCTGGCCTAAGGATGCACAGACAGTGACAGAGCCAGGATCTGATTCCAAATCTAATATTTTCTGTACCACTATGGGACTAGAGATGGGATCAAGTAATGGTTTTGGGTTGTTTTTTTTTTCCAAGATGGACAAAGTTGGGCATGTAAACACAAAGGAGACCGCATAAGGCATTAAGGGGGCTATTTCGGAGCAGAGATATGAAGTGTAAGGAAGAATCTCTTTTGGAAAAACTTGGAAGTCAAAATTGATGAGAAAACTGGAGAAGTGACAGGATGATTGAGCCAAGTCTTAGCCCCCCACAAGGAAAGGAACACTGACCGAGACACATTTCTAGAAAAGACTACTAAATAGGAAATAGTGGCTTGGGGGATTTGTCCCAGAACACCAAAAAAACACCGTGGGCAAAGAAAAAATCGGTCTAGTTGTGTTGGGAAGTATCCAAGAGGGCACCACAGTTGTGCTTTAGGTTACTTTGACAAGAAGTGGTTCAACTTAACACTAAGGGGTAGACTTGAGGCTCAGGTGGAAAAGATGGCTGTCCTGCAGAATCACAGAGAGAAAATCTGGTTTGGGGACAGAGAAGTGAGGATTGGGCCAAGGAATCTATTCAGCACTGACAAAGCTGAAGCATGAGGCTTTTATGACAAATGTCTCCCTATTCTGGATACATGCATCTTCATTGATACCACTTGATAGGGAATGAAATATTAATTCTCTTGTCCTGAGTGTCATAGAATCATGGAAGAGCAGGTTCTTCAATTGTGGTTTGGGACTCCTTTTGGTATGTTGTAACTGAATGTGGGGGCGAGGTCGCAAAATTATGGTTTATTATCAGTAAAAGTTTGATTTGTATACCTACTTTATATCCCTGTATACCCAGGGTCGTGTAAAAATTTCTTGGGCACAAAGGGGTAAGCGAATGGAAAAAATTTAAGAAGTCCTGGTCTAGCCCAACCCTTAAAAATTACCTCTAGTCCAGGGGATTTTTATCTTTTGGGTGCCACAGACCCCTTTGGCAATCCAGGGAAACCTATGGCTCCCTTGTCACAATCATGTTTTTAAATATATAACATAAAACATATGGAGTGAAAAAGGAAGCTAATTGCTTTGGAATATAGTGATAAACATATTAAAAGTGCACAGACTTCAGGTTAAAAACTCCTGTTTTATAACATACTTCATGGATGGTTATCTAGTCTTTGCCTGAAGACCTCCAATAAGGATGAATCCAGTGTCTCCTGAGACAGCTATTTCCTTCTCAGGATGGTTATAATTGGCCAGAAATTTTTCTTTATGATGAGTCTAAATTTACCTCCCTATAATTATCATCCACTCCATGCCCTCCCCACTTCCCATTGCTCCTGGTTCTGCCCTTTGGGCCAAGAAACAAGTCTAATCCTTCTGAAAGACAAGCCTCCAAGTATTTAAACATAGCTATCCCTCTTCTCCTCAGACTCTGCTTTTAAAAGAGATCATACTCTGATTTGCTGATGAAAAGACAGAAATAAGAGGAGAGACAGAGATAGAGATAGAGACAAAGTCAAAGAGAGACAGAGACAGAAAAACAAAGACAGAGATAGACAGAGAGAGACACAAAGAGAAATAGAGACAGACCCAGAAAAACAGGTATAGAGACAGAAATAGAGAAGTAGAGAGACAGAGACAGAGAAAGACAGAGAGAGGGAGGAGGGGGAGACAGAAAGAGAGATGGATGGGGGAAACAGATTTGTGTCCTTGGAGCATCAAGGTCCCACTTGTCCTTGTTTGTCCACTTAATATAATCACTACCCCCATCCATCCCATTCATTCCTTCTCCCCTTCACATAGCCACTGAAAGATACAGATAGGCAGCAACAAGACATCAGACCATTTGTTAGAGGAAAATATACCTTTAGCTGGAAGCTTCCTAGAGACCAGAAGATGAGTTTGGGATAAAGCTGAGGGAATCCAGTTATCTCGGTAACCCCTTAGTTTCAGAACCAAAAAGAGTTGAAGCCAAGTACCAGGAAGGGACAGAGCCATCATATGGAGGAGTAAACGTGGACCTTGTCTTCCGGTGGTACTGTGATTTGCTTGATTGTTGATCCCTAGTTATTTTCCCTTTGAGGGGACCGTCCACCACAGAGATAAGAGAATAATTCTAGAGGACTATGTGGAGCCCTAGAAAGAAGGGCCATTCTTTGTCTTTTTTGGGGAACCCCAGCCTGAGGGAAGTATCATGAGTTGGGAAGACTTTGTAAGATGGAGAAGGAGGAGGATGTCTCACTGGAGGACAAAGTTGTTTTCACTGTTTCTGGATCAAAATCCTTTGTATTTTGCTTCTTCAGTCATGTAAAATCAAGCCTGTCCTGTATCAAATGTATTGTGAGTCCTTTTGACCTTTTTGTATAACAACTTAAGACACAAATCATATTCTAGTATTCCAAAAGGAAACCTTGGCTGGGGGACATCAACTAAACAGTAATTTGTAAGAAATCTTAAGATTGAATCCACTAATACATTTTTGGTGGAGTTGTGAACTGATTCAACCATGCTGGAGAGCAATTAGGAACTATGCCCCAAAAAACTCTGCATACACTTTGATCCAGCAGAGTCTCTACTTGATCTATATCCTGTATGTGCAGAAATGTTTGTGGCAGTCCTTTTTGTAGTGGCCAGAAACTGGAAACTGAGTGGATGCCCGTCAGTTGGAGAATGGTTGAATGAGTTATAGTATAAGAATGTTATGGAATATTATTGTTCTATAAAAAAATGATCAGCAGGATGATTTCAGAGAGGCCTGGAGAGACTTACATGAGTTGATGCTGAGTGAAATGAACATAGCCAGGACATCATGGTACACAGCAACAACAAGATTACACAATAATCAAGTCTGATGGATGTGGCTCTTTTCATCAGTGAGATAGATGATTCAGGCCAATTCCAATAGACTTGTGATGAAGAGAGCATCTGCACCCAGAGAGAGACTATGGGGACTAAGTGTGGATCACAGTATAGCATTCTCATTTTTTTTGGTTGTTTGCTTGCATTTTGTTTTCTTTTTCATTTTTTTCTTTTTGATTTGGTTTTTCTTGTGCTGCACAATAAATGTCGAAATATGTATAGAAGAATTGCTCATTTGTATTGGATTACTTGCTGTTTAGGAGAGGGAGGGGAAGGGAAGGGAAGGAAAAAATTTGGCACACAAGGTTTTGCAAGGGTGAATGTTGAAAGTTATGCATTTATTTTGAAAATAAAAAGCTTTGATAATAAAAAAAATCCAACCCATCGCATATAAACTCAGGGTTTGAGTTCTGGGATAAAAGGAAACTATTCATTCTTCCCTACTTTCTTTCTATGAGACAAACACAGTCTTTCTAGAAAGGGTAAAAAGCAGAGAAAGACCCATACACCTGTTGTAGGCCCATAATGTTAATGAATAGTGATGGAAAAGATTCTCAACAAAACAAAAGATTAGGAAAACATCATAGCAATATAACCCCCCCTTGAAAATGTATCATTACCAAGTTGGATTTATTCCAGGAATGCAGTGATGTTTCAATATTATGAAAACAATTAGTCTAATAAACCATATTACTAAAACAACAAAAAACATGTGATTATATGAATAGATGGAGAAAAAGAGACTTCAGTGGAATAAAACATTCATTCGTTAAGAGCACTAAAAAGCACAAGAATGACAATTGGTTTTCCTTTAACATAGTGAAAAGTATTTGTCTGAAACCAAGAGCTAACATTCTTTGTAATGGAGAAATTTCAGATGCTCCCCTTGAAAACTGGATAAAGCAAGGATGCCCAGGGTCAGCAGTATCATTTGGCATAGTTCTAAAATGTCAGTTTTAGCAACAAGAAACAAAAAGCCAAAGAAATCAGAAACAACAGCAAAAAAAAAAAAAGCCAAACTATATTTGTTTGTTACTTACATCCAAGATAATCAACAGCCTCTGAAATTGAGATAGTAAAGAGCTCCTGCCAAATAGCAGAAGCCCAAATCAACCCACAAAAAATAATCTGCATTTCTGTTACTTATTCGACCCAGGAAAAAATGATAGTGAGAAAAAATTGCCATTTAAAATAACAAAATGTATTAAATATCTGGAAATTAGCGTCCACACAGGATTTTTGTAAAGATAACTATGAAACAGTTTTTATGGGTATAAATGGTGATGTATTCCATGTTCAGGGTTGAAGCATGGGAATATAGAAGAAATGATGATCCTACTCAAGCCCACACATTTCACTCAGTACCAATGGGCTATTTTGTGGAACCAGACAAGATAATAAGAAAACCCACATGGAAGAACAGAAGGCCAAGAATTTCAAGGGAAAGAATGAAAACAGCAATAGGAAGGTTGCTAGAATGGAAGGAAGGTAGTATACTGTATCGTTAGTACATCTCATATTCTCAAGTACTCAGGTAATCTGGCACAATGGATGTGGAGTCAGAGGATCATGGGATCACTGATTTCAGTCTGGCAAAGGTCTCGGAGGACATCTACCCCTCTCCCTTTATTTTACAGAAATTAAATTAAATGGGAAATTAAAGCCAAATGATTTTGCTAAAATCATACAGAGAGTGTGAAATAAATCTATAATCCTATGAGACCAGAGTTCCTTCTGTTCCAGACTTGGCAACTTTATACCTTTCCCACTTAGTCTCTCATTACCCCTACATTTTCTGAAACAAACTACATCAATTCCCACCTCAGTGCTTTTGCTTGTGTGACTTCCTCATACCTGGGAAGTCCTTCCTCCCCTTTTCTGTGTCAATCATAATCCTAGCCCTTCCTTTCAGGCCTCTTTCATGTCCCTTCTTTTATCGTACATAACAATATACTATGTGCACATAGTAAATGCATAATAAATGTTCATTGACTGACTGACAGTCTCTGTGAGGCCTTTCCTGGTCTTTCCAACTCATAGTGATTTTCGCCTCTTTTGGATACAGACTTTATCATGCAATATAGACTGTCTTGTGGCATGCTTTGGCAACTCCAATGAGATTTTCATTTTTCTTACATAATAGAGCTATTAAAAAAAACTTTTATGATCTTGGGCTTTGCTAAGAGAAGGTTAGCTTCCAAGAGTCAAGAACCAACAGTCCTGCTGTCATCTGTCCTGGTCAATCAATTAATAAGCATTTATTAAGCTCCTCCTATGTGCCAAGCTCTGTGCTAAATACAGAGGATACAAGTAGAGGTAAAAGAAAGTTCCTTCCCTCAGTGAGCTCTGGATGCCACATTTTAGGAAACATTAATAAGCTGGAAGGCATCCAGAGGACACTGAGCAGGATGATGAAGACTGATAAAGTCACGACATAGGATTTGTTGAAGAGACTGGGGATAACGTAGAGGAGAGAAGGCTTAGGGGGAATATGGCAGCCATCTTCAGGTATTATAATGGCCTTCATGTAGAAGATGGGTCAGAGTTGCTCTCTTTGGCTCCAGAGGGCAGAACCAATAGCTATGGGGGTTGAGGGTAGGGGTGGGAGGGTACAATTCAGAGTCTCTCCATACCAGGAAAAGCTTCCTAACAATTTGAGCTATTCTTGAGGGGAATGAATTGCCACGAGGTATCTTTTCCCTCACAAAGAGGACTTTAAACAGAATATGGATGTACACTTTTTGCCTTAGAGCACCCAACTTAGAATTCTGAAGTCTTGAGTTCAAACCTAGACTCTCAGATACTGAAGAGCTGTGTGACATTGGCTAAGTCACTTAACTTAGAGTGTCTTAAACTTTTCTCACTAGAGAAATTTTTACATGACTCCTGGTACACTGGTATATAAAATAGGTATACAAATCAAACATTTACTAATAATAAATCATAATTTTACCCCCCCCTCCCCAGTCAGCCATGAGACCCCATATGTGGTTGTGAACCACATTTTAAGAAGCTGGGACTGAACTGATGTTTGCCTCCATTTCCTCATCTGTAAATGGGAATGACAATGATAATTGTTAAGTGCTTGGTACAGAGCCTGGCATATAAATACTATATAGATGTTAACTATGATGATGATGATGGTGACTCTGCTGGGATTCTCATTCTGGTATGGTTTGGATTGCCTCTGAGATCCTTTACAATTCTGAAGATTTTCTGGTTTTGTCTCTGGCTGCATCCTCCCTGAGGGCAGATACTCAAGTTAGCACACTTTAAAAAATGGAGCATGTGTTCTGCCTTTTTGCAATGTCCATAGCAGCTAGCTCAGGATTCATATTGACTTGAGGTGTACAGTTAGCACTTGATATTTCAGACCATTTGGAGGCATGAGGTTTCTAAGGATATTTTCCATAATACTTAAATTAATTGGGTGGTCTTGGGCAAGCCACTGTACCTCAAAGCCTGTTTTTTGAGTTGTAAAGCTAAAGTTAATATTACAGTAGCTGAGAGGGAGTATGCCTGCTGGGTAAAAGTGCTAGGTTCAAATTTTCCTCCTACACAAATTACTTGATTTTCTTTGGCTCAGGCAGCTCGGAAAGGCTTTGTGCAGAAGGTGGGATTTTAGGTGAGATTTAAAGCCAGGAAAGCCGGAAGGTAGAGATGCGGAAGGGCAATATTCCAGGCAGGGGACCCAGGCAGCATAAATGCCTGGAGTCCGGGGATGGGATGTTTTGTGCAAGGAGGCCAGTGTGCCCAGAGCATAGAGTATGTGGAGAGGAGGGATCTATGAAGAGTGCAAAATTAGGAAGGAGTCAAGTAATGAAGTTTTGGGGTTTTTTTTTTTAAGCCAAGCCGAGGATTTTGTATTTAATCCTGGAGGCAACAGGGAGCCCCAGGAGTTTATGGACTAGGAGTAATAAGGCAAGATCTGCACTTTGGGAAGATCACTTGAATAGCCAAATGAAGGATTGACTGAAGTGGGGAGATAATTGAGGGTGAGGAGTGTTTGCAGCGGGCATAGTGGTGGTGTCTAGAGGAGAGCCAGAGAGATTTTAGGAAGGGAGGATCCACGGAATTTGGCAACAGATTACATATGGTGTGTGGGGGAGGGGGAAGGGGACTCGAAGTCTGCTCACGAGAGGAGGGTCCGGTCAGATCGAAATGCAAGGCTACAGTCGTCTACCAGTACTTGAAACTCATATTGAGGTCCTGGGAAAGTGTGCATGGGGACATTTCAATGTACTTTTAGGAGGAATTCTCCTAGTAAGTCGTTCAGTAGTTCCCTCCTTTATCTCACTGTGATTTGGGGTGTGTGTGTGTGTGTGTGTGTGTGTGTGAGAGAGAGAGAGAGAGAGAGAGAGACACACACACACACACACACACACACACACACACAGACAGAGAGACAGAGGGAGTGAGAGTGAGTGTGTGAGAGACTCATCGTCCCAGAAAAAGCCGGCACATTGGAAATGAAGCCGTGGCAGGATCTCCCAAGCTGGCAAGGTTTCCAGTATGTCCAGGGATTCCTCACGGTGTGTCCACCGCCTAACTGCTTTGGAGGACCTCGGTCCCACTGTCCCCACTTACCCCAGGCCACTGGAAGGCCTTCTCTGAAGCTCGGCCTGGGGAGTGCCCTTGCTGCCGAAAGCACAATTCCTAGAAGGAATCAGGCAGGACCAAGGGGAAGCAGTCCCTTTTTTGGGGTGGGTGTGAGGGGAGGAGGTGCTCAGAGTGCGTTTTTTAAGTACAATTTGCCTGCTGTGTTGACAGTAGCTCCCTGCCAGCCACCCCGGGAAGAGAAATTCAAAAGCCCCCTCGTTAGTCTCTTGGTAGAGAGCTCTTGCTTAGGGAAGGGCTTACATCTCCCCAAGTTAACTAGTGACCCGCTTGGCCCTCGGCAAAGTTTTGCCTCCGACCGGCCCCCACCCCCTCAACCCCCAGCAGGGCACGTTTGCTTGGGGGCCGATTGCTGTTCGCTCCCTCCAACTCTTCCTTTAGAAAACTCGGGTCAGAAAAGGAGAAGAAAGTAGGAAGCGAACCCCCCAAACCGCCCCCTCCCTCTCCCTCCCTTCGACTCGCAGCCGGGGCGGGAGGGAAAGCGGCGAGCATGTGCTCTGCCCCGGCCGAGGGTTCCCGAGCTGGCCCGGCCCGTTCTGCCCTTGGAATGGCTGGAAACCCTCGGTCCCACCCCTCCGTCCTACCCATAATTGAATACGCAAATTTGGAAGCCGAGCGAGCCAATGGAAAGGGCCCTGGTCATGTGACGCCCAGCCCCTCCGAGGTGAGCCCGTAAGAAGTTGGGCTGCTCGCAGTCGGGAGGCAGCGCTCCCGAGAGCAGTCTGAGCGCCCGGAGGCAGCGGCTGCTAGGCTGCCGAAGGGGGAGTGGCGGCGGCGGCGGCGGCTGAGAGGACGCCCGAGAGCCGGCCGAGAGGAAGGAGGGAAGGGGTGTCCGCACTCCCTGCAAACGGGAGAGAAGGCGGCTTGGGGGGACGTGGACGGTGCCGTGACAGGAGGCTCAGGGCTAGACCTGGTCGCCTCTGTCCCGTCCCGTGCCACGCGTGCCCCCTTTAGCCTGAGGAACCCCTTCCCAGGCTCCACACGTAGCCAGGCAGGCAGGGCTCGGGGTCTCAGCCGCCAAGATGCCGATCATGCTCTTCCTCCTGGACACGTCCGCTTCCATGAACCAGCGCACCGAGCTGGGGACCACCTATCTGGACGTAGCAAAAAACGCCGTGGAGGTTTTTTTGAAGGTGAGAGGGGCCGGAGCTTGGGGTGGGGGGGACGCGGTGAGGAGGCGTGGGTCGGCGGCTGGGGAGACCCGGAGAGGGGTGTGGTCGAGCCCGGGCTAACCCCGTGCGCTCTCGCACTCCGTTCTCCTCAGCTCCGCTCGCGGGACCCCAGCAGCCGGGCAGACAGGTACATGCTGGTCACCTCCGAAGATCCGCCCTACTGCATCAAGGTGAGCCAGTATGAGGGAGGGGGGCGTCTGGGCCGGACCCTCGTGCCAACCCCGCTCCCCACCCCTCCCTTTGGCCTGCCTAACCCTTAACCACCCTGAGGCACCTGTGCCCTGGGTCAGTTCCCCACAGTCCGGGCTGTGCTGAAAAAACGGAAGAAACCAAGGAGGGGGGGTGAGGAGGCCAAGAGGTGGGTCGATGCTGCTTTTGAGGCCATACCCTGAGTGCCTAAGAGGGAGGGGAATGGAGGAAAAGGGCCCTTTCCTCAGCTTGAACCAAACCCCTTCCTGGGAAATAGCAGATATTTGTCTTGGGTTAGGATGGGTGCTACTAAGGGTTGGGGTGAAGAAAAGTTGAGGTGGGGGAGGCCCCAACCCAAATACCTGATCACAGTTCCTCTCTCCTCCTTTCCCCCACCCCCAATTTTCCCTTCTTGCAATTGGCAATTGCTGGTGTTTCCATACCGCCTCCTTGGGCATTGGAGGACCAGTTCTTGCTAAAGCAACTCTTCCCAATTCTTTTAACCTCCATGCCTCGTGCCTTAACTTTTAACTTAGATCTTTTAGTTAAGGTCCCACCACTCATCCCATAGCTAGGATGCTTCCAAGACTGCGGGTCTTTGGAACTTCTAGACATTCAGTGCACCCAGAACACGCTGTAATTCTTCCAAGTTACATGCAGAGCAATGGGCGGGAGAATGAGCGATACAGGTCTGTATTCTCGGCGGCGGCATCGAGCAGAGCACATGCACGGAACCCAAGAATGGGCAACATTTTGCAACAGATGAACTGTAATGTGAAGCATTGGGTCACTGCGGGAAAAGACTGGAATGCAGGGGTAACCTAAGTACACCAAAGTGGCATGACCTTGTAGTCTAGAGACATTAATTTGAACCTTGACTCTGGCGCCATGAATGTTACTTTTCTGTTTCAATTTCTTCTTCTAAAATAGAGATAATAATTCCTTTAGGACCTCCCCTTCCCCCATAGGGTTTTGTGAGAACCAAATGAGACTGTACAGAAAGTATTATATAAGTGTCAGCAATTATTATTAAGGGCCCTTTTCAGAAGAGAGAGAGAGAGACCAGAAATGCTACTAGCAGTAATAGCTTACATTGATAAGGATGTTCTCTAAAATGCTGTGCCCTTAGAATCTTAGGATGAGATGGCAGGGATAGAATCTACAGTAATTCAGTCCAGAACATTCTGTTCTATCTACCTACCTCCACCCCCAGCTCTCCTGAGTTAGGAATGATGGGTTTCTCTGAACTCACTGGTCACAGGACAACCTTAAAATGTGGGGGCCCTGGCCATATAGTTCTTTTCCCATCCATATGTGGGCAGACACTCAAGTCTCTTCTCCTTAAACCTGTGGTATAGTCATTGCTTCAGCTGAAATCCTTTCTCTTGTAGTCTCTCATCTCCCTCTACCTCACCCAATCTGAATCCAAGGTTTATATTCTTCTCTTCCCTTCTGATCCATTCTGTCTTCTGGAACCCCCACTGTTTTCAACCAATTTCCTTTTCTCTTAGATTTCTTTACCTTATGCTCTTTCCACATTTCAGAACAGAAATATGGCTTCCTTCCGAAGCTATTCTCTCCTTGGCAATACTCTCCATTGATGGAGTGCTCCTCATTTCCCCAAGATGCTCTGGGTCAGGAAGAGGTACCCCTCAAACTTCAGGATTTTCCAATATATGGTGGTGTCCCTTCAAATATCCTCACATGTTCCAGTTAATCAAGCTCCCTTTAAACTCCCCATACTCTTCACTTCACCTTGGCCACACAGGGCTGGTCATACTCTTGGGCTCACCAACATCCATATCTGTTCTGTTGACATGATTAAGAACTTTGAAATTCTGTCCTGATCTATCTTTTCATCTCTCCCTTTACCTCATTCCTAAACCTATTTTCCCATCTTCACCATTCCATTCTTTCATCCCTATTCCAAGTTTTCTTTCTTTCCTCCCTTCACAATCTTAATTTTGCATTTTTGTTTTGTTTTAAAGATTGGGTATTCCCATCCTGATGAGGCTAGAGATGCAGGGACTATTTTACTTGTGCACCAGATCTCACTCAAATTGACTTGGGAGCTTTGATTTGCTCCAGTTACAATCTGGGCTGGTTTAACTCTTTACAGGCACAGACACACACACACAAACAGACACACACACATACACAGCTCTCAGGGGTTACCACATTCATTGAGAACTTGATCTGATCTTGATCTGATTGACTTAACCCACTTCATCCCCAGCACTCAGGTTCCCCACTCTAGTACTAGGCTGATGGGAGTGTGCCACTCTCAAAGTTGACCAGTTCAATATAAATTATCAATATAAATCGTCTCCTTGTTCTCACTTCTCATTCTCCTTGACTTCCCTTGCAGTTTATGACAGTGTTGACCATCCTTAACTTTTGGATACTCTTTCCTCCCCTAACTTGCTTGCTGCTGTTTTCTGTGTTCTCACCTCACTACTTCTACATCTTCCATCTGTCCATTCAGTAGGGGTGTCCCACAGGGCTCAGTCCTAGTTCTTCTCCTCTTTTCTCTATCTTAGTGATCTCCTTATCCTGTGTATTTAACCACATATCTATCTCCAACCCCTCTTCCCCACTCCAGCCTCACATCACAAGCTGCTTGCTGGATGTCTTCCTTGATGGAACCATTAGAATCTGAAAAATTATATCCAAAGTCAAATTCATTTTAATTTTCTTCCTTAAAACCATCATTCCTCCCAGTTTCCCTATTTTCCTGAAGGTACTACCTTCTTTTTGCTCAGGTTCACAATCTTGGAGTCATCTTTGCCTCTTACCTTTCTCTCATATTTTATTTATCCTGCCAGTTGCCAAGTCTTATACTTCCCCAATGCCTTATTTTTTGTACCCATATCTCTATATGACAATTCCCCTAATTTAGACTCTATCACTTGGACTGTCCTTTCTCTTCAGTTCTCTCCACAGGTGCCAAAGTAATCTGAAATCACAAGTCTGAACATGATACACCCCTGTTCAGAAACTTGCAGTGGCTCACTGTTGCCTCTAGGATCAAGCATTAACTTCTCAGTTTGCTGTTTAAAAGCTATCACAGTTTTCTTCTAGTCTAGTCCAGGCTTATGCCATATTACCCCTTTCACATATTCTGTGTTATAGTCAAATTGGCCTATTAAATTGTTCTTCATATTTAATGTTCCATCTCCCATTTGCTTTATATCAATACTTTTCATGCTTGGAAGGCATTTTCTCCTTACTCCTATCTCTTAGAGTGCCCAGCTTCTTTCCGTCCTTAGTTGAGGTGTCTTCTACAGGAAATCTTCCCTAATTCTTCCTTCCCCCAGTTTGCTAGGACCCTCTCTTTCAAATGACTTTGCCCATGTATATGTGTACATGGTTGTTTCCTATGTCTCTTCACCTTCCTCCATTAGAATGTAAAATTAATTGAGGGAAAGGAGTTTTTCGTTTTTGTCTTTGCATTTTTAGTGCCTTTCATACAGTAGATATTTAGCTAAATTCTATATTGGATTGAATTAAGTGACTTAACTAGGGTCACCAGCTTGTAGTTGATAGGCAGGTCAAAGGACTGGTAACCTAGGTCAGCCTCCTCTCTTCAGGCAGTCAAGAAGCACTTCTTAAGCACCTACTATGTGCCAAACACTGTTATATGCCAGTGAAAGGATGTGACTGCCTGGTGACTGGGCAAGTTACTTAATCTCTCTGACCTTTAGTTCTGTTATCAGTAGGATTATAGATTTAGAGCTAGAACAGTCCCTGAGAAGGGCACTGAGTTCAAGTACCTTATTTTACATATGAGAACAATGAGTTATGTGTTTATTAAGTAACTTGTCCAAGATCACAGAGCTAGCAAGTGTATGTGGTAGGATTTTAATCCAGTTTTCCCCCAAGTCCAAGCCCAATTTCCTATCTATTTTTCTACATTTTATTGTCAATTCAGTTATTTTCAACTGTGTCTGATTCTTCATGATCCCACTGGGGAATTTTCTTGGCAAAGATACTGGACTAATTTGCCATTTCCTCTAGCTCATTTTACAGATGAGGAAGTTGAGGTAAACAGGGTAAAGTGACATGCCTGAGGTCACACAGTAAGTGTCTAAGGCCAGATTTGAATTCAGAAAGAGGAGTTGTCCAACTTCAGACCAGGCACTCTGGCCACTGTGTCACCTGTTGGCTCTTATTCGGTGCTCCCATTCCCTTTCCCTCCCTCTCTCTCTTCCTCTCCCTACTCCCTCTCTCTTTTTCTGTCTCTCCATTTTAATAGCATTTTATTTTTCAAAATACATGCAAAGATAGCTTTCAGTGTTCACCCCTGCAAAACCTTGTGTTCCAAATTTTTCTCCCTTTCTCCCCTTCCCCCAAGACAGCAAGCAATCCAATACAGGTTAAACATGTTATGCTATCTTTTAATTAAATAACAGGAGTTTGGACTAGATTCTTTCAGCTAAAGATTTATGATCTTGTGATTATACTGCTGCTTATTAAGTCACTGTTGATTTTTAATGTTTTAAGCTGTTTTTATTAATATCTTTTAATATCAAAATTTGCCCTAGCATTCTTTTTCTTAGTCCTTCACAGAGTTATCCCTATAATAAACAATGTTTACCAAACAAAAACCAACAAAAAAGGATCTGTACCCCCCCCCAAAAAAAAACAAGGGAAAAATCAGCATAATTGATCAGAACACCAGAAAAAAATCGGAACATATGTACAGTGTATAATGGTTGTGGATATCCTACCGCTCTGAAAGGATGAGTAAGGGTTTTCTCTCATATTTACTCTTTTGAGCTATGCTTATTCTTTGTAATTTTACAACATTCACTTAATTTTATTGTATGTGGTTCTTTCCATTTACATTGTTGTAGTTTTTTGACTCAGCTTATTTCATTCTCTATCAGTTTTGGTAGATCTTCCCTTGCTTCTCTGTATTCATCATATTCAACATTCCTTATAGCACAGTAATATTTAATTACATGAACATTACACAATTTATTTATATATATGTATATATATATATATATATATATATATACACATGTACACACATGTTTATTTACATATCTATGTATGTCTCTACTTTGTTTCCAACATTGCAAAAGTGCTATTTTGGTTTTTAGAACAATTGAAAATTTCTTCTTATCAGTGGTCTTCTTGGGGTATAAGACTAGGGATGGAGATTTTGGAATAAAGGATATGGACATTTATTTGCATTATTCCAAATTGTTTTCCAAAATGGTTCTACTGATTCACAGTTCTACCAACAATACACTAGTGTGCTTGTCTTCCCACAGTCCCTCTGACAAACAACAAAACTTGGTTTTAATAACATGGCAGAGCAAATGCCCTGATAAGAGTTTTGCATCAGGCAGGAATTAGTTTATATCTACCAAACAAGAAAGGGTTTGAGTCTGGATCTAATGATGAACTATATGTCTGCTTCTGAGAACCACCCTGGCTAAATTCAAAGACACTCATCACCCGGCTTACTTGGGAGGATAAATTTTTAGTTTGAACAATTCAAAAAGCCTTTCAATCAGGGAGTAAGTACCCACACTAAAGGTCCTTGAAGCACTGGAGATCCTTGGGAGATAGTCTAGAATCAGAAAGATATGAGTTCAAATAAAACCTCAGATGCTTACTGGTTGTGTATGAAATCCTGAGCAAGTTTCTTAACCTCTGTCTGTCTCAGTTTTCACATCTGTAAAATGGGGATAATAATAATAATCTCCTAGGGTTATTAAAAAGATAAGCTGAGATGATATTTGTAAAAAGTATTTAGGACAGTACAGTGCCTTTGCTGCAAAGTGAGTGCTACATGAATACTCTTTTCCTTCCCTCCCACTTGAAAGATTCTTGCAGAATCCTTTTTTTTTTTAAGTTGCTTAGTTCTCTTTAGATGCAACATCACTTTTCCCTCTTGATTGGGTACTATGACATACTGAGAATTAGAACTTAGGTGTCATAAATTATATTTTTCTTGTGAACTGAATTTCCCCAACTTACCTAAGCTGGAAGTACAGAAGCTACTCTCTACTCATGGACCTAATCCCACTACTTATGAATATCTATGGGGACATAGACCTGCTTCCATTCTGACCTGGAACTCTAATTCTGCCCCTCTTTAGACAGTCTCATGGTTCCTCCATTCCTCCCCCATCCCTTGGAGTCATTGTATTTGTGTTAAATCTCCCATTCCACTCTATTCAGTTTCAGTCCTGCTGAAGTTCAACTTCATGAGCTCCAATGCTCTACCAGCTTTCAGCTTCTCTAGAAGAAGGATCATAGGCATGTACTATCCGGCTGTGATTGATCTTGAATTTTTTTGTTTTTGTTCATATCTGTGATGTTGATTCAATTTCATTTGCCTTGCATTTTTTATTCAGAGATGTTTGAACTTGGTTAGATGCCTTAGTGGCCATCTTCTCTTTTAATATCTTTCCTGATGATTTAATTGCTTGCAATAAAGGTTTCTGAGTTTTTTTTTTCTCAAAATCTTGGGTAATTTCAGACTTTCCCCCTCATTTTCTCTTATCATTCACTTTTTGACTCCTTCCCTTTTGATGGCAGATCCCCTCAGGGCTGGACCTCAAAGCTTTCTGTTTTCTACACTTTTCACCAGCCTCAGTTCCTGTCTTGTGACTTGTGGAGGTACAGAACTAGCTCAGCTGGTGGCAGTTCCCTTTCTTCAGACCTAGGATAGTCTTCCATGCATACTTTGTCCCTTTCTCTAGTTTTTTATTCTTTAGTTTTCTGGCTAAGTGAGGCTATAGCAATATACCATAGCTCCAGGCAGAGCACATGTCCTCCTTAGACCATGGAGAAGCAGGAAAATTATTGAGCACAAGCCTATAAGTCAGGTTTCTAGTTAGGGGCTGGGAGGGAGAGAGGTAGGTACTGAGTTAATCTTTAGGGACTGGGATTAGCCTTCTTTGGTGTTAATTCATCAGATTGTTACTTTATTAGACTTTTTGATGCCAGGTTAGTTGCAATTACTTGATTTTTTACACAATTCTTATTTTGGAGTGTTTTGAGAATTTGGGAGAATTAAAGGAAATGCTGAGTTCTCTAACTTGTTGGTCACATGACCCATAAATTAGTTTGAGATTTCTTAACTACCTCAACATCCTTTACTTATTACTAGTTAGATATACTTGGGCCATTTTAATGGGGCATATGAGTTCATTTAAACATTCCTTAATTTAAACTAGAAAAAAAATTCATATATGTACATTCATAGAGAGGGACAATGACAGTGGAAAGAGCTGAATTTGGGGATCACAGACTCTGAGTGTGAATCTAGGCTCTGCTACTTAATACCTGTTTCATCATCACTTCATCTCTCTTGGCTTCAATTCCCTGATCTCTAAAATAAGGAGGTGGGTTTAAGTGGCTTCTGAGTTCCCTTCCATTCTGCTACCAGGTCCTGATTCCCAACCTATATTCTGTTCAACTCTTATCTGTCCTTTAGAGACCCCTTGCATTCCCTTGTCTTTCCTGGCCCCCTCCCCCTTACTAAAACAGTTCTCCTCTAAAACAGGGTGTTCTCCAAGTCCAAATGAAATTTTAAGCTATTAGAGCTTTAGAGATAGCCTTTATGTTGTGCTCTGGATTTTTTTTTCCAAAATCAATTTGATTAATTTTGTTTTGTTTTGATACCAGTCATATACTATCAGATGACTTCAACCATGGCCCTACTGTGTTGACTCGTAAGGCAAAATTGATCAATGGTTAGCATTTGAGGAGGGATTTTAGAAAATGACTCATCCATCCTCCTCATTTTACAGAGGAGGAAACTAGAATCTGTACAGAGAGGAGTATCAGGGTCAGGATGCAAACCTAAGTGTTCTCATCACTTCATTATACTGCTTACTTTGGGAACTCTTCTGGGGAAGGAAGCCCCTAGTACCTAGCACAGTGAATGTTCAATAGATCTCTTTCTTGATATTATAATTGGATACTGAAGAAGCAATATTTTTGAAAGAACTGTTTTATAGTTATCTTGTGCATATCTGAGTCTAAAAATTGACTTTAAAAGTACCCCAGATAGTATTTATAGAGTTTAAAAGGGTGGTGGAATGTTTGGTAGGAAAAAAAAAGTCAACTTCAACCTTAAGTTATATTATGATGGCCCAGGCAGAAGTTCACTTCAGTTTGACTTTACACTTGTACCCAAATCATTTAATTGGTTGCCCATCTCATGTGTATATTTGAGGCATGGATAGCAGAACATACTGATGTTAATTTCACAATTAGGAACTGATCATTTTCCTTGCTTATTCTTTATAGTTCCCCAAGTTTCTCTAATATTGAGTCAGTGTTCTTTCTCATACGAAATGTCCAAGAGTGGCAGTGTGCTTTGGTGGTTAGAGGGCAGTGGGCCTATATTCAGGAAAATTTGAGGTCAGATCCCACCTTTGCCACTTATTATTGACACATGTTGGGCGAGTCTCCTCTTAAATAAAACATTAAATTATAAATGAGGTTATGAGATCCAGGCCCTTGACAAGAGTCCCTCAGATCAACCTCTATGAGACTCATTAATTTAAGGAAATAAGCTTTGAGTTCTTTTTGAACTTTTAAAAATTGTACTTCAGCTCTCCTTGCCACAGGCCATGATAGCTTCCTGTTTGTCAGTTTTGTTGAAAAATCTTTCCCCAGGATGCTTCATGGCCACTCTGAAGGTTTTCAGTCTGAAAGGGCTGATGTTTGAGAACATCTGGTGGATTTTTCTTGCTCCAAGCTGAATAAAAGTCTTTTACTTGATGATAACTCCAAGCCACAAATATTGGCTTTTGGTCAGACTGATTCCAGAATGTAGGCCCTTCTCAGGTTGGCAACAGATGTATTGTTTCTGCTCTAAATTTCACTGCTCATTCAAACCTGAGATCCCTTCAGCCATATTCTCTTAGCGGGTTTAATAGAATCTGTAGTCCAGTCTTGGCAAAGTAACGTGCAGTATGGATTTCTATTCATTTATTCTAGGTCCTGAGCAGTATTCTTTATCCATCAATAAACACACCTTCACGTTTCCCAGGTCTCAATTTATATAGCCAGCTCTAAACACTGAAAAAGGCATTTTCTTTGTTCAATTGTCCCCCTCCTAGAAGAGTATTTGTTGGCATTGGAGTAGGTGTAAATGTTGTAGAAGATAGGTTGTTTTTTTTTTTTAATAAGCACTCCGCCAGAATCTATAGCTACATGATACAGCACCACAGTGATTCTTCATGGGAAGACTCCTTGCGAGTGGAATTTTGCTGGAAGTAGGTAGTTCTGAGTACATGAAATGTCTGGGTTCCCTGAAGGACTGAGTCATATTTTGCCACATGCCCTTGTCATGCAGGGAAAACATGGTTTTTCAGAACAACCAGTCTCTTTAGACCACTTATTTGTAGTAAGCTTTGGTATGGATTGAAACCTTACAGCACTATATAAATGTTACCTATTGGACTTACTAGTCATAGAGGCCCAGCTCCAACCAATCCATCAGAATGATTGAGAGGTAGCACACCAAAGCATTAATCAGAGCTCCGGAAGGTTCTGCTTATCCATATTTGATAAGCAAACATGTGTCCAAAATGTGTGCAAACAGCTTCTCTTATTAGTAAGAGATTCAATCCCATTTATGCTGACCTGATCAGCAAATCATTTTTTCAGAGAGAGGGTAAAAGTCAACTGTCAATCCATCCTTGCCTGAATTAACTTCCATAAGTTAGAGGGCTTTTGGTTCCAGATCCTGATACTGAGGCAAATAACCCATTGATGTTTATTGCTTGAACAAAGGCATAGGATGAATGAATGAAGCATTTATTAAGCTCTTACTATATGCAAAGCACATCTGCTGCCAACCTAAATAGAACATAGTTGGGAATTGGTATGATCTTTGGATCACATCAGTGTTTTTGACTTTGTCACTGACCAAATTATCATCTGAGCCCCAGGGTTACCAGTATAGAAGTGAGAGGTACAGAAGGCACATTTATCAGATTTACCAGTGACACAAAATTGGAATCCAAAGTCAGGATCCCCAAACATTTCCAGCCTAGATCACTATGCTGAATCTACTGTGATGTAATTTAATAGGGACAAATGTGTTGTCTTGGATTGGGAGTCAAAAAATCAACTTCAGAAGCCTGGGGAAAAGGCACTTTGACTGAGATCTGGAGTTTTTTTAGTAGATTGCTAGCTCAGGAGGACTCAGCAGTGTGGCAGAGCAGTCCCAGAAAGCTAATTTGATCTTAGCACAAAGAGAGGACTAGATTCTAGGGAGAAGGAAGTGACAGTCTTTACAATTTGCCTTCTGCAGATCTCATCTGGAATCTTAGGTTCAGTTTTCAGTGCCAGAGAGGAGGAGCAGCACTGATAAGTTTGAGAATATTCAGAGGAGGGCCACCAGAATGGTGAAGGCTCTTGAGTGTATCTCATATGAGACATGGTTGAAGGAATTAGGAACCTGGAGAAGAGACGATTAGGGGAGGGATGGAATTGTCTGCTGGTAGATGAAGGAGCACCCTAGGGAAGGATGATTAGCCTTGTCCTGATTGGCCCCAGAAGGCAGAACAAGAAGCATTTGGGAGAAGGTTCAAATATCTATTCAAGGTTAAGAAATGCATTCTAAAAATCAGAAAAAATACAGGGTTTGGGGAAGATGTAACATGATGTTCTAGATAAGGGAATCAAAACTTAATATAGTACACAAGTGAAAAACATTATGCAAACGTGGCCTTTTGTACTCTTTTGGAATGTATAAATGTCCAAGCTAATGGGCATTGTCCCCTTGATGAAGAGGCTCCCTTTCAAAAGCGTGTTTGGAATTTTAAATACATTTTCCTATAAGAAGAAAAAAAACTTAAGTTCTCACTATGTACCAGCATCTTTGCTAGATACTAAGAGAAAAGTGAGGCAGTCCCTGCCTTATAAATTTAACTCAGTTCTCTGTATAGTTAAAAAATGAGACCTTTGTTAGAGATACTTGCTATAATTTTTTTTCCTATTTTCTGTTTCCCTTCTAATCTTGACTTCATTTGTTTTATTTGTGCAAAAACTTTTAATTTTAATATAATCAAAATCATCCATTATGCATCCTGGATTACTTTCTCTTTTTGGTGGCCTTAAATTATTCATTTTTCCATAAATCTGACAGGTAAAATATTCCTCGCTCCCCTAATTTGCTTAAGATACCACTCTTTACGTCTAAATCATGTACCCATTTTGACCTTATCTTGGAATACATGCAAGATATTGGGCTAAAGTTTCTGCTAAAGTAATTTCTGGCTTTCCCAGCAACTTTTGTCAAATAGTGACTTCTTATCCCAAAATCTCGTAATTTAGGGTTTATCAAACTTTAGATTACTATAGTCATTTACTTCTACATATTGTGCACTTAATCCATTCCACTGGTCCACCACTTTATCTCTTAACCACTTTGTAATATAGCCTTGATATTTACCACTTTGTAATACAATTTGAGATCTGGTACTGCTAAACTACATTTCTTTGCTTGTTTTGAGTTGATGCCTCTAATACTGTTGACCTTTTATTTTTCCAGATATATTTGTTACTATTATTTCTAGCGCTATAAAATAATTTTTCATTAATTTGATTAGTAGGTACTAAATAAATAAAGTAATTTAGATCTGCCCCTGAGCAATTAATATTTCTTCAGTTGTTTAGATCTGACTATTTATGTGAAAAATTTTCTAGTTATGTTCATATAGCTTTTGGGTTTATCATGGCAAGTAAACTCCTAAACATTCTATATTGTCCTCAGTTATTTTAAATGGAATTTCTCTTTCTATTTCTTCCTGCTGGACCTTGTTGGTAATAGATAGAAATGCTGATGATTTATATGGGTTTATTTTATATCCTGCAGCTTTACTGGTTGTTAATTTTTTCAATTCGTTTTTTAGGTTTTCTAGGATTTTCAAAGTACACCATTATCATCTGCAAAGAGTGATAGTTTTGTTTTCCTTATTACCTGTTCTAATTACTTCAGGTTTTTTTGGTTCTATTGCTATAGCTAGCATTTCTTGAATACTGAATAATAGTGGTAATAATGGGCATCCTTGCTTCACAGAAGCTGATCTTATTTTCCAGTAAGGCTTCTAGCTTGTCCCCATTACAGATAATATTTGCTGATGGTTTTTGATAGATACTACTTATGATTTTCAGGAAAGCTCCATTTATTCCTATGCTTTCTAATGTTTTTAATAGGAATAGTGCCGTGTTTTGCTAAAAGCCTTTTCTACCTCTATTGAAATAATCATGTGGTTTTTTTGTTAGTTTTGTTATTGATGTTACCAATTACACTGATAGTTTTCCTAATATTGAACCAGCCCTGAATTCCTGATATAATTCCTCCATGGTCATGGTTTATGATCTTTGTGATATTTTGCTATAGTTTCCTCACCAGCATTTTATTTACAATTTTTGCAACAATATTCATTAGGGAAATTAGTCTATAGTTTTCTTTCTCTATTTTTGCTCTTCCTGGTTTAGGTATCAAGACCATATTTGTGATGTAAAAGGAATTTGGCAGGACTCCTTCTTTGCCTGTTTTTTCCAAATAGAATATATAGTATTGGAATTAATTTTCTTTCAGTGTTTGGCAGAATTCACTTGTAAATCCATCTGGTCCTGATGCTTTTTTGTTAGGAAGCTCATTTATGGACTGTTCAATTTTTCCCCTAAAATAGGCATGTTTAGATATTCTATTTTCTCTTCTGTTAATCTGGGCAATTTATATTTTTGTAAATATTCATTGATTTCACTTAGATTGTTGGATTTATTGGCATATAATTGGGCAAAATGGCTTCTAATAAATGCTTTAGTTTCATCTTCATTTGTAGTTAATTCACCCTTTTTATTCTTGGTACTGGTAATTTGGTTTTCTTTCCTTTTTTAAAATCAAATTAACCAATGGTTTTTCTATATGTTTTCCCTAAAACCAGCTCCTTGTTTTTATTTATTAGTCTTATAACTTTCAATTTTATGAATGTTCTTTTGATTTTAAGGATTTCCAATTTGGCATTAATTGGGGATTTTTAATTTGTTTGGGTTTTTTTTTAGTTGCATGACCAGTCTCTTCTTTCTCTATTTTATTGATGTAAGCAGTAGAGATACAAATATTCCCCTAAATACTACTTTGGATGCATCTTATAAATTTTTGTATATTGTCTCCTTGTTGTCTTTGAGAACATTCTTTCTTTCATTCTTTCAGATTAGATTGTTTAATTTCCAATTGATTTTTAATCTGTCAGTTTTTGTGAAGTTGCTATATACAACTAAAAAAAGGTATATTCCTTTCTATTACCTTTCAGTTTTCTCCATAGGTTTATATATCTAACTTTTCTAAAATTCTATCCTTAACTTCTTAATTGATTATTTTATGAGTAGATTTTTCTAGTTCTAAGAGAGGAAAGTTTTAAGTCTTCCCACTAGTATACTTTTACTATCTATTTTCTCCTACACATCATTTAACTTGTTGTTTAAGAATTTGGATGCAATGCCATTCAGTGTGTATAGGTTTAGAATTGATATTATTTCATTATTTTTGATGCCCTTTAGTAAAAAGTAGTTTTTCTGCTTATCTCTTCTTATTAAAGCTACTTTTGCTTTTTCTGAAATCATGAACTTTAACTCTGCTTTTTCCCCTCTAAATCTGCTTTTTAAAAAACAAATACAAACCCTTAGCTGAAGCATAACAGATTCTGCTTTGGTCCCTTATTTTTATTTTGTGTGTCTTTCTGTTTCAAGTGTTTTTCTTATAAATGACATATTGTTGGATTCTGGTTTTTAATTCATTCTTCTATCTACTTCTGTTTTATGGGTGAGTTTCTCCTGTTCACATTCACAATTAAGATGAACTATTCCCCCTCCATTCTATTTTTTTTCCTTCTGTTTATTTCCCTCCTTCTCCTGCTCTTCTTTCTCTGTGTTTATTTCTGTGTATGTGTGTCTCAAATTTCTCTTCTCTCTATTTCTTTGTCTACTTCTCCGTCTGTATCTCTGTCTTTGTCTCTGTCTCTCTTTCAATTAATCTTCCCTTTTCTACCCCACTCCTTTCCCTCCCCCCTTCTTTCTGCTCTCTTATCTTTCTTGTCTCTCTCCCTTTCTCCCCCATCTCTCCCTTTCTCTCTGTCAGTTTCTCTTCTCTCTCCCTGCTTTCCCTCTGTCCTTCCCTCCTTCTCTGTCTTTATCATCCCCCTCCCTCCCCATGTCTCTGACACTCTCATAGGCGTTCATCCATTTCAGTCATGTCTTGACTCTATGATCCTATTTTGAGTTCTCTTGGCAAAGACAACAGAGTGCTTTGCTGTTTGCCTTTCCAGCTCATTTTACAGATGAGGAACCGAGGCAGACAGGGTCACACACCTAATGAGTATTTGAGTTAAAATTTGAATTCAGGTCTTCCTAACTCCAGACCTGGTGCACTCTGCCCACTGCAGTAACTAGTTTCCCCCTCTCTCTAGATAGATAGATAATAGCTTATTTCTTCCTCTCCCCTCACCATCTCTCTCTATTACTCTCTTATCTCTCTCCCTCCATCCCTCTCTCTCCTTTCTCCATTCCCCTTCTTTCTCTCCATTTCCCCTTCTCTGTCTCTCTCTTCCTCCTACTCCTCTCTCTCCCCCTGTATCTCTCTATCTCTTCCCCCATCTACCTCTGTCTTTCTCTTCCCCTCTTTTCCCTCCCTCCTTTTTGGTCTGTGTGTCTCATTCTCCTTCACTCTTTTCCTTCCTCTCTCCTTTGTTTCTTCTCTTCTGTCTCTGTGTGTTTCTGTCTCTCCCTTTCTGTTTCTCTTTATCTCTTTCTCTGTCCCCCTCCTGATTATTAAGAATGATGCAGGCCGGTTCCTCCTTGCTGACCCCCTACCCCGAACACTGTCTCCCCAGAGCCAGCTCTGGCATTGCTTGTGACCACAATTCTGCCCATTTAAGGATCGAGCCTTTTCCTGTCAAGGCAGGTACAGATGCTGCCAGATACTGTACAAATCAGTGGAAACCTAAAAAGTGAGATGTGGAAGAGTACTAGCAGCTTTGTTCCTGCCTGGCATGTAGTAGGCATTTAATAAATGCTTCTTTCATTAAATTAAACAGAGACCATTCTGTAGTAAAACCTGAGCTTATATTTTAGGACTTATTGCAGCCTGGCAGAATCCAGAGGCTTAAGGAGCTAGGCATCCTAGTCTGTAGCTCAGGGACACCCCTACGGCCTCCCCACCCAGTGCTGCACACAGACCTCCAGGGACAGCAGACTCACTTCTTCCCAAGGCAGCTCGCTCCCCTTTTGTGCAGCTCCAGTCCTAGGCTGCTTTTCCTTGTGTTGAGCTAAAATCTGCCTTCCTGACCCTTCTCTCTATTGCTCCTAATTTCACTCTCTTAAACAGTTAGTTCCCCTTTCATGGGAAAGCCCTTCATGCCATTGAAAACAACTCTCTTGTGTGTCTTCTCTCCTCCCTCCCCCCGTCTACATTGCCTTTTCTAAACATACCTAGTTCACAGGGCTGTCAATCTAGAACTAAAAAGGAGTTCACCTTTATGTAGTCCTACTTCCAGCCTTTCGAGAGATGAAGTTTCTCACCTCAGATCACACAAGTGGTAAGTGACAAAACAAAGATTTGAACCCACTTTCTCAGATTTCACATTGAGCCCAATTTCCACAGAACCATGCTGCTAGTCTTTTATTATAGCAACCAGGCCTCCCGCCATCCTGATCATCCTTTGCTGGACACTTTCCTGCTTACACTGTGGTGCACTGAATTAATAAACAGCAGGGTTTCAGTGTGGTCTGATGCTGATGTTGGCCAAGAGACCTCTCACTGCCCCCATTCCGGACCCTGAGATGACATTGATTTTTTCAAATTTCCACTTCAAATTAGACCTGTTGATCTGTGTGTGACTCATGGTATATCTAAATTATCAGGAATTCTCATAGGATTCGATTCCATTTATTGAGTAAATGTTTTGTGTTAGACACTGGAAATAGACAAACACACAAAAAACCGTCCCGCCTTTCCATTTTACTGGGGGTTCAGAGGAGTAGAGCCAAGGCTAAATTAGCAGTTTTGTTCCTAGCATATGACAGGAGATGATTCCCAGAATTTCTTTTGGTAGCTTCTCATTGGTATTTGCTCATGATGATATACGCCTTGGTTCCATAGCCTCTGAGCCAGAAATTTCAGCCTGCTATATAGATAGCCTTCTTACTCCAATTGCCCACAGTACAGTAGCCCTGTATTAAGGCCCTCTAGTGTTATTGACTATCTACAGTCTTATTTGATTCAGGGGCTTCTTTTCACTTTGGTCTCAGTTATGTAGCAGGGTTCCATTTTGAAACTTAGGAATGAGATCTTGAATATCTCTGACTTTGTTGTCCAGGGAGTATTTCTACTCGCCTCTTTAGGTCCCTTCTGACTGAGAGATGCTATGATTTCTTCTTGGGTGGGTCATAACTTCTGCTGATAGCTGGATCTGTGATCTAAGATCTGAGACTCTATATGATCTTGAACATGGTGGTGGTGGGGAATAACAACATAGTTCTAGTTGGTCAAATTTGCATGGGTTATGATGTTTCACTTGTTCTTTGAGTTGTCAGCCTTTTCATTTCCCATAAGCAGGCCAAGAGATGTCATCAGGTTGGGGGAGAAGAGGCTGGGATGTCAAGAGACGACTTGGTGCTTAGAGAACACCGATGGCTATGGCTCTGATGCCCAAAAAGGAGGTGGTAGAATAAGTGTAGAGCATGGAGAATGATGGCAAGGCAGCTTTGTATGGCAGGCCCAAAGACTGCAGAGAAGCAAGGTAGGAGGAGGTCTGCAAAGTCATTGTTATCAGAAGCTGTGGTGATCTTTCTCATGCCCATCATGAACTCTAGAAAGGCAACCACATTTCCCATGATATTCAGTGTTGCCTGTGGGTGAGTGATGCAAACGTGCCCAGCTTCTTTACTCTCCTCTCAGAAGAAAAACCTGTGTGGGGGCCAGTTTGATTTCTAGTGAGAATGCCAGTATTGGCATGGCTCAGCTCCATCAGCAGACAAGGATCTTATATTTCACATACCAGCAGTTGAATTAATGTTCTTAGATGGTCTCAGGATTCTGGATACCCTGTACCCCACTTTTGACCACTTTGCCATTTGCTAAGTCCCAGAAGCATCCCAAAAGCTGTAGTCATTTCCAAGTGGCACAGCTGACTTTGGCATCTGTCCGAGGTGGATGTATGGGAATGGTGGGAAGGATTAGAGAAAGAGCTACATGAATGTGGTGGCAGGACTTTTCTAAAGAACGCTCTGCTTTTTCCTTCCTTGAAAAGGACACAACTCAACTTAGTCAAGCACAGACTTGACTGTTCTGCCTCCTGGTTGGTATGGAGATAGATTAGATGCATTGACAATTCTGGACCAGAAGTAAACACTATTGAGCCAAACCATGCAAGGTCAGTTTATAAATACCTAGACCAAAGCTTGACAGCATCTAGTTCTGTATGTGTTTCACCTCCCTTTCCTCCTTCCTTTTTTCCACTGTTAAGTTAATCTGGTCCTTGAAGAAGGTGCTTAATTGCTATCATGCTCTGCATAGCTACCTAACTTGTTTCTATAGAGAAGAAAGAAGTGTTTGTAAGGGCACACAGAGGATAAAAAAGAGAGAGAGAGAAACACTTTTAAAAAACCAGTTCTGTATTCATTCCCACCATTGAAAAAGAAGAGTTGTGACAGTGATGATATCTGCTATGTGCATTTGTATTAAAGAGTAGAGGAGGATTGTGATCATTTTCTGTCCTTTTTCTTGTTGCCATCTGCAATACTGAGATTCAGAGTATAGTCAAATGCCCAAGGCTATTCTCCCATCCACTTGTGAAGTTCACCTTCGCTGAGGGAACAATTCTGATTGGAAAAGAGAGTGCAGTCTGAGTACAGCTGGAAGTTTGGGGTTTACTACACTAATGTTAACATTACTTACCAAGAAGTAGCCAAACTCAGTGCTGGATTTCAAGGCAAAAAAGCCCTGCAGTCATACTGCCTCTAGTATCAGCTCTGGGATTGTGGGCCATCCTATCATCCCTCTGGACCTCAGCTTCCTCACATATGTAACAAGGATAATAATGCCCCTATACCACCTGCCTCCTGGAGTGGCTGGGAGGCTCAAATCAGGTGAGATATGTATAGTTGGAAGAAAGGAACAAAGCAAGTTTTAAGCACTTTCTGTGTGCTGGGCACTGTGCTAAACATTCGACAACTCTTATCTCCTTTGATCCTTCCAACAGCCCTGTAAAATGGTCCCCATTTTACAGCTGAGAAAACTAAGGTAGATAGCCATTAAGTGACTTGCTCTGGGTCACACAGCGAGGAAGTGTTTGAAGCTAGATTTGCGTGATTCTAGAGCTCTGCATCACCTAGGTTTGGTGTGCAATGATAATGCCAATTATTATCACCATCCATAGTATTTCTAGAGTTTTTTGAAAGAATGAAAGGAATTTAGCAAGCGTTCCCTTCCTTTCTTCCTTTGCAGTGACTCTGATTTGTTCGTCTTGCCACTGTTACCCTTATTTTTTCATGCCTAGATTCTTGCAGTGGGCTCATTGATCGTCTTTTCCTGTTTTACCCCATTCCAGACCCATCTATTCTCTCTACTACTACTAGTTTAATCTTCCCCCAAATCTCTTTTCATCATGTTACTCCCTCCTGCCCAAGAACCTGCAATGGTTTCTACTGTCCGCACAATCAAGTTCCAACTCTTTTGCCAGCTCTGTCTTTCTAAAATATTGGTTTTTATCATATCACCACCCTGACACCAAACATCTATAGTGAGAGTTCCTAATTAACAGCCCCATGAAGTATAAACTCTTGGCCCTGGCCTTTCAAGTTCTCTAGAATCTGGCCTCCAATGACATCATATCATACCTTATTTCCCAGTCCTCAGCCAATCCCTTCTCTTTCTAGCTAGGCTCTTGGCTTGCTTGCTGTCTCCTTACAGACTCTGCTCATTTACCTGTCTGTGCCTTCCTCATGATCTCCCTTCCTTCCTTGAAATTAAGGACTACTGTTTCCACTGCTATATCTCCAGGGACCTATTAAAAGCTTGACAACTACTTGTTAATTGATTTTGATCCGCCTGGAATGAGAGGATTGAACCAGATGATGTCTCAAGAGGTATAAAGCTCTGATTCTGGGCTTCTTCTGGTTCTCTATTTCCCCTTGATAGTATTCTGAGGTGACTAAGCATTTGTTCAGGCTTTGCACTTCAGAATATCTTAATATTATAGATTCTTTTTTCCTAACACCTTCATCTTAGAGATAAAGAAACTGAGGCTCAGGGAGGACAAGTGGCTTGATAGAGATGAAATTCAGACCCAGATTGTGATTCCAAATCTAATGCTTTCCTATGAATGGATCCGACGGTCTCCCCATTATACTGTACTATTTACAGATTGATCCATAGGCATCCACAGAATCCGAGCCCCATATTTTATATGCCTGTGAGGAGGTGGATTACCTAGGTGGGACCCAATAGCCTGCTCCCGGGGCATTATTAAGCCAAATATTCTACACTCTTTCCTACCAAACAGTGATATATTTTCAGTTGACCTCTCATTTAAAAAAAAAATTCCTATCGGTAAACTTTTTTTAAAAAACATCACTTTCATTATTGAATCTCTCCCTTCTCCCCTGCCCAGGGAATGATCCATTATAAGATTTTAAAAGAGGGAAACAAAAAGGTAACCAAGACCTCTCCTGAGTCTAACTGTATATGTAATGAATGTTGCCTACCTCTGCTCCCTCACTTCTGCCAAGAAAGGAGGGACCACCTTCTCTTGTTCTGTTGGGCACATTAGCTTGTCAGAGGCTAGTATTTGGGAAGAAAAGTGACTTCTATTGGAAAGCTAGTCCTGTAGAAATGCCATAGCTTCTGGACTTCATTCCCACCAGGCCTCTTCTCTCTTAACCCCTCATAGCATATTCTGTCAGCTGATAAGAACGAAATAAATGGTAACCCCTCCTTTGTCCCCCAGTTCAACTAGTCTGCCATAGTAGTGGCCGGTAGGATTGGGATTGGGATTGGGATGCAAAGGATTACACTTATTTCTCATTTTGGGATGGTGCTGACTCTTCAGTACCTGGACCCTGGCTGAGCCATGATGTTCTTCCTGGTTTATATTCTTCTATCTGTTGAACAAGTTTGCCTAAATTCTTTCCAATCAGGATCTTTCATTTCACAGAATTTTGAGCTCAGAAAACTCTTTCTGCCTTGTCCATGAGCCTTCTCTCTCAAGATGGGAGTAGGGCACTCTCTGCTCTTTGTCTGGGAGAATCACTTAAATAAAACCTGGGCTGGTGCTCTAAGTTCACCCTGTGCCAAGCAGCTTTAAGTGCTACAAAGAATTTCAGCAGCTGCCCTCTCTGAGCCTTGATATCATAGCTGATGGTACGGGGCAATGCCATGCTGATTTACCAACATTTTCCTATCATCACCTTTTTCAAAGTCATGTGTGGTTGGCCATTTTCTTCTTCAACATTGGGACAGCTGTCTTGTACTTGGCCTTTTTGCCTCTTACTTGAGGACTTTTGGAATCTGTGATTCACAATGATTTCTAAAATATAGTTAGGATACTCTTCTGCCGTTTTTTTATTCTGTATGTGCCTGGGCTGGCTGTCCCCAAAGTCTTAGTGCAGTCAGAAGCAGCTCCTTATTTTCCATCCAGATGAAAGCTTCTTGTGAGTCGGAAAAGTTTCATTCATTGTTTTTGGATCCCTTGCCACTTGGGCAGTGTCAGGAACCTCATAGCCAAATTAGTAAATGCTTGTTGATTTATTGAGTGGCTACACAGGCCTATGGGCTTTAGTGTTTTCCTGGTCCTGTTTGGTTTGTCCATGTAAGAGAATAGAGCAGATTCCTCCATCTCCTCCCTTAGTCGGCTGAACTGGACAGTGAGTGTCCTGAGTTACATGCTGATTGCGAGGCTAGAAAACCGTATCTACCACCCTACCACCCCATTTTCTTTTTTTAAAATGAATTTAAAATTTCCTTTAATTGATTGAAATCCACCTTCCCTCCCTCCCACTTTTCCCATCTCCCCAAATGAAAAAAGAAAAACAGTCTTTGTAACAAATACATATAGTGAAACAAATTTCCATCCTGTTAATGGCCACAAAATGACTGTCTTCATCTGCCTCCTGAATCCATCACCTCTCTGCCAAGAGGTACAGAGTCGGTTCCATCGTGATTTCTCTGGAGTCAGCCCCCCACCCTGGTTTTGCAAAGGATTAAAACAAAGCTCAGAGAGGGAAAGGATTTCACTGAGGCTGAAATAAAAATGAAGGGCCCCAGTTCCCCTCTTGCCCACCAGCAGCTGTGGGCCCTCCACCATCCATCCTCCTTCAGTACAGTGAGTCCGGTTTCCTGTGTCCTGTCCTCAAGAGCTTTCTGTGTGCAGGTGACTACTGGCTGGCTGCTAAATCCCAACTCAGGCTGCTCTCAACCCTACCACCCGCAGCTCCTGCTTTCCAGCTGCTCTTGAGTCCCTCTAGTCTAGAAGTTTTATAACCTGGAGTTTGGTAACTGGCTTAAATTTTTTTTTTTCTTATGGACATACTGTATCACAATTGGTTTCCTTTGTAATTTTGTGCCTTTTCTTTCATGTATTTAAAAACATGATTCTGAGGAAAGTCCAAAGGTTTCCCCAGACTATTCAAGGAGTTTATGACACAAAAAGTGTTAAGAATCTCTGCTCTGGTTTCAGTCCAGTCCCATCTCAGTTTCCCACGGAAAAAAACTGACTTTTCATTGATAGTGCCACCTAGTCAGCCTGCTCTCTTGTTTCCACTGAGCCTGAATGGCAGCAGGTATGGCCACATAGGATCATGGGGTCAGAGCTGGAAAGGTCTTTGAGGTTTAGCCCAATCCTGTCATTGGACAGAGCGGGAAACTGAGGTCCGAAAGAAGAAGTAAATGATCAAAAGTTACCCAGCTAATAAATAGCAGAACTCGGATTCGAACCCAGATATTCCAACCCTAAGTCTAGTGCTCTTTCCATTGCATCTCTTAGAGACTTTATATCATCTTGACAGATTTGGTTACTACTTTTAAGATAAAGCACTTCTGTGTTTTTTTTCTGCATCCAGGTTTGTGTCTGTTATCTCTTCTCCTGTAAGCATAACAAGCACACTTGATATGCCGCTTACTTGGGACTACACTGATTTTTAGAAACAGATCTAAAAGTCATCACCCACACATTGGTCTCCCCTCCTAGAAGCTCAAAAGGTTGGAATACGACAGAGGTGCTTTTTCCTTATTTGTCAGGGTGATATTCCATAGAGTCTCAGGGAATAGGAAGAGATCTAAGAGGCCACCTAGTCAAATGAAGGCTTGAGCAAGAATCATTTCTCCCATCTCCCTGATAGATGGTCATTTAGCCTCCTGAAAGACCTCAGCAGCAAGGAACCCGCTACCTCCCAAAGTGGTCCACTCCCCTTTCGGATCTATATTAGGAAACTACGTCTGCCTCTTTGCGAGTTCTGACTCGGTCAGGTTCATTTACCTTTCTGGCCGACGTCGAGGGTCCTACCCGAAGAAGGTGCTTCTCAGAATGAGCATTTCAAAGGATTGCTACTTGAGAAAGGGAAGAATTTCTTTTCAGAGACGGGGGAAATAGCGAAGAACTAGCAGTGGCCAGTTGCAGACCCAAGGAGTCACAAAGAAAGAAGAGTGTCTGACGCGAGTCCAGAAAGAGAATGGCCAAGCTCCAAATGGTGCCGGATGCTTTGCGCATCTTACATGTTGCCTAATTGGGTATTCCGTTTTGAAACTTAAATGTTATTTGATCTTACAGGCTGGTTGGAAAGAGAGTCATGCCACATTCATGACTGAACTGAAAAACCTTCATGCTTCTGGACTGACTACTCTTGGCCAGGCTCTGAAATCTGCATTCGATTTGTTAAATCTGAATAGATTGGTGTCTGGAATAGACAATTATGGACAGGTAATGATTATATTTAAGTGATTACGGCTAACTGTTTTTGCTTTTGCTTTTTGGTGTGACTAAGGAGTTATACTTGGGCTTTGTAAAGTTTTTCAATTTCTTTGCATGGACTCCGGAAAGCTGATACAACCCTAAACTCTTTTATACAAAACGAATAAGGTTTTTTCGGTATTGATGGCGTTCGCTTGTTCCAAACTATGTATTGATCTTTCTGCGCCTCCCATTTTTTATTCTCATAGGAAACAAAGTCCATTGGTCTGGCATGGATCTTGCTCCATTGGAGGCCAAGCCTCCGGTTACAAGTTGGGCGAATATTGTTGTGCCAGGGTAGATATGTGGAGTGTATAGTCAAAATGCGTACCTTTTTCAGAACTGTCAACTGAAAGGTTTGAGGAAGAAGGAAAGGTCAAGAAGTACTCATCATGCCCCTCCCCACCCCCGTTCCCTGCCCTGCCCACCAAGGGGTCAGTGGCACAGACATTGTGTTTAGAACCAACTTAATGGCTGCCAAGATTCTTCTCCCCTCCTCTTACCTGTGCTGGTGCTTAAGCCTGTTACGTGGTTTATTTGATCTTGTGATGACTCATATTATCTATTCCCAAGTACATTCATCTCATGATTCTTTCAGCTCTAGCATTGAGGTAGAATATTATGGTCTCTAAGAGGATCAGGGTAAA
Source organism: Antechinus flavipes (assembly GCF_016432865.1). Classification (NCBI taxonomy): domain Eukaryota; kingdom Metazoa; phylum Chordata; class Mammalia; order Dasyuromorphia; family Dasyuridae; genus Antechinus; species Antechinus flavipes. The sequence goes on along the minus strand of NC_067404.1, from coordinate 40,785,093 downwards.
ATTGAATACCATTTCTGAACTTGCTGCTAGATTGTGATCACTTGGACTTCAGTCTCCTTTGAAATCAACGTTCATACCCTGATCATTTATGTCATTCTTTAATCGAGAGGGGGAAACTACCTTCTCCATCAGCATTTTGAGAACTATGTGCTGAGTGAAAATTTATTTAATTTATTAAATTAAAAGGTTATTGTTTCATACACTGATTTTTTTTTCAAATATAATTTTAGGGGAGGAATCCATTCTTTCTGGAACCGGCTCTTTTAATTGCCATCACAGATGGAAATAAGTTAACATGTCCAACCGGTGTTCTAGATGAGGTAAGATTGCCTTTTTCATAGAACTTTAACTCAATGCAGGGAATCTGCAGTTAGTTCTGGGGGAGGTAGATTTGTTTCCATGAGCAACAGGTTTTGATCAAACCTTCCACGTTGACCATCCCCGAAAGGCAGGGAAGGAGTGGGGGCTTTAAGTGCTACATTTTAAGATGAACTCTGCTTGCTCTTGCCTCATCAGCTTCATCTCCCTTTGACTTCTCCTCTGCCTGGAAGTGAGCTAACCAAAGAACCTTTTCGCTGGGACCAGAGATTATTTGCCCTGGTGTTGCGTATTCCTGGGACGTTCTCGCCCGACCCAGAGCCGCTAGGGAGCGTACCAATGGATGACTCTGTTATTACACAACTGTGTGAAATTACAGGAGGTATCAGGCATAACTTATGGTATTGAAGTGACAGGAGGGGAGGTTAGGAAGAGGTCTGAACAGCTACATCAGCCCTGTTTTCGACACTGAGTATTTACAGATAGTCTATCTGCTGCTCATCCCAGGAGGGTTATCCCCATAATGTCTCCTATTAAGACTCAGCTCAGGAATTCTTCTGTAACTGAGAAAGCCCTCCCTGATTCTCCCTCCTCATCCCCAGTCTGTCTCACTCCCTTCTCAGTTATTTTGTATCTTATGCATCTGGGTATGTGTTATTTACCTTAGGTGCCACCTCCTCTAGGCATCCTTCCCTGATCTCCCTCTCTCCCTGCTCCCCACCTAGCTAATGTTGGCAGCCCCCACTGAACTTAAGCTCCTTAAAGATGAGGATTTTTAAAAATTTTATCTTTGTATCCCTAGTTCTGATGAATCAAAGGAACATTTATTAAGTGCCTGTTATGTCAGGCACATAGTAAGTGCTTTATAAATATTGTAATGGAATCAAATTGAAAAGCAGATTATCCCCTGTAACATGGTAAGGTTTCCAGACATATTTTTTCTTGTTGAATTATCTGTTAGAAAGCAAAAGGCTCATTCTCGTATTCTTTCTTTTTCATCCAGGACGTTCCTATTGTGTTAGGAGCCCCAAAATGTTGAGCCAATGCTTAGAATCTTTAGTTCAGAAAGTTCAGATTGGTGTTGTTGTTAACTTTGAAAAAGCAGAAGCAGAGCCTGTTTTGCTTCCTGAAGAAATAAAAAGAAAGAAAGGTAAGTGTGAGACTTCTTGGTGGGAGGGAGGGAGGCTGGGCTCTAGGAGGCTGTGTTGGCTTTTTCCCTGCTGCCCAAAGCAGTCCCCACCCGCATCTCCACCCTTTGCTCGCTGAGAAATCTGCAGGCTGTTGTTGTACGGTCAGGCTCATCACAATCTCATCCTTGCCTCTTCACTGCACTGCTGTTTTCTTGAGAGTCAGCTGATGCATGGCAGGGTAGAGGGAGACAAGTTTTGCCTAGTGCTCTTTCGGGCAGGAGAAATAAGTCACGTGGAAAATCCAATTTTCAATCATTGAAAAAAGCCTCAAGGATATATAAGCCACAGTGTGCTCACAGCTCTGCTGCACCTGGCTCCACGGCTTTGGGGTTGTCTTTGGGGAAAAAAAAAAGCAAATCCCCAGTCAGCCCGAGGACCTCCTTAAAGTGTCTCCTCTAGAGATCTAGTGAGCTTGATCGGTCCATCTATATACCTCCCTATCTCTATGCATCTCTGTATGTCCCAGGCCTTCCTCTGAGTGTTTTCTGCAAATACAGAGTCAACTCACAAAGGCTCTGCCCTCAAGAAACTTCCATCCTACTGGGCAGGAAGGACAGAGGTGTCCAAAAGAATCTTTCTAAAACATTTCATTTGAGGGCCTTCATTCTGTGTTATTGGGGTTGTTTAGTCACAGCCAACTCTTTGTGATCCCATTTGGAGTTCTTTTGGCAAAGATACTGGTGTGGTTTTCCATTTCCTTCTCCAGCTCATTTTACAGATGTGGAAACTGAGGCAAACAGTGTGAAGTGACTTGCGCAGGGTCCGCTAGGCAGTGTCTTAAGACACTAAATCACTTAAGACTGATTTGAACTCAGGAAGAGGAGTCTTCCTAAATACAATTCTGGTGCTCTATCCACTACAGTGTTTCCCCCACCATTGCTCCCACCCCCCAGCTGCTCTTCATTCTGAGGCTCCATGGTAAATGGTACTCCTGACATGGGCATTTAAAAGCCCTCACTCCAGGCCTAGCTTTCCAGGTGTTGTGTTCATGAACCCCACTCCTGCCATTTTGTCCTTGTGCCGGGAATACTGTCTTTAGTGCTACATCTTTCAGTTCTTAGCATCCTTCAAAGCTCAGTTTGGATGTTATCACCTCCAGGAAGCCTTTCAGGATCCCTTTAGTGGACAGTGAGCATCATTTTCTTCCTATTCCCTAAATCGTCATATATGAATGAACGAATGAATAATTCAGTATATATCAAGTACTTACCATGTACAAAGCACTGTGCTAAGCTGAGGATACAAACAGAAGAGTCAGACAGGCCCTGCCCTCACAAAGCTCACACTCTAATAGGGAGGGGAGGTTTCATTTGCCCATCAGATAGGGTCCCACAGTTCTTAGAGTGCAAATGCTAAGGCCTCTTTCTGTCACTTCTGCTGATACGACCCCAGGTTGATGGCGAACCGTTTGAGGGGCCAAGGACCTTGGTGGAAGAACTTTCTTTTCAGGGCCTTCAGTAGCTGTGGCTGTCCGTAGCACTGCAGGGGCAGTGGGCAGGCTGCACCTCCTTCCCAAGCTTGTTGGGAAGGAAATGCTTTATAATCCATTTTGCTACTGAGTATCTCTAGCCATTTCTCATCAGTCTCCCTGTAGCTTTCACCTAAAGGCTCAAGCAGAAGGTCTTTGGGTACTTGAGGAGAATTGTCCTGTGACCCTCAGGTCTTTCCTTCTCCAGGCCAGACATGGCCAGTGTCCTTAGCTGATTGTTGTACGGCCTGCTGTTGGGGCCTGCCCTGTCCCAACAAGCTTCCTCTCTGTGCCTTTCCAGCTTTAGCGGTGTCCCTGCTCAAATTTGGTGCTGCCAATTGCATCCGGTCATTGTTAAATGGCCCAAGTAAGATCTCTTTTATTTTCTCTTTTATTCCAGGGATTAAAGACAGTTTAGGGCCAGTCTATAGGACCACAGATTCCATAGCGTGTCAGAAGTCAGCTAGCCAACACTGGCCCCCCTTCCCCTTTGACAGGAGATGAGACTAGGGACTGGTGCTCAAGGTCACACAAGTAATCATCACAAGTCATTTTTAGCACACTTTCAGCTTTGCAAAGAGCATCACAGAAATTCTCCTTGGAGCCCCATAAGAACACTATAGGTAGTAACATCCCCCTTTGCAGATGAGGAAACTGAGTCTCATGCCTATGACACATTAGCTGGATGGTGCAGTGGGCAGAGTGCTGGATCTGCAGACAGGAAGACTTAAGTTCATATCCAATCTCAGACCACTTTCTTAGCTATGTGACCCTGCACAATTCACTTTAATGCTGCCTGCCTCAGTTTTCTCAACTGTGAGGGGGGGAGTAATAATAGCACCTACCTTAAAGGGTTGTTGGGAGAAAGCACAGTGCCTGGGGTAGAGAAGATGCTTAATAAAGGCTGACCCAGATTTTTCCATCTCTAAAGCCCTCACTCAGTCCTCTCAATAACGTGGTAGATGGCAAAATCAGGATTTGAACTCAGGTTCCCAACTCCAAGTCTAGGCTTTTTTTTCACTGTCTCTTTTGTGACAGGGTTCGAGAAACACTCCCAAGTGTGAGCACACTTTCAGTGAAGTTAGAGGCTCATTCAGTAGCCCTCATCACTAGACAAAACACTTTGATATAGCTTCTGACTAAATGTTTTTATCAGCTTGTGGGAGCGGTTCTTATGCCACAGCTTGGCCTTTGAGGATTTCTATTAGACCTGGCCAAGTCCTTTCTAGCCGGATGTTTTTTAATAAGGTTAAAATCACAGATTGGCAGCGTGCATTGTAGAATTTTCATTTGTGACTTGGGAAGAAAAGAGTAAACTGTGTCCTAAAAGATCCCTAGGTCAAAAACCTTTCTCTCCCCTTCTTCTCCCCTCTTCTTCTCCCCCCTTCTCCCATTTCTCCCTCCCTCCCTCCCCTCTCTCTCTGTCTCTCTTTCTCTCTCCCCATCTTTTTTTTAGCCAGGCAATTGGAGTTCAATGAGTTGTCCAGGATCACACAGATAATAAGTGTCAGATCTGTGCTCACTGCAGTGCCACCTAGCTGCCTCCAAAATCTCATTTTGATTCAAATAAATATGGGATGCCTTTTGTTTTGAAGTTCAAGTTACTTGAGCTGTAATTGAACTTTGTTGGGCAGTGTGTTTGTAGCATTCTGCCCTGTAGCCTCCACTTTTCTACTGAGACACCAGAGGTGTGTGTGCGCGCGCGCGCCTGTGTGTGTATGTGTGTGTGTGTGTGTGTGTGTGTGTGTGTATCGTTATCTGTTCTCTGGAACCAAATGACGCAAAATGTGGTTTTCTTTTACTCTTTTAAAATATTTCATCTTGAGATTTGCAAACTGTAGGTCAAATAAGATTAGAATGATAGCATATTATGATAACAGACATTATAAAAAGATTCCCAAGCCCATAATCTTTTAGCAGTATTCACTACAGAGGGATTGGAGGAAAGGAGATGTGTGCTTTCTTTCTATTTACAATAGTGTCATTTGACCTATAAGGAAAGTATAGACAGTTTCAGGTCTATTTTGCATTTCTTTGGGACCATTAGGAATTTGCAAGGCAATGTAGCCCAATGGACAGAACCCTAGATTTGGAGTTGGGAAGACCTGCGTTCAAATGGCGTTCTGGGACACTAACTAAGCATGTGATTCTGTAAGCCTCAGGCAATAATAACCCTGCACTGTTGTTGGAACTGGGGTGAAATTGAAGGTCTTTAATATAGTCACTAGTTATCATGTTCTTGGGTCCAGTGGTGTCATTTGAAATGACTTTTTTCCTAGGGATTGAAAGCAGCTTGTCTCAGTTGTGCCTTACTAAAGGTACTGTGGAGACCAAGTTGCTGACTGGCTAGACCCTTAAGTGCAAGGATGGCTGATCCCAAGTTGCCACACCCTAGCCGCAGAGGGAGTTTTCACACTGGGATTTTTTTATAGAGATGAAATCTCAGATAGGGATCAAAAGGAATTACATTTTGTGACAAAGATTTCTCTTTCCCAAGGAAGACAGCTTTGTTTGATGAGCTTTGTTAATATAGGCTATAACCAAAGCAACTATATTACCTCACTTGACTGATCCTCCATTTCTCACCTTTTCCCTGTGTAGTTGGCCACCTTAATATGTTCATTTTCCTAAAGTGATGTTTTCACAGTTTAAAACATTAGGTGGGCTATGACCCTGTGCTAGGTTTCAAACTAATTCTCTGATCTAATCATCAAGACAAGCAGAATGCTTATTCTTTACTATGAAATAACCTTCTCTAGAGTATAATGTTAGGACTCCTTTGTTTCTGGCAAAGGCAAGAAAAGATCTATAGATTTGATTGAATTTCATATTGCTGGGATCAAACTAATGCTGTGACTTAATAATTAAGACAAGCAGAATGCTTTTTAACTGTGAAATAACCTTCTGGATGGGACATATTTGTTTCTACTAAAAGGAAGAAATCACCTTTAAGTTTGTCTGGATTACATATTGCTGCTGTGTTTCCATTTAAATTGAGAATGACTGTCAAATATGATTGCTTTATTTTTCATTTAATTTTTTTCAGTTAATGAAAATCCACCTTCTCCCCTCCATTCAAATTGAAAAAGAAAGAAAAACCCCTTGTAATAAACAAGTCTAGTCAAGCAAAACAAATTTCTACATTGTCCATGTCCAACAAATACGTGTCTCTGTACACCAAGTCCATCATCTTTCTGTCTGATGAAACATGATAGATTGGTTCATGGCAAATCCTTGGAAGTGTGGTTAGTCATTGTATTCTTAAGTCTTTCATAGTTGTTTGTCTTTATGGCTGTTACTGTAGAAATTGTTCTCCCGGTTCTGCTCACTTCTTTCTTCATCAGTTCCCAGGCTTCTCAGAACCGGTTTCTTATAGTACAGTAGTGTTCTAACACACTGATTCGTTTACCATAATTTGTCCAACCATTCCCCAATTGATGTAAACCCCCCCCTAATTTTTACTTCTTTGCCACCCACCATGAAAAAGAGTTGCTCTAAATGTTTTGGTATATATGAGCTATTTTCCTCTTTTGATATCTTTGGTGTTATAGACTTGTAGTGGTGTTGCTGGGTCAAAGAGTATGAACAATTTCGTCACTCTGGGGGCACAGTTTCAAATTGCCTTCCTTTCTGGCCGGATCATTCATAGGTCCACCAGTGGTGGAGTTCTCTTAACCATTTGTTATTTTCCTTTTTTATAATTACTATCCATTAGACCAGTGTAGAGAGGAAAGCACTTAAACAGTGCTTTAATTTGCATTTCTCTAATTTTAGTAGTTTTGAGCATTTCTTCATATATAATAAATTGATAGATGGAACTTTTTCCTTTGAAAATTGCCTCTTCGTGTCTTTTTAAATCACCTTTGAATTGAGTAATAGCTCATGTTCCTATATATTTGGCTCAGTTATTTAAATATCTTAGATAGGAGACCTTCAACAGAGAAACCTGTTGCAGAGGTTTTTCTTCTTATTCTGTTTTCCTTCTAATTTTGACTGCATTGGTTTTCTTTGTGCAGAAACTTTTGAATTTTATGTGATCAAAATTGTCCATTTTATCTTCACTAAATCTTCTCTGTTCTGGTCATCAGCTCGTTTCCTGTCCATAGATCCCAAAGGTAATTTTTGTCCATCCTTTTCTGATTTGTTTTAAGATATCACTCTTTATATCTAAAGTCATACATCCATTTGGAGCTTATCTTGGTATATGGTATAAGATACTGTACTAGAGTTTCTGTCATAGTTTCATAGCAGTATTTTTGTCAAATAGTGAGTTTTGTACTCTAGTAAGCTGCAGTCTTAAGTTTTTATCAGACAGTCAGGCTACTGTATTCATTTGCTTTGGTATTAATGCATGCCTCATTATTTCTGCTGTTTTTTGATCGTTACCAAATCATTTTGATAATTTTTGCTGATTGCTTTTTTTTTTTTTAACTTGACACACATGGAGTGGAGCCACCACGTCTTAACAGGAAGCTCATCCAACCCCACGTATGACCACTTTTCAAGTTAAACTGGCATCGTGAAATCTATCCTGACCAAGTTCTAAAAGCCTGTATTCCTAACTGATTCTTTATATTGTGTCCTCTTAGATGTACCCTGCGACACCCCAAAGTCACTAACGTCCTCTGACCAACAGCAGTGGCACAGTAGCCGAAAGCTCATTTATGTGCGCGCTAACCCTAAAACCGGGGTTCCTGTTGGGCACTGGCCAATTCCTGAATCTTTTTGGCCTGACCAAAACTCACCCACACTGGTAAGTATCTTTAATTCAAAGGGGAACCTGTCTTCTGCAGTTTTGATTTGTTAGTTTCAATGAACACCTTTCTAAGAGAATTCTGGGAAATAGGGATTACAGAATGCAGCTGAGACTCCAAGCAGTCCCTATTTGTTTCCGATTCCACATGCTTTCCTTAGAACGGCCCTGAGAGGGACAGTATCAGAATTATTATCTCCAGTTTACAGAAAAGGAAACTGAGGCCCGGAGAGGTTACAAAGTCTTAGTCGGCCTCTCCTGATTTCCAGGCCTGCATTTTTTCTTTTGTAGCAGGCTCCTTTTTGTGTATACAAAAGCCGCAGTAACTCCTTCAGGCCAGCAGAGGGTGCCAAGTGAATCACAGGCCTGCCTTTTGTTCCTGCTACTCTGAATGCAAATGCAGAGTTCCCATTGAGTTGGGTTTCTTCCCCTTCTTGTGTGTCCTGGGCTCCTGGCAGGCAAGCTGGTGAAACCTAGACTTCTTCTCAGCATAATGCTTTGAAAGGCATAAAATAAAACCCAGAGAATCCTTTCTCCAAAGGAAATCAATTACATTGAATTATCGTTCCCGAAACGTTTAAAAAAAAAAAGTGATGGGCCTACTAGTTGAATACCCTTGCTTCTAAGGGTAAATGTTTTAGGCCCTAGAAGAGAGAGAATTCTGTTTCTGTGTCATCCCAATGGACGATCCTGCTTTGTACATAATATCAATTGGTTAGGTTCCTTTGACAAAAGTACCCTGATTAGCTGTTCTTGACCATGAGTTTCCTTTTTTTTCTCCTTTCTGGCCACTCTTCAGCTCATCAGTGACCTTCCTCAATTGTGCCCAGAACTGAAACTAAATGAGATTTGAAGTGGGCAGAAAATACAGTGAAACTAGCCCCTCCTTCCTTATTCCTGGAAGTTATGTCCCTCTTAATGCAGCCCAAGGTCGAATTTGTTTGTTTGTTTGTTTTTCTTTGTCAGTGCCTGCAGGCCAGCTGTTAGCTCTCACCAGAATCCCCACTGACCTTTTCCTCCCTGACTATTCACTTGGTGCTGAGACACTGCATGGACAACCTCTAACCTCACAGTGCTAAAGAATAAGACTAAGCTTGGCTTGGATTCTTGAAGGCATTTTTGGAAAGGCTCACTCCCTTGAAATAGAACAAAATCACGTAGTCAGGGTAGCTCTTGCCTTCACTATACTTCCGATTAGAAGGGTTATCATTTTGACTTGATTTGCCTTAACGTGGCAGTTGGTGATGGAGGTGAACAGTCTGGGTGACCCCTGTAGAAGTCATTGCTCACATCTAGAGTTCCTCCAACACGATGGGAGCACTTTTAAAAACACAAAGTGTTGTTGGGTTGTTTGGCCAAAGATCGTGGTGGAGTTTGCTTGGTGATAACGGGTGGTCTTGTTCCTCTTCCTTTCAGCCTCCTCGGACAGCTCACCCTACCATTCGATTCCTCTGTGTAGACCGTGAGCCCATGGTCATAGACAAACTGCCTTTCGACAAATATGAACTTGAAGCTTCTCCATTAACTCAGCACATCTTGGAGCGCAAGTCGCCTGTGACTTGTTGGCAGGTACTTGACCTTCATCTAGTAACAAATGCATGCAGAGCCTCTCTAGGATTAGCTCATTGTTCTGTTCAGTTTCCTTGGTTAGAGTGGAACCAATTCCTCAGTACCTAGAAGGGAAAAGAAGATTGATCTATCTATCTATCTATCTATAGAGAGAGATGTCTTGCAAATTCTAACAAAGGGCTTCCATAACCAAGCATGTAGTTTTAGGCCTCCATGTGTATCATTAGGCAACTTGTCCATGCAGAGGCAGAGTAGCTGGTCTTGGAGATGGGAACGTTTGGGTACAAACCTCCCCTCTGATGCTCATTGTCTGTGCATCCTGGACAAGTCACAACCTCACCAAGATTCAGGCAAGCTTTGCCAGCTACTTTAGGAGTGGGAGTACTGTCTTTAGGCAGTATGATCCAATGAGAAGGCCGATCCAAAGGATCCAGATTTGAAACCTGCCCTTGCCACTCACTTCCTTTGTGACTACAGGCAAATCCCTTCTCCTCTCATGTGTTCGATGGATGAGGTAGCCTCCAGAGCCAGTGATCTCTGGCCTCAGCAGATCTGACTTTCTAGAGTGATTCTAAGCTTTCAGGAAAAACACCAGCTAAGAAGCTGAATTTTCTCATCAAAGATCTCCCAGCCCAGAGACTTGCTGGGGCTGTGGTGGGATCCTTGCTTGTGGGGTAGCTAGTTCACATTTCTATAGTGCATAAAAGTTTGCAAAGAATTTTACATTTCTTTGCATTTTTTACATCATTATATGACGCAATTTTACGTTCATTTCTATTTATGTACAATAATTATATATTATCTCATTTAGTTTCCATAGTCACCCTGGGGGTAGGTGCCATTATTATCCTCCTTTTACAGATGAGGAGATTGAGGCATAAAGAGATAAAGTACCTTGCTTGGGGTCACACAGTTAGTGTCTGAATCAAGATTCAAACTCAGGTTTTCCTGACTCCAGATCTAGTGCTATAGCCAATATAACATTGCCTCTCATATATCCGTGTGTTACAGGTAGTGCTTGTGAACAGCAAAAGTGAAGAGTTGAAGTAAGATCTGCCCTGTAACGTCACCTTCTCACTTAGAAAACTTAATGAGTACATTAATTCAGCTTTGAATCATAATTGGCCAATTATCCTCTCTTTCTACACTGTAAGACTATTGAGTGATCAGGGATGATGAGGCTCTCTCTACTTTTCCAAGAAAAGATTTGCAAGTGGACAGCTCCTTCATCTAGATTGGGGGTTGAGAAACTGTCAAAAATTCCCCTGGGAAACTAAAACCTGTTAGCCAAAGGAAAAATGTTCAAAAACAGGAGATAAAGAGACTAGAAATTGAGAAGGGGCAGAGTCAGGCTAACTTATATATAGGATAGGATAGAGGGTCAGCCTTTGATCCTGCTACCTATATGACCACGCAGGTGTGTTACTTAATAGTTTTCATATTCTAGGCAACTCTCTTTAAGACTATAACTTAAGAGCTGAGTTGCAGATACACTTCAACGGAGGGAAATTCCCCACCCTGGGAATGGGATTACAGCCCCAGGTGTGTTCTGAGCCCTCTCTTCTTTCATCCCTCCCCAAATTTATATTTAATCTTTTCCTGTAATTTTTTTCCATAATGTGTCTTTTCCAGATGAACCTAAGAAATTTTGTTCCTTTGTATAATTATCATAATAATACTGATGATAGCTCCCATCTTATGTAACACTTGGAGATTTGCAAAGCCCTGTGCTGGCAACCATCTTTTCTATCATACATTATTTTGGTTTTGACTATGGAAAGAGGGTTTTTCAAGTTGACTCCATGTGTACTGAAAAGAAAGGGAAATAGGAAAATGAGTAAAAAGCAAGGAAATTTGGCAAGGTAAAAAAGAGATGAATAAGGGGTTAAAAATTTGAAGAAACTGAATTGGTGTACTCCATTTATGGTATGCTTCAATCAATTCCGATAACCCCCAAAATTGATTTCCCTTTCACAGAATCATTGGATTGAGCCTTATATGGGCCATCTCACTGCCTTCTCGTGACAATCATGAGACTAAATCCTGCTTCAGTCTTCTAATTAAGTTGCTATATGCTTCCATTTTTCTTGTAGTGTGATGGATATGGTTGAAATACTTAACCCTGCAATCTCAATCTCCCTTCCAGTGGTATGAATCACAGCCCCTCCATGCCTTTCCCTTTTGTTTGGGCCATGTTCTTCTACATATCCCAGAGGGCCCACTCTGTGGAAAGTGCTGCGGCCCTTCCTCTAATATTACAGGGGCATCGGGCTAGCCCAGTCATTGTCAGTCACTTAGCTCTCAGCCTCATTATATGACCAGTCTACCTCCTTTGCTAGCCCTGCAGCCATGCCATTCATCCTCTTGATTGTTGGCAATATGCTTGTCAAATCAAGTCCATCTTAAGTCTTTCCATACCCCTTTGGGTGACCTGCAATTTTGATTCTTTGGAGATTTTGGTATTCCCTAGCGTCCAGAAGGTGGGAGGTGATGGTTGCGCTGCCCTCTGCCCTGGTCAGACAACATCTGGATTGTTGTGTTCAGTTCTGGATGCCACATTTTAGGAGGGACGAGTTGGAGAGTGCCCAGAGGAGGGCAACCAGAATGGTGAGGAGACCAGGGACTCTGTCATAACTAGAATGGTTGAAGTTGCTGAGAATTCTTAGCTTGAAGGCAAGAGTTGGGGAGGGGGACATACTGGCCAGCTCCAAGTTGTTGTGGGGCTGCTATGTCCAAAAGGAGGATTAACTGCTTGGCCACAGAGAGTAGAGCTAGGACCAGTGAGGGGAAACTCAACAAAAAGGAAAACTTCCAATGATTAGAGTTGGGCAAAAGTGGGATGGGCTGCTTCAGAAGGTAGTGAGTTTATGCATCTAGTCTTGGCTCAAAGACCTTCCTTGTCCTGGAAGTCTCCAAGCAAAAGATGGGTGCTATGGGGGGGATTTTGACTCAGCTCCAGGTTAGGTATTTCCTTCCAACTTGGATTCTTTGCAATTGTGAAGGGGTTCAAATATCAAGTGAAGAGTATGGATTAAATAGGGGGAGGAGGAAACCATTGAAAGCAAGGATTTTAGAGGAAAGGGGAAGGAAATGACATGAGATTTGTGTATTAAGTGGATTACTTTGCTAGTGTCATGTAGAATGGATCAGTGAGAGTGGGAACTAGAGACTGGGAAAACAGGAGGGCGTGGCCTTCTGCAAGAGGGATCTTGCAGAAGGAGAACCACTCACTCTCTCTATAAATTGAGGGAAGATGGACTTGTTGATTTCTCCAGTCCCTTCCAGCAGCAGCAGCAGTAGCAGCAGATTATTGTCCCATGACCATGAGCAGATGTGGGGGGAGAGGGAGGAGTACAAGAAATATCTGGCAGCAGGTGTGTTTGTGAGGGTAATAGGAGGACCTCTGTATTAGAAAAGTTAGCTATTCTGGATCACGGGGTAGTAATAAATTGGTAGTGTTAAGATTAGAAATTCTGAGCTGGAAGAGATCTCAGAGGGCACCTAGTCTACCCCTTAATTGTACAGATGAGAATTTAAGCGCCTTGGAAGGGACTGATGTCTTTATATGCCCCCCCCCTCACTCGAATCCATTTCACTTGCATGTAATGGCATCGCCTTCCTGATGTCATGGTCCTATTCGAGAACAAAGGACAAACTACCACGATAGCAATCACTAGGGCCTAGTACAGTGTATGTAGGAACTTAATAAATGCTTTGTTGATCCATTGGTTGGTTGATGGAAGAAACAGACTTAGAGAAATAAAGGGACTTTCCTGAGGCCACAGGTGTAGCTGAGTCTCTAAACCTATTAGTCTGTCCAGTGCCCACACTTGCTGATTTTCACAGTCTAAAAGGAAAAAGGAATTCCTCTTGATCCAAACAAATGCCTTCTTCTTGTCCCCTCCTCCCTGGGAATCAAGTTCTTTTTGTGAGAAGGAGAGGGAATCGAGTGTTTTAATGGCCAATATATGTGCCCTACCCTCAGTAGCATAACATCTTGGCTTTCTTTGGGTTTGGGAGGAGAACTGTGGCGAGGTACCAGAGGTATTGAGTTTGGAGTCTGAGAGCCTGGGCTCCAACTTTAGGCAGTCATGTCACCTCTTGGGAAACCCAGTTTCTTAAACTGTAGATGGGAGTGCTCATCTTGAGACTCCCTCCATCCTATGACTGGTTCTGGGGAAGGCGCTTTGTTGCCAGCTGAGGACTGGTCTTGGATTTTTCAGCATGATGCTCTGCTTTCGTTCCATATGTTATCTCCAGAATGTGTGCTCTTGCTGGGCCCTGGGCTCTTCCTAACCAGGAAGGTCTTCTCACTCATGACTTTCTTTCTCTTCTCATTAGGTATTTGTGGCTAACAGCGGGAAGCACAGTGACATGGAGCACCCCTTTGGGTACCTGAAGGCGAGCACCTCTTTAACATGTGTCAATCTCTTTGTCCTGCCTTACAACTACCCTGTCTTACTCCCACTTTTAGGTAGGTAAAATGGTTTTTTTGAACTGTCTTAGAAATAAAGGACAAAAAAGAGACATCCTTGTGGTGTATGTTTGAAATACTCAATTTCTTGAGGTTGGAATGGTGGAATAAGGACCTAACCCTGATTCTAAACTCAGGCTGTCTGAACTGTCTATTCCAACTTATATCTGATCAAGAATGCCTTCTATTCTATACCCAGCAAGTGGACATCCAGCCTTTGCTTGAAGACTTTCATGAAAGGTGGGGTAGCAGGGAAAAGAGGGGAGCCCATTGCCTCCAGAGGCAGCCTTCTTCACTTCAGTACACAGGCAGTCACTGAGGTAGCTTTTTGGATTAGGTAGAATTCAGATCCTCCTCTGCCTGTATGTTTTCTATGGCTTTTTTAGTCTAGGACAGGAGTGCCCATAGGAGCTTCAGGTCTACAACCTCTTCTCATGGCCAGATGCTTACAAGAAGTGGTGCTCCGCCCAGTACTGCCTTGGACATATGTCCCATCTTCCATGATGGAAAGATCAAGCTATCTTGTTCCTCATTGATCTAATATGACAATTTTAGCTGAAGCCTTCTTCTGACTGCTGTATTATGGTGTCTCATCAAATTGGCAAAAAATAAACTACCGGTTTACTTTGGCTTCCTAAAGAAAAAGGGAAGCCTTTGGACTAGGAAATTTCTTTGGGGGACAATCAGCACTTTAAGGGAAAAAAATTTGAAGAGACTGCCTTCTCAGTGAAACACCTGAATGATTTTATTGGATGTCATTGATTTCCTGATCATTTTAACCCCTACTCAGTAAAGTGAAGTGGACCCCTCTATTACTTCTAGGATCACATAACAAGCCTCTCTGGCATGTGATGCTTTTCACAGTCTAGTCCCTTCTGACCTGTCTTACTATGTACAGTTCAACTACCCGGGTCGCCTTGCTGTCTTCCAGTAGGTGACATTTCACCCCCATGTGTGGAATGCTTGGCCCCTCGCCTCTACCTCCCAGATTCCCTGTCTCTTTTCAGATTCCCCTCTTCTACATATGAACTTTGTTATTTTTTCTAGGTCATTAAAATAGTTTTTTGGAAGTCTGATTGGTGTAGCGCTAAATAAGTAAATTAGTTTAGGGAGTATTATCATCTTTATTGTATTTGCTTGCCCTATCCAAGAGCATTTAATATTTTTCTAATTGCTTAAATCAGACTTAATTTGTGTGGAAAATGTTTTGTAGTTTTGCTCATATAGTTTCTGATTTTCCCTTGGCAGATAGATTCCTAAGTATTTCATACTATCGGTAGTTACTTTAAATGGAATTTCTCTTTATAACTCTGACTGTTGGGTTTTGTTAGTGATATATAAGAATGCTGATAACTTATGTGGGTTTATTTTGTATCCTGCAACTTTGCTAAAGGTGTGAAATATTTCTAATAACTTTTTAGTAGAATCTCTGGGGTTCTCTAAGTATACCATCATATCATCTGCAAAGAGTGATAATTTGGTTTCCTCATTACTTTAATACCTTTAATCTCTTTCTCAACTCTTATTGCCAAAGCTAGCATTTCTAATACAGTATTGAATAGTAATGGTGATAGTGGGCAACCTTGTTTCACTTCTGATCTCATTGGGAATGGTTGCAGTTTGTGTCCATTACATATGATGCTTACTGCTGGTTTTAACTAGATGCTACTGATTATTTTAAGGAAAAGTCCATTTATTCCTATACTCTCAAGTATTTTTAATGGGAATGGATGTTGGATTTTATCAAATGTTTTTTTCTGCATCTATTGAGACGATCATATAGTTTTTGTTCATTTGGTTATTAATATGGCCAATTATATTGATAGTTTTCCTAATATTGAACCAGCCCTGCATTTCTGGTATAAATCCTACTTGATCATGGTGTATTATCCTGGGGATGATTTTTATAGTCCTTTTGCTAATATCTTATTTAAGATTTTAGCATCAATATTCATTAGAGAGATTGGTCTATAATTTTCTTTCTCTGTTTTCAGCCTACCTGATTTAGGTATCAGTACCATGTCTGTGTCATAAAAGGAATTTGGTAGGACTCCTTCATTCCCTATTTTTTCAAATAGTTCATATAGCATTGGAGTTAATTGTTCTTTAAATGTTTGGTAGAATTCACATGTAAATCCATCTGGTCCTGCGGATTTTTTCTTAGGGAGTTGATTAATAGCTTGTTCTATTTCTTTTTCTGAAATGGGACTCTTCAAGCAATTTACTTCCTCCTCTGTTAATCTGGGAAGTCTATATTTTTGGAGGTAGTCATCCATTTCACTTAGGTTATCAAATTTATTGGCATAAAGTTGGACAAAGTAACTCCTTATTATCTCTCTAATTTCCTCTTCTTTGGTGGAAAGTTCTCCCTTTTCATTTTTAAGGCTACTAATTTGATTTTCCTCTCTCCTTTTTCTAATCAGATTTACCAAAGGCTTATCTATTTTATTGGTTTTTTCATAAAACCAACTCTTAGTTTTATTTATTAGTTCAATAGTTTTTTTAATTACAGTATTATTAATTTCTCTTAATTTTAGAATTTCAAATTTAGTATTTGATTGGGGGGTTTTAATTTGGGTTTTTTCCTAGCTTTTTTAGTTGCAAGCCCAATTCATTGATTTTCTCTTTCTCTGTTTTATTCAAGTAAGCCTCTAAGGATATAAAATTTCCCCTTATTACTGTTTTGGCTGCATCCCCCAAATTTTGGTATGATGTCTCATCATTGTCATTATCTTGAGTGAAATTATTAATTGTGTCTATAATTTGCTGTTTCACCCAATCATTCTTTAAGATGAGATTATTTCGTTTCCAATTACTTTTTGGTCTATTTACCCCTAGCTTTTTGTTGAATGTAGTTTTTATTGCATCATAGATCCCCTCTTCTACAGGAGGCTATTCCTCTCCCTACCTCCCTGCCCAGTGAATGCCATCTTTCCCAGATTTCCTTCCTCCTGAATCTCTGCTCTTGTATGAGATGCAGCATTATTTACATCCTGTTTCTGCCATTGCAACAAGATTTTCTCTAGGGCAGGGACCAAGGTTTTGCCTTTTTTTTTGTGTCTCCAATGCTCAGTAGGGTGCCTAGCACATAGTAGGAGCTTAAGAAATTCCTGTTGTCTAAGTGTCTTAGCCATTTCCTTGTTAATCCAGTGGACAAGTAGCAGCCTGTTTCTGAAAACTAAATGCAATTAGCAATCTGCTAGGGTGGGGGGGGTGCCCCCTACCCTTCTAGTATGCACACCCGTGTTCTTCCTGGCTTCCGGAATTTTTATCAGTAGCTTTTTTTCAAAGCTGCGACTGATGCTTTACCAAACGGCTCGCAAGCCCCCTCCCTGTTGTTTATATTCAGTGCCTACCTGGTGATATAAAAAGAGAATGATATAACTTTGAGCATAACTGTTGATTTTCTAATAGCAATTTCAGTTGTGCTAATTGCAGTTGATTGATTACATATAATTTAAGTAACATCCTTCGGATCAGTACTGTGAATAAATTGTCAATAACATTTGTATCAATACTGTGAATTAATTGATTGTTGATCATTGAGCCTGATTTTGGATTGAAGGATCCTTTTCAGCTCTGACACTGCAAAATAAGGCAGGGCATTAAATATTAGGCAAAGGAGTATAAACTTAATTGGGTAGGCAGTGGGGAGCCATTAGAGATTTTGTAGTAAAGGGGGTTTCATGATTAGACCTGTGCATTCCGATTACTTTTATGATGGAGTATAGAATGGATTTGTGAGAGAAGAGATTAGAGGCTGGGCGTTGTGTCAGGAAGCTCTCACAATTGTCAGGCTAATGGGAATGAGGCCCTGTGCTGGAGTGGTTGCCATGGGAGTGAAGAGGAAAGGAGATAGATATGGATGTGAGAGGTACTGTGTGGGCAGAGACTGTTTCCTCCTCTTTAAAAAGAGGCCTTAAGACTCAGTGACCTCAGAGGTGCCTTTCAGCTCTCAAATCAGCAAAAACAAGAAAGGACATTTGTGTAAAAATAGCAGATCTATCAAGCCAATTAAAATTGCCAGCATAAAGATGCAGAAGACTGACTAAACTACCGATTTATCCATTATAGATCTGGTGGGAGATCAGACTGAACTGAAGGGGGAGGAGGGGAAGGAGGAAATGGTTGCTTGGTTTATTTCTTGTTTTCATCATTTATTTTTGAGATCCAACCCTCACTGACCAGGGGCTCAGTGTTATTCCAAGGGAATCAGACCTTGATTTGTCCAGATCTGAGTTCTCGGGTAGAATATGGGAAGGTGGCTGAAGGAGAGGGGATTTGTAGCCAGAGAACCAGGCTTCAAGTCCCAGCCGTGTCCCTTATTAGCTATTATTTGACCTAGGGCAAAGTTCTTGGGGGCTCAGTTTCCTCTTCTGTAAAATGAAATAGTGGCACTGCACGAACTCAGAAGGACCCTTCCTCCTCAGAACTGATGATCCCTTAAATAGATCCTTGACACAGTTCCTTATGACGTCATTTTGCACCAAATTTATATTATCATTATAAAATTCAACTTAAAAAAGGAGGAAGAATGAGTAATGATTTTTGTAATGGCACAAATTGATTGAGAAGAATCCATAGATTCATTTAGTCTGCAAGCATTTGCTTTTTTACATACTAGCAGAGAATGTAATTTTTATTCTTTAACCTTTAAATTTGGGGCATTAATGAGAGAAATGCCTTATTATGGAAAGTCGTCACTGAATTTCAGTTCTGATAAAAAACAATTAGAGCAGAGCTTCACTGCCCCACCATCCATCCTTTTTTCTCAGTCCTCTACCAGCCCTAGTGTCACCGGCACTCCCAGCCTCCTGTTGCCATGGTACCCCTCTCTCTGTCTCTCTCACTCTCTCCCTCCCTCTCTCTCTCTCTCTCTCTCTCTCTCTCTCTCTCTCTCTCTCTCTCTCTGCCTCTGCTCACCCTTCCCCCAATTCAATTTGCCCAGATACAAGAATTCCCAGTCACAGCTCTGAACACGACGACAATACGGATTTGCTCATTTGAATAGATGTTGAAACTCACAGTTGGGAATAATGCAATCTTTTCTCATTTTGTTTCCCATAATAGATGAATTGTTCAAGGTTCACAAGCTTAATCCAAGCCCGAAGTGGCGACAGGACTTTGATGAGTATTTAAAATACATGCCTTCGTACTTCCTATCAGTATGTAATATATATATTTTTTATATATGCGCATATATATATGTATGTACATACGTGCGTATGTAGAATTCAAAGAGATGGTTACTGGTTGCAGAGAGCAGTGACGCATAAGCTTTTGACTGGCAGTGTGATTCTTCCCCTTGTTACCTACCATAGCAACTAGAGGGATATGCAGTAATTTGTAACGTCACGAAGGAACAGACTGCAGCTTTTCAATCCTTGAACTATATGGGATTTTTGCCTCTTTTTCCTTCTTAATTTGTCTTCTGATGCCATAAAGATTCTAAGATGGCTCTCCTCAATTTAATTTGTAAAATTTACATTCTGGGACTGGAACTGGGACCATCTCCTTTGGATTACAAGAATAAGCTTAGTTATGATCAGATACTGTGTGCAGTCATTGGGGTCTTACTGCTCTCTTGACATAAACCATTAGTGCTTAATTGTTTTTAAGATACTATGAAAGGGGGCAGCTAAGTGGTACCGTGGATAGAACACCAGCCCTGAAGTCAGGAGGACCTGAGTTCAAATCTGGCCTGAGATACTAAACACATCCTAGCTGTGTGACCCTGGGCAAGTCACTTAATCCCAATTGCCTCAGGAAAACAATCAAACAAACAAATCAATAAATAGAGATGCTTTGTTAGATGCTCAACAGGGGAGGACAAGGATCACCAAGAACCTGTCTAGTCTATCCCATTTTCATTTTTACAAATTGAAGCCTCAGTGCAAGAAACCAGTTAAGAGAATTTGTTCAGTTCTCATATTGTAACTGAGGCTAGACTGAGGGTATACTAATTCCATCCTTTAATTCATTTCCAAGCTTGATTGCAGAAACCTGAAATTTAGGCCCCTCCATCCATTCATTGGTTTATATGCGAAAAGAAAATAAGCATCATGACCTTTGACTTGTTCGGGAATAACTTTAGGGACCAGCATCTAGAGATGGAGAAGCAGCAGTTTATCATTCTAAGTTGCTTTCCCCTCTCTTCTGGTGTTTTTACTTTCCTGTACCTTCCCCTGCTTTATTTTTTTTTATAACTCCTTAGTGTCTCACGTGTAGCTCTATGCATCAGTATTTTTTTTTTAAATTCTGAGTAATGAACCATGTCCTTGAATTGATTTTGAAGTGTTTTAAGTTTTGTTCTGTTCACACTGTGGTATATTTTGTTTCCTTATAGCCATTAAAGAAAGCACTAAGGACTATGGGTGCTTCCAATGTGGTGATAGAAAATTTAGAATCTGGACTTAGTTACAGTGTCATTGCTTACCTTAAAAAACTCAACCAACAGGTAATATTTTTAACTTTAATGTTCATTGTAAAAAATTATAAGTGTAAACTAAAAAAGGCTTTGCCCTTTGAAGTGTATTTTCTCATTCACTATGAGATTTTATAAATTGGTATAAACATGTATAAATGTATAAAATGTAGGTACAAATATGTATATGTTTATGTTTTCTGGATTAATGACAATGAGAAGATCACTGTCCCTTGAAGTACAATTAGAGATTTGTTAGTAAGGTGTGCTAACATCTCTTCCTCCTTTCCACTGCCAGTTTAGACCAGACAGGTAGCTCTGAGAGGATCAGAGACTTGGCAGATTCTGTCTAGCAGGCCATGTTTTCTCCTCCCTTTCAATCTAGTTTCTGAGCTCTGGCTTAAAGCATCCCTCATTCAGTTTTCTTTTGGTTGATTCTAGACCTCTAGCTTTGGTGTAGAAACCCCTCCCCCATAAATGACGGACAGAAGCAGCTACACCCAAAGAAAGAACACTGGGAGATGAATATAAACTGCTTGCATTTTTGTTTTTCTTCCCGGGTTATTTATACCTTCTGAATCCAATTCTCCCTGTGCAACAAGAGAACTGTTCGGTTCTGCAAACATATATTGTATCTAGGATATACTGCAACATATCCAACATATAAAGGACTGCTTGCCATCTAGGGGAGGGGGTGGAGGGAGGGAGGGGAAAAAAATTGGAACAGAAATGAGTGCAAAGGATAATGTTGTAAAAAAAAAATTCCCTGGCATGGATTCTGTCAATATAAAGTAATTATTAAATAAAAATTAAAAAAAAAAGAAACCCCTCCCCCAATGCTCATCTGTCACTTACTAGCTTAGTCCCCTCCTGGGATACTGCTGAGTTAAATGGCTTTTCCTTCAGTCACAGTCTCAGAGACTGTGTCTTTCTAACTCCAAAGATGGCTCATTGCTTCACATTCCCATTTTTTAGGAAATTTGATGTCATTCCTATTTTATGTCAGGAAATGGAGGCATAGACTCATTGAACCTCCTGAAAATGTAGGTTCAGGGGGGAACCAGACAACAGAAGAAGAGGGTGAAGAGGCAATGGGTGCTTTTCAAGAGCTCAGTGAACTTCCCAAGTGAAGATGATTCCTTACCTAGTAGAAAAAGTCCCAAAGAATCAAGAGGGCAGCCTGGGGATGTACTAAATTCCATTAAAGACTATTGCCCACTATTACCCAGAATGCATTTGCTAAGCTGCAAAGTCTTCAACATTCCTTGGGATCATTAAACATGACAGGAAAGGGGAAAGGAATTAGCATGTATTAAGTGCCTACTATGTGCCAAGCACTATTCTAAAGTGTTTTACAAATAGGGTCTCATTTGATCCTTTGAGGTAGGTGCTTTTATTTTCTCAATTTTACAGATGAAGCAGCCAAGGCAAACAGGAATAAGTAAGTGGCCCAGGATCAAACAGCTAGTAGTAGGTATACGAGACTGGATTTGAACTCATTTTTTTGATACCAGGCCCAATGCCGTGTACCAGAGTACACTGGCACCACTTAGCTTAGATTTCTAGAAGACATAGAGTGTGTCCAGTGATAGAGGATTAGTGGGTGACTATGCTTTTCTATAATCTTTTGTTCTCAAGCAAAAGTTTGGTTGAAAAATTGAAATCTACAACTTTCTCCCCCTAACATCCACTGGTCATGTCACTGTGAGCAGTCAGTCAACTCTCAGTTTTCCATATCTATAGATGTTAGAGAAAAGGGGCTGACTTGCACTGACAGGATGTTCCTGCCTCGTCCTATATTGAGGAGGTCACAGATTTAGATTTTTTAAAAGGAATTGCTAAGCGAACCCTAAGTGCATTCTTTTTGATTTCTTAGTAAATACTGAGAAAGCTTAGCCTTTTCATTTACCTGAATTCAAATCCAGTTACTTCTTAGCTGTGTGACCCTGAGCTAGTCACTTTACTAAAGTTTGCCTCAGTCTCCTCATCTGAAATGGTGGTGGGTGGTGGTGGTTGTCCTTTGTTTTTGAAGAGGACCAAAATGAATCACCACGATAGAGCCAGCTTACAGTGGCACAGTACCTTCTCTGATGAGGGCATGACATGTTGAGTGGTCCAGTGCCAGTGTCTCCCAAGTGAGCTGGAGAAGGAGACTGCAAACCACTTCATTATCTCTGCCAAGAAACCCCCAAATGAGGTGATGGAGAAACAGTCCCAACTGAACAGCATTCTTCAAAGTTTGTGTGAACCAGATTTTTCCTCTGGGATTTGTTTTTTCTTCTTATGATTAAATCATAACGTTTCCCCAATGTGAGTGCTTTGGAAAGATCATTGGCCTTTAGAGTCAGAGGAGCAGGGTGGGCGTCCCAGCTCTGCTCCCTACAAGATGGGCAAGTATTCAGCTCCCCTGGGCCTTGGTTTCCTACTCTGTAAGCTGACCAAAATGACCTCAAAGTTCTCTGGAGTCGATGACCATAAGACTCTCAAATTGGAAAGTAAAGCAGTTATGACTGAAGATATTTGTCTTTCTTCACCCAACTGGGCAACATCACTCCCACTCACTAGTTCTGTTTGTTGACCTCGGGGAAAGGAATGGTCTTTTTAGGAGAAACACAGGATTATCCATTGTTTCAGCCATTTAGGATGATAATGAGATGGTAGGGGAAAGGTTGTTGGGAACCTCCAAAAGAATTCTCTTCAATATTGTTGACTAAACAAAGATACTGAGTCTGTTTTCACATGCTATGTGCTTCTCTTTTAGAGCAAAGTTGAGGCTGAGAAAAGAAATGCCCTGGTGGGGAAGAAACCTCCGACTGAGACTGGAATCAAATTGAAAACTTTCTCCATAATTTCTAGTGCTGACTTTCACTCGCATCTTAAGCCTTTGACCTCAGGCAGTGCTCACATTAGCCTGATAGAACTGAATGGAAAAGAACAGCCTACCTTTGAATTAGCAATCCCAAAGAAGGTAAAGAATATACAATCATTGACGGTTTATAAATACTTCCTATTTGCCAGGCACTAAGGATACAAGTGCAGAGAAGAAAACAATCCTACTTTTAAGGGGCTTACCTTCTAATGGGGTAGATAATAAGAAGTGAAATATTTTTTAACCTTGGCTCAGATGGGTTATTTTCATACTGACAGAGTTATTAGTTTGAATAGATCAGTCCATCCCTAATTAAGCTGATCAGCTATGATATCCAAGCATAACTTGATTCCCATGGTTTTATAATTAGCCTAGCCTGAAGCAGCAGTTGTGGGAAGGTTTATACTCTAGCTCTCTCTCTTCCTCTTGCTTTTGCTCCTTTAGGCTCTTCTAGGAAATTTTTTAAATAATAGCTTTTGATTTTCAAAATCCATGCAAAGAAAATTAACATTCACCCTTGCAAAATCTCGTGTACCAAATTTTTCTCCCCTCTTTCCCCCCACCCCCTCCCTTAGACAGCAAGAAATCCAATATAGTTTAAAACATGTACAATTCTTCTATACACATTTCCACATTAATCATGCTGCACCAAAAAATCACATCAAAGAAGAAAAAAACAAGCAAACAGCAACAAAAAGGTGAAAAAACTATGTTGTGCTCCACACTCAGTCCCCACAGTCCTCTCTCTGAGTGTAGATGGCTCTCATCATCACAAGATCATTGGAACTGGCCTGAATCATCTCATTGTTGAAAAGAGTCACATTGATCAGGATTGACCATCATATAATCTTCTTGTTACCATTATAAATGATCTCCTGGTTCTGCTCCTTTCCCTCAGCATCAGTTCCTGTAAGTCTCTCCAGGCCTCTCTGAAATCATCCTGCTGTTCATTTCTTATAGAACAATAATATTCCATATCACCCATATACCAGAACTTATCCAGCCATTCTCCAGTTGATGGGCATCCACTCATTTTCCAGTTCCTTGCCACTACAAAGAGGGCCACCACAAACATTTTTGCACATATAGGCTCTTGTCCCTCTTTTGTGATCTCTTTGGGACACAGACCCAGTAGAGACATTGTTAGATCAAAGGGTATGGACAGTTCAATAGTCTTTTGGGTATAAGAACTGAAATATTTAGAGCAAAAATGTACAATGAATACATATAAATCTAGCCAAAGTGGTCGTAGGCCAGATAATTTGGGATGGAGGGGAACTAGCCATTTCAGGGGGGATCAGGAAAAGCTTCATGCTTTCCCTAAAAAGCTTCATGCAACAGATAGCGGCTGAGCTGCATCTTCAGGGAAGAGGCTTTTGAAGTTGGAGGGAAGGACTGGCCAGAGAAAAGACATCTAGATAGGAAATAGAGGGTGTCGTGTCACATATGAACAGCAAAGAGGAGGCTGCAAGGACTAGATTGCAGAGTGGGAGAGAAATAGTAATGTCTACTGAGGCTGGAATGATAAGAAGGGACCAGTTTATGGAACACTTTAGAGTGTTCCTAGATCCAACAGGGGAGCACTGGAGTTGGTCAAGCAGGATTGTGCCATGTTCAGATCCGTGTTTAACTCTGCCAGGGTCTGGAGGATAAACTAAATGGAGAGAGACTTGAGGCAGGAAGACTAGTATGGAGGATGTTGTGATAATTTAGAACAGAGGTAATGAGGCCTGAACTAAAATGGTGGCTGAGATTGGATAGAATGGGTTAGATCAGAGAGATGGTGTGGCGGTAGAAAGAGTAAGCCCTTTGGTGGGGAGGAACAAAGGGGAAAATGCTGAGGCTAGCAACTAGAGACACTAAAAAGGTGACGGAAAGGTTAGAGTATTTAAGTATTAGCTGGATATTTTCTATAGAACCTGAGATTTAGAATAATAAGAATCCTGCTTTACAGGGAACTATACTTGGATAACCTTAATTAGAAACTGGAATAAATCTAGATATTGACTTCTTGCTGACTTTCTTGGAAAAGGATATTTTCCCAACAATTGGACTTTGTTTAAAAAAGTTTCATAGATGCCTTTTTCGTAGTCTTTTCTGGAAATATACCCTCCCTTCCAACCCCCTGGAATTGAGCCCTCCCTTGTCACAAAGAAAAACTACCTGAACAAGAAGATAAAGCTATGCAATGATCTTGTGTGACAATGTGTATACAAGTTTTAGGCACACTCTGCCTAAAAGAGGGAAATAGGATCATTACTCTAGAGCTAAAAGGAACCATTGAAATCTTCTAGCTCAGTCTCCTCCTTTTTAAGAGGACAAAACTGAGGCTCAAACCTAAGATTGAAACAAGTTAGGCATTCTTTCAACTAGTTACCTGTTCTCCTAGATTAATAGTATGTTTCAGTTCTTCAGAGTTTGAGTTGCTTTTAATTGTTATTTTCATTTTTATTGCTATACACCATTCACTATGTTCTGCTCCCAGTGATTTCACTCTGCATCAGTTCACTCAAGCCTTTCTATTTCTCTGAATCCTTTTCATATAGTAGTTAACACTGCATGAGAAGTTTCAGAGTAAAGGCTAGAGATCAGGAATTTCCTCCCCTGGGTGAAATCACTCTTTGCCTCCTCTTATTTAAACTTAAATACAAAATAAGAAAAAAGAAAATAGAAAAAGAAAGACAGAACAATTTTTAAGAATTGCCATGTGCCCAGCATAACATCAGGGAGGATTTGAAATATGTAATGATAAATTTCTATTTCAAGAAATCAGATATAATAATAGAAGGCATATTCATGAATGTCCATTTTTGCTTCCACATAGGTTATTCTTTTGTTCTCTGCTGGGCACTTATTTCACTTTATTCTTTTTTCCTTATTTCCCACCCCCCACCTCTCTCAAGCAGGCTATTGCTAAGCACAGATATATTTATGTATATCCCTGCACACACATACTTATATCTATATACATAGACCTACATAATACACACACACACATATATACACATATGCATATATAGATACATAGACATCTAAAACAATATTAATATGGCTCCCACATAATGTAAATGTCTTGAATCTTTAAGGTGGCTTTTGAAATCAATGATAACTAAGCCCTACTTTTTTCCCTAATAAATTCTACTCCTGATAATTGTTATTTTGTTTATATATATATATATATATATATATATCTTTATTTCCTATCCCTCCTAATTCTTCCACTTTAGTTCTACTCTTTAACTTGCCTTCCCTCCCTCTTTACCCCATTCTCATCATCCCACTCCCATTATTCTCTTTTGTTGTTGTTTTGGTTTTTTGCTCATCAGGTTTCTTTTATTCATCTACTTTTTTCTTTTTTAACTAGCTTTTTATTTTTCCAAATACAAGCAAAGATAATGTTGACATTCAGCCTTGCAAAACCTTGTGTTCCAAATCTTTCTCATTACCTTCTCCTAGACAGCAAGCAATCCAGTATTCACTCCTGTTAATCTAAACACTCTTCTATACTCCACCTTATTCTCTTCCCTCCCCCCTTATTTTTTATCGATTATGGGGTAGTATACTCTTTGTGGTTTGTATTTGTATTGGCCCCTATCTAATACCACGTGTTGGTTCTTCCCCTGCACTTCATTTGTATAGCATGATTGCTATTTTTTACCTTTTCCTAGACAGTTTGGCTTTTTAGAGTCAGATCTTAGCTCTGCCCCAATCTTTCTTATGGACTATCCAATTATTGATGTAAATCTTAGACATACAGTTTACATTTCCACGAATAAAACACAAAGTTTGTCCTTATTGAGTCCCTTGAAATTAATCTTTCATGTTGGCTCTTTTAAATTAAATTTTCTGTTGAGTTCTGGTTTGTTTGAGACCAAATCCTGAAAATCTGAGTTTGATGAATGTTCATATGTTTTCATTCAATATTATAATTTTGTTGGATATATTTTTTTCTGCAGGCCTAGTTCTTTTGATTGCTGATATATATTCTAAGACCTGCAGTGTTTTATTGTAGCTGCTAATAAAATCCTATACGATTCTAATTGTAGCTCCAGCATATTTGAATTGGGAGCTCTTTTTGGTTTGTTTCTTGTAAAATTTTCTCTTGAGTTTTTCTATAAATTCTGTCTGGGCAGGAAGTTATTTAAAGTTACTCTTGGGAGTAGAAAAGGTTGTGGGTTTTTTTTTTTTTTAACTTTACTGTCTTCCTCTGAACATGAACTCCAGTCTTCCTTATTCCCATAGGACATTTCTAGGTTTGGGTTCTTTTTCCTTTGCTCATTTTTTAAAATGAGAACTTATTATTATAATTATAATATTATATATTATATTATATATTGTATATTATATAAATATATATAATAATTCTATATAATATAATTATTATAAATATAATATTATAATTATTAGCTCTAATTCTGTGGTGGGGGGGAATGGTGTATCTCACTTCATTTCAGCTTTCTGACCTAGAACCCCAAATCAAGAGTTCCCCCCTCCTGCAAGTGCCAGCAGCCAACAGTGTCCCTGCCCCATTCTCTCTGCACTTCTGGTGTGCTGGTTCTTTCTTGTCCACGGCTGTGGCTCTGCAGCACAGCTGGGTCTGGCATTCCTAATCAGTCGAAGTTCCCTCAGTCTGCCCAACTCAGACCCTGGACTCCCAGGGCTGTTCAGGAGGTGAAAGTTTCTGGGATTCTAAATGAGGCTACCAGCTGTTTCTGCTGAATAGCTTGGAGATGTTTACACTTCCCACCTAGGTTAAACCTAGGTCCTGGGGTCTTCCAGTTTTTTGGGGTTATCCAGGGACCCCTTTTGTGCCCCAAGTCTTGTTTTTCACTGGTCTATATTCACCCTGAAGTGCAATTTTGTTTTGTTTGTGGGGGAAACCTGGAAAGCTTGGAATTTTCTGACCTACTTCATCATCCCAGAATCCTCCTCTATTAAATCACTCTTAATCATTTAAACAAAATTGTGTTTATGTTTTGCATCAAAGGTTCCACCCTAATTCAGGTTCCTCACACTTTTGTTAAAACAGGGTGTAAAGCCTCACCTGTACAAGAATCCTTTTGATATTCCTCGGAGCTGTCTTTTAGACCAGCTAACTAGAATGAGAGCCAATCTGCTGAACACATTTACAAATGTTGTCGGGCAAAATGAAGGTAAGTGGATTGCAAGAACAAGATCTGGACAATTCCTACATTATTAGAATGGATGGAATTGTTCAGGGATGACCTAGATGACATCGGTCAGCCTTTTAAACTCATTCTGTGCTGGTACTATTGCCACCACTCCTGCTGATGGTCTTGGCTTTTTCCATATCCTCACAGATTTCTCTCACAGTATTCCAATTATGCAAATGGGCAACTACCAAGAATATTTAAAGACGGCCCCTCCTCCACTAAGGGAGATTGATTCAGAACAACCAAAGAGACTTCATGGTTTTGGAAATCCTTTCAAGCAGGATAAGAAGGTGAGAGATGTGGTCCCATTTTTGCCCAAACAGATGCTCCATATTATCTTTACTTTTTTTTTTGGCGGGGGGGAATCAGGGTGCATAGCTAGTAAGTGCCTGAAGCCAGATTTGAATTCAGATCCTCCTGACTCCAAGGCTCTATCTATTGCACCATCTAATTACCCCTTCACATTATTTTTCTTGATGAGTTCCTTATGGTCCAAAATTGCTCATCTTACTTTTGGAGAACTAGAAAAGACCTCTGAACTGCCATCAGTTTCCTGCTGAAAGAAGACCCTAACTGGGGATGGGAGGATTCTATTGTATCCTGATCATTGCCACTACCATCAGCTAAAAAACATTGTCATTTCTCTTGATGTTTGCTGAGTGGCCTTAAGGAAGCAGGGTTCTTAAACATGAATTGCTATAGTGAATGAATAGTCCTGTTACAGTTTTTGCATTGGAGAAAGAGAATAGAGAGGAAAGAAGGAAAAGGCATACAAGCTGCTGAATTTGTTTATCATTCCACTTGGCTGTCATACTCCTTTATCTATGCTAATGGAGTATACCTGTGGTGTGAATAATTCCCCAAAACTAATAGCTCTATTCTGTAATAAAACCCCAATTAATTGGACTCCAAGTATTCAAAACTCTCAATTGGCATTTCCACCCTGTTCTTGCATCCAACTTTTATGAAAGAGAAAATGTCAAAGAAAAATACTTAAAATGGGAATTTATTCCCCAAAGCAATCTTAACAGTTTGTCCAGAGGTTAGTACAGTTTCAGCCCATCTCTTATCCCAGTTGTTCCCAATTTTTTCAAGTGTGAATGGTAAAACACAATATAAGGTCCACATCGTGGTTCTCTGACACTGTGGTACCTATCTCATCCATAGTACTGTTTTACCATCGGGATCTGCTGGTTCAGAATATACAGAAGACTACCGTGACATTACTAATTCTTTTAGATGATTTTTTTTAATTCAGTCACAACTGCACCTACATGCATTTCTAAAATAGTAGTACATATTTGTGAGATAGGCAGTCAAAAGAAGGTTATTTATGGACTCAGATAATAAATTCCTGGACTTATTAAAATAACTCGACGGTCCATCTGACTGTCCTTCACTATGCATTCAACATACACTGAGTGATTTTTATGTACACAGCACTATGTTTGAGGTCGGTTGGGGTAGGGAATTCTGGGATGAAAAATCTCTTCCTGAAATGCAGGTGAACAAATAAGCTATTACTTAGGGTTTCAGAGAGTTGCTCCACGAAGTTGTAGTGAAGGCTCTGTGAAAAGTTGTCGCTGCCCCCATGTAGGCTTCAGAACCCTTCTTTGAGAAGGCTAAACAGGAAAGTAAATCATTCAATTTAGGTACAACGTGGACAAGTTTGGCTGGAACGGCAAATATGAGAGAGAAGGACAGAAGGAAGGTTTATTCTTTTGGGGAGGTGGCAGTGGGTGGTAATCAGGATGTGAAGTGACTTGTCCAGGTCTAGAAAGCTAGTAAGTATCTAAGGCTGGATTTGACTCCCAGACCAATGCTCTATGCACAGAAGTGCTACCCCAGCTGCCCCTTAGAATAATTTTTTGGTTTTTGGAGGCAAGAAGACTGTGCATTCTTGAAGGATATTCTATAGCTTACCATATCTTTACATATTAACTGAAAGGTTTAGAGAATGCAAAATATTCCTGTGTTTGTTGACTTTAAAAGTTAGATTCAGAAGCACAAGGCAATGCCTTAAGGATGCTCCTGTGATACATTTCAAAGTCTTACAAGAGTTAGAGCAACTTGATCTAACGTGATACAAGAAAAATCAGATGGGTGAAGAATGTCTGAGACCAGGCTATGCTATACAGTTGGATGGACAACCTACAAAGCTTGTCTGTCAGCATACATATTTTGAGACAGACACTATAGATGGACTGCGGGCTAGGCCCAGAAATGAACATGAGGAGAATAGGCTGTTTGGCCTTTTGGAAACTGCTTTTAATGAGGCTTTTTGTCATCGATATCCTTCTAATGACATTAGATGACTGAGTCAACATACCATAATCTTTGAAGAATTAAACCTGCATGCTTTATTTTTTGTTTCCTATTGAAATTCATTAATTGATGCCTTTTAGGGGATGATGATTGATGAAGCTGATGAGTTTATGACAAGACCTCAGCACAAAATGAAGCGCTCTGGAGACCATCATTCTATGGGATCCTCAAGGAAGCGGCGAAGCTTGTCCCCATCTACGTCAAAGAAATCACACACCTCCAGTGGAAAGGCAGCTTTGGCATCGAGGTCATTGGCAAACCTATCGAGGTCATCGGCATCCCCATCGAGGTCGTCGTCTTCCCTGTCGAGGTCGTCATCATCCCCGTCGAGGTCGTCGTCATCCTCGTCGAGGTCGTCGTCATCCTCGTCGAGGTCATCGGGATCCTCGTCGAGGTCATCGGGATCCCCGTCGAGGTCATTGGGACCCCCATCGAGGTCACCAACATCCCCGTCGAGGCCATTCTCATCGAGGGCGTTGCTATCGAGGGCATTCTCATCAAGGGCATTCCCATCGGTGATATCGGCATCGCAGGCATCAGCATCGGTGCCATCGGCATCGCAGGCATCAGCATCGGTGGCATCGGCATCAGAAGCATCAGCATCGGTGGCATTGGCATCGATGGCATCGGTGGCGTCAATGGCATCGACAGTATCGCCATCAGAGGCATCAGCATCGGTGGCATTGGCATCGATGGCATCGGTGGCATCGATAGTATCGGCATCAGAGGCATCAGCATCAGTGGCATTGGCATCGATGGCATCGGTGCCATCAACAGTATCAGCATCAGTGGCATTGGCATCAATGGCATCGATGGCATCGACAGTATCGGCATCAGAGGCATCAGCATCGGTGGCATTGGCATCGATGGCATCGGTGGTATCGACAGTATCGGCATCAGAGGCATCAGCATCGGTGGCATTGGCATCGATGGCGTCGGTGGTATCAACAGTATCGGCATCAGAGGCATCAACGTCGGTGGCATTGGCATCGGTGGCTCCGACAGCATCAGAGGCATCGGCATCGGTGGCACTGGCATCGATGGCATCAGTGGCATCAACATCGATGGCATCGTCATCGTCATCAGGAGCATCAATGGTATCGGCATTGACATCAGGAGCATCAACATCGATGGCATCGGCATCGACATCAGGAGCCTCGGCATCGACATCAGGAGCCTCGGCATCGACATCAGGAACATCAGCATCGGAGGCACCATCGACATCGACATCGTCATCATCATCTGCTGGTCTCAAAAGACCCGTCCCATTATACAAAGGTATGGTTCATGGTTCTACACTTTTTTTTTCCCCACCATTTTCCAAAACAATTAGCCTTTTTTTTTTTAATGAAGTATTGTTGCACTAGGATTCTCCTTCTCATTTTGGCCTTCCTACTCTGCAGAGTGACCGAGATGGCTGAGTATCCTGTTCACATAGCTCTGGTTTGAGTTCACCCTTGCATTCAATAAGCATTTATTAATTCCCTTTATTTAGGGCACTTGTCAGTGCTGGTCTGTACACAAGGCTTTATACATATATGCATTTATGTGTGTATACACATATGTATGTACATACGCAAAGATATATGTAACATAAGAATATGTATGCTTGCATATACACACAGTTCTCACTCTGCCACTTATTAACTTTTGTAATCCTTCACCTGCTTGGGGAATCAGTTTCTTTGTCTGTAAATGAGAAGAGTGGCCTAACGGTCTCTAAGGTCCCTCCCAGATCTAGATCTAGGGGCCCAACGTCATCCCCATGATGTTGCCTTTCCATCATATATCATTCAGTCATTGGTCCTGCTTTAGTTATTGGTCACTCATTAAATAGCCATTCGCAATAGTCAACATTGCCCTTGCTGATCTCTTCCAAGTGCTGTTCGCCCCTTTATATCTTGGTATTAGTGATGATTCTTCTTCATAATCACCTTGTTTCTCTTCCTTTTCCTAGTCCGCACAAATCAACAACTATCATTCCTTAGAGTGTGCAAAAATCATTAGCAAGTCTTCCTTAAAGCTTTTCTGTGCTTCATTAGCCCTCACCAAATCAGATGTAAGCTGGGTTCTCTTGCAACCCAGCCCTGAGGCCACATGTCCTGTAGATAACTATGGTTTTCTCCTTTTTACTAATTTCTAGTATAATCCTTCAACATAAGCAACAAGATTCTGACAATTTATGTTTGCAATGGAGAAGTCAAAACATCCTGAGGCAAACTAGTGCAGTTCCAAGCCAACAGAATGGGTACTTTCTTTTAATCCTACCATTTCCTATAGGTATTCATCATGCAAAGGGAAAAGGTGCTTAGGGTCTTCGTCTTGGATTTGAATTACATCTGTCAGGAAGTTTTTGCACCATAGTCACTTGAGTTAATTGCCTAGTTTCCTTTTATCCTCTTGAATTTGAAGACAGTAATACCTGGTGGTAATTTGCCCCTAAATGAGGAACCAAACTTTGTGACCCAATGAGGCCTCTCTCAATTCCATATCTTAATGTGATTTCCAGATGCAAGTATAGGTCCAGATGAAAGCGAAGAAAAGTTGGAAGATGATCAATTTCCAGTTAGTTCATCATCACAGTCAGTTGAAACTATGGACGAAGCTAGCGTTCTGAGAAGTGATTTGGATGCTCTGCTCAACGAGTTGAATAGCTTAAGTGGTGGGTTGGTCTACAGAGCTGGTAACACAGTTGGTAGAGGATCGGGAAGTTTCAGTCACTCCCCACATGGCCAAAGAGCAACAGCAGCACCAGCGGCGGCAGTGGCGGCGGCAGCGGCGGCGGCGACGACGACGGCAACGGCAACGGCAACGGCGGCAACGGCGGCAACGGCAACGGCGGCTGCGGCAACGGCAGCAGCAGCAGCGGCGACTGCGGCGACTGCGACGGCAACGGCGACGCCAACGGCAACACCAACGTCAACGGCATCGACATCAACAACCACAACACAGTCAACTTCAGCACCCGGGGCTAGTTCATTGGACAACCCACAGGAGGAAAGCGAAGCTAGTTTCAGAGTTCAAATACTGAAGGAAGTGCAAAAGCCTGGAAGAAGTAAGTATTAAAAGTCTGTCAGCACAATCACTGATGGAGGGCCTGTAGCTGCCATGAGGGGAAAACCTGGTTTGCTATAGTCAGGTTTTAACCCATCTTTGGGTGGTTCTTCTTTGCACTGCTTATATCTCTGTAAAGCAAAACCATCTGATAGAGCAACTGTGACTGACAAAACATATAACATTCTACTTTGCAGCTTGCCATTCCTTAAGAGAGAGGAAGGAAGTGTGTTTTAACATCAGTCTTCTGGAGTCAACGTTGGTCATTGTATTTGATCTGAATTGTGTTGTTTTTCCTTTGTCATTGTATTTTGTTCTCCTGGCTCTGTTTACTTCATTTTGCATCACTTCTTACAAGTCTTCCCATGCTTCTATGAATTCTTCATAGTCATCATTTCTTATAGCACAGTAATATTCTATCAGATTCATGTACCATAGTTTGTTCAGCTATTCCACCAATTGGTGAGCACGTGATTTGTTTCCAGCTTTTTGCTACTACAAAAGGGCTGCCATGAATACTTTGGTACATAAAGGATATTTCTGTCATTGATCTCCTTGGGATACACACGGGAGTACTGGGTCAAAGGGTATGAACAGCTTTAGTCACTTTTCTCACATAATTCCAAATTATTTTCTAGAAGAGCTGATTCAATTCATAGCCCCCCCAACTATATTAGTGTGCCTTTCTTACCATAGCCTCTCCAACACTGATTATTCCCAACTTTTATTGAATTTGCCAATTTGATTGGTATGAGATGATCTACCACAGCATTGTTTGAGTTTGCATTTTGTGACTCAAGCGATAGAGCTCTGGGCCCGGAAGCAGGAAGACCTGAATTCAAATGTGACCTTAGATAGTAGCTAGCCGTGGAACCCTGGGCTAATCATTTAACCCTGTTTGCCTTATTCTCCGAGAAAAAAATGGCAAGCCAAGAAAACTCCATGCTAGCATTGGCATATTGTGGTCCACGGAATCTCAAAGAGCCAGACAGGACCAAAGAATGATAATTTATTGTTTAGATAATTTTTTCATAGGATTGTCAATAGTTTACATTTCTTCTCTTAATAACTGTTCATATCCTTTGCCAAGGCATGGTCACTTAATAGCACTGAGTTCCCCTCCCGGAGTCCTTTTTTTTCCCAGTTTTATTGATGCCTTTTTTAAAAACATCAGTCACTTCCCCATATATTCCACTCCCACCCTTCCAATAGAAACCTCCCTTGTAAAAAAGCAAAACAGGTAAACAAAACCAACACAATGACCACGTCTGACAGCCTGTGTGACATTCTGCAGCTGTAGCCCCCCATCACTCTGTCAAAAGGAGAGGGAAGTGTGTTTCATCATCTACCCTCTGGAACCAAGGTTGGTCATTGCATTTAATCTGAATTTGGATGCCTGTTGTTTTCCTTTATATCATTGGAGTTATTGTCTATAGCATTCTTCTAGTTCTGCTTTCTTCAGTAGACTTTACTTTCTCCATACCTTCTCACATTTCTCTGACTTCTTCGTTGTTAACGATATCTTGTAGAACAATAGGATCCGTTCCCTTCACGTTCCCTGATCACTTCAGTCATTCCCCAGCTGGTGGGTGCCTGCTTTATTTCTGGTTCTTTGCTACCACAAAAGATAGAGATGCTCTACATATTTTGGTATCTGTGAGTGCTTTGTCATTTGCCCTCCGTGGACCATATGCCTACTAGTGAAGTTACTTGAATCAGAGGATATGAATCACTTTTATGATTCAGCTGATAGCTTTTCTGGCTTAATTTCAAATTGTTCTTCAGAATAGGTGCACCGGTCCATGGTCTCATCAATAAAGTATCTGGGTGCCTGTTTTCCCACTGCCCCTCTCAGTGACTATTTCTATCTTTTGTCAGCTTTGCCAATTTGCTAGATATGAGGGCAGTTGTCAGAGTTTTAATTTGCATTTATCTTAGCCATGTGGGTCGTTTTTACATCATTATTGACGGTTTATATCTCTCTTTTGAAAACTGTTCATCTCCTTTGATAAGTTGTACTGTCATTTCTTCACTCTAAGTTCTTGATTGTAGAAATCCCCAGAAAGCAGAGAGACCTCAAACCATAGGCCCAGGCTCTTCATCTGTTGTAAATAGCAATAATGACAATAATGCATTCTCTAATGGCAAGTAGGGAAGGGAATTTTTGAAGACGTACCCATCATAAATGGCAGACTCCTTTGGACTTCTTAACGTGTTGGGGGAGAGAAAGCCCAACTCTGGGAAAGTATGTGTCCTGATCAATAATGGTGTGTATCTCTTTAAAGTAAGTAGAAAGTATGGCCAAAGCTAGATATAGTGGGAAGACGGCTTGGACGCAGGACACCCTGCATCCAAATTGGGCTTCTGAACTTTAACCAGCTCTATGCTTCTAGATGCATGTCAAGCAAACTTTCTTGGACTTCTTACTAACTGTGCTGCAATCTGTGTTGGGAGAGAGGGAAAGCCCTACTCTGGGGAAGTCATGTGTGTTGACTATGCCAAATCTGGGTCTGAAATCAGAGCATTTTGTAATAATGTTGTTTATCAAGACAGAACATACTATCAAATGGAAAACTATGTAATAAGAGTGAACATTTATATAATAATGCTGTATACTCTCAGAAGCAAAACAGTATGTCGTGGTAATAATATTAAGAGCAAATGTTGACGTAGTGCTTCCTATGTGCCAGGCAGTATGCAAAAAGCACTTTATTATTTCATCTGATATCTGATCCTCAGAGCAGTCCTGGGAGGTAGCTGCTATCATAATTCCCATTTTACAAATGAAGAAACTGAGGCAGATAGGTGAAGTGACTGGTCCAGAATCATACAGCTAGTATCAGAGATGAGGTCTGAACACAGGTCCACCCTAGGCCCAGCATTCTCTTCATTATACCACCTTGCAGCCCATAACAAGAAAAAGAACCCTAACAACAAGTAAGCTGTACCAAGCCGGCTTTGGTAGAGCTTTTTTGGTTTTGATTTTTAAAATTTTTTTAATTTTTCAAATTTTCAATTTGACATGTGCAAAGCCCTTTGCAAATGTTATCTCAGTCGATCCTCACTGGAGCGCCCCCCCCCCCCCGCCCCGGGGGTGGGGGGTGGGGGGGTAGGATGCTCCTGCTATGTGAAAGCTCTTCAGCTTGAATGCATACAAAAGGAGGTTTGCCCAGATACTGTGTTTGCTGCTTGCTAATTTAGCTCA
The DNA here is from genome assembly GCF_016432865.1 of Antechinus flavipes. Classification (NCBI taxonomy): domain Eukaryota; kingdom Metazoa; phylum Chordata; class Mammalia; order Dasyuromorphia; family Dasyuridae; genus Antechinus; species Antechinus flavipes. The sequence continues at coordinate 40,748,270 of NC_067404.1, read as the reverse complement.
CAGTTTTTCCTTATCTCTGGTTTTCTTGAATTCAACAACAATTTAATGCTCTAAGAAAAAAAAATGCATGCAGAAAACAGTGTTTTTAATACCTTCAGATTATGAAAAGATCTTCACTCTGGTTGAAAAACTACATGGATCTGTGGAAACCCAGAAATGTTTGATTTTTATTGCACTCAAGAAGGCAGCAAGATTTGCATTGAGCAGAGATGTTCAGGCTTTACAGGCCAAGGACAGGGTTGGCAGAGTTGGGGCAGGGTTGGAGCAGGGAGGGTTGATGGGCTTTGAACTCTACCTTCATCCCCTTTACCACCATGTGGATGAGAGGAAGCCTGCATCTCATGCAAAGAGAACTAGATTTGGAGTTCAGATTCTATCTCTGTCCCTTACTGCCTGTGTGACTCTGGGTGACCCTTTCCCTTCTTTAGGCCTCTGTTTTAGCCTCTGCAATGAGGCCATTTTGACTAGAGGATGGTTGCGAGCCCTTTGAGAGCCTCCATTCTGTTATCCAGCACTACAGCTGCTGTCTGATGGAGTGAGTTTCCTAGAGCTGTCCAGAGTACAGAGAATTCTCTGTACTCACCAAGATTCACGGGGAAATCTTGGGGCGGAGATATTGAAAAGAGTGAAAAGGAAGGGATTAGAGGCAGAGTTGGTACCAGAGTCTTTGGCCAAGATTTCAGGGGCATGAGGCAAACTGCCTCTAGAAAACACCTTTGACTACAAAAGTCTCTCTCAAAGTATTGTGGTGACCATTGGGGGAAAGTATTAGAGTGATCTGATCATTCCTCCTCCTAGTATGTATAGTGATGACTCGGAGAGTCGAATGAAATAACATTATATAAAGTCTTGCAAACTTGAAAGTGCCACATCAGTGCTGTTATTGTTCAGTCAGATTTTGTGACCCCATTTGGAGATTTTTGGTGAAGATACTGGAACGGTTTGCCATTTCCTTCTCCAGCTCACTTTACAGATGAAGAAACTGAGGCAAACAGGGTGAAGTGATTTGCCCAGGGACACACAACTAGTAAGCATCTGAGGTTACATTTAAATTCGGGTCTTCCTAACTTTAGGCGCTATCCACTGAATCGCCTAGCCCGCCTCCTTAGAAATCCAAGTTATTAACAAGTTCCTTTGCAGACTCATCAAAACTTATTCTTGTGGTTTCACAAAGTATTTTTCTTCCCAGCAGCCCTGTAAGGCAGCTAAGATAAAGACTACTATTCCTGTTATTGCTGATGTTTATTTAAATACATTTTTATTTATTTCATTAAATATTTCCCAATTGCATTTAATTTTTAAACATTCATTTTCAAAAAAATTTTAGTTTCAAGTTCTCTCCCTCTCTCCTGGCCTTCCCCAACCCCTTGAGAAGGCAAACAATATAATAAGGATCCTGGTGTCCCTGTTGTACATCTGGGTAAGTCAGAGAAGCTTTGTCATTTGCCTAGGGTCACATGATTAATGATGGTTAAAAATCTGGGTGGAGGAGGGGGTGGCCAAGCCAGGCTTCAGACTCAGGTCTTTTAAGTCCACTCTTCTTTCTGCTTCCTTAAGCTCCCTTTTGAAAGAGCACTGGGAAAGCCTATGGAGTTCCTAACAAGAAGGTTGATTTATATTGGAGGTGTTAAGATGTGCTTCTTGGATTATAGTCTACATCCTTAAAAGAAGAGCTCTTTGTAGTTCTGTCCAAAGAAGCTCCTTGAGGGTAGAGACTCTTGTGTTTTGCTTTTGTATCTCCAGGGCTTGGTACTCAGTATGTACTTAATAATACTTGTTGATTGGTTCATTACTATGAAAAAGAACCCACTTGGATTCAAGCTTTATTTATCTAAGCCATATTTGGTGGGGGAGAACGCCAGGGTCTATTTCTACAGTATGATGAGTATAAGATATTCTTATTTTCAGCCAACCAGAATAAGTAGGATTTTCTGGCATATGGACAAAGCACAGGAGATGAGGATTCAGAAGAGTGGATTCCAGAATTTGACTGCCAGATGATGCAGATTCAATTCAATCTCCAAGCATAGTCTATATGGTAACTTGGACTACTTGACCTGAACACACCCCTTTTCCTTATTTGAGATTATAGTATCATCAGTTTGGAAACTATTACATCTGTATACAAGATGTCATCGTCTTATAGACATCTAAATAAATACAGAGTTGAAAAAGGAGAGAACAACAATAAATAGGGATATAGGAGAAGACTTCTTGGTGTAGTCTTTTTTTTTTAATTATAGCTTTTTATTTACAAGGTATTGTCATTTTAATTGTAATGTTTCAGCATTGACCCTCGCCCTCCCCTAGATGGCAGGTAGTCCCATACATGTTAAATATGTTCAAGTATATGTTAAATACAATATATGTTTACGTATTTATATAGTTGTCTTGCTGCACAAGAAAGATTGGATCTAGAAAGAAGGTAAAAATAACCTGGGAAGAAAAACAAAAATGCAAGCAAACAATAACAGAAAGAGTGCAGATGCTATGTTGTGGTCCACACTCATTTCCTGGTGTTTTTTCTCTGGGTGTAGCTGGTTCTCTTCATCACCGAACAATTGGAACTGATTTGGATCCTCTCGTTGTTGAAGATAGCCACATCCATCAGAATTGATCATCGTATAGTATTGTTGTTGAAGTGTAGGTATAGTCTTGAAGGAGAAGGATTTGAATAGGCAGAGGTAAGGACAGACTTCTACTGACCTTGATTTTCTCCGTAAAGCAAGAGATGTCATCAGTGGGAAGGATTAGGATATAAATTTAGAATAGACACTTCAGGGAGTATGAATCAACTCGGAAAGAAGAAAAGAATTGACGTACAACGGCGAAGGCCCCAGTTGATTCAGCAACACGAGACTCTAGTGTACCCGACACATCTTAAGAGTATGAATCAACTCGGGAAGAAGAAAAGGACTGACGTGCAACAGCAAAGGCCCCAGTTGATTCAACAACATGAGACTGTAGTATACCCAGCACATCTTAAGTCATCTTCACATCCCCCTCAGCATTTAGCATGTGGAAGGTACTTGAACAGTGTATGCTGGTTGACTGAATAGATGCTGGTTAACTAAATCTTTTTTTTTTTATAACTGCTTTCAGGTTTAAAAAACGAATTCTAATCCAGCGCCTTGAGACACCGCTAGAAGACGACACTTCAACAGCTTCCCAACGTATACCATTAATGATGACCAAGAAGAAGTAACAGTTGAATTTCCAGATTAACACTGAGAAATGACAGACTTACCGCTCTCTTATTATAATGATCAAATCCAGTTTAATTTCTGCCTTTGCCTGTAAGGTGACTTTATAATACAAGAGTCTGAGTTCAGCTATGATAGCATTCTAATTTGACGACTCTTGGCCAGCAGAAGCTGGCATGTGTAGCCATAGTAATTTTCTCCTAGGGAGTGGGGTGGGATTTTTTTTTCCTGTGAAGGGTGAAAGCCCCCTTTGGAAGGCTGACAAGTACCTTTGCATAAAGCGGGTGCCCCCTGAACAGACCCATGGCCTTTCTTTTGAAAGAGCATCTACCCCACTCTCAGCCACCATGTATTCAAAAGTCATTGTCATTGCCACAGGCCTAATATCATGAAATATTATTTGTTGTGCTTTTAAAGTCCTACTTTGATGTTGGTTGTTTTTATTAGCTCTATCTGTTCCTCTCCCTACCCAACTCACCTTCCCTTAGGAAAAAGATCATTTAAACAAAACCAAATGAGTTGGACAACTTATGCAACATTCCACCAGACCCCCTAATTTCTCATTTTACCAATGGAAAGAGAGAAGTTTAGCTCAGCCGTACTTTTTAAATGATGCGGGTTTCTGGGTATCCTGACCTGGAGAGTAAATCAACCTGCTAATTGGGTATTAATGAAAAAACAAGGCAGCCCTAGTCCTTTTTCCTAGCACTGGTTGCACCTTCTCTCATACTCGCTGACTTACTTCTCTCCTCCTGGACTCTACTGTAGTCCAGCTGTACTAGCCTATTTCTTGATTCTCTCCCATGCAACTCTCCATTTTAGTCATCTCAGTACCTTTGTGCTGGCTTATCGCCATGCTCAGAATGTTTTCCTTCACCTCCCCCACTTGGAATCCTTCAAGATAGACAGCCCAAACGAATTCGACTTCAGGAGACCTTTTTCCGGCCCCCCGACCCACCAAGTCCCCTGCCCTTTCCCCCTCTCTCCCCCAAGTCTGCCAAATCCACTCTCTCCTCAACTCCAGCCGCCAGTGTCTTTGCTGCTCAGGTTATCTTATACCTACTCTCTATGGATCTTGTATATGCCTATATGTGTACATTTTGTCTGTCCCTTTAGAATGTAAACTCTTTGAGAACGGGGAGAGTTTTCCCTATTTCTTTGTATTCCCAGTGCTTACAACAATATCTGGCACACATATGCTTAATAAATGTATCTGGATCAATTCCCCCCTGCCAATCCCTTGAATATTCTCTCTCAAACTCTGTTTTGCTTCGTTTACAGATTGTGTGAAAAATAGATTTGAAATTTCCCAGATCCCTGACTTCAGCTTTCTTTTCATCCTCTGAGGATGACGCTTCTCAAGGCAGACATGTATTCACTGTGCTTTATAAATGCTAAAGTTTTTCATGTTCTACAAGAAATTATTTTTGAGCAGTACTGTTAAAAGTCATTAATTCTGTGACAATTGTATCTGTTTACAAATAAACTTTGGACTCAACTCATTTTCTTATTCCTAAAAGTGCCTACTTATTGTACCTACGTACTAATCGAAACAATGGGAGCTGATGACTCTAGATGAGTCTCAGAACATCCCGTGGGGAGGGGAGGGTTGAATGATGAACCAGGAGTTGAAATGGTCAAGTCAAAATAAAACCAGGAGAGAAAGATGACCTGTAAGCCAAGGGATGAGAGAGTATTCAGGAAACCAACAGCCAACTATCTCTAGAGTTACCAAAGAGGTTAAGGGGGAAAAGGAAAGCAAAAAAACAACTGACCATGGCCTCCCCCTCCCACTAAGTAAACTCCATTGGCTCCCTATTGCCCCCAGGATCGAGTAGCTTTTAAAACCCTTTACAAATCCGGCCCCCTCCCACCTTTCTAGTCTTATACCCTACCTACCACTTTGTGATCCAGTGACACCAACCTGTTTGTTGTTCCTTACACTTCCCAACTTTGGCCTTTTCCCTGACTGTCCCCTATGCCTGGAATCCTTTCTTTCCTGGGTTTCCCGATTTCCCTCAGGTTTCAGCTACCCTATCATCTGAACGAAGCCTTTCCTGGTCTTCCACAACCCTGGTACTAGCCTTCCCCCTGAGATTCTCTCTCTTCTGTCTATTCATTTTGTTTAAAGATAGTTGTTTGTTGTCTCCCCCCCCCCATGAGAGTGTGAACTTGAGGTACCAATTTTTGGTATCCTCAATACTTGGTACAGTTGTGGGTGTGTAATAGGGGCTTGTTGACATGAGTGAAGTAAGGATTGAGAAAGTGACCTTTGAGGGAGCTGTTTCAGTAGGAGTGGATCAGAAGCAAAAAGTTGTAAAAATGAGAGGGATGAATGATGGAGGAGACATCGAGTAGAGATCTGAAGAGGTCCATAGCTGGCATCTGAAAACTTCCAATACTATTACATACATTTATACACATTTCTTTCTTTTAAGTAAGTATTTGATCTTTTGTTTTTATAATACCTATATTGTAATGCCGGAGAAACTGAGAGAGTTATAATAATTTAATTTGTTGGAGAATAAATCCATTGATTGGATCGGACTCTCGTCTCCAAGTACCCAGTCCCGAATGTGGGGTATAGAGATTCTTAATAGGGAGACAGAAACAATGACGTAATGGGGAGCGGATGGGGATGACATAATGGGAAGGTACCGGAGATGGGAAGGTTATTTGAAATTCTGATGGGGAAAGGTATCTGATATTCTAATAGATTGGGATGGGGAGCAGCATCTGATATTCTAAAATATAAGATCTCTTATCCTTATCAATTATTCTGATAATCAAGAGGGAAGGGTGGTATGATAGCCTGAGGTATGGGGCAGAATGACTGAGGTAGAGCAGTTCAAGGAGTCTTGTGGCATTACAGTATCTCCCAGTGGAATGCTCCCTCTCTCTGCTCCTGGAATGCCATTTATTAAAATTTTTTTGAAAAGAAGGAAAAAGTTCATCAACACTTAACATATCACAAAAGTTTGCCATTAAATGCAGTGTTCGGAAGGTGGACATTGAGTAAAAGAGGGGACTTTCAATCGTTCCTGATGAAAAGATCAGAGCTGGACAGAAAATTTGATCTTCAAATGCAAGACTCAAGAGAAGCACAAAAAGGTAACCAGGAAAGAAAAAATATATTATTTAAAGGTTAAATTGTTTACATCCTTACATGGAAATATGATACTTAGAACTCTTAAGAATTGTATCTTTGTTGGGGCAGCTAGAAGGGGTATATGTAGAAGGTGTGGGTAGAAGTTCACTTTGATATGATGATGTAAAAAAGAAATTAAGGGCTGGGAAAAGGATTGTACTGGGAGAAGAGGAAGGGGAGGTAAAATGGGGCAAATAACATCACATGAAGAGCCACAAAAGACCTAGTACAGTAGAGGGAAAGGGGGGGGGTGAGCGTTGTTTGAACCTTTAATATCTTTGGATTTGGTTCAAAGTGGGAATAACATAGATACTGATGGGTATAGAAATTTATCTTTACCCTCTGGGGAAATGGGGTAAAGGGAAAGAAAAAGGAAGAGGGAAGATTGAGAGAAGGGAGAGTAGAAGTAGAAGATGAAAGGGGCTGATTAAGGGAAGTGGAAGTCAGAAGCAAATGCAGTTTTCTGGACCCATAGTCCTCCACATCTGTGAAGCAGAGGTACCTCTCATTTCTTTGGGTTCTAGCTAGATTGTTATGATTTCACAGGATTTGGTTTCGATTGTTCTTTGTTTTTTACACTTTTGCCATATGGATTGTCTTCCTGGTTCTTCTTCTCTTTGCATCATTTCACATATCTTCCCTTGCTTCCTAATCCTTTGTTGTCCAGTAGTTTTTCAGTTTTGTCTGACTCTGTGACCTCAGTTAAGGATATCCCGGCAGAGATACTGGAGCGATCCACCATTTCCTACTCCAGCTCATTTGACAGATAAGGAAACTGAGGAAGACAGGTAAAGTGACCTGTCCAGGGTCACACGGCTAGTAAGTGTCTGAAGCCAGCCTGGAACTCAGGAAGGTGAGTGTTCTTGACTCGGTGGGCACTTTGTGCCCTGCAGTGCCACCTAACTGCCTTCTCTCTCTCTGAAGCTTTGATACGCTCAAGTGATCCTTTTCCACCTGGTCTCCTTCACCAGACTGCCCTCTCTGTCAACTGCCCTCCATCATTTATATCTCTCCCTATGTGTCAGCACCTTGTTTGTATTGTCCACAAAAATGCTCACATCTCTCTGATCTTCAAGAAACCTCCCCCTCCTCTTGTCCTTTTATCTCCTCTGCCCTTTGAAGGCCCTGTACCATAGGTTCTTCCTTTCACTTCTTAACCCCTTAAAATCTGGCTTCCGACCTCATCATTTCATTGAAGCTGCTTACTCAGAACTATGGAGACTGAATGTGGATCCAAGCATTGTATTTTCATTTTTTTCTTTCTCATATTTTTTTTTTCCTTTTGGTCTGATTTTTCTCACTAAGCAGGACAAATAATGGAAATACATTCAGAAGAATAGAGAGCACATGATTAATTTGTATCAGATTGCTTGCTGACTTAGGGAGGGGATAAAGAAAGGAGGGAGGGAGAAAAATTTGGAAGTCAAAATCTTACAAAAACAATTGTCAAAGACTCTGTAGTTGGAAAAATAAAACACTCTCGAGAAAGAAATAGCTCTCTCCAAAGTTACCAGTATTCTCTTCTTTGCCAAATCCAACAGCTCTTTCTCAATCCTCGTCTCCACCTCTGCAACTTTTGACACTCGAGCACCTTCTTCTCCTTCATACTGTCTTCTTTCTAGGTTTCCACACCACCACTCTCTCCTCATTTTCCTCCTACCTAACCAGTCATTCCTACCCCATCTCTAGGACTTCATCCAGATCACATCCTCTAACTATAGGTGTATCACAGGGTCCCGTCCTAGGCCCTCTTCTCTTCTCCATACACACACTACTTGATCAGCTCATACTGAGAGCTCTCAAATCTCCCTATATCCTGCCCCAATCTCTCTGCCGACCTTCAGTCTCAAATCTCCAACTGCCCTTTCAGAATCTTGTACGAGAGAGATGTTCCATAGATGTCTTAAACTCACTGTGTCCAAAACAGAACATTCTCTTTCCCTATAAACCCTCCCCACTCCTTCTTACTGTTGACAGTAACACCAACCTCCCAATCCCTCAGGCTCGCAACCTGGACTCTTTCCTCTCTCCCCTCCCGCCCATATCTAATCTGTTGCCAAGACCCGTTGGTTTCACCTTGGCAACATCTCAAATATGCCTTCTTCTCTCCTCTGAAACTGTCACCACTTTTAGTGCAGGCCTTCGTAACCTCCCACCTGGACTATTGCAGCAGCTGCTGGAAAGTCTGCCTGCCCCAAGCCTCTCTCACCTTCCAATCCATTCTTCATTCAGCCGCCCAAATGATCTTTAAAGCACAGGTCCAACCACGTTACTCTCCTACTCTATAAACTCCAGTGGCTCCCCATTACCTCTAAAAGCAAACACAGAATGTTTTGGCATGCAAAGTCCTTTCCAACCTGGACCTCTCGTAGCCCTTGCCAATCTAACAACATTGATTTCTTGGATGTTCCAGGAACAAAACACTCATCTCTTGGCTCTGGGCATTTTCTCTGGCTGTCCCTCAAACCTAGAATGTCCTCCCTCCTCCTTTCTGTCTATTGACTTCTCATCTTCTCCAGAAAGCCTGTCTCAACTCCTTTTAATTCTAATGCCTTCCTTTTCTTTATTAGTTCCTTCCTTCCCTCTCCCCCCACAGCTTGTTTTCTTGTCTTCCTGTTAGACTGTGAGCTTCTCCAGGGCAGGGATTGTATTTTGCCTTCTTTTTGAATCACCAGTGCTTAGCCCAGTGCCTGGCCCACAGCAGCTCTTAATAAATACGTTTTGACCCACCGTATGGCTTCTCCAGTCATATTTTCTCTCTTATAGAGTCATAATATCAAATGACATTCATATACCACACTTTGGTTAGCCAATCCTCGAGCTGGGGACATCTACTTTGGTTTTTGGCTTTTGTTACTACAAAAAATGCTATTATAAATCAGTGTTGGCAAACTCAAAAAAAGGGGGGGCCACTAAACTATTAATGAGGGTCCCATAGGCCATATATTGACATAGTTTGAAAATGTAATATTATCTGTGTTTTACTATATTTTTTATCTTATTAGATATTTCCCAATTACATTTTAATCTGGTTTGGACTGCACTGGGGAGCGTTAGAGGCTGCATTCTGCATGCTGCCTACAGGACTGACATCTCTGAAAAATAAGATGGTGGACATAGGGCCTTTCTTTTTTTGTTTTTGCTCCCTGTGGGGTATGTTCCACGCAGCAGAATCTCTTGATCAAAGATAATGGACATTTTAAGCATTTTATTCATCTAATTCTAAAGTGTTTTCCAAAGTAGTTGAACAATTCACAACTCTTCCAACAATGCATTCGTGTACCTATCTTTCTTCAGTCCCTCCACCACTAGTTCCATCTTTTGTCTCCTTTGCCAATTCGCTGGATGGGAAGTAAAACCTCAGAGTTATGATTTCATGTCTCATATCATTAGTGATTTGGTACATTCTTTTACATGGCTGTTAATAGTTTGCAATTTTTTTTAGATAACTGATCATATCCTTTGTCCACTTATCAAGGAATTGCCTTTTGGTCTTATATGTTTGCCAGTTACATACATATCTTGACTATTAAACCTTTATTGGAGATTTTTCTCCCCGTCAACATGTCCATGCAAAAGATGTTCCATTTTATTTAATCAAAATGATGTTTTATCTTATAGATAAAACTAAGAACTCACTGCCACCAAAAGAATTGGAAGTCAAGGAGATGCCCATAAATTGGGGCATGGCTGAACAACATGTGGTATATGAATGTAATAGAATATCCTTGCTCTATAAGAAATGAGGATCAGGCAGATTTTAGAAAAACATGGAAAATATTTCCATGAACTGACACTGAGGGAAGTGAGCAGAACCAGGAGAACTATGATAGAATTAGCTCTTCTCAGCACTATAGTGATCCAAGACAATTTCAAAAGACTTGGGCGTGAAAGAGCCATCCAAACCCAGAAAAAGAATTAGGGAATCTGAATATGTACTGAAGCATACTATTTTCACTTTTGAAAATTTATTTTTCTTTCTCATGTGTTTTTTTCCCTTTTTTCTGATCCTTTGACAACTTGGCTTATATGAAAGTGTGTTTAACAGGATGGTATAGGTATAACTTCTATCGGATGGCTTACTGTCTCGGGGGGGACGAGGAAAGGGAGGGAAAAAATTTGGAACTTAAAAATCTTACAACTGAATGTTGGAAAACTATCTTTACATGTAATTGGAAAAAAAATACTATTAAGTGAAAAAAAAGAAAAAATATCCACTGCCACCCACAGCTGTGAAAGGTATATGATCTCCCACCCTTCTAAATTGTATCTTTAACATTGTTTGCATATCCCTTTTCAAATTTTGGGGGGGAGTATAGCGTAAGATGTTGACCTAGCTTCTGACAGACTGCTTTCTATTTTTCCAGCAGTTTTGGTCAAGTAGAGAGTCCTTTCCTTATTAATTTATGTTTTCAGAGTTATCAAATGCTGCTACTAAGTTCAGTTATTTTATGATTCTCTCTTGTCTAGTCTCTTCCACGGATCTATTTTTCTAATTTTTAACCCATGTCAGATAGACTTGATGAGGATTGTTTTGTAAAATAATGTCAAGTCTAGACCTGTTCATTCTTCCTTTGTTCTTTTTTTTCCTTCATTATTTCCTTATTCTAGATTTTTTTCCCCTCCAAATTATTTTGATTTTGATCTACCTTTGTAAAGTACCCCTTTGGTAGTTCTGTAGTACAGCACTGTTGATGTAAAGCTAATTTTGACAGTACTGTCATCTTTATCACATTGGAACTAGCCATAAGCATTGAATAGCCCTCTTTATTTCTTAAAGGATCATTTTGCAACTGGATCTATACAGTTATTGAATGTGCTTTGGTAGATTGATTCCTAGATATTGCATTCATTTTCCAGTTATTTTAAATAGGGTTTCCCTTTCTAGTATTTCCTCCTGGATTTTGTTATTGCTATAAAGAAATAATATTGATTTTTTTGTGAGCATATTTTGAAAAAAAATCGGTTACTTTAATGAAGCAATTAATTGTTTTTTTTTTCCTTTGCCGATTCCTCAGGGCTTTATAAGTAAATCACCAGCAAATAGGGCTAACTCTCCTCTTTGTCTCTTTTAATGTATTTAATTTCTCAAGTCTGGTTTTTTTGCTATTACTGACATTTCTAAACCATGTCAAATAACATGAGGGAAAGGGAGTATCTTTGCTTTACCTGATTTATTGCAAAAGAAAAAAATGGCACGTCATGCTAGCTTTGGATTTTCAATATTTTTTTATCCTCTAAAAAAGATCTTCCCGTGACTGCGTTCTATAGGGCTGTTAGCTCAAATGAGCTGTACTCCGTCACAGGGTTTTTCTGCGTCTAAACAGATAACGTGGTTTTGTTATATTTTTGTTTGGGATCTGCTTATTGATTATTCTTCTAATATTGGAACATCTGTGCATCCTCAGTATAAATCTAACTTGATCATAGTGAATGAGTTTTCCCACAAATTCCTGCAGGTTTCATCCCCTGGGATTTTATTTTAAAAATGTATTTGCTATTCATTAATAATGCTGCTTTGTCATTGATTTCGCTTCAGCCTTCACTGGTATGGGTATTAGGATATTTGTCTCCTAAAATACTACTGCTGACAGTCATAACATAGCTAGCATTTCTAGAGCACCTTAAAGAGAGAAAATGGCTTTCTGTATGTCATCTCATTTGATTCTGCTGGCACATTGTAAGAATCACAGAAAAGCTCTGCATAGCCACGTGTCCAAGCCAGATCAGCATGGCCGCTGATGTGAATCGGCATTAGCAGCTGGGTTTGCAGCAAAGCATACCTTCCCTCAAAGAAGAGGGGTCTGGAGTAGGGAGGGTGCAGTAGGAGATCTGCAAACAGCTTGCTGGCTAATTTGCTCGTGAAAGGGACTAGTGTGAAATCAAGATAGGAAATGTGGGACACTGAGAATACCAGCATGAGCAACAGGAAACTTTAGGAGGTTTATAAGCAGAGGAGACTGGCAAGATAAGCCTGTGTGTTTGTTCCTTATTCTACAGAACAGACACATTCCCATAAAGATGACAGTAAACCTTATTTCCCCATTGGATTCTTTAAAAACAAAAGATTTCTAAAGAAAAAAGGAAAAACCCGTGGTGATTGTGCTCCCGTTGCCCCCTCTCCCCTCTTAAAGGCAAAAAAGATGCCAGACAGGGGCTTTTCATTTGGAACAGCCAATTACTTTGGCTCTGCTGCTGCCGTACAAATAATTGAATCTGAGAAAGATTTGGAACATTGAAACAGAAAAGATTTATTTTTTTTAAGACTGAATTTGATAGGAAATGGAAGGAACACACAGACACACTTTCTTAAATTCTATATACAAACTTCCACGGATAACAGAGGCCAAGCAATCTAGAATTAGCATAAATGAAATTGGCAGGTGTTATTTGTTCCTATTTGCTAATTTAAGGAAGAAACACATTCTAGCTAATTTGGTACATTCATAGCTACTAATAAGTCATTCTATATAATTCCTTGACCAAGACATGTAAAGAACAAAATCCTGGAGGAGTGAACAACACACTTAAGCTAAGCAGGAATAATCAGAGTGATATTAAAATTGCTAATTGAGGTATCAAGTCTCAAGCGTTCACAGTACAATTCAACCACTTTGCTGGCGTTATGTTAAATAACATCAAAATTATAGAACTTGGTGTACATTTTCATGTACTACAGAATCTAGCCTAACATTTAAGTTAAATGTCTATTGGAACAAAGTTGGAGAACAATTTATACAATTACAACAATATTGTAAAGACAATCAACTTTGAAAGACTTAGAAACTCTGATCACAATAACCAATCACAATTTAAGAAGATCATGATGAAACAGGTTACCCATTTCTTGATAGAAAGATGACACACTCAGAGGGCAGATTGACACTTCATTTTTTTAAACATAGCCAAAAGCGGAAATTTCTTTGAATGACCATTTATGTTTATAACAAGGATTTTATTCTTGTTTTTTTTTTGTTGTTGTTTTTTTGTTGTTTTTTTTGTTTTTTTTTTTGTTTTTTGTTTTTTTGCTTTTTTTTTGCTTCCTCCGTTGGAGGAGGGAGGAGAGAAAGAAGATGGATCTCTGTTTGGAAAGAAATTTACAAATCCAGACAGGGCTGTGTCACTTACTAGCAAGAGTATAAGTTTTGTTGTAGGTATATCATTTATGTTGTCAACCTCCCTCGTGGGAAGCTAGATAATGCTGAAGTAACATTGTACACTTGAGATTTTATCAGAGAGCCTTAAAACTTAAATGACATACTAAGACCAGAAAACCAGGCCATTGTCCCCTAGTTTAAGGGGACAATATTCTGCAGTGACTCAGAACATTCAAATTTGGTTTGATAAAAGACTTGTTCAGGTTATTTCATGTAAACCGAAGAGAATAATGGTCAGAATTTTTTTCTTCTTTAGGCTTCATGTGTATATGTAAGAAAGTATGTGGCACGGTTCAGAAACCTGACTTGTCCTGTGAGTATAAGGCTTAAGAAAATAGTAAGAAGAAGCCTGTCAAATGACTTTGTTTCAGAGAAAATATACTATCACACCGAAACATTTTTAAAACTTCAGAACACAACATTGACTGGTTAAGTTTGAAACCCATTGATCGAGATGCTTTTTTCTCTTTTTTTTACCTTTTTCCACCTTAACCCCTCAGTCCTCACTGTCTGAAGAAAGTACTTCGGCTTTCTTTATGGTTCTCCATCTGTCCTTCAGCATCACGTTGGTTCGGTCTTGGAACCCGTAGCGTGAGAGGATTTTCTTCCACTGGCCCTCTCCATACTTTTTCACCCCGGATCTCAGCTTCATGTCTTCCTCCCAGGTCCAGGCTCTCCTTTTCTTACCAGAGGGTCTGTCCGAGGTGCCTGCTTCATTGTCATCTTCGTAGTCGTCGTCGTCGTCTTCTTCTTCTATTTCTTCTTCTTCTTCTTCTTCTTCTTCTTCGATGGTTTCCACATCTTCAGGGACGATGTTTTTGCGTTTCTGCTTGGCCTTTTTCCTTTGAGGGCCCATTTCTTTGCCTGTGTCATCCACAACCTTCTGCTTTCCTTTTCGCCGTTTCATTTGTGTGAGAGAAAAGTAATTCATATCAGACTTGACTAGAAATTTTGGACATGCAGAATCGTCAATGGCGAGTTGGTCAGGATTTTCCTCAGCCTCCCTGACAACTGGAGGTGCCGGGGCAGTATTTTTCACTATTTTGGTAGCTTTCTTGATCAGAAAGCTGGAAGATTTTTCATTTATCACGTGGTGCACGAAAGCTTTGACTTTCCTTATCAGGCAGTCATAGCTGAAGTAGCTAAAGAAAGTATGGTTAGGATCTCTCTTGGCCACTACTCTGAACAGGATCTTTTTCAGAGGCCTATTGCTGTCATTTTCACCAAACACTCTCCTAAAGACTGCCTCTGCCTCTCGGAAACCTTTTTTCTCCAGGCATATTGCTACAGCCTGGATTCTAAGTAAATCATAGATATCTTCAAAACGCACATCTTTTGAGTAGCCCATCCTAACCCACATAGCCAATGCTGACTCCAAGGGAGTACTGACTGTGTTGCCCTCAAAGCGCATGTCTATGCATTTCCCTTTGCAAATTCTTTTTAAGAACTGACATATATGTACAGTTTTTAGCTGAAGGAGCGACCGATTGTGGACCCCACAAGAAACCGCCTCCATGGCAGTGATATTCTGGTTGAATTCCTCCAAGAGGTCATCACAGAAGGCGTGGCAGATATTCATGCATAAATAATCCATCACCCAGCCGGCGATGATAGATCGGACCCGAGTATGGGTCCAGTCCTCTAAGTCCTCAAACAGAGGTAGGCAGGGTCCCAAGGGCCCTCCAAAATCCTCTATCTGAAGAAGCTGGAACCACAGTTCGTCTTCATTCTCCCTGGGTGCCGGGCCGGCTACCCCGTAGTTAAAGTCATCATCCTCATCCAACAAATCCACCACCTCAACTGCCTCATTCTCCACCACCTCCACTATCTGCACATCATCATCATCATCTTTCACCTCCACCACCTCCACCACCTGTACATCATCATCCTCATCCTTCTTCACCTCCACCACCTGTACATCATCATCATCGTCCACCAAGTCCACTACCTCTATCTCCTTCTTCTCCTTCTTCCTCTTTTCCCTCTCCCTCCTCCTCTTCTCCTTTTTGGCCTTCCTCTCTAGGTAGGCATCTACATCTAGGGCTCGAGTAGGCGTTTTCACTGCTGCCTTCCCGGAGGCCCTCCTCCGGACCCCGTGCTCGCGGACCCCGTGCTCCCGGACCCCGTGCTCGCGGACCCCGTGCTCCCGGACCCCGTGCTCGCGGACCCCGTGTTCGCGGACCCCGTGCTCCCGGACCCTGTGCTCCCGCACCCTATTCTGTTGGCGCAGCCTCTGCTCCTGCGGCCTCGGCTCCTGCGGCCTCGGCTCCTGAGGCCTCGGCTCCTGTGGCCTCGGCTCCTGAGGCCTCGGCTCCTGGGCCTGAGCAGGAGGAGCAGCCCCGGGAACTGGGACCACTACGGGCCTCTCCCGGACCACCTCGAGGACCCAAGTGGGGCCGCTCTTCTGCCAGCAGACCACCCCCTGGGGAGGGGGAGGGCCTATCTTTCGACGCAACACCACCCGAACTGGGTTCGGGCCCGGGATCAGCTCCTCTCGAATCACCCCCTGGGCTAAGCGCTGGACTGCCTGCTGAGCCTGCTGAGCCTGCTGAGCCTGCTGAGCCTGCTGAGCCTGCTGAGCCTGCTGAGCCTGCTGCTGCTGCTGCTGCTGCTGCTGCTGCTGCTGCTGCTGTTGTTGTTGAAGTAGTCGCTGCTGCAATCGCCGCTGCTGCCGCTGATAGTGCCGCTGCTGCTGCTGCTGCTGCAGGCGCTGCTGCAGACGCTGCTGCAGGCGCTGCTGCTGGCGCTGCTGCTGCTGCTGCTGCATCTGACGCTGCATCTGGCGATGCTGCTGGCGCTGCTGTTGGCGCTGCAGCTGGCGCTGTTGCTGCTGCAGTAACAGCTGCTGCTGCTGCTGCTGCTGCTGCTGCTGCTGCTGCCGTCGCTGCTGCCGCCGCAGTCGCCGCTCCTCCTGGGCCGGGTCTGGGGCAGCTTTGTTCTGGGTCAAGTCCAGGACTGCGCAAGGTTCGGTCTTCACTTTGACTAGATTAGGCTCCCGAGCTGGGACTGGGGCTGGAGCTGGAACCGAGCCCGGAGTTGCTTTCGGTCGGGCCCCCCCAGGGGCTTGGGCCGGGGCCGGAGCCTGGGCCGGGGCCTGGGCTGCTTTAGGTCGGCCTCCCCCGGGGGCAGGTGCTGGAGCGGGGGCCTGGGCCTGGGTTACTTTGGGCCGGGCCCCACCTGGGGCTGGGGCTGGTGCTGGGGCCGGGGGTGGAGCCATAGCCTGGGTTGCTTTGGGCCGGACCCCACCGGGCGCTGATGCTGGGGCCTGGGGTGGAGGCATGGCCGGAGTCTGGGCCGGGGCCGGGGTTGCTTTGGGCCGGACCCCTCCGGGCGCTGATGCTGGGGCCTGGGGCGGAGCCATGGCCGGAGTCTGGGCCGGGGCCGGGGTTGCTTTGGGTCGGACCCCCCCGGGCGCTGGTGCTGGGGCCGGGGGCGGAGGCATGATCGGAGTCTGGGCCGGAGTCTGGGCCGGAGTCTGGGCCGGAGTCTGGGCCGGAGTCTGGGCCGGAGTCTGGGCCGGGGCCGGGGTTGCTTTGGGTCGGACCCCCCCGGGCGCTGGTGCTGGGGCCTGGGGCGGAGCCATGACCGGAGTCTGGGCCGGGGTTGGTCTGGGCCGGACCCCCCCGGGCGCTGGTGCTGGGGCCGGGGGTGGAGCCATGACCGGAGTCTGGGCAGGAGCTGCTTTGGGTCGAACCCCCCCGGGCGCTGGTGCTGGGGCCGGGGGCGGAGCCATGATCGGAGTCTGGGCCGGAGTCTGGGCCGGGGCCGGGGTTGCTTTGGGCCGGTCCCCCCCGGGCACTGGTGCTGGGGCCGGGGGCGGAGCCATGACCGGAGTCTGGGTCGGGGCTGCTTTGGGCCGGACCCCCCCGGGCGCTGGTGCTGGGGCCGGGGGCGGAGCCATGGCCGGAGTCTGGGCCGGAGTCTGGGCCGGGGCCTGGGCCGGGGCCGGGGCTGCTTTGGGCCGGACCCCCCCGGGCGCTGGTGCTGGGGCCGGGGGTGGAGCCATGACCGGAGTCTGGGCCGGGGTTGCTTTGGGCCGTACCCCCCCGGGCGCTGGTGCTGGGGCCGGGGGCGGAGCCATGACCGGAGTCTGGGCCGGGGCCGGGGTTGCTTTGGGCCGGACCTCCCCAGGCGTTGGTGCTGGGGCCGGGGGCGGAGTCATCGCAGGAGTCTGGGCCGGGGCCGGGGCCTGGGCTGCTTTGGGCCAGACCCCCCCGGGGGCTGGTAGTGGGGCCGGGGGCGGAGTCATCGCCGGAGTCTGGGCTGGGGCTGCTTTGGGCCAGACCCCCTCGGGCGCTGGTGCTGGCGCTGGGGGCGGAGTCATCGCCGGAGTCAGGACCGGGGCCGGGGCCGGGGCTGCTTTGGGCCAGACCCCCCCGGGGGCTGGTACTGGGGCCGGGGGCGGAGTCATCGCCGGAGTCAGGACGGGGCCCTGGGTTGCTTTGGGTCGGAACCCCCCGGGGGCTGGTACTGGAGCCGGGGGCGGAGTCATCGCCGGAGTCAGGACGGGGCCCTGGGTTGCTTTGGGCTGGAACCCCCCGGGGGCTGGTGCCGGGGCCGGGGGCGGAGCCATAGCCGGGGCCAGAACCATGGCCGGAGTCAGGGCAGGGGCCGGAACCATGGTGGGAACCATGGCCGGAGTCAGGGCCGGGGCCGGAACCATGGCCGGAGTCAGGGCCGGGGCCGGGGTTGCTTTGGGCCAGACCCCCCCGGGGGCTGGTAGTGGGGCCGGGGGCGGAGTCATCGCCGGAGTCAGGACTGGGGCCGGGGTTGCTTTAGGCCAGACCCCCCCGGGGGCTAGTACTGGGGCCGGGGGCGGAGTCATCGCCGGAGCCAGGACGGGGCCCTGGGTTGCTTTGGGCTGGAACCCCCCGGGGGCTGGGGCCGGGGCGGGGGCGGAGTCATCGCCGGAGCCAGGACGGGGCCCTGGGTTGCTTTGGGCTGGAACCCCCCGGGGGCTGGGGCCGGGGCCGGGGGCGGAGTCATCGCCGGAGCCAGGACTGGGCCCTGGGTTGCTTTGGGCTGGAACCCCCCGGGGGCTGGGGCCGGGGCCGGGGGCGGAGTCATCGCCGGAGTCAGGACGGGGCCCTGGGTTGCTTTGGGCTGGAACCCCCCGGGGGCTGGTGCCGGGACCGGGGGCGGAGTCATCGTCGGAGTCATCGTCGGAGTCAGGACGGGGGCCGGGTTTGCTTTCGGCCGGAACCCCCCGGGGGCTGGTGCTGGAGCCGGGGGCGGAGTCATCGCCGGAGCCAGGACGGGGGCCTGGGTTGCTTTTAGCTGGAACCCCCCGGGGGCTGGTGCCGGGACCGGGGGCGGAGTCATCGCCGGAGTCAGGACGGGGGCCTGGGTTGCTTTGGGCCGGAACCCCCCGGGGGCCGGGGCTGGGGCCGGGGGCGGAGCCATGGCCGGAGTCAAGGCCGGGGCCGAGGTTGCTTTCGGCCGGAACCCCCCGGGGGCCGATGCGGGGGCCGATGCGGGGGCCGATGCGGGAGCCAATGCGGGAGCCAGGGCCGGAGTCAGAGCCTGGCCTGGGATTGCTTTCAGCCAACCCCCCCCCGGGGGTGGGGCCGGAGCGGGGGCTGGAGCCAGAGCCGGAGTCAGGGCCGGGCCCGGGGTTGTTTTCGGCCAGACCCCCCCGGGGGCTGGGGCCGGGGCCGGAGCCAGGGGTGGGGCCGGGGCCGGGCCCGGGATCGCTTTCGGCCGAACCCCCTCCTGGACTGGGGCGGGGCCCGGGGTCGCTTTCTGTCGCACCCCCCCGGGGGCCGGAGCTAGGGCCGAGGCCAGAGCGGGGGCCGGGGCCAGGCCGAGGGTAGCTTTCGGCCGCCCCCCCCCGGGTGGGGGGGCTGAGATTGGGATCGAGGTTTGGGCCAGGGCCGGGCCGGGGATCGCTTTCGCCCGTATCCCATCCTGGGGTGGGGCGGGGCCCAGGATTCCCTTCTGCAGCATCACCTCCCGGGCTGGGGCGGGGGCCGGGGCCGGGGCGGGGGCGGGGGCGGGGGCCGGGCCGGGCCCGTGCGGGGCCCCGCTCCGGCTTGGGACTGGGGGCAGCCCCGCCTTATGCAGGAGTCCATACCGGACCGGATTGGGGGTCATCTTCGGTTCTGTCGGTTCCATCGCTGCGGCTGGGGTCGGCTTCTGCTGGACCACCTCCCGGACGGGGGCTGGGGCCTGGGCGGCCTTCTCCGGCGCGCTGGCGTTCCCGCTCCACATCCTCCGACCCCACGAACCAAGCAGCGAAGAATTAGACGACCCCAACGTGGGCGCTGTACAGGTGCCTACCTAGAAAGAAAAAAAGGGACCTAAGTCCCTCTAAGATCCCTCCAGAGATTTTAGCATCCTAAGCTTTCCCTACATCGGACTAGCCTGCTAGAGCGCTGGACGGATGCTGCCAGCTCTAGAGACCAATCCTGTTTATTTTGGAGATGCTGTCCCTAGGGACCAGAGAGAGAGACTGCAGCAAACCTTACAGCTGCGTAGTACAGAACTGCGGCAAAAAGAGGGAAAAAAAAAAAAAAAAAAAGGGGCAGAGCAATGATTCTTGGAAAAATGACTACGTTTAGGGATGATGTCTTTTGCTTTATAGAAATTATTTTCTGAACCTATACATTTAAGGGAAAAAATGACATTAGGATGGGAAGAGGGGAAAAAGGGATGACTTACTCAGTATTACCTGAGCACATTTGACACCATTAGTCTGTTCTCCCTTCAGCTCCAAGTCTGAAAATGTCTTGAAAATCCAGCCATTTTTCAAAGGCAAAAAATCCAAGGAATCCACAATCAGCCAGTCAAAGAGCATTTATTAAGTACCTATTATGTGCCAGGCACCGTGCTAATCATTAGAGTTACAAAGGAAGGCAAAACCAAACCCATCAAACCCAAACCCCCAACCCAAAACAACCCTGCACTTAATTAAGGGGGTCCCCATGGAAAGGAGGGAGATAACATACAAATCACTGTGTATAAACAAGCTGTATTTGCAGCTAAAATAGGGGTGTTCTCAGAGGGAAAATATTAAGATTAAGGAGGAATCGCAGAAGATTATGAGGAAAAACTGGTCTACATTAACAAAGAAAAAAATTGGGGGATGGTAGTTTGGTTTTGGTGCAACTGACTTGGTTCAGCCATTCTGGACAGTCATTTGGAGCTGGTTAGGGTGGTTCACCTTGACAATCCCCACTGTCTGGGGGGCTGAGGTTGGTGGATTCCTGGAGCCCGGGGAGAGGAGAGCTTCAGTAGGCTAAGCCAAATTTCTTCAACTGTGGCTGGAAACAATTTGGTAACAGTAAAAAGGATCAAACATGCTGCCAAGATCTAATTCTTGATGTAAAATAAAACAAGCACATCCATCTCATTAGCTTGCAAATGTGCTTTCATCTTTAATAAATGGAAAGATTTTATATGTATATATACATATACATACCAAAGAATTGTTTTAAAATAAAATTTTAGGGTTTCTTATGTTTGTTTTGTATATCTCTTATATACCTGTGTACCCAGGTTCACATACAAATTTCTCTGGGGGGGAGAAGGGGGCAGAAAGGGGCCGCAAATGGAAAAAGTTTAAGAAACAGTAGGGCTAAATAATAAGGGATCCCCATGAAATCCCTAAATCTTGCACCAATAGGGTGAGGGATGAGGAAGACAAACTGGCCGAGATCAGAAATGCTGATCAGTATTGCCATCTGCCCAGCCCTGCTTACCTTCTGTACTTTCAGCCCCAGTAAGATGGGAAGACTGGGTTCTTAAATGAAGAAAAAAAAAGCCATTTGAAACAATGCCCAGAAAGTTACCAAATTATAAGTACCACTTGTCCCATTTATGTCATTACCAGGTCTAGATCTCAAAGACATCAAAGAAAAAAGGGAAAGGATCCTTAGATATGAAAATATTTGGAGCAAGTCTTTTTGTGGTAGCCAAAAATTGGAAAGGAAGGGACTGTCCTCTTATTAGGGAATGATTAAACAAACCGTGGCATATGGATGTCATGGAATATTACTGTACCAGAAGAAATGATGAAGGGGTAGTTTTAGAGACCCCTGGGAAGACGTCTATGAACTGATGTAAATGGAAGAAAGGAGAATCAGGACAATAATCCATACAATCTGATCACAGCATTGTACAGGGCATTCTGAAACTTCTAAGCAGAAAAATGATTTTGAAAGACTCTGCTCAATGCAGTGATAAAGCACAAATGCAGAGGAACGAAGAGGAAACACACACCACCTTCTGTCTGATGACGAACTTAAAATACATTTTCAGTCAGAGCCAATATGGGGATTTTTCTTCCTGGACTACACAGATATTTATCAAAGGATTTGTTCTTCAGGTTTCTATTTCTCTTTACTTAGTGCTGGGAGAGGGTATGTAATAGCAAGGCCAGATTAAGTTTCTAAATGATTGTTAATTTTAGAATTAAGTATCATAATGATGATGATGCAGTTAAGAAAAGAAAAGCTCAGAGAGAATAAAAATTGTTTCTTTTTTTTTTTTTTTTGGTCTTTGTATTTATGGAACATTTCCTGCAGCACAGTAGATATTTAATAATTTTTCAGACAAACAAAAAGCCAGTCATCGTCAGCATTGAGAGTAACATGGATCTCATTTACCATCAAGATACTTACTGGCTGCTGATGCAGATGCTAGGGAGTGAGTGGTGGGAACCCAAAGCAGACTTGGAGACTGGCTCTTCCTTAGTAAAAGACCCAGACACCGGGTCTTTGGAGAATCACATGTTCCAAGACTAGGTAATAACAAGTATTTTCAATTAATATGTCCTTGACAACACTATCACTCTCCATCGAGCAATTATAAAAAACAAACCAATACAATAAAAGTCCCCCATTGACTCTGCCAAAAATTGCTCCTCCCCCGCTCTCTTTCCTTTAAAATTCATTAAATGCTTCCTCTTGGGAATTATCATTGCATTGATCGGAGTTCTAAAATCCTTCAAAGTTGTTTTTCTCTATAATGCTGTGGTCATTGTATAAATTGTTTTCCTGGTTCAATTTGTGTCAGTTCCAAGAGGTCTTCACAGTTTCCTCTGGAACTGTCCACTTCTTAATTTCTTACAGCACAGGAACATCAGACTACATTTGCATCCCACAGTTTGTTTAGCTATTCCCTAATAGGACAGCCTTAATTTCCAATTTCTTGGCCACCACAAAAAGAGACACTAAGTATTTTTTGTATGTGTAGATCCTCTTCCATCTTCTTTAATTTCTTTGGAATATATATAGCTGGGTCAAAGAGTATTCCCAATTTGGTAACTTGCTTTCCAGAATGGCTGAACCAATTCAGTTTCACAACACTGCATTGGTGTACCTGTTTTCCCACAGCCCTTCAGATTATTTTTGCCCATCTGATAGGTGGGAGGTTACTTTAATTTGTATTTCCCTACTTGCTAGTGATTTAGAGAATTTTTTCATACGCTTATTGGCAGCCTGGATTTCATCCATTGAAAACTGCCTGTTGGTAGCCTTTGACCATTAGTCTATTAGGAAATTGTTCTTTGTCATAAATCAGTTCCTTATAAATCTTGGAAATGAGACTCTCATGAATGAAAATTGCTTCAAAGATATTTCTCAATGGCCTGTTTCTCTTCTCCTTTTTACTATATAGGACTTCACCTTTTGAACTTTATATACCCCAAATTGCACATTTTATCCTATATGATTCTATCATTTGGTTTAGTGATGAACTCTTCACCTATCCAGAGACCTCTAATTTATTTATGATGTGACTTTTTATTTTTGATATTTGTCATGTGTCCATTTGTAGCTCATTTGGGGAGATGCGATGATGATCCTAATTTCTGTCAGATCATTTTCTCGTTTACCCAGCAGTTTTTGTCACGTAGTGAATCCTTCCTTCAGTAACTGGGATCTTTGGGTTTATCAAATATTATTCTACTCTGCTTTTTTTGCTTCTATATTTTGTCTACCTAATCTGTGCCACTGATCAACCTTTCCTCTTTTTAAGCAGTACAAAATTTTTTTTTTAGTTGCAAGCCCAATTCGTTGACCTTCTCTTTCTCTATTTTATGCAAGTAGGTCCTCTGGAGATATAAAATTTCCCCTTATTATCACCTTGGTTGCATCCCACACATTTTGGTATGACGTCTCCTTGTTGTCATTCTCTTGGGTGAAGTTATTAATTGTGTCTATGATTTGCTGTTTCACCCATTCATTCTTTAGGATGAGATTATTTAGTTTCTGATGACTTTTTGGTCTATTTTCCCCTGGCTTTTTATTGAATGTCATTTTGATTGCATCATGATCTGAAAAGAATGCATTTACTCTTTCTGCCTTTCTGCATTTGAATCGGAGGTCTTGATGTCCTAATATATGGTCAGTTTTTGTGTAGGTTCCATGAACTGCCGAGAAGAAAGCAGTACAAAATATTTTAATGATGATTGGTTTGTCATACAGTCTAGTGGGTAGATGAAGATTCAAGTTTATAAGTTGGGAGAGACAGTAGGGGTGTCAAAGAGTGCAGAAAGCTCGAGGATGAGCTTGAGAAAAGACCACTGAACCGGGCAATTCAGAACTCACTGGAAACTTTTGAAGGGACGGTTTCAGTTGAATGATGGGGTCAGAAGGCACTCTGGAGAGCGTTAAGAAGAGAGCAAGAGCAGAGGAAGCAGAGGCAGAGATTGTAGAAAGTTGGGCCACAAAAAGGAGGAGAGATGTAGGCTGATAGAGAGCAGGGATGGATGGCACAAGTCAAGTCTTAGTGAGGATGGAGGTGACATGAGCAGGCCTGTAGGCGAGGGGGAAGCAGTCAGTAGAAGGGAGAGATTGAAGATAAGTGAAAGGGGGGATGACGGAGGGGCCAAGCTGCTAGAAAAATGGGATCACCATGGGCGTGGACAGGAGTTTGCTTGGGCAAAGAGAAGGGCCTTTTTTCATGTGAGACAGGTGAAGGATGAAAAAGTGGCAGAAGACATCTGACTCATGTGAGATGAGGAGGAAGGGAGAAGAGGGAGCTCTGAGCAAATGGTTTCACTTTTCCAGTGAATTAGAAGGGGAGGTTCTCAGTTGAGAGGGACAGTGGAGAGGGAGCCCAGAGAGGTTTAGGCAGGGAGGAAAAGGTTTGGAAGAGCTGCTGCAGTGAGCAGGATAGTGAATCTATTGTTCCTGGGGACCCCATTCGGGGTCTTCTTGGCAGAGATAGCGGAGTGGTTTGTCATGTTCTTCTCTAGCTCATTTTATAGAAGAGGAAACTGAAGCAAACAGGGTGAAGTGACTTGCCCAGGGTCTCACAGCTAGTCAGTGAATGAGGCCAGATTTGAATTCTGGAAAAGGAGTCTTCCTGACTCCAGGTCTGACACTGTATCTACACTGCCCCGCTGCTCAGTGAATCTATTAGGGAGGTGTAAAAGGATTGCCAGTGGGGGGCCCAGTTGAGCTTATGTAACTTCAATTTGTAGTGGACCTGGCCAGTGTGATCTCTTGATCTTCTCTAGCTTGGTTCAGCAGCATGTGAGAAGGAGTGAAGGCAGCAGATGGTGGACATATTCAAGGCTGGGGCTTGGCAGGATGAGATCTTTGACAAGAAAGAGGCAAGGAACTCGAGAAGAAGATAGTGTGGAGCTGAGCCGATTCACCCAAGGGCCAAGATGGGGAAGGGAGGAGAGCGGAAGCCCTGCGGGAGTAATGGCCTGGCAAAGGGTTACTTTACAGTTTTAATGCTATTACAATTAAACTATCAAAATGATATTTTATATAATTTGATAAAATAATGACAGAATTAAAAGATCTAGAATATAGAAGAAAATAATAAAATGGGGTAATGATGAATATAGAATAGCACTTCTAGACCTCAAATTAAAATATAAATATAATGCATCAGCCAATGATACCATTTGGTATTGGTTAAAAATAGAGAAATAGATTAGTGGAAGAGACTAAACAAAGGAGAATCAGAAGCAATGTCAATAACCCAGTGCTTGATAAACTGGAAAACATAAATTACTTAGGAAAGAATTCCCTATTCGGTAAGAACTAGAAAGTAGTCTGGCAGAAATTAAATTTAGTCTAATACCTTCATATTCTAGAATACATTCTAAGTGAATGCAAGAATTTTTTTTAAAAAGTTAAACAATTAGAGATATGTTGAATTTTCAGGTTAGGACAAGCTAATATAGTAGTTACTACACTAATTCATAAATTAAACTATAGGATGAATACTAATTAAAAGAATGATAAATTCTTTATGGAATTAGGCAATTACAAAGAAATCTTATATAATGGAAAATAAGAATGCTTCCCATTAAGATACTAAAGACTATGGAAAAAGAGGAATTTATATCTTGTTAATAATTAGGCGCACATGCTCAGCAAATGGGAGATTGAAGAGGATATGACTAAGGCAAATTGGCTACATAGCAGAATGAGTAGGAGAGCAGTAGGTTTTTTTAAAATTTGATTTAAAAAAATAAACAGAATTAAAAAACCCCTAGAAAAATAGAAAAGGAATACAAAACAAAATCAGACAAAACAAAAGAGAAAATTGTCATGTGCCCAGCAGAAGATCAGGGAGAATTCAAAATATGCAGCAACAAATTACCAGATCAAGAAAGTACATTAGCATATTAGTAGAAGAAATTACATTCATGAATGTCCATTTTTCTTTACTTCCTTGTAAATTGTTCTTTTGTTCTCTGCTGCAGCACACCTTATTTACTTTATTCTTTTTCCCTTTTTCATCCCCCCACCATCCCCAAGCAAGCTATAGTTAAGAAAAAAAATATATTTAATGTATACATATGTATATAGAGATACACACACACACACACACACCACATATCTTTCCAATCCCTGCTGACTTTGCTTTAATTCTGCTCCTTAATTTGCCTTGCTGTTACTTAACCTCCCCCCACCTATAAATCCCTCCCTTGTGCTCTTCTTACCCCCTTTGATTCCCCAATCTGCCCATTTCTCCCCTTATTTCTTTATAGATTTTGGAGGGTGCTATACCCTTCATGGTATATATAATGTTGCCTATTAAACCCATTCCCAATGTGAATGGTTTTCAGAACTACGAGCACTCCTCCCTCCTCTAATGCTTCTGTGTCTATTCTTCCTCTGCATTTCATTTGTATAATGTAATTACTATTTTTACCTTAACTCTGCCAATATTTCTTTTAAGCTACCCTATTGTTGATATGAATATTAAACATATAGTGTACATTTCCCATGTCAAAAAAAAAACAACATTTGTCCATGTTGACTTCCTTGAAGTCAAGAAAAGATCAATTGATCTTTGGTATTGACTCATATGTTAAATTTTCTAGTAAGTTCAGGTTTGGTTGGGAGAAAGTCCTGAAAATCTGCAAGTTTGTTGAATGTCCATTTTTTTCCATTCAATATTATGGATAATTTTGCTCGATGTGAAAATTTTGGCTACCGGGCTAGTTCTTTGGTAGATATGATTCCAGGACTTGTGGTCTTTTATTATAGCTGCTGATAAATCCTGTGCAATTCTAATTGTTCTCCGATATATTTGAATTGTTTTTTCTTGTTTCTTGCAAAATTTTCTCTTTGATGTGGGGCTTTCAAAATTTGGCTTTAATATTCCTGTGTGTTTTCCACAAAGGATCTTGTTGAATTAATGATCGTTGGATTTTTTTCCTATTCCTACTTTCTCCTCATGTTCTGTCACTCCAGGACAATTTTCTTAGATTGTTTCCTGCATTATTGTGTCGAGGTTCTTTTTTTGGTCATAATTTTCAGGCCATCCAATTATTCTTATATTTTTTCTTCTTGATCTGTTCTCCAGATCTGTCATTTTTCTTATGTTTCACATTCTGTTCTATTTTCTCATTCTTTTTCATCTGTTTTGTTATTTCTTGGTCTCTCATAGCTTCACTGGCTTTCCCTTGTCAATTCTAATTTTTGATATTTTCATCTTTGAGACTCTGTATCCCCTTTTCTAGTTTGGTAACTTTTTTTCATAATCTTCTTGTTTTTCTTGAATGGTTTTTAGTTTTACTTTTAGTTTTTCCTCAATGTCTCTCATTTGATTTTTAAATTATTTTTTGAGTTCTCTAAATTCTCCCTGGACAGGGAGCCATTTTTGGGGTAAAAACTTTTTTTTTTTTTTACTTCAGTGTCCTCCTCTGGAGACTTCCCTATTTCCATAGTAAATTTCTGTGGTGGTTCATTCATGTGACTGGTTCATTTTTTTTTTAAATAACAGGTGTTTTTGTAAACACCTCTAATTGTGGGGTGTGAGCATGATGCCTCTGGCTTCACCTCAGCTCTTCCCTCTGACCAGGAAATCCAAATCAGAAGCTCCGCACTCCTGCAAGAGCCTACAGCCAGCATCATCCCTGCCCCACTGCCTCTGCACTCCCGGTGTGCTGGTTCCTTTTCACTCAGGACCACACCCTGGCTTTCCTAATAAGCAGAGGTTCCCTCAGTCTTCCAGGACTCAGACCCCAGCTCCTCAGGCTGTCCAGGAAGTGAAAGTTCCTGTCCTTCCTGCTGAAGCTCCATCCACACCCAGCTAGTCCAAGGGGTCCCAGCTTAATGTTTATTGGGAACTAGCTCAGATGTGTTTGCACTTCACATGGGTTAATCCCGACCTGGTGTCTTTCTTCAGATTTTGTTGTACTAGGAGGGCCACTGTTCTGCTCCAAGTCTTCTTGATTTTTCACCAGTCTATGTTCACCCTGAGGCACAAATTTGTTCTATTTGTGGAGGAAATCTGGAGAGCTTGAAATTTACCAGCCTACTCCACCATCTTCCCAGAATCCTCCCCAAGAACTCAATATTTAAGGGCAAATTATTGTTAAAAATTAAAAGAAAAGCAGATCATATGCCTTTCACAGTATACATTATTTATTTTTAACATTAATTTTAAAAAATATTTTACTTCCAAATTCTCTCTCTCATTCCCCCCCCCACTTTGAGAAGGCAAGAAATATATCAATTATACATGTAAAATCATGCAAAACATATTTCCATATTATCTATGTTGCAAAAACACTCACAAGAAACATAACGAAAGTGAAAAAAATATCTATTTCAGTCTATACTCAGAGTTCATCAGTACTCTCTCTGCCAGTGAATAGCATTTTGCATCATGGGTCCTTTGGAATTTTCTTGGATCATCATCTTGGTCAGAGTAGCTTAAACCTTTCACAACCATCCTACTTGTCATTTCTTATAGCACAATAATATTACATAATAAACATACACCCTAACTTGTTCAGCCACCCCACAATTGAAGGGCATCCCTTCAGTTTCCAGTTCTTTGCCACCCCAAAAAGAGCTGCTGTAAATGTTTTGTATGTATAATTCCTGTTCTTTTTTCTTGAACCTCATTGGGATACAGACTTAGTGGTGCTATTACTGGGTCAAAGGTATACACAGTTTTATAGTCCTTTGCTTATTAATTCCAAATTGTTCTACAAAATAGACTAGTTCACATCTCTACAAAAAGTCCTTGCTTTACCCCCCAATTATTTGTCATTTTCCTTTTCTGTCATATTGCCAATCTGGTAGGTGTGAGCTGTATCTCAGAAGTCGTTTTAATGTGCATTTCTCTAATTAGTAGTGATTTAAAGCTTTTTTTATGTAACTATTGAGAATTTTAATTTCTTCTGAAAACTGCCTGTTCATAACCTTTGACCATTTATCAATTGTGAATCACTTATTTTTAAATAATTAAATAAATTATAAATTAAATTATATTTAACTATCTATAATTAAATTATAAAATAAATTAATTATAAATTAAATAATTGAGTTATTTTTAAAAATCTAGTTCAGTTCCCTATATATTTGAGAAATGAAGCTTTTATCATAGAAACTTGATGTAAAAACTTTTCACCAGTTTCCTGCTTTCCTTCTAAATTTGGCTGCATTCTGTAATAACTTTTAAAATTTCAGAATCATCCATTTTACTTCTTGTGATCCTCTCAATATCTTGTTTCATCATAAACTCTTCCTTTATTCTAGATCCGTGTTCCTCTAAGTTACTTATGACAGCACCCTTTATGCCTAGACCATATACCCATTTCGACCTCATTTTGGGTATATGGTGAGAGCTATTGTTCTATTCCTATCCTCTGCCAAAGTGTTTTCCAGTTTTCCCAGAAATTTGTATCCTATAACTACTGCAAGAACTAGGATCTTTGTGTTTATCAAACACTACATTAATGTGGCCATATACTATTGTGTATTATGTGAGTCATCTTTTCCATTGATCCATCACGCTATTTCTTATCCAGTACTAAATTATTTTTAATTTTTCATTTGTAACTTTGTAATAGATATTTGAAATCTGGTACTCTTAATCAGCCTTCGTTCACATATTTTCATTGATTCCCTTGATATTCTTTTTATTCCAGATGAATTTTGG
Source organism: Antechinus flavipes (assembly GCF_016432865.1). Classification (NCBI taxonomy): domain Eukaryota; kingdom Metazoa; phylum Chordata; class Mammalia; order Dasyuromorphia; family Dasyuridae; genus Antechinus; species Antechinus flavipes. The sequence continues at coordinate 40,718,394 of NC_067404.1, read as the reverse complement.
GTTTTTTTCCCCTAACTTTATAAAATAATTCTTTGGCAATTTAATTGATATGGCTCTGAATAAGTAAATTAATTTAGGTAGAATTGTCATTTTTACTACTTTGGCTCAGCCTAGCCATGAGCAATTAATATTTTTTCCAGTTGTTTAAATCTAAATTGCTTTGTGTAAGTTCTGGTTAGCTTTCTGGAGGTCTCAAGACCAGCCTTGGTCTCGGCAGCATAATAACCATGAGAATAGTCAGGAATAAAGTCCAAAATCTTTATTATCTCCTTCACAGTCTGTCTCCTTCACCTGGGGCCAGGCTAACTTTCTGGGGGACCTTCAGATGGGTCTTAAGTCTCAGTGGAGGAATGCAGGCGGCAGAAGAGCCACCAGAGGCTGGTCAAGTCTTCTCTTCCCTGTGGCTGAGTTTGTCCCCAGTTTATATACTCTATTACAATTAAATCAATTCTTCATACTGAGTATAAGCCAATCATATCACTAGGGAACCATTAGTTGCTGTAAGATGAAATCAATCATTCTGAATTAGAGAACTATTAATCACCATGCTAAACTAGAAAACCATTATCTAATCAACCCCACTGGTAACTCAGTTAAGATCAGTTAACACACCTTTCTCCAGAATTTTGGCCCATTACAGCTTTGTGGGAAAATGTCTTACAAATGTTTTTGTATAGTTCCTGGGTTTGTCGTGGCAAGTAGTATTGTAAAATGCTTGCAGTTATTTTGAGTGGAATTTCTCTATCTTTCTGCTAGATTTTATTGGTAATGTATACAAATCTTGATGATTTATGTGGGTTTATTTTATATATTGCAACCTTGTTAGAGTTGTTCATTGTTTCTACTAGTTTTTAGTTGATTTTTAGGGTTCTCTAAGTATACCATCATATCATCTACAGAGAGCGATAATTGTGAACTAGTCTAACTATTCTGGAGAACTATTTGGAATTAATCTTAATGTCTATAAAACTGTGCCTACCTTTGACCCGGTATTACCACTACTAGGTCTGTATCCCAAAGAAATTGAAGAAAAGGAGAAAAGACTTATATGTGTACAACATATTTATAGCAGCTTTTTTGGGGGTGGCAAAGAATTGAAAACTGGGGAATAGCTGAAGCAGTTGGGGTATGATTGTGATCGGAACACTATTGTACTATTAGAAATGATGAATAGGATAGTTTAAGAAAAACCTGGGAAGACATGTGAACCAATGAAAAGCGAAGCAAGCAGAACCAATTGGGAAAGGCTTAGTTACTCTGATCAAGACAAAGATCCAAGACAATTACAAAGAATCCATGATGCAAAATGCTATCTACCTCCAGGGAGAGAGAACTAATGAACTCTGACTGCAAATTAAAGCATTATTTTTTTTTCTATTCTTATTTTTATTTTTGTTTCTGGGGTTCTTTGGCAACATGGCTAATATGGAAATATGTTTTGAGTGATTTCATATCAAATTCCTCACCTTCTCAAGGATCAGGATGGACACAAAGGAGGAAGATAATTGGGAGCTCAAATTTTTTGAAAATTATTTAAAATTTACATGTAATTGAGAAATCCTTAACAACAACAACAAAAAAAGATTTTTGCAACAATATTCATTAGGGAATTTGGCTTGTAGTTTTCATTCTCCATTTTTGTTCTCCCTGGTTTAGATATCAAAACCATCAAAGGTAGGACTCCTTTATCTATTTTTTAAATTGTCTATATAGTACTGGGATTAATTGTGACTTAAATGTTTGATAGAATTCACTTGCAAATCCATATGGTCTTGGGCAATTTTTTCTTAAGGAGTTCATTTATAGCTTGTTCAATTTATTTTTCTAAGATAGGATTATTTATTCTATCTCCTGTTCATCTGGGCAATTTATATTTTTATAATATTCGTCCACTTAACTTAGATTGTTAATTTTACTGGTATATAATACCAGTACCTATCTACCTCCTACCTTTTGTTTTAATAGCATCTTCATTGGTGGGGCATTCACCCTCTAATTTTTGATACTTGCAATTTGGTTTTCTTTTTTAAATTAAACTATTAGTTTATATATGTTATTAATTCAATTTTTTTACTTTCAATTTTATTCATCTCTCCTTTGATTTTCAAGATTTTCATTTTGCTATTTAATTGAGGATGTTTGATTCGTTCTTTTTCTAGTTTTTTTTTTTTTTAGTGTCATGCACAATTCATTGATTTGTTTTATTTTATGCAAGTATGGCTTTAGAGATATAACTTTCCCCATAAGTACTACTTTGATTGAATCCTACAAATTTTGGCATGTCTCATTGTTGTCATTATTTTAAATGAAATTATTTATTTTTCCTATGATTTGTTCTTTGACCCATCCATTCTTTAGGATAAGACTGTTTAGTTTCCTATTAATTGGAAATTAAATCTATGCATACTTGATCTATTTTAAATGTATTTTCTTAAAAATTATATATATATATATATATGTGTGTGTGTGTGTGTGTGTATATATATATATATATATATATATATATATATATATTTTGCTGAGGCAATTGGGGTTAAGTGACTTGCCCAGGGTCACATCGCTAGGCAGTGTTAAGTGTCTGAGACCAGATTTGAACTCAGGTCCTCCTGACTTCAGGGCTGGTGCTCTATCTACTGTGCCTCCTAGCTGCCCCTAAAATTATATTCTTTTCTAAAAAGTGTTCACCTAATATTTCAGCATTTGGTTGTGATGTTTTGATGCCCCTAATACATAGCCAGTTTTGTGAAGGTGTTATTTACAACTGTTCCCATTCAATTGTCTCCATAAGTCTATCATATCTAACTTTTCTAAAATTCTATTCATTTCCTTAATTTCTTTCTTATTTATTTTATGGCTAGATTTATCTAACTCTGAGACAAGAAAGTTGAGGTCCCCCACTAATATAGTTTTACTGTCTATTTCCTCTGCTACATCATTTAACTTTTCCTTTAAAAATTTGGATGATCCACACCCAGAAAAAGTATTAAGGCATCTGAATGCAGATCTAAGCATACTATTTTCACTTTTTAAAAAATTTGTTTTTTCTTTCTTGTAGTTTTTCCCTTTTGTTCTGATTCTTCTTTCACAACATGACTAATATGGAAATATGTATTAGATTGCTTTCTGTCTTGGAGAGGAGGAAGGGAAGAGAGAGAGGGAGAAAAATTTGGAACTCAAAATCTTACAAAAATGAATGTTGAAAACTATCTTTACATATAATTGGAAAAAAAATATAATACAAAAAGGCCAAAAGTTTGGATGTTATGCCATTTGATATATACATGTATAGGACTGATATTGCTTTATTGTGATGCCTTTTAGCAAAATGTAGTTTCCCTGTTTATTTTAATTAGGTCTATTTTTGCTTTTGTTTTGTTTAAGATCATAATTGCTTTTTTACTCCAGCTCAAGCACAATAGATTCTGCTTTAGCCCCTTTTAATTCTGTATATACCTCTGTTTTAAGTGTGTTTCAGGTAAACGATATATTGTTAGATTCTGGTTTCTAGTCTATTAGGCTATCCCCTTCTGTTCTTTGGATGAATTTATCTCATTCACATTTGTGATTACTAAGTGCATTTCTCTCTATCCTATTTTCTTCTATTTATCCTTCTCTCACTCTTTTTTTACCTTGTCCCTCCTCAGGAGTCTGCTGTGCTTCTGACTGCTGCTTCCTTTAATCTGCCTTCTTTTTTTTTATTATCTCCTCCCTTTCTCTTATTTCATTCCCTTCCTACTTTCCTGTTGAGTAAGATACATTTCAATACTCAATTGAGTGTGTATATATGTATTCTTTCTTCTTTGAACCTATTCTTATGACAGGGAGGTTCAGGGTTGCCTACTTCTCACCATTTTCCCTATGTTCTTCCTTGTGCATCTCTTTTATGTGAGATCATTTTCCCCATTCCTCTTCTTCCTTTTGCCTTCTCCCAGTGTGTCCTCTGCCTCATCCATCCTTTTTTTTTTTGATCATCCCAACATTCTCATGCCTTCTGTATATATAGTCCTTCTAAATGTCCTGATAATGATAACATTTTTATGAGTTACATGTATCATCTTCCCATGTAAGAATGTAAAAACTGTAACCTTATTGCATCCCTTATGATATTTCTTTAAAGTTTACCTTTTTATGCTTCCTTTTGGGTCTTGTGTTTAAATGTCAAATTTTCTACTGAGCCCTGGTCTTTTTATTAGGAAGGTTTCAAAGTCTTCTATTTCATTAAATATCCATTTCCCCTCTGAAGGGGAATATTCAGTTTTGCTGGGTTGTTTATTCTTAGTTGTAATTCTAGTTCTTATGTCTTCCAGAATATCATATTCCAAACCCTCCACTCCTTTAATGTGGAAGCTGCTAAATCTTATGTGATCCTGCTTATTAAAGGCCCTTTAATATCTGAATGACTTTTTTCTAGCTGCTTGCGATATCTTTTCTTTCACTTAGGAGCTTTGGAATTCGGCCCTAGGATCTCTTTCAGGAAGTGATCAGTAGATTTTTTTTCCATTTCTATTTCACCCTCTCGTTCTACGATATCAGGGCGGTTTTCTTTTGCAATGTCTTGAAATATGGTACTTAAGTTCTCTTTTTGATCATGGCTTTCAGGCTATTCATTAATCTTAAATCGCCTCTCCCTGATTTGTTCTTCAGAACAGTTGTTTTTCTGTTGAAATATTTCACATTTTCTTTTCTTTTTTCTTTTTTTACTTGATTTTATTGTGTCTTGATGGCCTGGGAAATCAATAACTTCACCTTGTCCAATTCTAATTTTTAAGAATATTTTTTCTCAATGGTATTTTATTTTTCCAAAAGCATGTAAAATAGTTTTCAATATTCATTTTCATAAAACTTTGTGTTCCAAATTTTTCTCCCTTCCTCTCCTCCCCTCTTCCCAAGAGAGCAAGTAAACTGCTATGTTAATTAAGAATTATTTTCATCAGTGAAGCTGTACTTCTTTTACCATTTACTAATTCTGCTTTTTAAGGTGTTTTTTCTTTAGTATTTTTGTGCTTTTTAAAAAAAAAACCAAGTTGTTAATTGTCCTTTAATCATTTTCTTGCATTGCTATAATTTATTTTTCCAATTTTTCCTCTCTCTTATTTCATTTTTAAAGTCACTTTTTAGCTTTTCCAGGAATTGGGCTTGTGAACAATTTACATTTTAATTCCTTTGAGGCTTTGTTTATAGCTGTTTTGATATAGTTGCCTTCTCTAAGTTTGTGTTTGATCTTCCTCGTCATTATGGTACCTTTTTATGGTCAGTTTTTTTGGTTGTTTGCTATTTTTCAATTCATTTCTTGACTTTGAACTTTATGTTAAAGTTGGACTCTATTCTTGGGGAGGGGTAGGACATTGTCCCGAGCTTCAGATTTTTTCAACACTGCTATCTTCAGAGCTAGCTGTGGAGGTTTATAAATTTTTGATATTTCAAAAGTGATATGATCTGGAAAGAGGTGTGGTCACTGCTCTCCTGATCTATGCTCTGGTCCTTACCTAGGTAAAGCCCTTATTTCCTTAGAATCTGTTAGATTAAGATTTATGATTTGCTCCTACAGAATGGCTCACTCCCACAACAAGACCTGAGATAGCAGGTTGTATGAAAATGTTTAATAACAATGAATTCTTAAAAAAAAAGGAAAACATTGACAGTACAGTTCTTATAGCAAAAACACTTAATGCATCCTATGATTAATATAACTAGTACAATACAAAGAGATACATAGACTAGAGAGGGAGAGAAGAAGAATACATCACCGATTCAGGGAAGCACCAACTTTGCAGACCTCAGGCTGGGGAATCCTGGATTACAGCCCTGCAAGTCCCGACTGGTAGAGTCCCAGGCAGAGCATCCTCTCCATGGGGTGAGCTTCCAATTTGGATATTGATGTATCATAACTTAAATAGCCCAGGGAACAAAGGTGGCTAAATGCCAGCAATACTGACTTGACTTTCTTGAGCGAATCCAGGAGGCCAGTCCTGCCAGAGTGTCAAGAGTGAAGTTTTACTCCTGGAGTGTCTACTTCCAGTATATAAACACGTCCTTGGTGGATTTGGCCAGAATCCCCCCAGATGGTATTCTTCAAGCTATATTTGTTCCCAGGGTTATTCAGCAGCTACAAAACATGCGTAAATAATAGTTCATTGTACTCTAATTCCCCCATGGACAAGGAGGGAAGCTGAGGGTCAAGGCCTATAGAATCTTATCCTTATGTCTATATCACTCAGGATCATGAGTAATACTACTCCTCAGGGACTCTGATCCCTTGCAATCCAAAGTACTACAGTTCTTCAAGGCTCCTGACCCATTATGGCTGCAAATGATACTTCTCCTCAGAGCCTCTGATCACTTATGACCCAGGAGCTTCTCTCCACCCAAAAACTGTGATTGTAGCTGAGTGGGGCAGCTAGATGGTGCTGCAGTGGATAGAAAGCTTTAGGCCTGGGGTTGGGAAGACCTGAGTTCAACCTGGCCTCAGTTTCCTCTTCTGAAAAATTAATTGGAAAAGGAAATGGCAAACCACTGTAGAATCTCTGCCGAGAAAATCACAAATGGGGTCTTGAAGAGTCGGACACAAGTGAAAAAAGACTAAACAACAATGGCTGAGTGGAAGGTGGACTGGAGTGCAGAAGGACTTGAGACATGAAGAACTAACAAAAAGATATTGTGGTAGTCCTCCCAGACCTGAGGTGATGAGGGCCTGTACCTGGGCGGTTGTACAGTCAGAATTGAGAAAGGGTCACATGCAAGAGACAAATTCCATAGAACTTTACAACAGATTGGATGTAGGGAAGGCAGGGGTGAGGGGAGAGGGAGGGAAAGTAAGAAGTGACAGATGACACCTAGCCCGTATAACTGTGAGGATGGTGGTGTTCTTGGCGGCAGTGAGAAAGGCAGGAAGAGGGGAGGGCTTGGGAGAAAAAGACAGCGAGTTCAGTTTTGGACATGTTGAGTTGAAAATGTCAATGAGGGATAGATTTCAAGATACGCAATAGGCAATTTCAGAACCCACAAACATGGAAGCCGTGCAACTGTGGGTGATGGCAAGATCCAGGGCATGACCATGTGTGACTGCGGTGAGGTGGAGCAGGAGGTCATGGGCTATGAGCAAGTTGAGGAACTGGGAGTTTAGGGTTTTGGAGGGACTCTCACTATGGATGCTGAAGTCCCTTCATGTGAGGGCAGGGGTTGGAGGAGGAGAGGCACTGTGAGCCAGGCACTAAAATAGTTGAAGAAGGAAGGAGATTCTCCTAGAATTCAGTAGACACCAGTGCCTAGTATCTCGATTGGTCAGTATGGATTGAATGAATCTCATGGAGGAAAGTTTCTGAGAGATGGTGGTCCATACGGGGAGAGCCTGGAAGCGGCAGTGGGGAGAGGGGAGCATTCTGATTTCCTCACCTCCATGAGTGAGTCGGGCTGTGTGAATGAAAGAGTGGAAAGGGAGCCAGGAAGGATGTGTCATCGGAAAGGGAGAGGTTTAAAATAATAGTGGTTATCTATAGCAATGTAAAGTATATTACTTATAGAACAGGCATTCCAGAGAGCACATTAGAAGTGGGTGGTAACGTTAGTGTAAAGTATGAATGGTTGTGGGATTGATGAAGATTTGGGAGAGGGTTTGATGGAATGGGAGCTTGTTAATCACTGAGAAATGAACTCAAGTGTTTTTATCAAACTCAGGGGTTTGCCTCTGCTGGCAAGATTGAAACTGGTGGTGCTGGAGTGGAGGGATACCTATACAGGAGCAGCCTCATTTGAAGCAACTGGTAGAGGTGGAATTGTAAAAGGCCCCAGAGAATCCTGGGATAAAAGGAGATGAAATAGCTGTTACTGGACGGCGAGGGTCTGGGAAACTCTCCTCTTTCTCTGTCAGGCTTAGTATTAATGTCAATATAGTCAATCTAATTGATCTAAAAATGCTTTTGGCTGCTTGGGAAACAACATATATGCTACAGCAGGGGTTTTCAACTTTTCTTGAGGGGGTTTCCATTCAGTGAAACCTACATACCCCTTCTCGGAATCACGTTTTAAAATGTATAAAATAGAAAACATGGGATTATACAAGAAACTAGATATCTTGAAATAAAATTCCTTAACGTTATTGCTTTCTAAGAATATCTCAAATTTGTCATATTTTTAATTTATATACATATGCATGTATATCTTATTTGTGTACTTTTGCATATTGTCTCTCTCCCCTTTCTCCCTCCTCCTTACATTAAGAGAGGATTCCTTCAATCCTTTGAGGTCAGAGACTATTTTTTGTCTTTCATTGTTCCCCTAGCAGTTAGCACAGTGCTTGGCACTTTGTGGGGACTCAAGAAATACTTCCTGACTTGAAATATATATAATTAAAATCTTTTCAAAAAGACCAATGAACCCCAAGTTAAGAAGCCCAGCACAAGGGAGACCTATGTACCTATACTGAAGTTGGTTTATTTATAGATACAACTTCCAACCACCTGTAACAAGGTCGCTTTATCGCCTATTGGGTAAAGCCATCCTTTTTTGCATCTTTTTAACTTTCAGGGACATCAGAAGGCACTAGGTCTTATTTTTCTTTGTGGAATTTTACTAACCTTCCCAGAAGTCCCAAGCGGTATACTTTATGGCAGGGAAAATGATTCTTCCTGACCAAAAAAGGGAAGAAAAACACTGCATTGTAATATTCTATCACTTCTAAAGCACACTCGATTTGCTCATTTTTATTGGGGTGTCCTTGATTGGCTTGATCAGGGACGATATAAGTTTGAAATAACAACAAATGTACCAACCTCAAGAACTCTAGTTGCTAGGCTACCTGGCTCATGTTTATACCATCCTTTTCCTGTTGTATAATTGAGGGCAAAGTCTAATCACCCTGAAGTATGTTTTTCATTTCAAAATGCATTAATTTCATAAAATGCAGGAACTTTTCCTTCTGTCTCTGTAGCTCAGTCTGTAGCACACCGACTTACCTTAATGAATGCCTAATACATGCTTATTAGCATGTGTAACATGGGTCTGTTAACGAATAGACACTGCTACTCAAAGATGCATTCTTAATCCCAGGATTAGATATAGAGTGGCCTGATCTCTGAGGCTATTTGTCAGCCGTCTCATTTTGCAGAGGAGGAACCGAGGTTCACTGAGGTGAAAGACCCTTCCTGAGGTCACATGGATAGTACCAGAATTTAAATTTCAAGCCAGCTCTTCTGACTTCAAATCATATAGGCTGCTCCCTGTATCATTACCCTCTTGGCTCCGTTTCTGACTGTGCAGATAATGTGACAGCTGTAGACAGAGCCAGGGACTTCTACCAGCAACCGGGGCCTTCTCAGCCTGGAGTTCCATCTCGGCCTCCATCATGCCGACACTCTAGTTGCACTGGTGAAGTCCTCCCGAGACCTCCATTTTAGGATGGGAACTCAAGCCGACCAGACTTCATTTCCCTCCCGGCTCCACTTCTTGCTTTCTGGACTCAGGCCACCAAGTAGCCTCAGTCTCAACCTGGAATTTCCCTCAGTGCCTGGGACCTCCTCACCTAGGAACAATCACATGCCTCTGTGGACTTCTCAGAGTGGAACAGCCAGCATCTACCAGGCTGACCCCCGTCTCCCATGGGTGAGTTCCTCCCAGGGCCTCCATTTTGAGGAGGGGACCAGCCCGGCCATCCTTCCTGTCTCTGCTTCTGAGTTTTTGGACTTGAACACCAAACTTCGGATGCAGTCCCACTCTGAAACATCCCTCCACCGTTCCAGCCCCTTTGTCCCACTGGTGAGTTGTTTTCAAGGCTGTCATTTTTGGGAAAGGCCCAGAATGGATAACCATTTCCCTTCTGTCTCTGTTTCTGAATTTCCAGACCTGGATATCACATCTCAGCTGCATTATCACCCTGGAACATCCCTCCACCACTTTGACCCCTTTCTCCCATTGGTGAGTACTACCTTTGGCCTCCATTTGGAACAGGGTCCTAGAGCGGCCAACTTTATTTCTAATCCTGACTCTGTTTCTAACTTTCTGGACATGGACAGCATGCCTCAGTTTCACCTTGGAACAGCCCTTTACCATTCTAGCCTCGTTGTCCCTCCTGGCTCTTCCTCTGAATTTCTGGGATTGAACAGTCAGCGGCAATCTCACTCCAGAACCTTCCTCCCCCATCCCATCCTCCTTCTTCCATCAGCCAGTTCCTCCAGGAGCCTCCATTTATAAGAAGGAACTAGGTCAGCTACCCTTCATTCCATTCCCGGATCTCCATCCCAACTTTTAGACTTGGATAATAATATGTCTGAGCTGCCTTCTTACACCAGAACATCCTTCCATCATGCTACTTTAGCTCTACCATTGGTAAGCTCTTGCCAGGAACTCCATTTTGGGGAGGAACCAAGGCTGGCCAACTTCCACTGTCCTCCTGGCCCTGCTCCTGCCTTTCTGGACTTGGATACTATGCCTCAGCTGAATTTCCATCCTGGAACAGCTCTCCATCATACCATCCCCCATCTCCCTTTAGCAAGTTCCTCTGGGAGCCTCTGTTTGGGGAATGGAAGCAGGCAGGCCCACTTTCATTACCTTCTTGGCTCTGCTTCTCAATTTCTGGATTTGGATACCGTGCCTCAGCTACAGTCTCACCTGTACCCTGGGATACCCCTTTATAATGATAGCTGCCATCTCCCATTGGTGAATCCTTCCAGGGGGCTCCATTATGGGGAGGAGCCCAGGCAGGTCAACCTGCATTCCCTTCCTGGCTACATTCCAGGGCTGTTCAAAAGGAAGATCGCTCAATATACCAACAAAGAGAACAGATATAGCCAGAATTATGCTGGCATATATTTCAAAATAGATGTTCTGAAACTAAAACCGAGGCCGTCCAATGAGACAGCATATCGGTTCCCCAATTAGAATAATACTTTGGGTTTTTTAAACATTTGGCAGGCTTCTGGGAATCCCCAGTGTATCAAACTGTTTCCCCACTTTCTTAAAAAGTTAAGTAATACTGTACCGGAGAGGTCTAGAGAAAACAATATATAGACATTGCCAAATGTCACTGAAATTGTTAACTACCTTCAGGCATTCTACAGCTCTTTGAGTAATCATATGGTACTGGAGTCTTACTCTTCTAAATTGTATCTTATTGCTTGATTTATTTAGGACAGCTCTATTAGCAGGTTAGCTTGTATCACTACAAATTGACATTTATATTCACTCAGTTTGACACACTGCCCCCATTCTCCTGCTATTTTCAAGCCTCTGGAAGACACTAATTTTCACAATTGTGGAAATAAAAAAAAAATTCAGGAGCTTAAGCCTGCCTCCGATTCTTTTTGTCTGTGACAACTTTGCCAAATCTTTAAGGGGATATTCTTGATTAAACAAGGAACTTAAAAATATCCAACATGCAAAATAGACGAGATATTTTGAGAGAAAGGACGTCATCTTCTCAAGACTTTGGCCTGAATGGAATGATCTCATTTGAACACTTTCAAAAGGTACTGATAGCCAACTAATGATTTTCATTGTCAAAATAGTCCCCGAGTTGTTATCTCTCCCTCTTTGTCACATAGCATTAAACATTTTTGAGAAACAGACATATGAGAACAAGGAAAAATGAAGGACACTTGATTGAAAGTAGAAGCGGTCACGGTAACCAGTGTAAGTGATTTCTTGGCTATAATTTGAAAGTCACAGTTTTGTTCACATACTTCACATTTAAGTTCCTTCTGTTGAGATTAGAGTACATTTCTATCCTGATTCATATTCCAAGTAGGATCAATGCCCCTAGACAAAGTTGAAAAGTTGGGCTTTTGTGGTGATCGTTTTAAACCTAAGAAAATACTCTAAGTCAATGTTGAAAAAATTATCCTTGCATATGTTTTGGAAATAAATCACTTCAATAAAAAAGAAAATACTCAAAAACTGTAAACTTGCCACCCATTTTGGGGGGTATCATGCTATATTTTTTGTGATTTGCTACAATTCAAAAAATACTATTATTTATCATTTAGAGTAACACTACACGATAGAGCAACACTGCCACCCTCTTTTAAGTTGGATCTAAAAATTACAGTGAAAGTGATATTCTGGTAGAGAAAAGTGGCCTATGAGAAGCTTCCTAAAGATCAGATCAGTGATCTGGCCAAGTTTTCTTAAGGAATAAAATGAGTTTATACCATAAAACAGAAATAAGGTTAAACACATCTTTGCATTCAGCAATGGAGACTGTGAATGAGAAAACCATGCAGCATGCTATCAATAAGCTATATAACATCATATATATATATTATTTTAAATATCACTTAACAATTAACAGTTAAGAAGGGAAGAAGATAGCAATTCTTCCCTTATTTCAATCACATAGTCAGCCTGTATCTTTAGTAATAAATGGCATGGATGTAACTAGGAATTTAGCCTGGGCATATTTCTTTGAAAAAGCTTTTTTCTACCCCGATGGGGTCCTGATGTTTTTGGAAGCTGGTCAGTAGTGCTGAGACATCTTTTCTTTCCCTCCTCCTTCTACATATTCATATATCCTAATAAACTGTAGATTACAAGACTTGACTATACAGTCAAATTGCATATAGATAGTAAGCTTCCATAGGAAAAAAGTTTAAACATGCCCATCGTATAGACGAGGAAAGTAAGACCTAGAAAGGTGAATCTATTTGCTTCTGGCCACACAGTTCCTAAGTGGGAGCACCCACACTAAAAGGCAGAAGCTCCTAACTCCTATTCTGTCCACCCTTCTTCCTACTATCCTGAACTTGTTCCCTGAAAACATTTTTTTCTTCTAACATGGAAATTTTGTTGTATTAAATTGTTCAAACAAACAGAAAACTCAGATTTCACATATACACAAAATTTCATTGCAGTGATTTTTTTAATAGACCCTTTGTTAAAGGGAAAAAACATGAGTCAGTGACTTGATTCCAAAGTATAATGTATGAGGAAGACCAAGCCGGGACATGAAAGGCCTGGCTAGTCTGTAAGCTCCCTGTGACTATTTTTCATGTGAATAGTGAAAATGTATCTTACCTATCTCTTATCTTACCTATATCTCACATCGTGACTATAAGGATAATTGGATACTGAATGTGAAAATCAGTTAGGGAAAAACGAAACAAAATACCAAACAAGAAAAAAACCAATTAAAAAAACATTAAACCGTGATACCATTTTTTGTATTTAATAGTATTTTTTCCAATTATATGTAAAGTCATTCATTTTTGTAAGATGTCGAGTTCCAATTTTTTTCTCCCAGCAAGCAATGTGATATAAGCTATACATATACAATCATGTTAAATATATTTCCATATTAATCTTGTTGCCTTTAGGCATAGTTTCAAATTGCTTAATTAACAACTCCATTAACAGTGACCAATTCTTTTTTAAATCTAGTTTCAAAAACTACAACTATAACATAACCAATAAATACATTCTCTTACAGACAAAGAGATCAACATAAGTACCTTTAAAGGAATTAAACTTGATACGTACATTTTTGTTAGGACCAATAATTTCTGCCGTACAAGTGCCCAGTATCAATGCAGCTGCTGACATGGGAGTCCCAGAGAGGCAGGAGAAAAGTAGTTATCTGGAGGAGTCAGAGAGATGTAACTATATGGAAAAAAAAATCAGTGATCATTTTTTCCAAACTGGAAAAGTTTCAAGTGTAACCACTTTCAAGGGGTTTTGATGAGCTACCATTTTGATTTCCAAATACACTTCCAAAGCTTAAGAAATGGAAACCAACAGCTTTTTCTGTCATGTATACTGAAAGCATTGTCGTCTACACAGCATTTCCACAAACATACTTTCAACTGTAATGCAAACAAAACAAAATTATCATTAAAACTTCATTGTTTTTCCAAGAAGTTTTTTTCAATAAAGTGTCTGGCAAAAATAAATACACACACACACACACATATCTTAAGCTAAGAAAACCGTTTTAATGTATAAAAAGGTCAGACCCATTTCACAGCATAGTTGTTGCAATAACTTAACACTGCCCTGCCCTTCATGTGGGAGTCATTGCATTTACATATTACAAAAAAGATCATTAGTTCTGTTTGAAAACCTAGAAGAGCAAAATCAATACCACTCTAGAAATTTTAAAAAATAATTTTATACTAATAATTCCAACATTCTAGCTTTGTATCCTAGCTTATTACTATATTTTATAAAAAACATAATCAATACAGAAGTTCCAGTTTTCCTTACTTTAGTGTGGAGTTAGCCAGATAACAAAGATATACAGCACAGCTTGAAGACCTTACTGTCTGGCAGCCTGGAACAATCCTTTCCCATGGTGATTAAATCATAAAAAGACGGGTGGTTCCTTAATGCGTCAAATGTTCTTGAAAGAGCTGGTTGAAAGAAAGTAATTGAAATTTTGGTGAATGTTTAGAAGAATTTTAAGTAGAATAAGCATTTTAACTCTACAAAAGCTGCTACATGCTCAAAAATGTTTCTATTTTATCCATGAAACTAGGATGTAGTTATCTATAGACATATATACATTTTAGATATCAGAAAAGTGTTCTGAAAACCAGCATGTGCCCATTTAAAAATTATTTTTATTATTTGTTATTCAATTTATTGTCTAATTTATTTGTTTTATTCTAGCATCTCCACCAATAGCAAAATCACCAGAGCCTGGTAGGATTTAAACCACAAAAGGGATTCTAGTAAAGATGAACAAGACCTTAGAAATCATTCAGTACAATCCCCTCATTTTACAGAGGAGGAAAATGTGCCATAGAGAGAAGTCATAGCTGATAAATAATGGAGTTAAGACTAGGACCCTGATCTTCTGACTTGGAATCCAATGCACTAAACCAACAAGATTATCATAAGCCTCAAGCTTCTCTCCATTCCAGTCCATGCTCCATTCAGTTGCCAAGGTAATTTTCCAAAAATATAAGTCAGTCCCTTGCCTAATGAGCTCCAGTGGTTCTCTCTTAACTTGCAGAATCAACTATAGTTCTCTGGCATTTAAAGTTCTTCAATACCTTCAAGTCAAGAAGCATTTAATACCATGTGTCAGGTGCTATTTTAAACACTAAGGAGGCAAAAACAGTGATGCTCTTGAGGATCTCAGAAATTAATAAAGGACACAACATGCAAAAAACCATGTGCAAACAAGATACATACAAGACAAATTGGGGATAAATCAACAGAGGGAAGGCTCCATGTTTAAGGACTGGGAAAGGTTTCTTGCCTTCTGCTGGGATTTTAGATGAGACTTGAAGGCCGGGGAAGCCAACAGGCAGAGATGAGGTGGGAGAGAGTTCAAGGTAAGGGGGAAAGTCAATGAAAATGTCTGGAGTCAGGAGATGGGAATGGAACAGTAAGAATGTTATTAATCCAGTGTTAACTGGATCCCAGAGTTCTATGGTGGGGAGGAAGGTGTAAGAAAACTGAGAAGCTAGGAAGGGACCAGTTATGAAAGGTTTTAAAAGCCAACCAAAGGATGTCCTCTGAGAAGAGAGATGGGAAGGGGAAGGCTGTGAAGGGGAAAAGACAAGTGGTTAGAAAAAGGGGGTAGAAAAGGAGGCAAGATGTCTAAGGGAGAGGGTAAGGGAAAGGAGGGAGAAAAAATTTGGAACATAATGTTTTGCAGGAGTGAATGTTGAAAATTATCTATGCATGTACTTTGAAAATAAAAAGCTTTTTTAAAAAAGAAAAGGAGGCAAGAGAGAGACAGAGGGGAAGATGACATTTAGCTTGTGAGTCTGAATGCGAAGATGGTTGTGTCTTCTCCAGCAATAGGGAGACTAGGAAGAGGGGAAGGTTTTGTCAGAGACAGAGAAGGATTTCTGTTGGGCATTTGTAGAGTTTGCAATGCTTATGGAATTTCCAGTTCAAGAAAGCCAAAAGGCTGTTGGTAAATGCAGGCCAGGAACTCAGGAAAGAGACTGGGAGTGGTTACATGGTTCTGGATATCATCTGCATTGGGGTCATCCTGGAAAAGAAGGCCCAGGACAGAGCCTTGGGGGACACTAATGATTAGGACATGACCTGGATGAAGATCCAGCAAAGGAGATTGAAAAAGGGCAGTCAGAGAGGTAGGAGCAGAATTAGGAAAGATCAGCATCCCCAAAACCCAAAAAGTAACAAAGAGAAGGGAGTCCCCTTGCCCTTCCTACCTGCAGTATTCTCACACTTCGCCTCACCTCCATGCACTGGCCCCTTGCTGTTTCTATCTCTCCCTCATCTCTCTGTCTTTTCACTGGCTGTCTTCCACATGTAGAATGTTCTCCTTGCACATCTCTGAATCTCAACAATCCTGGCTCCCTTCAAATCTCAGCTAAAATGCCACCTTCTGTAAGAAGCCTTTTTCATTCTCCTTGATGCTAGTGTCTTCTTAGAGAGAGAATCTCTTGTTTGAATATGGTTATCTCCATCAGAAAGTGAGTTAATATGTATAGAAGGATTGCACTTGGTTAACACATATTGGATTACCTGCCATCTAGGGGAGGGAGTGGAGAGAGAAAAGGAGGGAGAAAAAAATTTGGAACACAAGGTTTGCAAGAGTGAATGTTGAAAATTATCTCTGCATACATTTTGAAAAGAAAAAGCTTTAAACAAGAAAAAAAGAGATTTTCTTGAGAGCACAGTACCTGGCATAAGTAAAAACTTCTTGACTTATACTACAGTCTATTTAATGCCAGTCTATTTTAATCTCTTCTCTGGTCTCTTTTTAGTGCTGCCTTCAAAAATTATTTTTTTTAAAAGTAAGGAGGTATGTGAGAGTGCACAAGGAAAATATTTGTTTCTCTTTGGGTAGGCTAAATCTTAAAATCTTCCCCAAGCCCCGAAAATGTGTTTTAGCTCTAAGGACTAAGGGCCTAACAGATACTTTCTCCTGGAGTCAATAAGACAACTGTAATAACTAATAAAAATCCTAATATCAAAACTTGCGTGTAATCATTGACATTTTATTTTTGACATAACTGACAAATACACTTAGAAAGTTCTGATAACCCCTGTCCCAAGATTACTTCCAGTCTCTCTTTCTTTCTTCCCTTCCTTCCTTTCTCTTTTTCCCCCTTCCCTCCCTGTCTCTACCCCACCCCTCTCTTCACTTCTGAGGTCCAAAGGCTGAAATAGGAATAAAAATGTTAAAATGTAAGTTAATGTAATATAAGTTAAGATGTAAGCCTGACTTTTTGACAATGAGATGATTCAAAGAAATTCCAATATACTTGTGATGGGAGTGCCATCCACATACAGAAAGAGAACTAAGGAGAATGAATGTGGCTCAAAAAAAGTATTTTCGCCTTTGTTATTTGTTTGCTTGGTTTTTTTCCCTCTCTTGTATTTTTCCCCTTTTGATATGATTTTTTTCATGATGAATATGGAAATATATTTAGAAGACTGGCACATGTTTAACAGATATAGGATTGCTTGCTCTCCCGGGGAGGGGAAAGGAGAAGGAAAAAAATTTGGAACACAAGATTTTGCAAAGGTGAATGTTGGAAACTATTTTTGCACGTGTTTGGAAAAATAAAAGACTATTTTAAAAATGTAAGCCTGAGCTCCCAGTGGCCTTAGAATTTCCCCTTCTTTCTTCTGTTAACAAATTTATCTTTCAAATTCCTTTTTCAATGTGTACTCTACCATAACAGGTAACTGTGAACACCATCAGTGTTTGGAAAACTATCTGTGAATAGAGACAAGGATTGTATTCCTTGACCTTCAGAGCTGGAAGGGCATTTAAAATCATCTAATCCAGATGATAAATGAAAATTCAGAGAAAGAGACTCAATGGCTTGCGCAGAGTCTCACATAACTCTTTGGCACCAAATCAGGGACTAAAATTCCAATCTCCTGACTTCGGTATTCTGTTGGAACCACAGTACTATTTACCTGGTATATAAATCATGTAAATCTAAATTTTTCATCTTTATCTCTTTTCTGTCACCAAATGGCATTCCATTATGTGGATATTAAAGCATAGTCAAATTTTTACTTGACTCACTCTAGGCTATGACACAGTCATCATTGAAATAGACCATTTTTTCTGGCTGGGGCAATTGGAGTTAAGTGACTTGCCCTGGATCACACAGCTAGGAAGTAGTAAGCCTCTAAAGCTGTATTTGAACTTAGGTCCTCCTGACTTGAGGGCCAGTGAGCCATCTAGCTGCCCCCTGAAATAGACTTTTAAAAGGACTTATAACCTAATTAGAATCCCTAAAATTTTAGTTATTGAGAACAAACAGCAACTATCAATTTTCTTGATATATAGGTGCTTGAATTCCGAAACCTGCCTTTGAGACTCAAGGCTTCTTGATCTGCAGGGCCCAGTGTGTTATTGTGCTATATGTATCTAGAAGCTTAACCATGGAAATGTGCTTCCTAATTAATAAAAAATTCTTAATGAACCAGCAGCATGAATATTTCTAATTTTAAGAGGTAAGCATATATAACAAAAACAGGCAATAGGAATCAATCACAGCTGCATCACCAAGGTATTTTTTTCTCCCTTAGCAACCAAGAAATCATACTAGTTACTATTAAATACCAGACAGCAAAGAATGCTAGGATGATGAGGATAGCAATGCCTTAGTTATCTGATTGTAGATAACAAAAGGCAAAATGAGGCACATGCTTCTTTGGATTTTTTTGGGAGCCAGACACATAAAGACTTTTAATCATAGAGTGAATGGCAACAATACCCAAGTTGGCTATTTCAAGGGCAGCATTAGCACATGAGATCAAAACAGAAAGACTGGTTTCCTGTTCCTCAGATTCCACTGTAACTTGAGTAAAGAATAAATAATTTCTTGTTTAGGAAAGCAAGAACTTAATAGAATAAAAATATCAAATGAGAAGCGAAGACTCAAATTCCAAAATCTTTTTTAATGGAATATAGTCTTACATCTATTGGCAGTTTCATCTTCCTTTTCTGATAAACTCATATAAGAACAATCTAGAAAAAGCAGAAGCAGGTGAGTAACTAACTCACCTAGAGCCAGATTTCTTCTCTTAAAATATTCTAAGTAATAATAAAGGTTTGACAAAAAAATCACATGACAAATAGCATACTGCTAATTCTAGGCCTTTCAAAAGCTTTTATGTTCTATGTTCATTTCCTTTATTTTATGATATATTTTATTTTCAGAATCACAATCTACTTTGTTCCCTTATTAAAAAGAGACAAGTTTTGGTCAGGGCAATTATGAGCCAGAAATCTAGAAAAGATTTTTTTCATTGATAGGAGAAAACTCTGAAGTGGAAGCAAAAGAAAATAATTTCGTTTATTCTTCTAGTTGGCAACGCACACATATAATTCTTAATTATTTCAAGACAACTTTTTTTTTACTTAATAGAATTTTATTTTTTTCCAATTACATGTAAAGATAGTTTTCAACATTCACTTTTGTAAGATTTTGAATTCTGAATTTTTCTCCCTTCCTTCCTTCCTTCCCCTCTCTCCCAGAAAGCAAGCAATCTGAAATAGGTTATACATGTACAAACATGTTAAAATATTTCCATATTAATCATGTTATGAAAGAAAAAATCAGAAAAAATGGAAAAACCACAAGAAATAACAAAAAAAGTGAAAACAGGGGCAGCTAGACAGTATAGTGGATAGAACACTGGTCCTGAAGCCAGTAGGACCTGAGTTTAAATGTGACCTCAGACACTTAACACTTATTACTCATGTGACCCTGGGCAAGTTAACTGCCTCATCCTTCCCCCCCCCAATTAAAAAAGTTTAAACAATATGCTGCAATCTCTATTCAGTCTCCATAGTTCTTTCTCTAGATTGGCTAGCATTTTCCATCAAAAGTCAAAACTTGTTAAACTCCCAGCTTCAACCCTTGCAGTGGGGGACAGAAATTTTCATCCAGATACCTTAGTTTCTTACTGAAATGGTTTCTTATGTTTCCTATATTGCAAGTTGCCTTATCTGTATATAGTTGAACTTCATCATAGGGTTCATATTAGAAAAATTTGGATTTATTAAGAGTAAAATTGTAAAAAGCTAATATGGCAAAAACTTGACTTACAAAACTAATGTATGAAAGTAGAACTTAGTGATATATGCTTAACACCAGCATTAAAGTGTTCCAAAGTAGGTAAAGACTCACAAAGCGTCTTCACTTAAACACAGAGTTTACATTGGCATTTAGCACTAATTTGGGGGACGAAAAGAAGCATACTTGTATTTATTATATAGCATAGTAGATTATAATTTGCATACATGGTGAATATCATCCTCACTGTGTAGAATTAAAATGTTTTGGGAAATTTTTTGGCGCCCTTGAGACAAAGGCAAAGAGAGGGAAGAAATGATTCTCTCATTTTATCACCCTTGAATGGAACAGTCAAGGCATCCAACAAGTGGAACAAGTATTTTCCCACACTGCTAGGCTTTTAACAATCACAACTTCAACCTTACAGGATTAGAGACTGAAGTTTAAAGGGTCTTCAGAGGCCATCTGGTCTAGAGTCTTTTCCTTTAACAGTTGAGGAAACTGTAAGAAATGACTTCTCAGAGACACTCAGATAGAAATCATCAGAGATGAGATCTGAATCCATGTGTTTTCAGGATAAGAAAAATATGTTAAAACTCAAGTATCCTTCTAAGAAATATTGAAAACAAAATCAGTTAAGAATTAAAATAAATTAATCAAAAATCAGTTAAAAGAGCTAAGTTGGTCCAATTCCCAACTTGCTGTTTTTGGTCTCTAAGCTTAAAGTCCAATTTGACTTTTAAGAGCTATTATTTGACCATCATTAAGGTTCTATTGAAGAAGTAAATAATATTGCATTGCAGAGCACAGAATCCAAGTTTTGAGGTACAGTGGTCTTAAGTTATTTTCACAATTTTTAAACACAAATGTTACTTACTATTGAGAATTACCAGAGCACCAGCAAGGAATGCTGATGAAAGTAGAACTTGTTTGTATTTGAATTCAAAACCAGACTTAAAAACAGAGATAAAAACATTAGTTTGTAAAGGGAATACTTTGGGGACCATTTTTTTCCAAAATCAAATCAAATAAGGTCTTAAAAGCCCAACAAGAAAGTCTTCAGAACTCTTCATTCTTTTTTTAATTTTATTTTTAATTTTTTATAAATTTTTTTATTTTTAAATTGTATGCACGGATAATTTGACAACATTGACCCTTGCATAGCCTTGTGTTTCTAATTTTCTCCTTCTTCCCCCCACTCCCTCCCCTAGATGGCAAGCAATTCAATATATGTTAAACATGTTAAAATATGTTAAATCCAATATGTATAAACATATTTATACAATTCTTTTGCTGCACAAGAGAAATCAGTTAAAAAAAGAAAGTAAATGAGTAAGAAAATAACAGTTGCAAGCGAGAGTGAAAATGTTATGTTGTGATCCGCATTCAGTTTCTACAATCCTCTCTCAAGGTGTAGATGGCTCTCTTCATCACAAAATCACTGGAACTGGTCTCAATCATCTCATTGTTGGAAAGAGTCACATTCATCAGAATTCATCATTCATCATCATATAATATTGATGTTGCCTTGTATAATGATCTCCTCATTCTGTTCATTTCACTTAGCATCAGTTCATCTAAGTCTCTCCAGGCCTCTCTAAACTCATCCTCCTGATCATTTCTTATAGAATAATATTTCATAACATTCATATACTATAACTTATTCAGCTTTTCTCCAACTGACGGGCATCCACTCTGTTTTCAGTTTCTTGACACTACAAAAAGGGCTGCCCCAAACATTTTTGCACATATGGGTCCCTTTCCTTCCTTTAGGATCTCTTTAGGGCCTATAGGCCCTATATAAACACTGCTGGGTCAAAGGGTATGCACAGTTTGATAATTTTTTGAACATAGTTTCAAATTGCTCTCCAGGATGGTTGGATCTGTTCACACTTCCACCAACAATGTATCAGTGTCCCAGTTTTCCCACATCCTCTCCAACATTGGTCATTATCTTTTCCTGTTATCTTAGCCAATCTGAGAGGTGTGTAGTGGTATCTCAGATTTGCCTTAATTTGTATTTCTCTGATTAATAGTGATTTAGAGCATTATTTATTTATTTAGAGAAATAGTTTTAATTTCTTCATCTGAAAATTGTTCATATCCTTTGACCACTTATCAATTAGAGAATGGCTTGGATTCTTATAAATTTGAGTCAATTCTCTATATATTTCAGAAATGAGGTCTTTATCAGAACCCTTAAATGTAAAAATGATTTCCCAATTTATTGTTTCCCTTCTGATCTTGTCTGCATTAATTTTGCTTGTACAAAAACTTTTTAACTTAATATAATCAAAATTATCTATCTGGTATTCAATTATGAGTTCCAGTTCTTTGAACACAAATTCCTTCCTTCACAGATCTGAGAGGTAAACTATCCTACGTCCTTCTAATTTGCTTATAATATTACTCTTTATGTCTAAATCATGAACCCATTTAGATCTTATCTTGTTATGTGGTTTTAGGTGTGGGTCGAGTCCTAATTTCTTCCATACTAATTTCCAATTTTCCCAGCAGTTTTTGTCAAACAGTGAGAACTCTTAATTTTTTAAGATATAATTTTGATATCGGTGCGCCCTCTACTGTCGCAGCCGGCAATCCCTTCATAACAGTTACATGATCTTTGAGAAATGTGGCCTTCAAACTTTATCAGCCTACAACAAGCCTCTTCGGATTTAGCTAGAACTTCGGTGGGCAGGAACCTTCACACCTTAAAAGCTAATAACTTTATAGTGAGTTTCAAGACCCACTATATCGTCTTCTGGACCCTAAGTTTCGATATAATTCAACAGTCGTTTGCTGTCAGGTTTCTCCTCAAAAATTTTCCCTCTCCCTCCCTTGTGGCTGCTGTCTCGGTCGCCCAGTAGTGGGTCTTATCTCCTTCTCTGGCTAAGCCTCGCAGTCCTCCTCTCTATAATCCCCCGGGTTTTATTTATTTATTGTGTGTGCATGCGCGCTCGAGGCTGTCTCTCTGACTCGGTCTCTTGCCTCGGAATTCTATCAGTTTCCTCTATCCCTCCCCATCAGCCCCGGGGTGCTGGACAGCGACTGCCATATCGGGTTTATTTCTATACTTGAGTCCCATTCAGGAAAGCCGGCTCAGAAGGGTGACCCCGCCCCCTCGCTGCTCATCCCTCTGAGCCGGTCCCTCCGCCTTTCTCCCAGGATGTCCACGAGTTTCTCCGGAACTCCCGGCCCGAGTTCCGTATCCCTTACGCCGCACTGCGGCGGAGGCAGTATGGGCTAGAACGAAAAGGCCAAATTACACGACCATAACTCCCGCAGAGGAAGAACTGCGGCAAGATCTAAGGCAGCGGAAGCGGAAACGGAAACGAAAAGGAAGCGACCGCAGCTGCTCCTTCTTCGCTAGGCCAATCAGAGGAGGAGCCGAGTGGCGCGGATAGATTACGTCACAACCATGGCGGCGAGAGGGAAATTCAAGCCAAGATAACGGCTCTGTGCGGCCCGGGATAGTAAAGTGAGGACAGCGTAACTACTGGAAAGGGGGAGAAGTGACCCCCACTGTCCAAGCCGATGTCGTTTATTTAAGGGGGTTGTGGTGGCGGGGTCTCGCGTCCAGGAGGCAGGACCGGCCGCGGGAGCGCGCAAGTTGGCGGTCACCTTCAGAGCCCAGACTTGGATGCTTGCTACCTTCCGAATCCACGTGACCAGCCGCGTTTTTGATTGGCTACTGGCTGGTCTGCGCAAGGGCTTTGGAGGAGCGACGTGGAGATGGTGGCAAGTGTCTGAGTGGACTGGGAAAAGTTCTCAGAAGCCACCCAGAACTCTGGGTTCTCTTAAGCATCCGATCTTTTGACAGGGGAAACGGTTGTCTTAGTCCTAGGATGTTTAAGTGGGGAACCTTTAAGGGGTCTGTGAAGTTGGATGAGAAGACAATGACATCTTTATTTTCACTAATTTCTAACTGAAATTTAACATTTCTTTGATTTAAAAATAGAATTCTGAGGAGGTCCATAGACTTCACTAGGCTGACTGCCAAAAGGGTCTAGGCCACAATAAATGTTTCAAACCTCTCGTTTACTCAAACTTCTCTTTATTTAGTCAGAGAGAAAATTGAGCTCTCAGCCCAACTCCTCATTTGTCCCAGAAAAAACTGAGCCCTTAATCTTGAAGAGAAAGGGAGTAGATTTGCCCAGAATCTTGCAGCACATCACCAGAAAAGTGTGCAAAGAGCCAGGTCAACAGTGTTCAAACAAAATGTAGTTACTCAGGGACCATTTTAAAAGATAGAGGAAGCAAAATACAGCACTCGGTAGGTGACTACTACTGGTTAATAATCACATCCATTAGGAACAGGCATTATTTAACTTTTTTTTTTTTAAACCAAAAGTGAAATTTCTAAATTTGTAGGTGATGCGAAAGTCTTCTGTGAAGTGTAACATCAAGCCAATGCCATTCTTCGCTGTTTTCTGAGAGATCTGCTGTTTCCTTAAAGGGGAACATAACACTACTACTATTACTATTACAGCTACTGCTACAACTACTATTATTACTCTGTAAAATTTTTAAAAACATAGGCTCCAAATTATATATATGGTTAAAAAATGCTACTTGAGGGCACCAGCCCCGAATATTAGAAGGTTTTACTAACAGTTAATGTTAACTGTGCATTCACTGGCCATATATGAATGAAACTTTCAAATATTTAACCTATTGGATACTTCTATTGGAACATCTGAGTTGTCTCAAATTCAAACTATCCAAAAATGGGCTTATTATCTTTCCCGCAAACTTACTCCTTCTGATAGCACTTTTTCCATTCAGGCACTATCAGATTTCAGTACCCTAAATTCATGCTTCACTCACCTCTCATTGAATCTATTATCAAGACCAGTTGATTCTGCCTCTGCAATCTCTTTCCCATACATCTTTTTCTCTCTATCTTCCCATCACTCTAGTTTAGGCTCACATACCTTGGCCTATTATTATGGTCTCTTTACTTTAAAAACTAAGTTTTCATTGGATCTGTATCTTTTGTTTTTGCTCTCTGAACTGATTACTATTTTTATGGCATTGTGGTCTATAAAGGATTTGTTTGCTACTTCTGACTTTTTACATGTGTTTGCAATATCTTCATGCCCAACACATATTTAGTTTTGGTAAAATTTTCCATATGATATTGAAACATATGTATATTCTTGAGCAGTCTTGTTTAGATGATACCATAAGTCTTTAAGCTTTAGTTTATCCAACATTTTTTTTCAATTCTATATTGTCCCTTTTATTTATCTTTCTGTTGGATTTATCCCAAACTGAGAGAAGGATATTGAGATCTGTCATTTTTGTGGGGAGGCAGATGTAGTACAGTGAATGGATACTGTACAAAATCATCTGCCATTCTTTATCTTATGTTTGTGTTATAATTGTGTTTCGCTCCAGCTGCCATGTGTTTCTTTCAGGCCTCCTTCCCCCATTGCTCATCTTGTTCTTTTTTCTTTCCTTTATCTAATTATTTAATTCTTCCTTTTTTCCTCTCATTTAAGTAGTCAACTAAAATTCTCCTTTCCTCATCCTCTTTATTTTGTGTGGTTCATTGTTTTTTTTTTTTAAATTCATTGTGTCTTTTTCCATCATTATCTTCATTATTTATCTTATATTTCTGTTTGTCCTAGACTTTTATTCTTTGATTCCTGATCCTTATACTTCTTTAGTCTTTATATTTCTTGTGGACTTAAAGCTTTTAAGATACTTATTTTGAATGCCCTCTTCTAAATAGTTTTTTCATGTTATTGTCATATAGATCTTGTCCACTGAACCCCTTTTTCTTTCGCAAATCGAGGGGTTGTCCATCAATAGGGAAATAGCTGAATTTGTCATTTTTTGCCATCACTAAAAACCTACCGTAAATATTTCTGTACTTTCTTTTTGGTTTTTATCTCTTTGAGAACCAGATTTAGTAATAATACATAGGAATTGTATATAATGATGCAATACTAATGTGATATAAGAAATTATGATCAAAATGCTCTTAAAAGAATCTGAAATGACTTCTAGGAATGTTGTATAATGATCAACAGTGAATGACTTAATTGTTCTCAGCAATACAGTGATTCAAAACAGTTCTGAAGGATTTAGGATGAAAAATGTTTTCCATTTCCACAGAAAGAATTGATTGAAGTACATATTTTTTTCTTTATTGTCTTTTTTGGTCTTTTGGTGTTTGTATTTTTTCCACAACACAACTAACACAGAAATAAGCTTTTCTTGACTGAACATGATAAACTCTATCAAATTGCTTGCCTTCTCAATAAGGGGAGGGAGGGAAGGTAGGAAGGAAGGGACAGAAATTGCAACTCAAATTTTTTAAAGGAATGTTGAAAATGTTTTTTACATGTAATTGGGGGAATAATAAAATCTTAAGTTAAAAAAAAGAAAGAAATATCAGTTCCTACAGGTGATAGAATTGCTGTTGTCCCATGGTAGGAATTTTCCTATGTTCCTGATTATGCAGTTCACCTTTACTTTCCCAAAGATTATCTTTTTCCCAATTTGCCATGCAATCTCTTGGGTCCATACTTTCCCCCTCTTCTGAATAGCACTTTTTCCCAATAGTTCTTATTTCCTTTTTCCTGGAGCAAGATGAGTATCTAAGTACTAAGTATTACAGATTATATCCATTGTAAGGTCCTGAACTCCTTTTACAGAATATCACTCTTCCCCTATCAGAAGTTTCCTCCATGATGCCTACTACCCACAATGAAACTAGATTTCCCTTTCCCCAATTCAATCCCTCCCTCTGTCTCCTCACCCATTCTCCTGTAACCACTCTTCTTCCCAAGAAACTACCGGATTTTTTCTCCTTCATTGTTGATCTTAAGGTCCATAACATATTCCCCTCTAACTTCTTTCTGTCTCCTTCTCTTTTAGGTATCTTCCCTTTCTATATTTTAGTCCCACAAAACATTGAATCATCTATAGGCAGGGTGTTGTGATGTTTCAGGTCTATTTTGCCACCATCATTTCTGTTTGTTTTCTGTTTTTACCTTGTCTCCTTGTGTACTTTTAGAAAGGAATCTCTTGAGGATCTTGTTATTTTGTTGTCCTTAGTTTTAGTTTGTCTTTCTTTGATTTATGTTTGAAAAGTTAATAAATTGTTCACTTTTTTTTTTTCTAGAAATGCTTTGAACACCACTTTTGAATAGCCCATCTTTTTTCATTAATGGGTAGGTTCTGGTTTGCATGGTACATCAGATTGGATTGCATCTTGAGGTGCTTTGTTCTTTGGAACACATTATTCTATTACTTTCTGTGGTTTCTGATGGCTAGAGGGTAAACTTCCTCAAATTTATTATTTGTCATTAACATTTTTATACTTAACCATCTATATTTAGCTTCTATGATTCTTTGGGGGGAAGCAATTTGTGGATTTTTTTCAATTGGCACTTTATTTTCTGGGTGCAGAAGTTCTGGGCACTTTTCTTATGTTATTTCTTTCATTATAGTGGTCAGGTTTTTTGACTTATTTTTTTTCAGAGCCCTCTAGTTCTTAAATTGTCTGTACATATCCTGTTATCAATATGAATGTTTTGGTTGCATGGAGAACGTTCTTTCTTTTAATGTTATTGCATTCCCAATCACTTATTCTTATTTTTGTTTCTTTGCTGAGACTTAATGCCACGAATGAAAGTTTTTCTATTCTACTAATTATTTCTTCTGTGCAGGCCATAAATCTGCTTTTACAATGTCTATTTCCTTTTTAAATCATTCAGGAACATCCTTTTTGGTTCCATACTCTCATAGAAATCTACAGGTTCCTCTATCTCATTAGATGCTGATTGATTTTCCTTTGTCTTGCAATATTCATAGATGTTTGGATTCTGTTAGTTGATCCAGGGACCATATTCCCTTTTGTTATCAATAATATCTTTCCTGTTGATTCATCTAGTTTTTTTTCTCCTAATGCCTTCTGTAATTTGTCTTTTCCCTTTATTTTCCCATATTGGTCACTCTTTCCCTTTCACAACCATTTCCCTGGACTCTTGGCAAAGCCATGTCAGCATCCTTCCCTCTTGGAAAACTCACATTTCATTGGCCCCAGTCTCTACCCCAGATGACTTCTAGGGAAACAGACTTAGCCCCAGACAAGATGCTAGGCACTTTCCCTCAGGCTTAATGGAATGCTATACAGCCATACACACATGTGTCCTGACTTAGTTCACTCTATTCCTCAGTTTTTTGAGCTCTTTTGTAGCACAATGCTACCACTCAAAAAACTATCCCATTAGGACAAGGTTTTCTACATTTTGCTTTTCTGTAACTCTAAGAGAGTTAGAAGAGAGAAAGATATTTGAACTCTGTTATAAATTCTTGAATTGGTTTGTGCAGCTCTACTACACTGAAATGAAGTGAGACAGGAGTTGTTAAGTGAGCATGTTGTTCATTGAGTTTTTGCCTTGAGTTCTTGGTGTCCTGGACCCTAGAGATAACTAAAATTACTTTGTTTCTTGTGCATATTCCTAATTTTGGAGCAGTTTGAGAAAAGATTTTTATCTTCTTGATCATATGACCTCGAAGTCTTACTATGTTCTCTTAACAGGCCTTTTGACCTTTTTATTCTTTCCCCAATTCAATCCATTTTTCTCTGTTCTTTAGTGATCTCATTAATGCCGTTGGATTAAATTATCATGTCTTCCAGATCTCCATAATCTAGCTTAATCTTTCTCCCCAGCAAGAATTCCTGTCAGCATTTAAAAGTCAGCATGTTTAAGTTAAAACTTATCCCCTTTACCCTGCTCTCCCCCAAGCCCACCACTTCTCCAAACTCCCTTGTTTCTGTTGAGGGCGCTACCAACTTCTTACTTCTTCGATTCTTCACTCAGCACCAAAATAATACACCTAATGCACAATATGATCACATCACTGTTCTATGCAAGAAGCTTCTGTGTTTCCCTATTATCTCTAGATTAAAATCAGTCCAGCACTTATATTGCTCTATAATCGAGCTCCAAATTTCCTTTTCAGTCTTTATCATAATATTTCAATTTGATTTGAGATTTAGGGAAGAGAAACACAGCTCACATTCACAGGGACCTCCAGTATAATTTATTAATATCAAAACAAAAGGTGCAACAAAAATTTGGATCGGTTTGTGACATGGTCACTTAGGCCTCTTTTTCTGAGTGAAGACATGTCACAGCACATATGAGGTCCAACCAAAAGTTAGGCAGCTCTGCTAGGACTGCAGACTGACTTGAGTAGTTCCTGTGTATTGGACCTTATATTATTTTATACTCAAGAGTGCTACTCATTACAAATGCATCAGTCCAAGGTAAACAGACATCAAGAGCCTTTGTACATACGGATCACATGTAAGTATGGGATTCAAAAGGAGATTGATGTATTTCTTTATTGATCACTGGTTACTCTCAAGGATTCATCAATCCTGGTTGCTTTTGTTTATGTATCTATCTCCTCCTTCTGAAGGAAGGGGCCTGATGAGCCTTCTTTATGCACTCCTCTTCACACACTCCTTGTTCTTTTAAAATTTTTATTTTGTTAAACATTCCCCAGTTAAATATTTTTTCAATTTAACTTTCATTAAAAAATTTAATTCCAAATTCTCTCCCTCTCACTCCTCCCTACCCTTTTGGAAGGCAAGAAATACGATATTGAATATATGTGTGAAGTCTTGAAAAACATATTTCCTTATTAGCAATGTTGCAAAAGAAAACACACACACAAATAAAGAAAATAAAAAATATGCTTCAATATGCACTCAGAGTTCATCAGTTCTCTTTCTGTAGATGGATAGCATTTTTTATCTTGGATCATTTGGAATTATCCTAAATCATTGCCTTGATCAGAGTAGCTAAGTCTTTCACAGTTGATCATCATTACAATATTGTTATTATTACACATACACCATATTCTAATCAAACCAGCCTATTGGGTTCCCTAAACTTTATATTCTGTCTCTCACCTTTGTGCTTCTGTTTTCTTTCTTGGTCTGCATCTCAAAATCTTCATCTTCCTTCATTTGAGCTGAGGCTCAATTCCCACCTCCCTAGTGAATCACAAAGTTGGCATATGATGTCAATATATGAATCCAGATATTCTTGGGCCTGTATCAAGTAATTTAATCTCATTCGTTAGTTCAGATTGTCTTGTATTTACTTATATATACAAGTTTGTAATGAGAGCCCTTTCCATTCCCCCTGTATCTGCCTGCTGACATGAAAACCCCAATATTGAAAACCCTTGTTTCAGCATTAAATATATAAATTATTCTATTAGTTTAAAACCCTAGAGTAAAGCATTGAAAAATAAAAAGAATTAAAGATTATAAAGCAATATCTGAAGCACTTTGGTATAGTAAAGGTAAAGAAAGCCTCTCTGTTATTCCTTACTTATCTATTTTATCTTACTCCCCAAATACTCCCATCCTTTCACATTCCAAGGAACCATGCATATGACTCCCAAGTTAGAAGAGCAATAGTCTAAGTCACAATATAAGAGAAAAAAAAACCTGATCTTTGCTTTTTGCTATTATCATGAATTATTTTAATATTGCAGGTCCAATTGGAGAGAAGCTTCCTCTTTAGCAATCCCAAGCTAATTTCCTTCCAGAGAGGAGTCCAGCTCACTAAAGTTAATACCATAGGGTTGAATGTATGGGTTGCTGAGTATGAAAGTAGGACTCATTAGAATGTTGGTTGGAGCGGCAGAATCCTATATGGCAATCTCAAGTTTTTTCCCCTTCTTAGAGAAGTCCAAATGACATGGTAGAGCTATGCATCTGGAAGACTTTAAGATATAGGGCAGAGGTAGAGCTCACTGGAGAGGGAAGAAAACAATGTCTTTTGCTAATAAGCTACTGTGAATCCTTTATGTATTGATTTTCTGAATTTTCTGTGGATTGGAATCCAAGCTGTTCTGGGTCTGATATGTGTTGTTATCTTGAATGCTTGTATGGGAGCTCGTTAATCTTACCTACATTTCCACAGATATAGCTGTGAATTAAATTCAAGCTATATTCTGGGATTTCTCATAATCAGCTCTATGTAGGAGTAGCATGAACCAAAGAGAGGATGATTCTTTAGGGTAACCTCCCAATTGAATGCAATATATTTAAATCCTGAGTTTGAGGTGCTAAGCCAGAGATTAAAATTACAACAAAAAAGGAAGCGTGAAATTATATTTCCCTAAAGATTTTAACTGATAATAGAAAGAGAACTGACTATGGAATCAGAAGATCTGGGCAACTCCTTTTTTTTCTCTATGCCTCAGTTTCTTCATTTATAAAATTGAACTAAATAGCCTTTCAGTCCCCTTCTAACTCTAGTTCTATATAGTCAATAAGCATTTATTAAGGTCCTACCATGTATCAGGCTAAGACAGTCTCTGCCCTCAAGGAACTCACATTTTAATATGAGAGACAACAAACAAGCAGATATGTAAAGACAAGCTATATAGAGGTAAATAGTTAACAATTAACAGATGGAAGGCTCTCAAATTAAGAGGGGTTGGAAAAAAGTTTCCTATAGAAGATGAGATTTTAATTGGGGCTTAAAGGAAAGCAGGGAAGCCAGGAGGTAGAGATGAGGAGGGAGAGATTCCAGGCATAGAAGACAGCCAGAGAAAATGTCCAGAGCTGAAAAATGGGATGAATTGTTCATGGAACAGCCAGGAGACCAGATTTCCTGTATAGAAGAATACTTAGCAGGGGGTAAGATGTAAAAAGACTGGAAAGCATCCAGGTTATAAAGGGTTATAAAAGCTCTTGTATTTTTTTAATTTTTAATAATAAAGCTTTAATGCTTTTTATTTTCAAAACATATGCATATGTAATTTTCTACATTCACCCTTGCAAAACCTCGTATTCCCAATTTTTCCTTCTCTTCCTCCTACACTCTCCCTCAGAGGCAAGTAATCCAGCATGTTAAACACATGCTGTTTTTCTATACATATTTCCACAATTATAGTGCAACATAAGAAAAATCAGATCAGAAAGGAAAAAAATGAGAAAAATAACAAAATACAAGCAAACAACAACAAAAAGAGTGAAAATGCCACGCTATGATCCAAATTCAGTTTCTACAATCCTCTCTCTGGCTGCAGATGGTTCTCTCCATCACAAGTCTATTGGAATTGGCCCGAATCACCTCACTGTTGAAAAGAGCCACGTCCATCAGAATTGATCATCATATAATCTTGCTGTTGCCATGTACGATGATCTTCTGGTTCTGCTCATTTCACTTAGCATCAGTTCAGGTAAGTCCCTCCAGGCCTCTCTGAAATCATCCTGCCTATTGTTTCTGTTTCAAAAGCTCTTCAGGAAAACTACTTGTGGCTGAATGAAGGATGGATTGGAATGGGGAGAGACGAGACAGGCACAGCCATCACCATGTTATTATCATAGTGCAGGAGTGGGGTGACGAGACTCTGTACCAGAGTGGTGGTGAGTGTCAGAGGAGAGAAGGAGGCATATTTGAGAGATAATATAATGGTGAAATAGATCTTGGCAGCAACTTGGAAATGGATGATAAGGGAGAGGGAGAAATACAGGATCTTCCAAGATTGTGAGTCTGTGGGACAAAGAGGATGATGTTGCCCTGTGTAGAATAGGGAAAGTAGGATGATGAAGAATTTAAGAATAAATGGTAATAGTGGATAGAGCACCAGCCCTGAAGTCAGGAAGACCTGAGTTTAAATCTGGTCTCAGACACTTAACACTTCCTAGCTATGTGACCCTGGGTACCCAATTGCCAAAAAAAAAAGAATAAATGGTAATAAAAATTTAAGAAAGAGTAAATGATAACAAGTTCTGTTTTGGACATGTAGAGCTTAAGATATCTATTTAACATCCACTTCAGCTGTCTGAGAGGCAGTTGGAAATAAGAGACTGGAGGTCAGCAGAGAGGTCAGGGGCAGGATGGGTAGATTTGAGAACCATAAGCATAAAGACGGTCATTAAATCCATGGGAGGTGATGGGCTCAGCAAGGGAAGTCATATAGAGGGAGAAGAGAAGAGAGCTCAGGACAATCTATGAAACACCTCTAGTTAGAGGAAATGATCTGCATGAAGATTCAGTGAAGGAGTCTTTGATCCCTCTGGAATTTGTTCAAAAAGATCAACAAAATATTAGATTTCATTTAGAAAAACTTTGGTAACAAAATAGCATAATGCTCTGATTATCAGAAAGTTGAATACATCTATAGTTTGATTACAGAAAATCGAGCAAAAGTATTTCTTGTCAATATGGCTGCCTGAACCGTGCCAGGATTCCATGTACCTATTGTAGCAAAACGCTGATCAAATGAAGAAATTCAATGAAAAGATAGGATAGATTAAATTCTTTCAGGCCGGAACAAGATGTACAGGATGTCAGCCAGAATCTCTAGAACTATTAGAAAAGGAGACCATTAGCAAAATCAAAGACAGTTAATTTAGAGATGCCTTCTAGCATGACCAGATAATGGTCAGAGAAACATTGCCTGAAGGACTCTATGTCCCAAGACAGAAAGAATGGAAGGTTCTAGGGTTTTCAGAAAGCTTCAGAGTAGAGACCTTGGCAAATGTCTAGAAATGGCAGTAACCAAACCACTGTTGTATTGCAGTTCTCAACAACCCAGACCCAAGGGCTTTGAGATCCCTAACACTTGGTCCTGAGATTCCAGAGAAGGCCTTAAAGATACAGGAGGTTGAAGTCAGCACAGGAACCCAAAGTGAAGCACAGAGCTGACCATCTGATCCAAAAGTAAAGTGTACCTGGAAGAAAATCCTGAATTGGATGTATAGCCCCAATTTGAGAACTAAAGCTAGAAAGATTTGAATAAATCAAAGGAAACACCAACTAGTATCAAAAACATTGCAACTCTAGAGATCCCCTAAAAGGAAAAGAAAGTAAGTGTAATTCTCATTGTGTCTCCATTTTGCTCTTTGGGTGACCCACAGTTTTAATTTTTTCAAGGCTGTAATATTCCATGCTTTACAAGTATACCTTAGAAGATTAGGATTGGATTTTTAGATTGGGAAGTTTGTTGGATTGAATTAAATTGAAGGAAGGAATTCTGGCTGTTAACTTGCCATTTTTGATCTGAACAAATTTCTGACAATCAACTAGAAAATATATATTTAAACCCTTTAAGCTCAATATATCCTAAAGTTCCAGAGAATAGGAGGCCCTTTAGAATCCATTTCTCAAATGGTAGATTGTGATCTCATGTGGGATCTTGGGAACTGAATGTGGGTATTGTGAAATTATGATTTAATATCAGTAAATGTTTGATTTTTATACCTATTTTATATACCTGTATACCTGGGGTCAAGTTAAAAAAAAACTTCTCAGGTGAAAAAGGGTCTCAAGTGAAAAAAGTTTAAAAATCCCTGCTTTAGAGTACCAGTCCTACTGGTATTTACTTGAACTACCCAATAGTCAGAACAGGCCTATCAAACATAAATTTTGATTGGTCATCAGGGCTTCAATAAGATATCCAATATCTACTAGCCAGCCACGTGAATAAGCACATAGTGCCAGCAGTTTCCTAAATTATATTTTAATTTGCATGTCATATGGAAAATCCTACCGGAGACCTTTGGTCATTATATAAGTCATAATTCTTTATACTCTTGTAGTTTCCTACAACTTGGAGGGGGTAGGAAGAGACTTGGGTAGCATATATTTGTCTTTCTCCCCTCTCTAAGGAGCAATTCCTCTGGGTCTCCAGTTTCCCCCATTCTCCTCCTCCCTTGCCGGGTTATTGGTTAAGACCAGTAAGCATAATTCTCAGAAAGGTACTGGATAGATAGATAGTCTAAGGACCTTCTTCACATCTTAATCAATATGTGGTTATATGTAAATAATAAGAATGAAGCTATGAGGATGGATGAAGAGTCTTTTTCTTCTATTATTCTTGATTTTTCACTCAAGTATTTGGGATCTTTAGTGACAAAATATAGCAATGATATCTCAACAAAGGTTGAAGAAAATCCATTTGTTGTACAGAAAAATTCACAGTAGTGAATTTCATTTAAAGCAGATCAATGAAGTAACTATCCCAACTACATGCAAGTATTGTGCCCATTGTTATCAGCAATTCCATGATGGCATTAACAGTACGAATTGGACCTATGTAAGTGCCACTTACAGCCTCTGTGTCCTTGAAAAAAGCTGCTCTACTTTTTTAGGTTTTTTTTTTCCTTCCTCTCTAAAATGAGAAAGGTGGAATGAAATGTCCTGCGAAATCCCTTCAAGATCTAAATACCATGAGTATAATTTAATTTGGGGGGGCAGTGGGGGTTAAGTGACTTGCCCAAAGTTAGTGTTAAATGTCTGAGATCATATTTGAAATCAGGTCCTCCTAACTTCAAGGGTGGTGCTCTATCCACTGCGCCATCTAGCTGCCCCTATAAGTATAATTTTATATTACAAATCACAATACTATTTTATGACACTGAAATGCCAACTTCATTTTGACCATTGTCAGAATTATGGAAAAAAATTTTTTTCAACTTTTTTTTTCTAGCAAATATGTTCAGGTCTTGCTACTTCCTAAGAATAGAAAAGGAAGTGCTTTGCTACTGGGTGCAGTAAAAAGATTTATTTCATTGATCTACCTAGTTGAGGAATGTATTAATAGGACTTCTTTTTAAAAAGCAAAAAGCCCAGCATAAAATAGCTGACATTGATCAGTCAGTCAACAAGTATTTCTTAAGCACCTACTATGTGCCTGATGTTATGCTAAAACTCTTTTTTTTAATAATAACTTTTTATTTTTCAAAATATATACAAAGATAATTTTCAGTGTTCACCCCCAAAAAACCTTCTGTTCCAAACCATTCTCTCTCCCTCCCCCCCTCCCCCAGACAGCAAAAAAGCCCAGCATAAAATAGTTGACATTGATCAGTCAGTCAACAGACATTTCTTAAGCACCTACTATGTGTCTGACATTATGCTAAAATTCTTTTTTCAATAATAGCTTTTTATTTATTATATATTTATAGTATATAATTATTAAATATATATTTATATATATTATATATAATTTTTATATATTATATTTATTTATTATATATACAAAGATAGTTTTCAACATTCACCTCTGCAAAACCTTGTGTTCCAAACCATTCTCCCTCCCTCCCCCCTCCCCTAGACAGCAATATGCTAAAATTCTCGATCTCAAAGAGCTCATATTCTAATAAGGGAGACAATGTGAAAATAGCTAAGTATACATAAGGTATATCAAGAGGAGCTTAGAGGGGAAAGACCTAAAAGCTGGGGGAATTGGAAAAGACTTCCAGAAGATGAGATTCTAATTGAATCTTGAAGAAAGCAGGGGAAACAGAGGCAGGGAGGGGTGAGGAGGGAGAGCTTACCAGGCATGGGACAGTCAGTGCAAAGGCATGGAAATGGGAAATGGGACCGTCATAGTGAGAACAGCAAAGTAGGCCAATAGGACTGATCATAGAGTTCATGAAGGAGAGTAAAGTGTCAGAAGGCTGGAGAGATTGGAAGGAGTCTGTGAATGTCAAAGAACTTTTTATTTGACCCTGGAGATAATAGGGAATCAGTGGAGTTTCTTGAGTAGGGGATTTTTTTTAAATAACTTTTTATTGGCAGAACCCATGCCAGGGTAATTTTTTACAGCATTATCCCTTGCACTCACTTCTGTTCCGATTTTTCCCCTCCATCCCTCCACCCCCTCCCCCAGATGGCAAGCAGTCCTTTACATGTTGAATGGGTTACAGTATATCCTGGATACAATATATGTGTGCAGAACCGAACAGTTCTCTTGTTGCACAGGGAGAATTGAATTCAGAAGGTAGAAATAACCCGGGAAGAAAAACCAAAATGCAAGCAGTTTATATTCATTTCCCAGTGTTCTTTCTCTGGGTGTAGCTGCTTCTGTCCATCTTTGATCAATTAAGGCTCTCTTTATCGAAGAGATCCACTTCCATCAGAATACAGGTATATAAAGATCTCCTGGTTCTGCTCATTTCACTCAGCATCAGTTCATGTCAGTCTCTCCAAGCCTCTCTGTATTCATCCTGCTGGTCATTCCTTACAGAACAATAATATTCCATAACATTCATATACCACAGTTTACTCAACCATTCTCCAATTGATGGGCATCCATTCATTTTCCAGCTTCTAGCCACTACAAACAGGGCTGCCACAAACATTTTGGCACATACAGGTCCCTTTCCTTTCTTTAGTATCTCTTTGGGGTATAAGCCCAATAGTAACACTGCTGGATCAGAGGGTATGCACAGTTTGATAACTTTTTGAGCATAGTTCCAAATCGCTCTCCAGAATGGCTGGATGTGTTCACAATTCCACCAACAATGTATCAGTGTCCCTGTTTTCCCACATCCCCTCCAACATTCCCCATTATCTTTCCCTGTCATTCTAGCCAATCTGACAGGTGTGTAGTGGTATTTGAGTAGGGGATTGACATGGTTGGACCTATGCTTTAAGAAAAGCACTTTGGTACCTGAATGGAGGTTGGGTTGGAGTGGGGACAGACTTGAGGCAGGCAGACCTAGTGCAGTGATCCATGTGTGAGGTGATGAGGACCTACACCAGAGAGATGGCAGTGCCAGAGAAAAGAAGAGAGTTTATTAGAGAGATAATGTTGTACTTTAGCTCCGAACTGTAGGAATGGAGTCCTCCACCAATTTGGTCTTGAGCATTGGCATTAAGCCTGCTCTCTACAGGTTGGAAGGAAAGGGGAGGGACCTTGTTGGCAAATTTTTCTTTCTTCTGTCTCCTTCCTTCTACCCTTCATAGCTCAAAGTATGACCCATTTTATCTCCAATTTCTCAGACCAGAGAATTCTGGCAGTCGAGCCAATTGTCTTTATAAAATCCTTCAATCAATGCCATCCACTCAGTGGAAGATCAAAGCAGAAATCTCTCCTGTTGCCCTCCCTTTCCTCCTTTTTTCCCCTGTTTTCTCTCCATAGCCCTTTCTCCTTTCTACCTTTTTTAATCTCTCCCAGTTATCACCTCACCTCTCACTATGCAAGTAGCCTGTGGAGATACACATGTTTTGTTTTTTTCCTCAGTTATTCAGACTGGAAAGGTGGAAGAGAGGCAAATATTACATCACTATGATGTACCAGTTGGAAAATGAGAGTTAAGACTATTTGATACCTTTACTTTTATTCTCATGCTTCTCAATGAAGCTGGAGAAAATCATGAAACCATGCTGACTAGGTACATCCCAAAGTTATGTAATTGTAACTGGGCCATTACAGTTATGAAGCAATCCTTTTAGACCTCTCTAACTTACTATCCCACTTAACACAGTGGCTTTTCCAAACCTTTTTGTCCCTTCCTAAGCATCTCATGGCTCTTCCTCCCCCATCCTTTCAGCTAAGAACTTCCTATTTTATTGAAAAATGGAGACCATTCACTTCAAGCTTCCTCTTCCTCATCTCAAATGAGCCTTCTGC
Source organism: Antechinus flavipes (assembly GCF_016432865.1). NCBI lineage: Eukaryota > Metazoa > Chordata > Mammalia > Dasyuromorphia > Dasyuridae > Antechinus > Antechinus flavipes. The sequence goes on along the minus strand of NC_067404.1, from coordinate 40,680,025 downwards.
CATTCCTTCCCCGTCACCCCTATCTCTCACGTTAAGAAATAATCTTAAAAAAGAAAAACAAATAACTCTGTCAAGGCAAACCCAACATGTGCACAAATGATCACTTCTCATCCCATTTTCTCCAGCAAATTGCCCCTACCATCATCTCCACTCTTTCGCCTACCTTCAGTCTCTCACTAAAGTAGGCTTTCTTCCATCTACAAACATGCCTATGTTTCTCCTATCCTCAGAAAACATCACTTGATCTTTCTATTCTTGATAATTATTGTCCCATATATGTCCCATCTTTTGTGGCTGAACTCCTTGAGAAGGCAGTCTGCTAAATTAGGCAAGGACCCACACTTAACACCATATACCAAGATAAGATCAAAATGGGTCCATGACCTAGGCATAAAGAACGAGATTATAAATAAATTAGAGGAACATAGGATAGTTTATCTCTCAGACTTGTGGAGGAGAAAGAAATTTGTGACCAAAGATGAACTAGAGACCATTACTGATCACAAAATAGAAAATTTTGATTATATCAAATTTAAAAGCCTTTGTACAAACAGAACAAATGCAAACAAGATTAGTAGGGAAGCAACAAACTGGGAAAACATCTTTACAGTTAAAGGTTCTGATAAAGGCCTCATTTCCAAAATATATAGAGAACTGACTCAAATTTATAAGAAACCAAGCCATTCACCAATTGATAAATGGTCAAAGGATATGAACAGACAATTTTCAGAGGATGAAATTGAAACTATTACCACTCATATGAAAGAGTGTTCCAAATCATTATTGATCAGAGAAATGCAAATTGAGACAACTCTGAGATATCACTACACACTTGTCAGATTGGCTAAGATGACAGGAAAAAATAATGATGAATGTTGGAGGGGATGCGGGAAAACTGGGACACTAATGCATTGTTGGTGGAGTTGTGAACGAACCCAACCATTCTGGAGAACAATCTGGAATTATGCCCAAAAAGTTATCAAAATGTGCATACCCTTTGATTCAGCAGTGTTTCTATTGGGCTTATACCCCAAAGAGATACTAAAGAAGGGAAAGGGACCTGTATGTGCCAAAATGTTTGTGGCAGCCCTGTTTGTAGTGGCTAGAAACTGGAATGAATGGATGCCCATCCATTGGAGAATGGCTGGGTAAATTGTGGTATATGAATGTTATGGAATATTATTGTTCTGTAAGGAATGACCAGCAGGATGAATACAGAGAGGCTTGGAGAGACCTACATGGACTGATACTAAGTGAGATGAGCAGAACCAAGAGATCATTATGCACTTCGACAACGATATTGTATGAGGATGTATTCTGATGGAAGTGGATTTCTATGACAAAGAGACCTAACTGAGTTTCAATGTGATAAATGAATGTGAACTATTTGCATTTTTGATTTTCTTCCCAAGTTATTTTTGCCTTCTGAATCCAATTCTCCCTGTGCAACAGGAGAACTGTTCGGTTCTGCAAACATATATTGTATCTAGGATATACTGCAACATATCTAACATATATAGGACTGCTTGCCATCTTGGGGAGGGAGTGGAGGGAGGGAGGGGGAAAATCGAAACAGAAGTGAGTGCAAGGGATAATATTGTAAAAAATTACCCTGGCATGGTTTCTGTCAATATAAAGTTATTATTAAATAAAATTAAATTAAAATTAAAAAAAAGAGAGAGAGAGAAGGCAGTCTGCTAAAGTGCTGCCTCCTCTCACTCACTTACTTCTTTACAGTTTGGCTTCCAATCTCATAATTTCATCAAAACTGCTCTTACCAAAGGTACCAATCATCTCTGATTGCCAAATCCAGTGGCCTTGTTTGCTCAATGCTCATCTGTCTCTATAGCCTGTGACACTATTGATCATCTTTTCTCTAGGTTTTCAGGATACCACTCTCTCCTGGTTCTCCTCCTACCTATATGGCCGTTCTTTCTCATTCTTCTTTGCTGGATCTTCATACAGGTTGTGCTCATTGATTCTGGGTATCTTCCAGGTCTCTGTCCCAGTCTCTTCTCTCTATATACTATTTCCCCTTGGCTCTTACCTCTTCAGCTATTATTTCTATGTTGATGATTCTCAAATATCCTTGGCCAACCCTAACATCTCTGTTCACCTCTGGTCTCACACCTCCAATTGTCTATTGGATATTTCAAACTGGATGCCCTGTATACATCTTTAAACTCCATATATCCAAAACTGAACTCAAAATCCTTTCCTCTCCAAACCTTCTTCTCTTCTTCATTTTCCTATTATTGTTGAAGGTACCACCATCCTTCCAGTCACCCAGGCTCATAACTAGGTGTCATCCTTGACTCTTCAATCTCATCCTCCTCCATACCAGGACTTTTTAAATTTTTTCCACTCATGACCTTTTAGCCCAAGAAATTTTTATATGATCCTGGGTATATATGTAAAATAAATATACAGATCTATCATTTATTGATAGTAAATCATAATTTTGTAACTTCCACATTCAGTTATGTACTCCACATGGGTTCGAGACCTACAGTTGAAGAAGCTTTTGTTCTATCCAATCTGTTACCAAGACCTGTTCACTTTACCTCCATAACCTTTCTTAGAGATGCCCCCCTCTCTTCTCAGATACTACATCACCTGATGCAGGCCCTTATTACCTGGACTATTGCAATAGTCTACTGGTGGGCTGCTGGCTCAAGTCCGTTTATACCCGAGTCCATCCCCATTCAAAATGATCTTTAAACCATGAATACATCCACATCACCTCTATTCAATCAATCACTGTGGTTCCCAGTTCACCTCCAGAATCAAATGTACCACCCTCTATTTGGTGTTCAAAATCCTTCATAATCCCCTCTCTTACCTTCCAGTCCTCTTATACCTTCTTCCCCAATATGTATTCTTCGATCCAATGATACAGGCCTCCTGGCTGTTCCATAAACAAGACACTCTCTCTCAGATCAGTGCATTTTCACTGTCAGTCTACCATACCTGGAATCATCTTCCTTCTTGTATCAGCCTCTTGGTTTCTCTGACTTCCTTTCAAGTTCTTGCTAAAATCCCACCTTCTATAGGAAACCTTTTCTGAAGTTTTTGTACAAACAAAACAAATGCAAACAAGATTAGAAGGGAAACAATAAACTGGGAAAACATTTTTACAATCAAAGGTTCTGATAAAGGCCTCATTTCCAAAATATATAGAGAATTGACCCTAATCTATAAGAAATCAAACCATTCTCCAATTGATAAATGGTCAAAGGATATGAACAGACAATTCTCAGACGAAGAAATTGAAACTATTTATAGACATATGAAAATATGCTCCAAATCATTATTAATCAGAGAAATGCACATTAAGACAACTCTGAGATACCACTACACACCTGTCACATTGGCTAGAATGACAGGGAAAGATAATGGGGAATGTTGGAGGGGATGTGGGAAAACAGGGACACTGATACATTGTTGGTGGAATTGTGAACACATCCAGCCATTCTGGAGAGCGATTTGGAACTATGCTCAAAAAGTGATCAAACTGTGCATACCCTTTGATCCAGCAGTGTTTCTACTGGGCTTATACCCCAAAGAGATACTAAAGAAGGGAAAGGGACCTGTATGTGCCAAAATGTTTGTGGCAGCCCTGTTTGTAGTGGCTAGAAGCTGGAAAATGAAAGGATGTCCATCAATTGGAGAATGGTTGAGTAAATTGTGGTATATGAACGTTGTGGAATATTATTGTTCTGGAAGGAACAACCAGCAGGATGAATACAGAGAGGACTGGCGAGACTGACATGAACTGATGCTGAGTGAAATGAGCAGAACCAGGAGATCATTAATATACCTCAACAACGATACTGTTTGAGGATATATTCTGATGGAAGTGGACCTCTTTGATAAAGAGAGCCTTAATTGATCAAAGATGGACAGAAGCAGCTACACCCAGAGAAAGAACACTGGAAATGAATATAAACTGCTTGCATTTATGTTTTTCTTCCCGGGTTATTTATACCTTCTGAATTCAATTCTCCCTGTGCAACAAGAAAACTGTTTGGTTCTGCACACATATATTGTATCTAGGATATACTGCAACCCATTCAACATGTAAAGGATTCTTGCCATCTGGGGGAAGGGGTGGAGGGAGGGAGGGGAAAAATCGGAACAGAAGTGAATGCAAGGGATAATGCTGTAAAAAATTACCCTGGCATGCGTTCTATCAATAAAAAATTATTAAAAAATTTTAAAAAAAGGAAACCTTTTCTGACTCCTCTTAATTCGAGTGCCTTCACTCATTTGATTATCTCCAATTTATCCTGTCCATCCCTTGTTTGTATATAATTATTTTTACATTGTCTCCCCCTATTAGACTTGAAAGCAGGATCTTTTGCCTTTTTTATATCCTCAGAATTTAGTACAATACCTGGCACAAAGTAGATGTTTAATAAATATTTAATGATTGACTGTCTAAAGTGTAAAGAAAGTCAAAGCCAAGGAGCAGCATTAAGTTAATATTCTGGCTTTTCAGAATTTAAGAGGTTTGGCAAACTAAAGAATTTTGATATGGCTTACATAATGTGAAAGTGTTCAAGTCCCTCAGGATATTTGCACCAAGTAAAGAACTATACATCTCAATTCTGTTATTATTATCTGGAAAATTAGATCAGGACAGGTAATTTATTAGACTATCTGAAAGCCATGATCAAAGAAAAAGCCTACAAATCATATTTCAAGAAATTAGCAAGGAAATTGCCCTGATATCTTAGATTCAGAGAGTAAAGTAGAAATTGAAAGAATTTACTGATTGCCTCCTGAAAGAGATCCCAAAATGAAAATTCCCAGGAGTATTATAGTCAAATTCCAGAGTTTACAGGTCAGTGAGAAAATACTTCAAGCAGCCAGAAAGAAACAATTCAAATATTGTGGAACCACAGTTAGAATCATATAAGATTTAGTGATTTCCATGTTAAAGGAGGAGTGGGCTTGGAATATGATATTCTGGAGGCAAAGGAGCTAGGATTATAGTCTAGAATCACCTATCCAGCCAAACTGATTATAATCCTTCAGGGGAAAGTGTATATTTAATGAAATAGAGGACTTTCAAGCATTCCTGATGAAAAGACCAGAGCTAAATAGAAAATTTGACATTCAAACACAAAGTTCAAGAGAACCATAAAAAGGTAAACATGAAAATGTAATCGTAAGCATCATCAATAAGGTTAAACTGTTCCTATTTGTCTATGGGTAGGTGATACATGTAACTCCTAAGAACTTTATCATTATTAGGAAGGTTAAAAAGGAGTTTACATAGACAGAGGGCATGGTATGAATTGATTATGTTGGAATTATAATCAAAAAAAAAGAATGGAGGAGAAAGAAGAATGAATTGGGAGAAGGGTGAAGGTAGATGCAGAATGGAGGAAATTTTCTCTCATAAAAGAGGCATGCAAGGAAGAGCTTTTATGATGGAGGAGGAAAATGAGGCTCAATCTCATCAGAATTGGTTCAAAGAAGAAAGGACACACACACACACACACACACACACACACACACACACACACTCAAGAGTGTATCTAAATGTAACTTACCCCATAGAGAAATATGAGGGGAAGGGGATAAGAGAAAAGGGGGGGATGATAACATGAAGGACAGATTAAGGGAGTCATTGGTTAGAAATAAAATACACTTGAGGAGGAACAGGATAAAGAGAGAAAAAGAGGAAGAAACAGAAGATAATGGAATGGAGGAAAATACATAGTAATCATAACTGTGAATGTGAATAGGATGAGCTCACCAATAAAAAAATTGAAGGAGATAACAGAATGGATTAGAAACCAAAAAACAACAATGTTGTTTACAAGAGTCATATTTGAAACAGAAAGACACAGAGTTAAAATAAAGGGCTGATTTGCCTTCAATTGCCTTCAAAACAATGTAAAAAATGTTTTACATATAATTGGGGAAAAATAAAGTATTAAACAACATAAATTAAAGAGCTGGAGCAGAATCTGATATACTTCAGTTGAACAAACAAAAGGCAGGGTTAGCAAACACGATCTTAGACAAAGCAAAAGCAAAAACAGATATAATTTAAGGGATAGTTAGGGAAACTACATTTTGCTAAAAGGTACCATAGGCATTGAAGTAATGTCAAAATGTTTGCAGCAAGTTTCTCTGATAATGATCTCATTTCTCAAATAAATGCTGAGTCTAAAACTGAGTCAAAATTACAAAAGCCATTCACAATTGATAAATGGTCAAGGGATATGAACAGCCAGTTTTCATAAGAAAAAAAATCAAAGCTCTCGGGGCAGCTAAGTGGCACAGTGGATAGAGCACCAGCCCTGAAATCAGAAGGACCTGTATTCAAATCTGAACTCAGACACTTAACACTTCTTAGCTATGTGAACCTAGGCGAGTCACTTAACCCCAATTACCTCAGCCAAAAAATATTCAAAGCTATCTATAAAAATGGTCTAAATCACTTTTGCTTAGAGAAATACAAATTAAAACAATAATGAGCTACCACCTCACACCTATCAGAAATGACAAATGCTGCAGGGGATGAGAGAAAAACAGGTATACTAACCAACAGCAATTCTAGAAAACAATTTGGAACTATGCCTAAAGGGCTATAAAGCTGTGCATTGTCTTTGACTCAGGAATACCACTAGTAAGTCTGTATCCCAAAGAGATTAAAGAAAAAGGAAAAGGATCTATGTACAAAAATATTTATAGCAGTTCTTTTTGTGATGGCACAGAATTGGAAATCAAGCGAGAGGATGCTCATCAATTGGGGAATGGCTGAACAAGTTGTAACATGATTGGTTTTTAATGTTTTTTAATTAAAGTTTTTTTATTTTCAAACATATGCATATATCATTTTCTACATTCACCCTTGCAAAACCTTATATTCCCAATTTTTCTCCCTCTCTGCTTCCTCTCCTTCCCTCTCCCCTAGATAGTAAGTGATCCAATATATGTTAACCATGTGCAGTTCTTCTATACATATTTCCACAATTATCATGCTGCACAAAAAAAATCAGATCAAAAAGGAAAAAAAAATTGAGAAAGAAAACAAAATGCCAGCAAACAACAACAAAAAAGTGAAAATGCTATGTTGTTATCTATACTCAGTCCCCACCGTCTTCTCTCTAGGTATAGATGGCTTGCTCCATCATTGGCACTGAACTGAATCACCTCACTGATGAAAAGAGTCACATCCATCAGAACTGATCATTGGATAATCTTGATGTTGCTATGTACAATGTTCTCTTGGTTCTACTCACTTCTCTCAGCATTGGTTCACGTAAGTCTCTCCAAGCCTTTCTGAAATTATCTTGCTGATCATTTCTTATAGAACAATAATATATTCATTCATATTACCATATTACATTCATTACATTCATATTACCATATTACATTCATATACCATAGCTTATTCAGCCATTCCCCAACTGATGGGCATCCATTCACTTTCCAGTTCCTTGCCACTACAAAAAGGACTGCCACAAACATTTTTGTACATGTGGGTCCTTTTCCCTTTTTGATGATCTCTTTGGCCCAGTAGTGCTATAAGAAATGATAAGGGGGATGGTTTCAGAAAAACATGGCAAACCATGTATGTACTGATGCAAAGTTAAGTGAGAAGAATCAGGAGATCATTGTGCACAGTAACAGAAATGTTGTAATCATAAATTGTGAAAGACTTGACTATTTTGATCAATACAGTGATCCAAGATAATTCCAAAAGGTACATGATGAAAAAAAAATGCTAACTATCCCCAGAAAACTGATGAACTCTGAATTATTTTTCTTGTTTTTTGAAATATGACTAATAAGGAAATATGTTTGCATAATTGCACATGTATAATCAATTGCTTGTCATCTCAGTGGGTAGGGAAGGAGGAAAAGAATTTGGATTCAAAATTTTTTTAAAGGATGTTTAAAATGAATAAATAACATACATTTTTTTAAAATCCAAAAAAGTGAGGGAAAACAAGGTCCATAAGTACCAAAGGTATGTATTGGGTACGGGACAACTTTTGTTCCATCCTACAGAAAATGCAAAAGCACATGAAAGTACTCACAGTAGTCCAGAGACAATGAAGCAAAATGCATAGACTTGTTTTTCTTTTTGATATTACCTCCTTTACTCCTCCCAACCCCGTCCCCTAGTACATTCAGAGCAGAGCACTACTTTGTGATTTGAACTCTCCTCAGATGGAAATTGCACTTGGGGTTACAATCAGGCAACATAAAATAATTCCAGTGACTCATTCATTTTCTTTTATTTAAAAAGTTATATTGATGCCTCTTGTCATATCAGTCATTTCTGGAGTGAGGAAGGCAGTAACCCATTTCCTCCTCACATATTTAACCCTCCCTTGCAAAAAAAAACAAACAACATAATGGTTACATCTGTCATTATATACAGCATTCTGATCTAGTTGTCCCCTGAATTTGGCTACTCTGGGTCTTCCAGGAATCTTAGCCATCCAAAGCATCTTTTAGGAGGTACCAAGGGACATAGCCATAAACTCCATAGAAAGAAACAATTAATGTCCAGCATGGAGGTTTACCTCCCCTTCCTGCTCATCCAAGTGATCAGGACCTTGTTTGATCAGCTCCTTTTATATTTGGGCTAAGAATGCTGATTGGGGTAGGTGGGATAATGAGAACTGACAAAAAGCCATTCAGCTTTTATTTTGCCTGTTTTCTTTACTAAAAATAATAATCTTTGAATAGAAGAAGACAGAAGAAAATGGATAATTGAGAGGTGATACCAATGATAAGTAGGAAAATAATAAGAGAGCTTCTTACTGCCTTTGATGACATATAAACTACTTCATCAGGCATGTGTGATTGCTGAGCCTGTCAGTGACCTTTGAACGGTCATTGAGAACATAAGGCGCAGATCATACTGTGATCATATCCATGAGGGGGCCTAAATTCATGCCCTATGAATATCAACTGAAAGAATAATTTTTAGCTCATAATAAGGAAGATCTTGAAGGGGGGGTTGGGAAACATGGTAGCTATCTTCTAATATTTACTGAATTGTCACATGGGAAGGGATTAGGATTAGGATTTCTGCTTTAGGACCTGTATGTGCCAAAATGTTTGTGGCAGCCCTGTTTGTAGTGGCTAGAAGCTGGAAAATGAATGGATGCCCATCCATTGGAGAATGGCTGGGTAGACTGTGGTATATGAACGTTATGGAATATTATTGTTCTGTAAGAAATGACCACCAGGATGAATATAGAGAGGATTGGCGAGACTTACATGAATAGATGCTGAGTGAAATGAGCAGAACCAGGAGATCATTAACAACGATCCTGTATGAGGATGTATTCTGATGGAAGTGGATCTCTTCGATAAAGAGAGCTAATTCAGTTTCAATTGATCAAGGATGGACAGAAGCAGCTACACCCAAAGAAAGAACACTGGAAATGAATATAAACTGCTTGCATTTTTGTTTTTCTTCCCGGGTTATTTATACCTTCTGAACCCAATTGTCTCTGTGCAACAAGAGAACTATTTGGTTCTGCACACATATATTGTATCTAGGATATACTGTAACCAATTTAACGTGTATAGGACTGCTTGTCATCTGGGAGAGGGGGTGGAGGAAGGAAGGGGAAAAATCAGAATAGAAGTGAGTGCAAGGGATAATGTTGTAAAAAATTACCCTGGCATGGGTTCTGTCAATAAAAAGTTATTTAAAAATAAAAAAAATAAAATAAAAATAAAGGATTTCTGCTTTACCCCAAGGGGGCATAACCAAGAACAATGAGTAGAAGCTGCAAAGAAGAATGTTGCCTCTTGGGAGGCAGTGTGCTCCCCCTTACTATAGGTCTTCAAGCAGAGGCTGAATGACCACTCCCCAGCCCAGGCAATTGGCATTAAGTGACTTGCCCAGGGTCACACAGCTAGTAAGTGTTAAGTGTCTGAAGCTGAATGACCACTTATTGCTGATGTTGTAGAGGGAATCTTAAGGTATGGAGTCGGACCAGATGGCCATCTGAGTCCCTCTCCAGTTCTAAAATGGCATGATTCTATAATTAGAATATGAAGAGTAAATATTTTTCAGGTTTTCCAAAATGGGAAGAGAACGTTGTTTGCCTATAAAAAAATGATAAGTTTGACCTCTGTAGTCCTCTCAGAGGTCTACAATGTATTATTAGAGGGATGGTTACTGAAGATCGGGTGAGTTAATATATGCCAAGTGCTCTGAAAACAAAGTGCTGCATAAACATGAGCTTTTATTACTATTATCTAGAAGGGAACTGTTGATCAGCAAGAGCCAGCATAGCTTCACCAAAAGCAGGTCACACTAGTCTGAGGTTATCTCTTTTTATGAGTGTGTCACTAGACTGATAGATCGGTTAAATTTTACATATATAGTTTTTTTTAAAGCAAATCATTTAACAAAAAAATCTCTCTTGCTGTTCCTGAAAAAAAGATAGAGTCCCAGAATGCCATGGGCTAGATGATAATACAATTTGGTGGCCTCAGAATGGTGAGGTTAGGATCCTCTTGATTCTTGGTCAGGGAACCAAAATGATGAGGTTAGTGACAGTTAGAGAGTTGTTAAAATCCCCTTTTGGTCAGCACAGGGTTCTTCATAAAAGAGTTCATGAAACCCGAAATATTAATTGACAAAAATGAAAGTTTATTGTTGGATAGGAAGCCAGTTCTGCTAAGAGACTGACTTCTTTAGTGGCAAAATACTATTAGGGAAATGGAGACTGGCATTGAGAAGAGAATGCCTTCTCAATGGGAAGGGTCCTGGAAAGCTGCTCTGGACCTTCTGCAAAGAGTGAATTCAGAAAATGCCCTTTAAAAGGATTTTTTTTTTGAGGCTTCAGATTTCAGAAGGCCAAAGTTCCCAGGCCTGGATGCTTATTGGTATCTGGCCCAGATCTCCTATTGGAATTAACAACACTTCAAAGAGGTGCTTTTTGACCAAGATTTCTAATTGAATCAAAGGGTCTGGCATCCCTGAAAGATAGCTTAACTGGGGGGGGGAGAGACTCCAAAAAGGATCACAGATCAAGAGGGAACATAGTTTCGGCGTGATAAGCTTAAAGGGAACACAGTTTCAGTAAAGGGAACAGTTTCCTTCCCCCTTCAAGAACATGTTGACTATCTGGTCTAAAAGAATAGCCATCAAATGCTTTCATCTCAGCTTGGACAGAAGTCCCAGGAATTTGTGCTGTTTGATAGTTTTATCAATAACTTGAATGACAGCATAGACGCCATGTTGATTCAATTTGTAGTTGACACCCAGCTGGGAGGGATGGTTCACATGCTTGGTGCAGAAGTCAAGATTTGACTAGACAAAACATTAGGATGAGTTGGCTGTAACAAATGGCCTGGGTGATGGCAAGGGAGCAAATATACCATAGCCACCATAATCTGGACTGAGTGGAAAATTTGGTAAGTTTATGACTTTCAAAGGAGGAGGGATTAGCCAAAAAAGCTAATACAATTTGATTTTAAGCTGCTGTCAAATTCAGAAGTAGGGGAAAGGCTAACCCCATGGAAATCTTCCCTGATCAGAAAATATCTGGAATAATAAGTTCCTTTCTAGAAGGACACATAAAATAGGAGAATAACTAGGGAATGAAACTCCTGCAGTGTGAAGATCAGATTAAGAAACTGAGGATATTTAATCTAAAAAAGGGAAAATTTCAGGGAGAACAGAATTATCTGAAAGTATTGCAAAGGCTTTCATATGGGAAATGATCTCCAGTGAAGGAGAACTCATGACCTAACAAGGAAAACTCTTTTCACTAGTAGGAAGCTTTTCTGTCCAAGCAATTAGGGTAGCACAGTGGAGAGAGCAGCTGGTACTGGAGTCAGGAAGTCTAGAATTCAAATCCAGCCTCTGATACTTCTAGCTGTTTAACTAAACAAGTTATTTCACTTCTGTTTGTCTCAGGTTCCACATCTGTAAAATGGGAATAATAACAGCAAATTTCCCAAGGTTATTGTCAGAATCAAATTAATTAATAATTGTGAAGCATTTAGCACAATGCCTGGAGCATAATAAGAGCTATGTTAACTATTATTTTTTATTAAACCTAAATCTACTTTCTTTGGTGGCAGTTTCTACCTATTGTCCCTGGTTCTGAACTCTGAGACCAAGCAGTATAAACTTAATCTCTCCGAACTCATACCAGAGTATATGGCCTGTAAGTAATTCTATCCCAACTTCATTCCCATTTCCAACTTAACTGCCTCTCCCAGAACAGGATTTCAGGAAAGCTTCATTCATGCTTCACTTTATTCCTTATAATAGCTTGCCCTCCCCCTCCAGTTCTGGAACCATGAATCAAGAGTAAGTCAACTCTGCCAGTGCTCCTAGAGAAAGTGGGTTAATCTTCCCTTTATAGAACCCACTTACCATTTCTATATCTTCTGGACTAAAGTATTCCTGATGTGGTTCAAGGACCAAAGTGACGTGGAGGATGTAAACCTCAGATAATGGTAGGCTCCAAAAGTTGGAGTTTGGTCATGTGAGGAATTCACAACGGCCATTATCTTTGGCAAAAGGTCAATTTATTTAGAGAAGAGCAAGACAAAGTGAAGGGGTAAAATAGACACAGGGAATGGTAAATATGATATAGAGTTGGGAAAGCATATGAGAGAAGTTCCTCAATGAGACTCAGTTACTCAATAGAAAAGGAGCATCCCATGAGGTTGGAGCATGCCCTTAACTGGCAGGCTAAATCCTGAAAGGGACATAGTACCCTAAAAGAGTTACTGTAAGGAGGAGAAGTGGGATTGGGAAGCCTAGTAGAGTTAGGGGAGATAAAATGAGGCATGGGGAGTGGTTAAGACCCAAAGAAAGTCAACCACCATGGTATGGCCCATAAGTAGATTATAGTAAAAATTTAGCCTCAGGGATGTGACTGGGATTTCTGACAGGGCATGGCAAGGTAAGACTGCTCGAGACCCCTACAGAGGGTGTCTCTCAGTTTGATATAAGTTGGATTTTAGACCGGAACACCTCCTCAGAGGGTGGTACCATGAAGCTAAATTGATCTCCATTATCTCTTCTCCCTGCCTGCTTCAGGGATTCATTTTTATCATTTCATCTGCCATAACCACACCTAACATTGAAGACCTCATCCCTCCTCTCTGGTCAGCACTCTGCTGTGTTTTGCTTCCTTCATTGGGATGTAAATTCCAGCTGAGCTTGGTGTTTGCTGTAATCTCTGCTACTAGAGAAACTGAGGCTGCTGCATCTGCTGTGCTCAAGAGTTCTGAGCTACAGATAGAGCAAAGTCCATCAGGCGTCTGTACAACATTACTATGATGAACTACCAAGAGCCAAAGCCATCAGTATATCCTACATAAGGAAAAGGTCAAAAATGGAGCAAATCAAAGAATAAGACAGAAGTCCCAGCACTTCCAGCCTGGGATAGGGAGACCCAGTCTTAAAAAAATGAAATGTAAGCTCCTTGAGGGCAGAGATTGTCTTTGCTTGTATTTGTATCACTAGCCTTAGCGTAATTCTTGGAACACAAGTAAGTTCTTAATAAGTGCTTTTTCATTCATCCATCCCACAATTCTGTTTGTTGACCCCAGAGAGCAGAACTAGGAAGAAAGGGTAGAAATTGAAAATTTAGGCTTGATGTCAGAAAACCGTCTTCTTGATGATTAGAGTTCATAAAGTTGAGTGGACTACTTCAGACAGTGGGAACTTTCTCCTCACCAAATTTCCTCAGGCCAAGGCTGGATGCCTACTTGTCTGGATGATTGAAAAGTGGGGGTGGTGAGGAGAGGTTCTTAGCCAAGGATGGTTCTGACTAAATTGCCTCTGAAGTTTCTTCCAACACCAAAATCTGGGATCTTATGAATACCATGAACTGAAGTCATTTAGGGCTTTTAGAAGTTACATTTGACAAATGATGAAAAAATGTCATTACTGTAAAGCCCCTCAATGATCTCGTAACATACATTGTTGTCAGGGTAAACCTCGTAAGCAAAAGCAATGTTCCTGGGCATTTAGCTTGAGCCAAAAATTAACCCAACTGCCTGCTGTTCCCACCTCTATATACAGACTCTCCCAGTACTTGGGATGTCCTCTCTTCTCTCTTCTACCTTTTAAACGATTTACCTTCCTTTGAAAAGTTTCTTGGGTATGGTCAAAGTCCTTTCTGACTCCCACCACCACCACTGGATGATGCCATTTAGGCCAAACTTCCTTTGGATTATTTTAAACTATGTTTTCTACTGGACTTTGTGTGGCTATTATCTTTTCCCAGTGAAATGTAGGCTCCTTGAAGATAGAAATTATTTCACTTTTGTATTTGTATCTCGAATGAACACAATTGAGTGTTGTTTTTTTCATTTTGGCAAGGCAGTTGGGGCTAAGTGGTTTGCCCAGAGTGTCTGAGGATGGATTTGAACTCAGTTCCTCCTGACTACAGGGCCAGGGGGTCTATCCACTGCACCATCTAGCTGCTCCACAGTACAGTGTCTTGCACATGGTAGGTATATGACAAATGTTTGTTGAAGAACTTCATACCCCGATGACTTGATTGAATGACTGCAATGCAGTGAGACTCTAGGAAAAGATGAGAACTAGTTAGACTAGTGACAACGTGAGGATCACGAATGTTAAGATGAAAGGGATCTTCAAGGACATCTAGTCTAATCTTTATTTTGAAGATGTGAAAACTGAAACCTAGAATCAAGCTGCTCTTTGGATGAGGTATAGTCAGCTCTGTCTTTTCCCTCTCCTATATCAGATCAGTTACTCAGCCCTATGACTTGTTCCTTCAATATGCCTCTCAGCTTTCCCTCTAAGGTCTCATTCATCCCGCCACCAGCCTAGTTTAGTTGCAGATGCCTTATCCTGTAGGCATCAGAGACTATGGTGACCCCCAGAGAGGATATATGGGCCATCTGTGATATGAAGGCAGCAGGGTCCCTGACACAGGGAAGCACAGCTGAGATTCTGGGATTTCCTCCAGACAGTGTACCATCAGTGGAAATCATTTACAAAGCTTTGAGTCAACTCTCCTTTCCATGGTCGAACATGGACAAGTAGAGGTAAGCCCAGCTGCAGGATGCAGTTCTATGTTGAATAATAAATGCTTGTTGAATGAATGAATGAATGAGCAGTAATATTGGCTGAGAGGGAACAGAATGATACTAAGGAAATCAAGCTTAGTTTCCCTGAAGGCAAACCATGATTTCAAGAATGATAGGACTTGGAACTCCATCATGAGAAATCCTACTGAATGCATAAGAAAGTAATGAAATGTTATGCAAAGCATATGGACTCATAGCTGTGAAAGCCCTCTGTGATGATTTTGGACACCTGAATCTAAAGACAACTCTGCATCTGTTGTAAAATAGACTCTGCTGGCCTTGAATAACAGGAAATATATACATGAAGTATGAGACCTGTGCCCAGAGGATTTCCGAGGGAAGTGCTGCCAACACAACTGTTTACTCAGATAACAAGCAGTAGCAAAGCTTTAGAGCTCTGAAGAAGCTTGTAGATTTCTTGACTTCTTAAAACAATATTTATTTTTATTCTGACTTAACAAACACCAAATAAAATGGACACTTCCATACATATAGTAGAAGAGAAAAAGGGGACTGCACATGAAATCTCAGGTCTCTCAATACATAGTTTGCTTTTTTATAATAAATTCAACCTGCAGCACTTAGAACTGTCCTGATTGTCTGTCTTTTTCCTCCGATTTTCCTTCTGTTTTCTCTCTCTCTCTTTTTTAAAAAAGATGTCCCAGTAACCCCTTCTTTTCTTTGTTTCTACACTATTCCTATATTTCTTCATACTCCCAATCCAACCCCAAATTAGGGGGAGGGCGAGAAGAAAATCAGAGCCTTTATGACGAATGTTAATAGTCAAGCAAAACAAATTCCCACTTTCACATGTCTGAAAATGTCATATCTCGCATCTTAAGTCCATTATCTCTCTTACAAAAAGTGGGTAGCATGCTTTTCTCAGCAGTCCTCTGGGAACTGTGATTATTGCATTGATCAGTTTTTAAGGGTTTCAAAGTAATTTTTCTCCCTAATGTTGTCATTATAGAAATCATTCTCATGATTCTGCTCACTTCATGCTGTGTTAGTTCATAGAGTTCTTCCCAAGTTTCTCTGAATTCATCCATTTTGTCATTTTTTATGTCAAAGTGTTGATGTTCGGTTGTGTCTGATTGTTTGTGATCCCATTATGGGGTTTTTCCAGCTAAGAGACTGCAGTAGTTTGCCATTTCCTTCTCCAATAGATTAAGGCAACTAGATATTAAATGATTTGCCCAGAGTCATATAGCTAATATCTGAGACCAGATTTGAGCTCTGTTCTTCCTGATTCCAGACCTAGCACTCTATCTCTTGAACCACTTAGCTGCTGAATACAATAGTATTCCATTATTTTCATATACCATTATTTGACTATTCTTCAATAGGTGGATATTCCCTTAGTTTTCATTTTTTGGTTACCACAAAAGAGCTACTATAAATATATTTGGACGTATGAGTCCTTTCCTTCTTTTTCAAGTCTCTTTAAAGTATAGATCTAATAATAGATTTGTTGGGTCAAAAGTTTAATGGCTGTGATAGAAGCAAGGTTTTCTTGACTCAGTATCCCTGACTTCCTTGACTTCCTCCTTCCGTATAACCTGAGGGTGTTTCCACTTCACCATGCAGTTTTTGTTGAATAATGAGACCTTACCCTAATAGCTAAATTCCTTGGGTTTATTGAACACTATGCTTCAATGTTCCATTGCTTCAGGGTTCCATTGCTTCTGTATGTGGTGTACCTAATCTGTTCCAGTAAATGACCTCTCTATTTTTCAACCAGAACCAAATCTTCTTTCCTGAAATCAAATCTATTTTTACCATAGCCTTATCTAAAATCACACATATTATCCTTGCTTATTTTTAGTTCATTTGGGCATTAAAAATTCTACTTTTTTCCACTTTAAAAATAATAGATTCTAGAGGTTTTTTTTAACTATAAATAAATTTCAATATTTCATGGATTTTTCTTTTTTATTAAAGCTTTTTATTTTTAAGACATATTTTCAACATTCACCTTTGCAAAATCTTGTGTTCTCAATTTTTCCCTTCCCTTTCCTCAACCCTCTCCCCTAGACAGCAAGTAATCCAATATATGTTAAACATGTGGAATTCTTCTATACATATTTCCATAATTATGCTACACAAGAAAAATCAGAACAAAAAGGAAAAAAATGAAAAAGAAAACAAAATGTAAGCAAACAACAACAAAAAGAGTGAAAATACTATGTTGTGATCCATGCTCAGTTCCCACAGTCTTCTCTCTGGGTGCAGATGACTCTCTCCTTGAGAAGACAAGATTCAGGTCAGGAACTGACCTGAATCATCTCATTGTTGAGAAGAGCCTTGTCCATCAGAATTGATCATTGGATAATCTTGCTGTTGCCATGTACAATGATCTCCTGGTTCTGCTCATTTCACTCAGCATCAGTTCATGTAAGTCTCTCCAGACCTCTCTGAAATCATCCTATTGGTCATTTCTTATAGAACAATAATATTCCATAATATTCATATGCTATAACTTATTCAGCCATCATCCACTCATTTTCCAATTTCTTGTCACTACAAAAAGGGCTGCCACAAATATTTTTGCACATGTCGGTCCCTTTCCCTCTTTTATGATCTCTTTGGGATACAAGCTCATTAGAGACACTGTTGGATCAAAGGGTATGCACAGTTTGATAGCCCTTTGGTTATAGTACCAAATTGCCCTCCAGAATGGTTGAATCAGTTCACAGCTCCACCAACAATGTATTAGTGTCCCAGTTTTTCCACATCCCCTTCAACATTCATCATTATCTTTTCCTATCATCTTAGTCAATCTGAGAGATATGTAGTAGTACCTTCCAAGTGAGCAAATTGTACACTGTTCTCTAAGTTTCTCTTATCCCCTACATTTCCATTTCAAAATATCTACTATATTTTGACCTTTTCATTAAGAATGCCTGATACCTTTGATTCAGCAGTGTTTCTACTGGGCTTATACCCCAAAGAGATACTAAAGAAGGGAAAGGGACCTGTATGTGCCAAAATGTTTGTGGCAGCCCTATTTGTAGTGGCTAGAAGCTGGAAACTGAATGGATGCCCATCCATTGGAGAATGGCTGACTAAATTGTAGTATATGAATGTTATGGAATATTATTGTTCTGTAAAGAATGACCAGCAGGATGAATATAGAGAAGACTGGCGAGACTTACATGAACTGATGCTGAGTGAAATGAGCAGAACCAGGAGATCATTATACACTTCAACAACGATACTGTATGAGGATGTATTCTGATGGAAGTGGATCTCTTCGACAAAGAGATCTAACTCAGTTTCAACTGATCAAGGATGGACAGAAGCAGCTACACCCAAAGAAAGAACACTGGGAAATGAATATAAACTGCTTGCATTTTTGTCTTTCTTCCCAGGTTATTTTTACCAATTCTTCCTGTGCAACAAGTGAACTGTTCAGTTCTGCACACATATATTGTATCTAGGATACACTGTGACATATTGAACTTGTATAGGACTGCTTGCCATCTAGGGGAGGAGATGAAGGGAGGGAGAGGAGAAGTCAGAGCAATGTGATGCAAGGGATAATGTTGTAAAAAAAAAAAAAAAAACTACCAGGCATGGGCTCTGTCAATAAAAAGTTATAATAAAAAAAAAAAGAAATAAGAGCAGGCTGATTTCCTAAAATCCTTGAAAGAACTACATTAACTGATGATGAGTGATGTGACCAGAACCAGGAGAACATTGTACAACAAAAATTATGTAATAATAGTAAAATTATGTGATAATCAAAAAAAAAAAAAGAATGCCGGATAGCCCTCTATTTCATTAAAGATCAATTTTTCCCCTTCCAGGATCACACTGTTTTTCTGGGTAGATTATTCTTGTTTGTAAGTTGTTACCCTTTGCTTCTTAAAATATTGTATTAAGATCTCTTCTCTTTGTTGGTAGTATCCAAATCTTACATGATTTTGTCTGTGGCTTCTTGGTTCTTGTATTATTTCTTTTTGATTGCTTACAGTATTTTTCCTTTGATTGGGAAACTCTGGATTTGGGCTCTGATGTTTCCAGTTTTCAGTTTGGGGTTTCTTTCAGGAGAATTTCAATAGATTTCTTTTTATTTTCTCTTTACCCTCTAGTTCTAAGATATCAGTGCAGTTTATATTTATTATGTCTTGAAGAAGTTTATTTAAGGTTTCTTTTTGGGGCCAGGTATATTCATTTTTAGGTACCCTAATGATTCTTAAATTTTGCCTCCATGATCTGTTTTCTAGATTGGTTGCTTTTGATAACATATATCTTATATTTTCAATCTTTTAATTTGATATTGATGTTTTTATTGTCTTATAAAGTCACGTATACTTGGCCCATTCTAATTTTCAGAGAGTTTAATTCTTGCTTAATGTTTACCTTTTCTAAAGTATTAACTCTCTTTGTCATTTTCCCCCCCGGCTACTCCTTTTGCTTTTCTGTTCCATTTCTTGCAGGTACCTATATTCCTTGTGGCCAGGACATTATTTTTTCTTTGGCTTTATTTGGACTCCAACCTCAGCTAAAGGCTTGTATTTGAATCAAAGTACCCTTCCTTATTCCTGCATGGTATAGGAAGATTCTGTTTGATCCTTTAAATGAATAAGACTAGGCCCCGCCTTCTGCAGAAATTGTCTTGCCTTGTTTCCTCTTGGGGCCCAGGTTGCCTGAATCCTGATAATTTCCTTTCTCCTGTTCATATGGTTTATGATGTGGGGTTTGTCATTAAATGATATGGTTCGATCATGTGAAGGATTTACAATGGCCATTGTCTTTGGCAAAAAGTAGATTTATTTAGGATAGGTTACAGACAAAATGAAGGGCTACAATTTGCATCGGGAATAGTAAATATGAAATAGAGTTGGGAGAGCATATGAAAGACAAGTTCCTCAGTGGAATTCACAGTTACTCAATAAAAAGGGAGCATCCCATGAGGTTGGG
Source organism: Antechinus flavipes (assembly GCF_016432865.1). Classification (NCBI taxonomy): domain Eukaryota; kingdom Metazoa; phylum Chordata; class Mammalia; order Dasyuromorphia; family Dasyuridae; genus Antechinus; species Antechinus flavipes. The sequence goes on along the minus strand of NC_067404.1, from coordinate 40,660,015 downwards.
GCATGCCCTTAGCTGGCAGGCAAATCTTGAAAGGGACTTAGCACCCTAAAAGAGTTAGTTGTAAGGAGAGGTGAGATTGGGAAACATGGTGGAGTTAGGGAAGATACACGTGGCATAGGGGAAAGGCAAGGAAAAAAACAACAAGGAGAACAACAAGGAAAACAAGGAGGCAGAGTGCCATGGCAGACTGACCCAAAGGAAGGCAGCAGCCATGGGATGGTCCATAAGTAGATTTTATAGGGAAAATTTAACTTCAGGGACATGACTGAGATTTCTGACCGGGCATGGCAAGGTGAAACTGCTGGAGACCCCTACAGAGGATGGACCTCAGTGGTTTGACATAACTTAGTTTTCAGACTGGACAGACAACCTCCTCAGAGAATGGGACCATGGAATGAAACTGATGTCCATCAGAGCCTTCTCCCTGCCTGCTTCAGGGATTAATTTTTATCAATTCCTCTCTAAACTTCACCTAACATTGAAGACCTCATCACTGTCATAGATGAGGCTTCCAGGTTCTCATATGTTGGGCACTACTCTGGCTCTGTCTCCTGCCATGGTTTACCCTAAATTAGGCCTAGATCGGTCCTACTTCTTGCTGGGGGAGTGGGCTGCTCACAATTCACCTTAGACCTCCCTAAACTTGCTTGTCTGCTCAATGCTTCTCTAGGATTCTGTCAATCCTTTTGCAGTCCTAAATATAATAAAGGACTTTGTAGTTGATTTTCTTTGTATTTTTTATTATTATTCATTCTGGCTCATTTTTAGCAGTACAATGACACCAGTTTCGCCATCCCCTTGGCAACATGGGTTTTGCTGTAAACAACAATCGAATGGATTGGTCCATGGAGCCAAGGCGCAATCTGTGTCTTCCTCGATCCAATTTCTTCATAGCCTTTGGCCTTATTGACTTGGTTTACTGATCAAATAAAGACATAAAAAGCCTCCAGGTGGAGGCTGAGGAGCTCGAGTTTCACTGAAAATGCTCACCCTAAGGCAACATGAGTCATTGTAGTCACTGTAGCCTCTGACCAGAAAAGTTTAAGGAGATAAGAGGGCCCCAAGCCAAGTGTTACTATATTAAGACTGAATATTCCTTTGTTAAGGCTAAGTAAACCTCCTTTTTTTGGTTGTCAAATTAACTGTTTGTCTCTTACTTTATACGACCACTGCCCCTAAATCACTAAGGTACAGACCTAAGTCACTGCTAACAGTTTAGTATCTGGACTCCTTCCTTGATTTCTTGTCTAGGGTGAGGGTGAAGGGTAGGGCACCTCACCTGCCTAGTCTAAACATCCCATATCCTAGCCTGGCTTGAGAAAAGGGTAAAAACTTTTTAGTTTCCCCAAAGTATCAGACTTGTCTTCTTAGATGTTTTTAAAGTCACTGCTAGGGGCAGCTAGATGATGCAGTGTGTAGAGTACCAGCTCTGAAGTCAGGAGGGCCTGAGTTCAAATTCAGCCTCAGACACTACTTCCTGGACAAGTCATTTAACCCCAATTGTCTTATTAAAATAAAGAAATTAAAAATTAAAAGAAATAAAAATAAAGCCCTACACAGAAATAGAAGGATGGGGGAGGTACAGAGCTAGAATTAACAATGTTTGTAGCAAAAAGTATGTCCAAAGTAAATGGCATGAAGTGTTTTTTAAATGCTTTTGGAGTGACTGCTTCATGGATTAGCATTGAAACTGTACCAAACTTACCTTTGATACCATCATCAAATCTTGGGTACAATGCTTTAGTTAAGCATTTACTGTGTAGCAGTTGTCATTAAGTTATTTCACTCATTTCTGAGTTCCCTTGACACCATCTAGGTTTCTCTTGGCAAAGATACTAAAGTGGTTTGCCACTTCCTTCTCTAGATGATTTTACAAATGAAGAAACTGAGGCAAACAGGGTGACGTGACTTGCTCAGGATCTTATAAGCTGGTATCCGAGGCTGGATTTGAACTGATGTCTTCCTGATTCTAAGCCTGGTACTCTATGCCCTGTGCCACATAGCTGCCCACACTGTGTGACAGACTTTGTGTTAAGTGCTGGAGAGAAAGAAAAAAGGAAAACAGTCCCTGCCTTTAAAAAGCTTATATTTTAATGGGGGAACAAATGCACTTAAATAGGTATATACAAAATATATACTGAGTAGATGGAAGGGAATTTTATCCAGGAGAACAGAAGCAGTTGACAGAGTCAGATGTTCTTTGAGCTAAGTCTTGAGGGAAGCCAGGGATTCTTCCAGATAAAGATGAGGAAGGAAAGTATGCTTTCAGGGAGTAATGTATAGGAAGACTGGAAGGGTAAGAAGAGGCCCTTTTAGGAAGAGTTAAAAATGCCAAACAGAATGTTTATATTTGATCCTAGAAGTAATAGAGAGTCCTTGTAATTGATATGGTTAGAACTGCCATCTAGGAAAATCCCCCTGGCAGCTGAATGAAAGACGGATTGGAGTGGGAAAACCTTTGCAGTAAGGAAACCAATTAGCGGACTATTGCAGTAGTCTAGAGTTGATGTGGGCCTGAAATATATGAATGGAGAAAAGGGGATGCATAGGAAAGATGGAGAGAAAGCAGATCTTACAACAATTGGGATGATTGACACCAAGTAGTCCAAGGATGATGCTAAGCGACTGGGAGGATGGTGGTACCCACAACAGGAATAGGCAAATTTTGAAGGGAGGGAAGTTTGGAGGAGAAAATAATGCGCCCTCATTTGAACATGTTGAGTTTAAGATGCCTACAGGACATCCAATTGGAAATGTACAATAGGCAGTTGGTTACAGCTGCCCGTGTACCATCTGGTAGCTTCTCATTTTAACTAATTATTCTTGCTAACTAGATGCTAAGTTCAGTTGTTTCTGTATTTTTAAGAAATTGCAAGTGCAGTCAATGCCCTCTAAATTCTGGTGCTCCGAAGCACCAGTTGCCACAGCTTAATTAAGGTATTAAGGGGGGGGGGTGTTAAAATAACAATTTATCAAGTTAAAATTTATATAAGTCTTACTTTGCAATTTCCTAAAAGCAATCCAGCTTATTTTTCTCCTTCTAATTCAATTCTGGGCCCAAATACTTTTCTTCTTTTTTTTCCAACTCATTTTCATCTGCAATATATGTCTAAGATAGGTGTGTACTATATTACATACACACACACACATATAGATATGTAATGGTATAATATACATTTATACTGGCCTATACACTTAATGGGATAACCATACAACTGCTTATCATAGTCTGGGCAATATGCATTCTTCATTCATTCACAGATAATTAAACTCTTTTGAGTGAAACTGGATCACACACAGAAGATTCTTCTATGTCTAAGGTCTTGATGTAATCAACGTAATAATTATTCACAAATAGTATCTGGACGATCTCATCATTCACAAGGAATCAAGAGTGGACTCCAGTGGATCTCCCTCCAATAATGAATGTCTTTGATGAACATGCTCTCCTTTATTTATCTGTTTATGCTCCCATGTTAATGATCAGAAGGTTGTTGAACAAGGCTAGCTATGTTGTTACAGTTTTTGAGGAATCATCTGGAATTTTGGCATGTGCATGGGAGACACCCTGTCGAAGGAGAGCCTTGAAAGCAATATTTTGTTCTGCCAAATTAAATATCTTTTTATTACCACCAAGCAATAAACAAGATGGGATCTTGTATTCTTTCCATCTTTCACTCAATCGTATCATGGAAAAGATGTGATTTACTGTGGAAAATCCTTTGCAAAAGCTTGCTTCTTCCCTTTAACTCCCTCATTAAGGCTGCCTTTGATGTGTGTATAGATCTTTCTATAACAATTTTATATAGAAAGGAAATCAAGCCTGTAGGTTCCAAGATGTACCCATGGTTGTCTTTTTCTTGGTAGTAATAATGTATGGGATTTTTTTTACACCTTTGGTATCTTCTCCCACTTCAGATATCTTGTGATTTGATTCTTTAACACCTTCAAAACTGTGAAAAATACTTTGTGACCTTAAGTTTCTCCATGAAATAAAGACCTCTTTTTTTAATATCAATATTTTTCTGGTGTTGTTGTGTGGCTCAGAGTCATGGAACATTCTAATCTCTATAGAATCGAAGTTAAGGAAATAGCAAAACACATGTCACAAAAAATTAGACGGGAAAAGTAGTGTAAAAGAGATCTTCAAAGAAATGTGTGATTTTAATAGTATTTTATTTTTCCAATTATATATAAAGATAGTTTTCAACATTCATTTTTGTAAGATTTTGAGGTCCAAATTTTTCTGCATCCCTCTTTACCTCCCCTTCCTCAAGAAGCAAACAATCTGATAGAGATTATATATCGACAATAATTTTAAACATATTTCCATATCTGTCATGTTGTGAAAGACAAATCAGAACAAAAGGGAAAAACCATAAGAAAGAAAAAATGAACCAAAAAAAGTTGAAAATAGTATGTCTTGATCCTCATTCAGTCTTCCTAGTTCTCTTTTTGGATATAGATGGCATTTCATGCCATCCCAAGTCAATTGGAATTGTCTTGGATCGCTGAATTGCTGGGAAGAGCAAAGTCCATTACAATTGATCATCACATAATCTTGCTGTGTACAATGTTCTCCTGGTTCTGCTCGCTTCACTTAATATCAGTTCACGTAAGTCTTTTCTGAAATCAGCCTGCTGATCATTTGTTATAGAACACTAATGTTCCATTACCTTCATATGCCATAACTTATTCAGGCATTCCCCAACTGATGGGCACCCACTCAGTTTCCAGTTTCTTGCTACCACAAAAAGGGCTGCTACAAACATTTCTGCACATGTGGGTCCTTTTCCCTCTTTTTTGATCTCTTTGGGATACAGGCCCAGTGAGTTAGTTGATTATAGTCCTTTCTTCTTGAAGAACCAAAATGACATCACACTATTAGAGTTGAGTTATGGTGATCAGACCAATACAAGCTCGGAATGCTTGGCCACAGATCGGACACAAATAGTCCCTGTGAACATTTGAAGTGGCTTCTCTAACTTTGTGCATCTTGCTTTTCTTCTGGGTTAATTCTATTCTGCTTTGCTCATTTTTGCACCTTCTCTAATGAGGGCACACCATGCTGGGCGGTCCTGTGCCAGTGTCTCCTGTTTCATACGATCCATTCTAGAGTTCTTAAGAGATACTTTGAGAGTGTCCTTATATTGTTATTTTCTGACTACCTTGTGAGTTCTTACTCTGAGTTCTTCATAAAATAATTTTTTGGCAAGCATACAGTGTGGCCAGCCCAACAGAGTTGTGTTCTCTGCAGTCGAGTTGGAATGCTTGTCAATTTAGTTTGAGAAAGAACCTCAGTGTCTGGTATCTTATTCTGCCAGGCGATCTTCAGAGTCTTCCTAAGACAATTCAAATGGAAGTTTCCTGGAATGATGCTGGTAGACTGTCCAGGTTTCACAGGCATACAACAATGAGGGTCTGCACAATGATCCTGTAGACTTTCAGTCTGGTAGTCAGTCTAATACCTCTTGTCTCCCATACTTTCCTTAAGAGCCCTCCAAACACAGAGCTACAGACCCAGTAGAGACTGCTGGATCAAAGGATATGCACAGTTTTACAGTCCTTTGGATATAATTCCAAATTGCTCCCCAGAATGGCTGGATCAGTTCACAACTCCACCAACAATGTATGACTTAAAAGGAAGATGGGCTGGGCATGTGGCGAAAAGGAGAGATAACTGATAGCCCCAGGGTGCCACTGTTGCCTTCGTGATGTCAGAACGAAGGGAAGACTCTCAGCATGATGGATCCATGCAAACTTAAAAGCTGGGACATGATGAGAATCTCACAGTATGGATAGATGTACATGGGTTACAATTTATTTTATTAAAGTGAACAGATTATAGAAAGTTGTGGTGGAAAAATATCTGATTCTGCCTCTATGGAACATATATATATATATATGTATATGTATGTGTATATATATTCCCTTTCATTCTTGACTCTTGATTGATTGGTCAAGGGGATTAAAGACTTAGAATGGTGAAATCACTTCCTGATCACCTGAACAAAAGCAGTTTCAGGTGTGCTCTAATGCTTGGCTAGGGTAAAACAGTGGGCAATATTACCAAGGGAACTTAGTTTGGCTGGGTCCACATAGTATTTTCTCCTGCTATAACTAAGTAATCTCTTGTTAACTTCTGAATGATATCTGAGTGTTTCATTTTGTTCCAATATCAAAGCTAGACTACCAGAGCACTAATCTGAGTTAGCCTCAGCTCAGAATAGAATAGAATAGAAGAACAGCCCACTGACAGGGCCTACACCTCCCTCTGATTCTGGGGAGACTTACCTCCCTTGGTGTGCCCCCATCTATTCCTGGATTATTATAATAATAATGTGAAATGTGAGCTGACTTCAAGTATTTGAAGAGCTGTTATGTGCCAGAAGCCTTATATTTTCTTTCCTACGTGCTCATTGGAATCAAGAAATATCTTAAATACTGCCTTCTTTCTAACTTTCTAACTTTCAAAAATTCAGTTTCATTATATTTTCAAGTCTGCATTCTGTTCCTTCCACCCCACCCCAACCCCAATTTTAAATGCAAGAAAAAACAAAAGTCCTGTTATAAACATGTATAGTCAAAGCAAAACAAATTCTTAAATTGTCTGTCTTGAATATATATGTATGTATGTATGTATATATATATGTCTCATTCTGTACCCTGAGTCCATCACCTCTACGTCACAAGGTGGGGAGCATGTTTCATTGTCAGTCTTCAGGAATTGTATTCTGACTCTCTACTTTTAATCTTGCTCTCAGAGTTAATTTTCTGGAAGGTTTCCCAGCTCTCAGTCCCAAACCAGTGCATTTATTTGCTAAATTTCTTCTGGAATTAATTTCCTCAACCCTTACCTCTGACTTGGGGAGTCCTCTGATCTATACCCTTTCCCCTACATTTCTTCCCCTGGGTGAGGTTTTTCTATCCCCTGACCAGGAACCCAGGTGGGCTTGAGCCTACTCCTAAGCTACGTAATGATAATACTAATAAATAATAACAATGGCTGAAGCAGCTGGGCACCCTAAAGGAGAAAAAGGAGGCAGCATGTGCCAGGAAGGTCAAAACCATCATTGCCACCTTTACTGCCATCTCCCCTCATACCCTGCTAGGGGTACCCTAAGAACCAGAATTCAAGAGACTTTGGAATAGCAATGTTTCCGGCTCAGTGCCCTCAACTACCATCCTAGGAAGCAGTGCTGGTAGAACTGGAGCTTGGCCACTGCTCCTGCAATGGCTACATAACAAACAGATATGGGAGTTCCAGAAGGGACTGTTCTTTCCTCCAGAGTCCTTGGCCTTATATAGTTCAGTATCAGAAACAGTATCAGCAGAAATGACAGTAGAGAAGTATTATCATCTGTGTTGCTGCTGTACCCTAAGGACCATGGGGCTTTTTTAATCTGACTTGCCATCTATGTGTCATTTCCCTCCATTAAACTGTGAGCTCTTGAGAACAGGGACTGGCTTACCTTTCTCTTTGTCATCTCCACTGCTTAGCTCAGTGCCTTGCACATAGTAAGCACTTGATAAATTATATAGCGCTTTAAGATGTGTAAAGCTGCCCAAAGAGATCTTAAAGAAGGGAAAGGGACCTGTATGTACAAGAATGTTTATGACAGATCTCTTTGTAGTGGCCAGAAACTGGACACTGAGTGACTGCCCATCAGTTGGAGAATGGCTGAACAAATTGGGGTATATGAATATTATGGAATATTATTGTTCTGTAAGAAATGACCAGCAGGATGAATACAGAGAGGACTGGCGAGACTTACACGAACTGACGCCGAGTGAAACGAGCAGGGCCAGGAGATTATATACTTCAACAACAATACTATATGATGATCAATTCTGATGGACATGGCCTCTTCAACGATGAGATGAACCAAATCAGTTCCATTTGTTCTATAATAAAGAGAATCAGCTACACCCAGGGAAAGAACTCTGGGAGATGACTATGAACCACTACATAGATTCCCAATCCTTCTCTTTTTGTGCGCCTGCATTTTTGATTTCCTTCACGGGCTAATTGTACACTATTTCAAAGTCTGACTCTTTTTCTACAGCAAAATAACTGTATGGACACGTATACATATATTGTATTTAACTTATACTCTAACACACTTAACATGAATTGGTCAACCTGCTGTGTGGGGGAAGGGGTGGGGGGAAGGAGGGGAAAAATTGGAACAAATGGTTTTGCAATTGTCAATGCTGAAAAATTACCCATGCATATAGCTTGTAAATAAAAAGCTATAATAAAAAATAAATTAAAAGATTTGTAAAGCTGTTTACATATATTATCCCATTGGATCCCATTTTTACAGTTGGGGAAACTGGGGTAGGCAGTAGTTATATGACTTGATTAAGGTCACATTGTGAGGAAATGTCTGAGGCTGGATTTGGACTTGGGTTTTCCCAATTCTAGACCTATTGCTCTATCCAACCTAGCTGCTGGTGCTTACAGTCGAAACCTCTGCTCTCGGTTCTCATTTGAACTTGAGATTGTCAAGTTAGCTCAGCATCCCCAGCTTACTTCTCTTTTAGAGATCTTGGGCTATGTTGTGCCAGTACTCTCTGTCCTGATTGTTTTGAAGTAGTTCCTCTAGGCACTTGCCTAGTTATTACAATTGTATCTTTGGGGTTGGTTTCTCTGCCCTGACCTTTGGACTGACCGACATTTGGACTTATTCCTTAGTAGAAAGTCTTACAACTATGTTCACTGTTGTTGCTGTTCAGTTGGGTTTGACTCTTCATGACCCCATTGGGGATTTTTTTGGCAAAAATATTGGAGGGATTTGCCATTTCCTTCTCCAGTTCATTGTACAGGTGGGGAAATTGACTTGCTCAGGGTCACATAGCTACTAAATGTCTGAGACTGGATTTGAACTCAGGGATGAGTCCTCCTGACTCCATCCACCAACAGCCTCACCCAGCTGCGTCCACTCCTTTAGCAGAGAACATGATAGAGAGTGGAAAGAGGATCTGGAAGCCCTTTTTTGAATCTTGATTCTGCCACTTACTTTCAGTGTAATCTTGTGCAAATCAGAGAATCTCAGACTTGGAAGGAATCTCTGAGACCATCTAGTACAACCAATCCACTCTACCCCATTCCCAATAATTGCTTATTCCAGTTCTGCCCAAAGCTCTCCCATTAGTGCCAGTCCACTACCTTCCAGTCAAATGGAAGAGTATATTTAAAGTCTTATATAAATGTTGAAGAGGCAGTGTGGGATGATGAGTAGGGCAGTGGACATGGAATCTGGAATAACTAGGTTCAGATATTCCTTGTCTCTATAACACCGGGCTGGTCATGTGACTTCTCCCTATGCCTCAGTTGCTTCATCTCTAAAAGAGCCTCTAAGTTACCTTCCAGCCGATCCTAAGATCCCGTGTTAGCTATTATTATTACTCCAAGTCAGCTGTCATTGTTAGGGAGGTTCATGAAGTTGACCTTGAGTTTCCCAAAATAATATAAATAATATAAAAAATATATATTTGTGAATTTCCATAAGGGAAAAATCTTTTTAGTATTGATTAAATGTAAGAAGTAGCAGAGATTTTAGGGTTGTGGAGTTAGTGGGCATATGTTGACAGTACCTTTTTCATTTACTAAGTGTGTGACCTAAGCAAGTAACTTTCCTTCTCCAGGCCTCAGTTTCCTCCCTTGTAAAAATGAAGCAGTTGGATTTGATGACCTCTAAGCTCTGACACTATGATGTTTCTGTTTGTCCTTATTTAACAGAGAAGGAAATAGAAATTTAGAGATGGGGAGGGTCAAATGGGGTGTTGGAGGCTGGAACCCATGTCTACTGGCCCACACTGCCTTCTATTCCATGTATACAGAGTCTGTACGGAAAATGATATCACTGTGGCTCTTGCCTGGTTGGTACGCAAACAATGGGTGCTTAATCCATGAAGCATAAGGCATGATGCCAGTAAGCGAGATGCTGCCCTTCCCAGAGGCAGGGGGATGGTTTACATGACCTTCCTCCCACTCACCGGGCTGTAGGGGGCCAACGAGGTGGCGGTCCCTTTAAGAGCTCTGGCCGCGAGGAGTAGGCGGTCGTTCGGCCAGCCAATCCTGAGCCGATTCTGCCGAGTCTCCGCCCCTCTTCCCATGAGCCCTCGGGAGTGGCCGGGGACAACAAACGGCATCTGGTTCGGGGGGCGGATGCAGTGGCATTGGGGCTGGGGGAACCATGGCACTAGGCGCCTGGCGGAGAGCTCCCGTGCGCGGCAGCGGCAGCTCGGGCTCTCGAACCCCTGCGCGCGGGCGGCTGCTCTGGCTGTTGTTGGCAGTTGGCGCTTGTGGCTGGGCGGGTGCCCAGGACGGTGGCGGAGCCGGAGCTGTAGGGGCCATGGAGGAGGAGATCGTGTCCGAGAAGCAGGCGGAGGCGAGCCACCGGCAAGACAGCGCCAATCTGCTCATCTTCATCTTGCTCCTCACCCTCACTATCCTCACCATATGGCTCTTCAAGCACCGACGGGCCCGTTTTCTGCACGAGACTGGCCTGGCTATGATTTACGGCAAGTGCCTCCCTTTGCCCCCCATCCTGCCCTTTGCGACCCCCTCCCCTCCTTTCCTCTCCCTCTCCTGCCACGTCTCCCGTGGGAAGGGGACCCACCCCTTGGTCCGGGACCGCCCCGGGACCGCGGCTTCTTGGGGTCCCTGGGGAGGAGGGCTGCCCAAGTGATGGGGTGGGGAGCCGCGCCTCGTAGCTTCTCTGAAATTGTATCGGGGTTCCCTGCCTGGGTGGAGGTCTGGGCTGGAGGAGTCCTCTCGTCAGTTTTGGGGGTTCTCTGAAAAATTGATTCGACCTCTACTTGTCTTCTCGTATCCACTGGGCTATCTGTCCTCGCGGCGGACGAAGGGAACATCTTTTCTCACTCCCCGTGTGGTCAAACTTAGAGCTAAGGGACCTTGGGGAACCGATCTGTTGATCCATAACAATTAGCTGCGGCTCCTTAACAACCTGTTGGCTACGTTCTAGTATGAATTTGTTAGAATCCCACGCCGGAGGTTCGGATTGCCCCAAGTCAGCTAACGAAAGAGTTAAAAGTTTTCCCAGGATGGTTGTTACTACACAGTGATCAAGACGGTTAATCTAAAACTAATTATAAACACTACACCTCTCCAGTCGTGAGATTATTAACCCTTTACGAGTGGTTTCGATGGCTTTCTAGTCTTTTTTTTTTTTTTCCCTTTTCTTTTTGGTTAACGGGAAAGGAGGGAAGTAATGGCAAACAGCCCCCTTGGGAGAAACAGATCTGTCTCATTCCTAAACTGGTGCCTCTAGAGAGGTTTTGCTTAACTGTCTTAATCAAAGATGACTCCACTGAGTGATCACTGTGTCTATGTGTCTTTGTTTATGTCTGAAAAGATCGTTTCCCACAAATAATCCTTTTTACACAGCATACAGGTGAGATTGTTTTTTTTTCTCACTTGTGGCTGTGGCAGGGAGCCCGCTAATGTTTGCCCCTTTGCCTCAGACTCGAAGTCAGTTGAAGACTTTGGCTCCCAAAGAGCCACTCCATTCATGAAATGTTTACCTCTGAGTATGTATCTCACCGAGGATAAGAAAAGGTGATTTTCTGTGAGTTTCAGAAAAATGCACAAACCCTTGTCATTTTCCCCCATAAGGTAATGATTTTCTTAGATTGGAGCTCATCATGGTTTTGGAAACTTGGCTAACTTTTCCATCTCTTTTCCTTTACAAAGACTCCTGAGGGCATAATCCCACTGTGTAGGGAGCCTTTGGGTAAAATTGAATATTGGATATTTTGTGCCATTGCACATGTAATCTTTTTATCCAAGTAAATGGTCTAGATATTCCGGTTTGTACATCTTGCTGTAGTTCTCAAGCTTCATTATCATTATTAACATTAGTTGGATACGTACAATGTGCTTAGACACGGGAAATAACCCCAAACTGGAAGACGGTCTGTAATCCAGTTAACAAGACAAAATGAAGACACATAAAAATATTAGTTTCGTTCGGTTCTATATGCAAATGCCAAATTCTTCCTTCCTAGGAAGATTAGGTTTTCCTTGGTTAGGCTGGAAGGAATGCTATAAATGCTCAGTTGTATGTTGGAAGCATAAAATCTTTCTCTGATCGTTTTAAAATGTTGCATTAAAAATCAGGTGGGTCACTGTTAACCTTTGCTAAATGGTTAAATGATTAAGCTTGAAGAGCTAGAGAATTTCAGTTGAAAGGATTAATTATGGTATTCACTGAGGACATAAAATCAGTGAGAAGCAAGGAAAGAACATCTATTCGTCTCTGTTTTGGGAGGGGGCGTTTTTTTCTCTGTGTTGCCTGATGTAAGAACATTAATTCATTTTTCATCAACAAGCATTACTCAAAGCTAGGGGAGAGAAAGAAAGAATAGGGCTAGGTTTTTACCCTTTTGAAGTTTAGGGGGATACAAGACAGGTTAAAAAAATCATCATTTGTATTTAAGTATATTGGAGAGGACCAGAGTGCTGTGAGGGAGCAGGTCCTACTGGGAGGTTCAGGAAAGGCTTCTTGAGGTGCCAGCTAGTCAGGGCCTTAAAAGATGAGGGTCGAGTTCCAGTCTGGCCTGGGGCCAGGAGTTCACTCCAAATGTAGTAAGGCACTCCACTGACTAGTCCCCCTTGACGGTTGTTGGTTTTTTTTTTTCCATTACTCTCTTAACCTCTCAAGGTTTCTCAAAATGTAAAATGAGAATTAGTGGTATTTATCTACTTCTCTGATTTTAAGGGTTAGTGTGAGCCTGAATGAAAGCTTGCAAAAATTCTTCAAGTCCTCAGCACTGCCCAGAGTAAGCTTGGTTTGGGTTTTTCTTTTAATCCAATTGAGCATCTTTCCCAGTTTTTTTCTTGTACTTCTCATACCATCTTAACTACTGGTACTTTTATTTCCTCCTTGCCTACCCTCCAGCCTTTTAAGATTGAAGTCACTGATGGTTTTTTTTTTCTTCCTAGCTCTGAGTTCATTTTTCTATTTGAATCCTAGAAATACTATTTAAGTATTTAACTCTTTTCTTTTCTTTTGAAAAAGTAAGGGTATTTTTGGTGAAAACTAGAATTTATATAATCTAATATGGTTAGTTGGTTGCCCATGTTACACTTTAGAAATCTATGCCATTGAGTATTTTGTTCAAATAGCTAGCTTTCTTAAAGAATTTAACATCGTCACAGCCAAAAATTGTTAAGCTAAATTGAGCTTTAAGTTGATCTTCCACTATGATAATGAATGTCAATTTGCTTATAAATAGTAATAGAAAAGGTTGAAGCATATTTCTCTTTGCCTTAAGCTTCAAGGAACCTAGGGGTCGGTCACTTAGCATGATTCACTGAAAATTGTTCAGAGGGCAATAAAAATGAGGAATTCTGCCTTTTTTCCTGACTGTTCTCTATGTCTGGTGAGACTGTGAGGTCTAATCCAATAGCCTTAAGAGAAATGAACAGATCAAAGGGTTTTTTGTATGTGTTTTTTTAAGACTATAAAATGTAATCTGCTTTGGCCATGATTGATGTCACAGTGATAAGATGTCTCATCATGGGCATCCGAATCTTGATTTCTCCTTCTTCAGATTGGAACAATGAACTGAAGCCAACAGGATGAAATTTAAGAGGGATAAATGGCAATTCCTACATTTTGGATGAACCCCTCCCCCCCCGAAATGTACAAATAGAGGAAGGGGGGACATGTCAAATGAATTATAGGTGGAGGTGGGAAATTAATTTATTTGATTGCATTATGAAATGGGGAAGTGAAGCAGTAGATTCTATGAAAAGATGATTTGTAAGATATTTTCTCATTAGGTAATCTTCCTGCTCTATTACTTATATGCTGCTCTAGAAATATTGGGGTTAGTGATCTGTGATATTACACTGGGGAAAATTACCCATCTGTCCATCCCCTGCTTATGAGGATGTCAGGTTCTCCGATTTAGGAATTGAGCAGTAATTTCAAACATGTTTGTATTTCAGTCTGAGTACTGACTCTTAAGCTCAGGTTTGGCTAACATCATTGATTTTTTTTTTTTTTTTTGCATTGAAAACCAATGAAGTTTTTAGGGGATTTAAGAAACTGGTTGATGCCCACAAGGTACTTATAGCATTCTTTCTTTTTAAATTATAGGGCTTTTGGTGGGCTTGGTGCTTCGATATGGCGTTCATGTTCCAAGCGATGTTAATAATGTGACATTAAGCTGTCAAATGCAGACAAGTCCGGCTACCTTATTAGTGAATGTTAGTGGAAAATTTTATGAATATACACTGAAAGGAGAGATCAGTTCACATGAACTCAATAACGTTCAAGACAATGAAATGCTTAGGAAGGTAAGCTTCTAACAAGTTTATTTTGGATTTTTTTTTTAATTCTAACACTAAAGTGTTGCAGAGGGAAAAATGATCAATGTCTTTAACACATTATAAAAGACTCAGTGAACTCTTTTAATACACACAGTAAAATGTCAATTAACTATAATGCTTGGGAAATTTCATTTTCTGATTAAGGCATAACTCACTAAATTTTCTATTTTGAATTGTGTTCCAAATATTTCTAACCTGTTTTACTGCCTTAATCTTTCTCGTATTCAATTGTTGCAATGCTTCAAGATGCTTAAAAATAATAACTTCTCATGCTGTAGCACTTGACAGTTTATCAAAGAACTCTCCTTCCAACAACCTTCTGAGGTAGGTAGTAATGTGAGCATTAGCCTCATTTTTCAGATGAGGAAACTGAGGCTCAGGGATGTTAAAGGATTGCCTTGCCCAAGATCACATAGCAAGTAAGTACCAAAAACAGATTTAAATACAGTTCTCTTTTTTTAAAAAAAAGTCATTTCCTGATATATTTCTTCCCTTCAACATTGAACCTTCCTTTGGAACAAAGGAAAACAGTTAAGTGCAATTGACTGGCAAAGCCATCACGTCTGGAAACGTAGGCTACATTCTACTGAAAGGAAAGGATGTGTGTTCCATCTTTCCAGCAGTTATTTCACCACATGTACTGCCACATCAGTTCCCATGATAGATGGATTTGGATATATGGATAATATAGGGGACTGAATTGAATCTCTCTTGCCACTCTTCTCCTCCCCTCCCTCCATGCACACAAACACTCCAGAAGTTATTTGCCTCTGCATCCATTTCCCATTCCCAACTTGGCATTTTGCTTCTTTTCCCTAGCTTTTCTGTATCACAATTGCTTAGGTTGTTACTTTCCTCTCCTCCAACTTCTATGTCTTCTGCCCTTTGGAAAACAAAATAACTCAATGTCCATAAAAGAAGAATCACCTAGTGCTTGTCATGGATGTTACTTTGAACTCAGTTTCTTCTCAGGTCTTCTCTGTTGGAGACCAGCCAACTGTTGTCCTCCTTAGGTTCTCCCTGTTGAATTTTATCTGTTTTAATGATGAAGTAGCAATACTGTAAGTTTGTAATAACGTGCTTGCCATCTAATAGTAGAAGTGTTTAGTTTTTTATCATTCCAGTCATTTACAGAATGGCTTAGTGTGAGGTCTTACAAAATATTTTCATTTTAAAGAACTTAAAACTTTTTTTTCTGATTTTTAAACAGGTAACTTTTGATCCCGAAGTATTTTTCAATATCTTACTTCCTCCAATTATATTTTATGCAGGATACAGTCTGAAACGGGTAGGTGCTTCTACATTTGCATGGTCCATAGTGGGTACCAAGTGTTTCTGAATTCAGTTGACTTTTCTGTGCACATTATGTTTGGAAATCTTATTGACTAGCTCTTTCTATAGTCCCATCTCATCTTTTTTTTTTTTTTATTTTAACTTTGTTATCTTTTCCTGTGTGGACCTTCACATTGTTGATTTTTTGCACTTATCCCTTTTAACCCACATAATGCATTGTATATTAAAACCTGAATCCTGAGTTTTTGTTGTCAGCCAGTTGGTATGTATCCTACAAATGTTGGTCAAATTGAGTAACCAAAGACCTTATTTTTTAGAGACATTTCTTCCGCAACCTTGGGTCAATCCTAGCATATGCTTTTCTTGGGACAGCCATTTCTTGTTTTGTGATAGGGTAAGTATTGTAGCCTGGGATATTTAAGCTGGATTTCAAAATCTCTCTAAGAGATATATAAGATATATAAGAGATATATATATCTCTTAGAGAGATACAAACATATATATATGTTTGTGCATGTATGTATATATAGCTTGTATAGCATCGTATTTCTGAATGCAGCTAGAAATGCTTGCAATTATACATTCACTCATGTTTCTCAAAAGACTGGACATTGCTTCCGTGTCCTAACAATGACATGCTTTCAGAGTTGTGATCACTTAGAAGATACCCAACTAGGTTTTCCCCTGCTTTTTCCACTGTTCTAAAATTCAGCAGCAGTTTGTGTTGTGTCTGAGTGGTAAATATTTTTACCGAACAGGTCAATTATGTATGGCTGTGTAACCTTGATGAAAGCAACAGGACAGCTCGGTGGTGATTTCTATTTCACCGACTGCTTATTATTTGGCGCCATCGTGTCAGCAACCGATCCAGGTATGTCTTCTAAGGAACAGCATTTTGTGCCTACTTTCCTTTTTTGCAGTGTGGCTTCTGTTTCATTTTATCTTGTAGATTTTCTGAATCCAAGCAGTAAAACCACAGTCTGGGATTCTCTGTGGTTTAAGCATACATGTTGTTTTACTTGTACTTTATTGACCATTAAATTGGATGCTATTTAAGACTCGAAGTTTGTTTGTTTTTTAATCTAGGATCATTCATGATGGTACGTGTCTTTTTACCTGAAAGTGGGAAGTGAGTTAAATATGTTCATTAAATTAGTAACATCTAAACAGTTCTTCCATATCCCTGAGAGAATAGTCACCTAAAATCTTTGCAATTGCAACTTCTGGCTTTAGAGTTTCCAAATGACAAAGGATGTGAAATGATGGTTCCAAATCGTTTGTACCAGGTACAATTTTAACTCTACTGGGTACAGTTTAATTGTGTTGGGAGGCTTTTGTTTGCCTGGCAGAAAATGTTTCTCCAAGATTGGATTTATGCTTACTAAGTAAGAGGTGCTTAATACAGAAAGGACTGCTTCCCTTGTGCCTTTTGTGTCCATTCTACCAAATGTTAGTGTTGCCAGGTCAGTTTAATTAGAGTGAGCGGGATTGTAGTTCTTTTCCTCAAGCCTAAGTGTAGTGGATGGCTACATTCCATTGAAGAATAAAGGAGGCAAGAAAGTACAGAGGCCGAGGCTTTGGCACTCAGTCAGAAGCTCACTCTGCTGTACCTTTTGGTCTCAGTTGGAAAAGGCTTGTTCCATTTGGCCTTTTGACCTTGTGAATGATAATCAATAATAATTAATATATGATAAATCCTAAGGTTACCTCTGAAAAACTCTATGGGCTTTATGGAAAAGGGAGGAAAATGTGTCCTTTTTCTGGTATAAGCTGACCTTGAATTAAAATCAGACAGGATAATGTTTTGAGGCCAGCAGTTGGTATCATTTAGCTTTTAAAGATGGAGCTCAAATGATTTTCTCAAAGCCCTCCAGGGCTTTCTTCTTAATGTTCATATGTACAGGTGTCCATACAAAATTATCTTAGCCCAGGAGGCTCAAACCTTATGGCTGTCTGCAGCCTACAGTTTGGTTCCTTGTTTTTTCCAGGAGCCAGCCAGCTATTATATTGCACAGCCTCCCTTACTGAAAGAGACTTACCATACTTTTCAAATTCCCGAGGCAGTCAGATTACTTATTATAAAGGTGATCGGTTTAGCCTTGTTGTTTGAACCTCCTGTTTCTTCATTTGCTTGTAAAAGGCAGCTAGTTAGACGGTGCAAACAAAACTCTTTTTTTCTTGAATCTGCCAAATAGGGGACTTTATGTTTCCTTGAACTAGATAAACATTCTCCTCAGTCTTTGCCTTGGACCATGGGGCTAGCTTTGTCATGTTATAGCAGCTCACCTCCAGAGAGGAGAGCCGTAAGTTACTGTTTAATATTCTGGAAGTTACTCTTGTATCCTCTTGCTTTGCTGTTATGATATCTGTACGTTCCAGTTGAAGTGCTTTACAAGGGAAATTGCATCTTTTCAAAGTGCCGGCTTCTCAATTTTAGTTGCCTTTGGAAGAGGTTCTAGCATTTTTGGACTACATTAATCTTTCATGGTAGCCTTGGTTTATGCAGCAAGTGGGGCGTGCATGACTCAGCAGTAGAGGTTATAATACATATGGCTCCAGTCTCTTATTTCTCTAGGGTTTCCATATAACTAGTTTTTTCATTGTGGGTGAGTTCCTTCTTTCCTGCCTCCTTCCCCCTTGCCCCAAGGTGTCAATGAATCAGTATCATTGACTTCTTTTTATAGTAAACAGCCCACCTGTTATTCTGGCCATTATCTTTGATGGAAGATTTTGGCACTAACCAAAACCCAACATTATCCTTGTTTATTGTTCATGAAAAGCATTGGTTTTGATATTTGGGGATCTTATAGAGAAAACAAGCTACAAGGTAAAATCCACAGTGGGGACTGTCTATTTATCTGTCTGTCTATCTCTCTCTATTTCTACTAATATATGAACAATATTCTACAATATAGAAGAGAAATGATTACTTTATCTTACAATAAAGCTATGAGTAAGATCTAGATGGAAAAGAAACTGAAGAAGAGATATTTTTGAAGCTCATGTTCTTGGTGTGTTCATACTGAGTCCTCCCGAGTATTAACAAAACTCAAACCTTTTATTTTAAGCTGCTTTGGAGATGGAAAAAAAAATTTTTGTCTGCATGCAATCGAGGGAATGGTATTTTTGATAAAATAATATAAAAGAAAATGTTGGCACACATCTAAATTTCTGTTATAAATTGTGTTAGAATTTTTTGTGAAGGAGTGAATTTCTGATAACAAATCAACTTCATGTTATGATGATAAAAAAATCAATTGAGGCAAATGTATTGATAACGACTATTTTTTTGGCAGAAATAGATTTATATATTCAACTTCAAATATAATGAAATGATATCTATTTTAATTCTATGAGAATGAGGACATCCTTTTTATATTAAAAGATTACAATTAATGAAAAATGTTTTATTATGTTTTGACATTACGTTTCCTTTCCAGATAATGACTTTTCTTAAAACATAAAAAAATTTTTGTCTTTGTCAGTGACTGTTCTTGCCATATTCCACGAACTTCAAGTGGATGTTGAACTCTACGCGCTTCTCTTTGGAGAAAGTGTCCTTAATGATGCTGTTGCTATAGTATTGTCTTCGTAAGTGTGTTGAGTTTTTGTTTCTTAAAACTTGGGTGTGAAGTATTATGGCATATGAGCCACAAATCCCCTGTCTAATCAAATGTAATCTGAATCAAATTATTTCTAAACTGCAGAATTACTTTGAATAAAATATAAACACGTGGGCATTACCTAAGTTACCTCCTATTGTTAGAATTTCTAGATTACAGTTGCTATGCCAGTTGATCTCCTCCCTCCTCCCATAGTAGGTGGTTTAGGAATTTAGGAATTCTGAATTTCCTGCACTACCGAGCAAGTCTCCCAAGGTCCTCTGGACTTGTTCTTTCCATATGTGGGGGTAAAAGAATGGAGAGGACAGAAGCCCCATATATTTTTTTTCTTTCATGCCCTTTTGTCCTCAAGTTTCGCCTCCTGGATATAATAGAAGAATGGATTTAACCATCCTAAGTACCCTTTTTTGCCTTGCCATCAAATGAGAAACCATTTTTTGGGTATTGGCTCTCCCGTACTGATTTCATTTCCTCCTCCTGAGTTTTGTCATTTAAGATTTGGTTTGATGTGGCAGTAAGTTGGACCAACAGATTTCAACGAGTATAGTTTTGGAAAGCCTTTTTCCCCATCTCTCATCCTCATCACTGAATTTTCGCAGCTGTTCACAGCTCATATATAGTTAATTCAGGAAATAAAGCATAAGACTAATTTCTTACAGAGATTTAAACAATTTTATTTCCTTTGGTGAATCTAGATGCAGAGTCAAAACTGTGCACTAATTGGGAGAAGGAAAAAGGAATTACAAGGCTTCTAGCTGTGTTGTTTTCTGAGTTGCTAAAAACAACACATTCCTCCCAACAAATGTTCATTAAAGGACTTGCTGTGGGTGGAAAGCACTGTGCTAGTTGCTGAGGGAGATAAAAAAATTTAAATAAGCATCCAGCCTCTGTCCTCATGGAGCTTTCAGTCCTATTAAGATCCCAATTTTCTGGATCATTTGTATATCTTGGCTCACTGATGCTGATTTCAAAGAAGAAAAGAGTACAGGGGGAGCTAACTTCTTGATTTTCTGTGCTCCCTGAAAATGTCCCTGGCAAACAGTCTGTCTTTCTCATTGGCCTCAGGGCTGGAGAGTTGGGAAGGGGGACGATGGTAAAACAACAACAACCCAAAGGTTTTTTCCTATTTGAAGTCAGCAATATTATTTTAGAAAGTTGGATTTTTAAAAATCATCTGGAAAGCTTTAGGGTTTAACATAGCAGTGTAAATATTGGTAAAGAATAATTTTTTTAAAAATTGACTTGTCATTATTGGCTGGATGCCTCTGAAGATGCCCTCTTTGAAGAACACCAGGTATAATAAGAGCTTAAATTTCTTTAGCACTCTGAGCTTGAGAAGGTGCTTCCCTCACCTAGCTCACCCCCCTCTTCTCCTTCCCCCTGGAGTTAGTGCCAGTGTTTTCCCCGTTTTATAGATGAGCAGGTTCTATGCCCACTTGCCCATGGAGAGATGAAACTCAAGCTTCCATAAGCCAGTGCTCCTTGCCTCACATCCCACTGCCTTTGGAGAGGCTGCATGATTGTCTTAACCCAGTTGGGTAAATGAATTCCCATCTCCAAGCAGGAAAGAAACAGACCGTGTCAAGGTTTCATTGGCCCCAGGACATTACCAGCTAGAGTGCTTGCTAATGCCTTTAGCAGCACCCTTCATTTGCTTTTTGGATAGTTCCAAAAACCCCAAGTCTGGGATGGCTGGGAGTAAAAGAGTTTGTGCCACGAAGTAGTTAAGATGGATTTGCCCCCATCTATCACCCAGCATCCTCTGCATTAGAGAAAGGGGAGCAGGCCCTGGGCCTGAGTTTTAGACGTAAGAAAAGGTAAGAGAAGCCATTGAGAAATACTTAGTTTCAGGAGGCTCAAATTATGCTTCTGTGAGATAAGGTGTTGCTTGAGGGTGAAAACCTGAGCTACAGCTTCAGTCTGGAGGCTACTTTTTTTTTTTAAATGAATGCAAGCACTCCATCTGCTTTTAACTCGAGGTTAATCTTCATTTTTCAGTGACATTTTGTTTTGGGTTCCTTGCAAATGAGTATATAGATGAATGATTGGGATGATTCATTCCGATCATCTATACTTTGACAAGGGGAAAGCTGAGGAAGATTAATCTTTTCAAGCCAAATTATAGGTGTTTTATTGGAAGCATTACTCTGAAAATATCCCTCGGGAAAGGGAGCAAGCCTTTCTTATCACTGGTGAGCTGTTGTCTATCCTCTTATCACGAGTGTGTCTCTCTGTAGTAGAGTGACCCAGGCCGTTTAAAAAAAAAGAACTCTTCAAACATTAATTCATTAAAGTTTCAAATATTAATTCAAATAACTATATCAGTTATTTTATCAATATGAGATCTCTCCATCAGAGACATTATGTTACTTTGAAATATTTCACCCACATGTTTACATTTTTCATTTTGAGTCCGAATATGAAATTTAATATCAACTTTCACTTGCCTCGATTTTTTCACTAAAGCTTTTTCTTTTCAAAACATATGCATGGATAACTTTTCAACACTATCCCTTGCAAAATCTTGTGTTCCAAATCCCTCCCCCTTTCCTCCCACCCCCTTCCCTAGATTTGCCTCAATTTTTGTATATTTTGTTTGGTTTTAAGCATATTTTATTGACTTAAACTGGTAGATGGATATAAAGAGAGTCTTGTCTATGCAATATACCGAACATTTTTTATACTTGTAATCAGAAGCATATTGCAGTAACCACAGGGAGGATAAAAGGAACATGTGTTTTGTCTGTTTGGAGGGTTCCCTGGCCATCCCCTTACTTCCCTTTCACTGATGCACCTTTTTTGATTCTGTGATCTGACAGGGATTTCTTTTTATACCTCTAGTAACTAATTAACTAAATCCAAAACTGATTTAGGAATAGAGTGTTGTTACTGGGGACCCAGTTTGCTTTTTAAATCTGTGTCTGTTTCAGAGGGTGAGTACTGCCAAAGTCCTGTTCGACCCAGATTTGGGTTAAAAAGTTGAGGTAGGGAAGGCATCCTGTTAAATGTCGGGGGCTTGACTATTACAGAGTGACTGGGGTAGTTAATATTCCAGTGGGGTGGGGGAGAAATGGATTCGCTGGAGATGCTGACAAGTGGATTGTTATAACTGCTTGAGCTCAGTGAGCAGTCTCTATGGGTCCTCCTCTCTGCAAAATGTTCATTCCCCTGTGTAGTTCTGGGGGTGGTTCTTATGGCTGAAAAGTACTTCAAGCAAACCAGGTTTGCATCTCGAGCAGTGTTGATGTGTTGATGCCTCTGCTCAGAATAAGTGGGCCCAGTTTTCATTATCTTGGTCACATTAGTATGTAGGGTTGTGAAGCACTCAGATGCTAAGAGCGCTCGAACAGAACTTTCTTCCTGCTCCGTGTTCAGATAACTGGCTGGAAGGAGGGAGCTAGAAGCTTAATCCAGTTTTCATACACAGTACAATGGTATATACATATATATGTATATATGAATATACCATTGTACTGTGTGTGTGTGTGTATATATATATATATATATATATATATATACATATATATATATTATTTTTAATCTGTAACTAAAATTGACATTTGAGCCAATAGCTGAGGTTTTCTTGTATGCACATGGAGATTGGGCAGGTAGGCTATTTGGCTTCGAGTTACTGAAATTCTTATTTCAGCAACTCGAAGCCAAATAGCCCCTTTCTCCAGTGCCATCCCCATCTTGAACATTAGTTTTCACATAAGAATTGCAAAGTCTCTTTCTTCACTTCTTAATAAGTGAAGTCTTTCCCTTTTTCAGTTCTATCGTGGCCTATCAGCCAGCTGGAGACAATAGCCACACATTTGATGTGACAGCCATGTTTAAGTCTATTGGAATCTTCCTGGGGATATTCAGTGGTTCCTTTGCTATGGGAGCTGCCACTGGAGTGGTCACAGCTTTGATATCCTTTCTTTGCTCTTTGGGGAAGGTACTTCTGTGTCCAGCATTTATGCTTTGGGATTTGAAATGTAGGTAAAATGTGGGCTTGTCTTATGATTGCTGAATCTCAGTCACTTTTTTTTTTCCAAAGGACCAGATAACAACTTGGACCAATTTTGCACCAGGGAAAAGATTTTGTAGTTTTTATATTATTATAGGGGTGAGTTTTATAGCAAAAGAGGAATTTGGTATATTTCCACCCCTCCTTCCTTTTTTGAAAGTTCCAGAACAAATTCATGTGAATGTATGTACAGTTACAGTATTTTCTGTCTTAAAATGCCTGTTAGTTCTTTCCCACCAGAATGACATGTAATTTTTGGCACTTCGGTTAATGAGAAAAGTGGCCGTGGTATCCAATAGGTCACATATATAGCTTGGGTAAGGAGAAATCTGAGTAGTTTCATCTTCTCCTGTAATGTCAAACGGAGAGGGTGGGAAGGGAATAAGCATTTATGAAGTGCCTACTATGTGCCAAGAACTTTATAAATATTGTCTCATTTGATCCTCACAGCAACCCTGGGAGGTGAGTATTGTTATAATCCCCATTTTACAGATAAGGAAATGGAGGCAAACAGGTTAAATGACTTGCCTAGGGTCACACATCTCAGAGGTATCTGTGGGTGGATTTGACTCCAGACCCAGTACTCTGATAAGTGTCCAATCCTCTCACTTCTTACTGGGACTAAGCTCCGGGGAATGGAAGGGACTTGCCCAAGTTCATGTGGCAGGTAATTAGTATAGCTGGAATCTCAGTTCTGTTAATAATTTATACATTTTGCTTAAGATTTCTCCCAAGGTCTTTTAGTTTGCTTTTGTGGGGGAGGTAGTACTCTTTTCTCTTGGAAGGTAAATGAAGAGAATCATTTGAACATCTCACTGTATGGGTAACCAACCAGAAGCAATCATTTTGGAGGCAAGTCATTTTTGTTCTTCGGTTTCCCCTATGTGTACAATGCTTTGATTACTTCACTGGGAAGTTATAGGATAAGATGAGCTATAAAAATGCTTTGGAAAATCAAAAAGGCTAATACAGATATGCAGTTTTAGCTTGGAGACCATCTTGACATGTGTGCAAGAGAGCTTAGTTGTAATTTATTCAGATCTGCTGCTCTTGCCTCTATATTTTGTTCTTTTCTCCACAAATTTGGGGGAAGACGATAGAAGACTATAATTGACTTTGACTAAAAAGGATACGGCGACCATAGGCTTGCTTTCTGAAGGAGAAGCCGTGGGTCCCCCTCTCAGTCAGAGTAGGGGCTTCCTAACCTTTGGGATCCTGCACCCCTTGGAGAGGCCTTTAAGACCTTTTCTCAGAACCCTATTTTTTAAAAATTACCAAGGAAATCAATTATAATGAAAAAAAATTTTAATCCACTGATTCCCAGGTTAAAAAGCCTTGAGACCCAAATGAAACTTTTTTTATTCTTTTTTGTTACATCAATTAGATTTTGTTTTCATAATGTTGAGGGAGGGGTGGAAAAAGTATATGAGCTTGCCAATTTCTTATGCTGCAATGAAAGTGCATTTCCTCATTTTGAGATCAACCTTAACAGTCTTACGTGACGAAGTTCACCAAACTGCGAGAGTTCCACTTGCTGGAAACAGGGCTGTTCTTCTTGATGTCCTGGAGTACTTTCCTTCTGGCCGAAGCCTGGGGTTTCACTGGTAGGTCATGTTACCTTTGTGATTTTAAACATTGAGAGGGAATGGCTGGGCTGACTCATCCTCCCTCCCCCTCGGTCTTCCTCCCTCCTGTTCCTTCTCCCCCCCTCCCCCCGTCTTTTCCTCTCCCACCAAAGAAAGTCTGGAAGAGTGAGCCCCTCATCAAGTACACAAACACATTTCTCTAGATTGTGGTCCCCCCCCCACAATTTTTGCATTAGAAAGTAAAATCACTTTTCACATGAAACCATGGGAGAAATGCAGAATTAAGGGGACCAAGTGTCAAAAAAAAAAGTTAGGGAGTTCCTTTTTTGCTAGTATGAATTTCTTAGCTAAATCTGGACTTTGTCCTCACTGCAGGTGTAGTGGCGGTCTTGTTTTGTGGCATCACACAGGCACACTATACGTACAACAACTTGTCTCCGGATTCTCAGCATAGAACCAAGCAGGTAAGAGAGACCTGGAAACTCATATCCGAATGGTCTGCTTCTTTACCAAGCAGCGGCCTTTGGATTGGATGCCCAAAGCGCCCATGGCTTGTTTGCCCAGTCTGGCCCCTGACTGTTCCTCCCTGGGGTGGGCGGGAGTGAGGTGGACAGGACCATGAGCTCCCCGGGCCCCTTCAGATTTCTCCATTTGTAGCAGCCTTGAGGAAGGTGACAGGGGCTGCAGCCTTCTGGGAGGTCCAGTAAGGGCTAACTTGCCTGTCTCCTCTGTTGCTGTCTCATCACTGACATCTCCAGACATGCTGCGGCCATGAGAGCAGTGGTGGCCCAGCTCCTACAGAGGCATCTTGAGTGATCCCGCAGGCAGGGTATCTGTGAGGATCCGGCAGAGCCCAGACCCTCCAATTTGCAGGCTAATGAGGGAGGGAGGACAATGGATGAAAAATGTGCCAGATACAAATTTGTACTTGATTACAGCCGTGTGGAGAGAGTAAGCGTTCTCGGGCTACTTAAGTGATTAGGACCAGGCGGGATTAGTTAGAAAGGATGCACTGACTATTAGTGAAGCGGCAGCAAAGACATTTTTCTTGTTAACGAATTGAGTTTGTGGCTCCAAGAGATACTGTTTTTCCTTTCAACTTGGAGACAGAGTACTTTTAATCAAGTGTTTTGTTTTTTAAACCTGGGTTGCTCCTTGTTACAGATTTAGCTCACCTATGAGACCAGCATTTTGCTGGGTACAGTGAAGAGATGTGAAAGAGACCGAGAGGGAGACAGATGGAGAGAGGAAGAAAAATGTAGGAGAGGGAGAGAGAGAAATAAAGGGAAGAAGAGAGAGAAATAGGAGAAAGACAGAGAAGAGAAAAGAGAGAGAAACAGTGAAGAAGGGGGCAGAAACAGAAAACAAAGGAGAAGTAGAAGGAAAGAGAGAGACAGAGAAAGGAACAGAAATGAGGAGAGAGAGGAACTAAAGTGAGGGAGAGAGGAGAGTCCTTCCTTTTTAGCCCAGGTAGTGAGAAAAGTCTCATACGGGTCAGTGTGTGATCCTGATTGTCCAATAGTGACATGATGTGTGATAATAGGATTCATAGAAGGCAGGGCTCATGGTACTGTGGACGTGTCAGGAATGCTTCATGGAAGAGGGAGAACTTGAGTTGGTTCTTGAAGGATGGTAAGATCTGGGACAGTGGGTGGAGGGTGGGAAGAGGAGTTGAGTGTAATTTATAAGAAATCAAGCTATTCTCCAAGCAGTGCAACTGCAAGAAAGTGCCCTATAGGGAGTAAGACAGAAGACCCACGCTAGGAGTGGTAATTACAAAAGTGTCAG
Organism: Antechinus flavipes; assembly: GCF_016432865.1. NCBI lineage: Eukaryota > Metazoa > Chordata > Mammalia > Dasyuromorphia > Dasyuridae > Antechinus > Antechinus flavipes. The sequence goes on along the minus strand of NC_067404.1, from coordinate 40,633,345 downwards.
CCCAGCCCTTTTCATGCACAATCTTTTTTTTTTTTTTAAATAACTTTATTGACAGAACCCATGCCAGGGTAATTTTTTTTACAGCATTATCCCTTGCATTCACTTCTGTTCCGATTTTTCCCCTCCCTCCCTCCACCCCCTCCCCCAGATGGCAAGCAGTCCTTTACATGTTGGATAGGTTACAGTATATCCTAGATACAATATATGTGTGCAGAACCGAACAGTTCTCTTGTTGCACAGGGAGGATTGGATTCAGAAGGTAAAAATAACCCGGGAAGAAAAACAAAAATGCAAGCAGTTTATATTCATCTCCCAGTGTTCTTTCTTTGGGTGTAGCTGCTTCTGTCCATTCTTGATCAATTGGAACTGAATTAACTCTCTTTATCGAAGAGATCCACTTCCATCAGAATACATCCTCAAACAGTATCGTTGTTGAGGTATATAATGATCTGGTTCTGCTCATTTCACTTAGCATCATGCACAATCTTACCTGAAAAAGGTAGAGGATGGAGCTCTCTGTGTCTTGAATTTAGACACTCAACAATATAGCCACTGTGGAGAATACAAAATAACCAAAGCTGTGATGGCCTTCCTTCCCATCTTTCAGGGAGATAATCATGCCATTGGAGACTAGGCAGTGTCTCCAGGCTGAGTCTGGCAACATGATAATGAGCTTGAATCTTGATCCCGTGGCAGCAGGACAGAACCTTTTGAGTGCTAGCCTTAGAATCCAGAGAGTTCTGGATTACAACCCCACCTCTCTCTGACACTTAGTCTCTTGGAACCCATGAACAAAACCCCTGACTTTTCGGAGTCTCAAATTCCTCATCCACAAAATGATTCTTCTGCTTCCACTGCCTAGCTCCCAGGATAGTGAAAAAGCAACGGCAAAACATCCCAGCAATCCAAGAAGGTGAAAGGGTTTGGCAGTGAGGAGCCCCATTTTGAACAGAGTTGTAAATTAATACGAATGGTGGCTTAGGAAAAATTCACTGGGTGGAAGGTAATGGAAGAGTAGCCAGATGATGATGGAGTAACTAGAGAAAAGGAAATCCTTTAGGAAGCTGTTAATGTTAATCAAGGTGAGAGGTGATTGATAAGAGTCTACACTTGAGTCACAGCCTACAGTTATGAAAAAATAATTATTAGTTTTGCAAGGATGAATGTTGAAAATTATCCGTGCATATATTTTGAAAATAAAAAGCTTTTAATTAAAAATATAACGATTATTGTGGTCCAAGAAATATTCCCAAGAAAAAAAATATAAGTCTTCTCCTTCCTCTAGCCAATTAAATTCTGTAATGAAGATCCAAGGATGAGGAGGAGAATGATGATGCCGTTGGTTGACAGAAGTAGAGAAGTTGGAAAGGGGGAAGCTGGGTCTTGATCATCAGAGATTGACTCCTGGAAATTTGAGGGGTTTGGAGTGGGCAGCTACACATGTTTGTCTTCCATCAGTTTTTAGGATATGTGAATGTGTTCTATGTGATTCAAGCATGGGTGAAGAGAATGGAACCTTATATCTTGCCTAGAAAACATTTTTTAAACCATTTTTTTTTAGTTGTTTGAGCTTCTCAATTTCTTGGCGGAAAATTTCATCTTCTCATACATGGGACTGACACTCTTCACTTTCCAAAACCATGTCTTTAACCCGACCTTCGTGGTAGGCGCTTTTGTATCCTTGCTCGTCTGATAGTATTTGGGGACATTTTGCATTTGCCCTGTTTTGGATTGGGAGGGCACAAGAATACATTTATAGTATATGTATAAAAAGTTTTCTCAGGCCAAAAATACTAGGAATTTCCATTCTCCCCTTACCCCCCCACCCCTTGTTCTCAAATTTGTTCAAAGAGATAGCGATTTCCAAAGTGTATCTTCAGCCAAAAATTCACTACATTTCACCAAATGGCCAACTGCCCTCGTTACTAAAACGTTGGTCTGTAAACTCAGCTTGGTTGTGAACAGCAAGCACAGGCCTTAAAACAGGAGATGGATTACTAAGGAAGAGGGGAAAACTGCTCACTAAAGAAGCCCACTAAATCAACATGTTTCCAGACCGCGAGAAAGACCCAATGAGGCAGGAGCAGGCAACCAAGCTGGAAACAAAAAAACTGAAGAAAATCCTCTCTTCAGAGTTGCAGGTTGTCCTTTGATCATCCCAAGGAGTGTTCACTTGGGCATTCTCATTGGCTCCGCTAGTCCCCGAACTTTGCTTTTCCCTTGGCCTCTTTGACTTCTGTATTCTTGTCCTATGTAGCAGAGTGACAAAGACAATTCTATAATTAATCTATGAAAATAAAGTGAAGTTAGTAAGTATTTTTTCCTCTCCCTTGAGTTCTGTGTTCCTTAGGCCTTTAGGAAAGATATGAGAATACTCTTCTCCCTAAACTTCATCTGCTCACATGGTAAGTACCCTTTCTTACCAGCCAAACAGGAGGGCCACACTTGGATCAGGCCCATTCCAGATCTTAAAAGGGCAAGGTAATTAAGGTTCCCTGTTCTGCATCTTAAGGAAGGGACGCTTAAGAGGGAATAGAAGTCAGTGCCTAACAAATGGGGCAGGGAAACATTTTCATTTTGCCACAGGATTTCTTAGCGATGGCCTGACCAGGCAACAAGCTTGTTCTGAATTCCATAGTTTAGAAACACTGTAGTGAGATTGGACAGCCTTGGAGTCAGCCAGCCCAAGTTTGAATCTATGTGGCCTTACCAAGTCACTCTTCAACTCTCTGAACCTCATTTTCCTCATCTGTAAAATGGGGACAAAAGTACTTATAGGGAGGTGAGAAAAGCCCTTTGAAACCATATAATTATAAGTTACTATTCTCCTTATTACTTAAATCAATTTTCAGCTGTTAGCCATCATATTATAATAATCATTGCTAGCTCATAATGAGCTTTCAGTCCAATAGAACCTACCAGAACTTCTTTTCAGACATGTATCCCCTGTCTTATTTTTGTACAATTGATTTTTCTTTTAACCCACGTGTAAAGTTAGGGGAATGTCTGCCCTGAGCATGTGAAGCTTTCCATAGCAAAATGGGCAGATGTGAACAATTTGTTCTAAAAGTCACGAAGGCAAAGGAAGCAGGCGTTACGGAGTGTTTAGAGCTTGGTCAAACATGGAGGATGCCAAGGTCATCCACTGCATGCCAGGCCGAGACTCGTTGTCTTGCCACTGGATTTCAGGTGACTGGAAGAAAGAGTAAAGCTGATGACTTTGGACAACTCTGCCTCACTTAAATCCAATTCATATACAAGTCAAGATAAAATCTCATGATCTGATTGGTCCTCCTGGAAAAGGACAAAACGAGCACCATTTAGCCTATGATTTCAAGCTTTTGACCTTTTTAGATCCCAATGTATTAACTATTCCTCCCAGCTTTAACTCCTCTACAAATCTGATAAAGAATGCCATCTTTTTCTTTTACCTAAATCCGATAATGCTCAACAAGATGGAGCCCCGGACTAAGATTTGGGTCCGGTTGTCTTCACTCCATTAATCAGAATCTTGGTTCTCATCAGTCATCCCGTTTTGAACCCATTTAACTGTACTATAACCCAGGCCACATCTATCCATCTCCACAAGGATATCGTGAAAGATCTCATCTGGTGCCTTGCTGTAATTCAACTGTAGCACCAGCCTTCCCTTAGTCTAATAATCCTGTCAAAAAAGGAAATTAGGTTAGTCTAGAGTGATTTGTTCTCAGTGTAACCATGCTGGGGTTTAGTGATTACCTGCTTCCAGGTGTTCACAAACTGTCCCTTTTAATAATTTATCTTGCTTTAGAATTTGAGTTCAGTGTCTCAGACTTTCACCCATCACCATTATCATCATTTTAACAATTAAATTTAAACAAGTGAAAGAAATTGATCCTTAACATGTTAATGTGTTTAGCTTGCCATTTTCTTGGGAAGAGCTGCCAATATTTATCCTTTATCCTTTTTACTTAATTTGGGCAGAAGAAATAAGATCGGATCAAATTTCCAACATATGATGATGTTTGCTGGTGAGTATGTGATTCTCTTCTCTCTTTCCTCCCCAAGCCACCACGCAGAATACGAAATGATCCTCTAAATGGAAATGGCTGCCGGTGACATCAAATCCTTTTAATTATTGAAGTGACAAGAGAGGCAGCTGTGCTGTAGTGGCTTAGAAGTGCTGGGCTTGGACCCAGGAAGCCCTGCGTTCCAATCTTGCCTTAGATGGGTTGCCATCTGCAGTTGTTGGAGGCAGCAGTGTGAAGAATTCCTCACACTGTTGAAATCGGAGCACTTTCATGTATTTTGGGTATTGAAGTTAGAATTTTATGGTGAAATGTCCAAAAGTCCATTAGAGTATAAGCTCTTTGAGGACTAGGACTATTTTTTGCCTCTTTTTGTATCTCCAGAGCTTAGCACAGTGCCTGGTGCCTACTAGACACTTAAGAACAGTTGGTGGAGGTCATTTTGTGGTGAATTATGCCCCTTTGCCTACCGTGATTATTTTTCCTCATTTTAGCTCTCAATTTCTAGTTTAATTGGATCACATTCAGCAAGCATTTATGAAGTGCCTACTTTGTTCAAAGCACTCGGCCATGGTTCTGGCCAGTCCCTGTTCACGAAAAGCTTTTGTTATATTGGATTTGGAGGAGTGGGAATACATTTCTACGTAGAGGAATGTGGTTTGGCAATAATGTCATTGACCTATTGTAACCAAACTCCACCACATTTTGACACTTAACTGCTCCCTTATAATGTTTTACTTGGTATTGTTAAGTAGGAAATAGAAGAGGACTTGGGAGATGAGGTGGGGAGGAGAAAGATGAATGATGGTTAGCACTGTGTACAAGACTTTATTTTTTTTTCTATTAAAAAAAAGGTTATTTTTCATTATTTCCCGTTTCTCCGAAATCCTTTGGCTTCTGTGGATTTCTTGGATTAACCCATGGACGATGGGTTAATAGCATAAAACAATCCCTTTTCCTTTCAGGTCTTCGTGGTGCGATGGCCTTTGCCTTGGCCATTCGGGACACTGCCACCTATGCAAGGCAGATGATGTTCAGCACAACACTCCTGATTGTGTTTTTTACTGTGTGGGTGTTTGGTGGGGGCACCACGGCCATGTTGTCATGTCTAAACATCCGGTAAGTGCAAACTAGACAGATGCCTTGCTGTTGTGATGTTAAATTACAATTCAGACATTTTGTCAGACAAATTGGGAGTTTGAGGAACAATTTCAGGCTTCACTCAAAAAAAAGCAGCATTGTTTGTGACCAAGTACTCCAAGGTTAAAGTTGGGAGACTTTTGTTTTTAATATTTGAAAATGTACTTACTTTGAAAGCTCCCTCTCATCTCCCCAGTCCCACATCTGTTTCTATGGAAACAGCAGCCTGGGTTGTTAAAGCCTTTGTAGGTTTTAACTATGTGTACTAGCTGAGACTTCATAGCCCTAGGAACCTACTGAGCTCCCCAAATCTACAACATTGACTAGAGAAAATAATATGCTTCATTAAAAAAAAGTCCAGTTTAACTCCTTTCCTTTTCTCTTTCTCTTCCTCTCTGGGAAAGGGTCTAAAACCCAGGTGTCCAACCTACCCGTACCTGTCTAATCCTGGTGAATTATTTTCTTAATCCAGATCAATCATTGAGGCACCCGCTTTTGTCCGAGACAGTCATTTGTACATAAGTGCAAACGGGAAAAACCTTCAATATTGTTTCAGGTGATAGTGCTTTTAGAAATTAGCAGCCTTAAGCTCTTTTCTTTCTTTTGAAAAGCCATAGAGTAAGATGCTAATACTTAAAGAGTTATTACTAAAGGGATAATTATAGTTTCCTAAATTATCTTAAGCTAATTTCTCAGGAGGGTCTTTTTTTTTGAGGGTGGGGGAAGGGTTAAGTCAATGCAAATCACCCCAAAAATGGAGGCTAAACTCTTGCCTGCCTTTATATGGTTCCACTCTCTACCTCTGGTGCCGGAGCATACGATTGAATTGATATGGTCTTGTATTTTCTGTTTCATGTGTTTTGTTCCCCCAGAGAAGATCTTTAAGGGCAGATTTTAAAACCACTTCCATCCCCTCCCAGGTGCTGAGCCCAGTACTGTGTCCCCTATATATATTTACTGCCTGTAGGATTGTTTGGAGCCGCTAACTCTGTGCGATGACTCTCCTGGACCACTAGGTGTCACTTTACATTCGTAGATTTGCTTAAATGTGCTATTAATATGCAGATTATGGGCAGCCTTTTGACATTTTTAAACCACAATCTGTGAGCTTCTGACCACACCTTTATTAAGACTCCATTCCATCTGAACCACCTTTTTCTTCCTCCGGGCTTTGCTTTAGTCACACAATAGCACATGGAACTGTCATTTTTCTGTGGTGTTAGCCGTCATTTTGAACACATCCTAGAGAAATGACCACCGAGTCTTGCAGCTGACTGTCCATTAGCCTTTGACAGAGCCCTAGATGTTTTTTCTTGCAGCATCCGATGATGGTGGAAATGATCTTGAGAGGCTAGAAAGAAACCTACCTTCCCTAAATACTTTCCTTTGTGGTTTTTTTTTTCCTTGTCTTTGGAATAGTACCATAAAAATAGCCTCTTTTAAAGGGGAGACAGCAAAATCCCTTTTTCCAAACCTGATATGTGGCAGTACTGTAATTTCCAGGGAAGAAATGTCATTTTGTGATTAGTGTGAGAGATGGAGAAGTATAACGAGATACTATCTGTAAAGCACTTAGCACAGTGCCTGGTGCATGGTGGGTGCCTAACAAATATTTATTCCCTTCTTTCCCTTAATGAGATTGGCAATCCAAGCTATTTTGATTAATGATGGCTTCACAATAAGGGCTGACATTTCACTTTTTTTTTTCATCTTGATCCCATAAAAACTCTTTGAAAATGTATGACTCTTGGTATTTTGGCTTTGGAGTCAGAGAGTATGGGGTTCAAGAATATCCTGCCTCTGACACAGCCTTAGTATATAACCTTCGAGGTAACCTCTCACTAGCCCACCCAAGTCTCCAAAACTAAGTGACCTGCCTTCGTGAGTGGAAGGAGTTTCCATAGCAGGAGTTTCCCATGCGAGGCAAATTAGAAATATAGACTGAAAAGTATAACAAAATAATAAAGTTCATTAAAATTGCCATCTGCTTCATTGGAAGGGCTTCCCACCCTGAGAGTTCCTTGCACCGATGAAATCAGTTTAGTTGAGTACTAGGTTGAGCTGTGGAGTCACAAAGACAAAAATGAACCTGTCCCAGGCCTTGAGGTTGCCACCATTTTCCTGGGGGAATAAAACATGTAGACAGATGCCGATTTGAGGAGACAAAGTATACCACAAGCTGGAAAAGAGGAATCAGGGAAAGTCAATCCCAAATCTAGGTAAAAACCAAAATTTAGAGAAAAGGAAACTGATTCCCACAGAGGTTGTGACTTCAGGTGCCACAGGTGGCAAGCAGGGGGCAGAGCTAGGACTTCAGCTGGGAGTTCTAGTGCTAGCAAGTCTAGCACTCTCTCCATTACATACTGTCGTATTATTTGTGTTTTAATAAATGCTAACATGACAAATATGGAAATATGTTTAAAAGAATTGCATGTTTTTAACCTTGTTGTTTGGGAGGGAAGGAGAAAAATTTGGACATGAAGTCTTACAAAAATGAATATTGAAAAGTTCCTTGATGTGTGTTTGGAAAATAAAATACTATTGAAGATTTAAAAATGTGCTGCCACAGGTTTAAAAGCCCCAATTCTCATCTGCCATTTGGGTTTCCTCCTTTAGCGTTGGAGTTGATTCAGATCAGGATCAACTGGTAAGTACCCTTGGATGTTTCTATCTGATGTGAAGTTACTTGTAATGAAAGCTTGCTTTTCCTGCTATTTTTTTTAAACAAAGCTGTTCTTTCCAGAGCATAGCTGGTCTCATGGTATCCAAGGTGATGGTTCCCCTATCTTGAGGGTTCTTGCATTTCCAAGTGACCATTCTGACAAGGGGGGCCTTTTTCCACTTGGGTTTGCACACAAAGGCTGGACTCTGATGGAAGCCTTCCTTTGGCTGGCTGGGTGCCCTCGCTTCCAAACTTGGTGACCGGCAACAGCCCTTCAGAATTACCCCAGAAATCGTTGAGCCTACCTGTTTAAAGGATGCCAGAATTTGTTTTCCCTGTGTCCCACCCTTGTCCTAATGCCATGCACATTTCTGAGGTACAGGAATAAATCTGTAAAGTCTCATTTCAGTTAAAATCCTGCTTTCTAACAGAATTGCTTCTTTCTGGTGTTTGTTTACTTCCTATTTACCAAACCTCATCAGCCAGTGCAGAGTCCGATATCTCTTCTCTTTTTGGGACTACTTGAATGTCTGGATGGCAGGTGTAAAATATTATTTTACATAGCACATATAGTAATTATTCATAAAGAATCAGAAGAATTTGTATGGTTTGTGTTGTATTTAGTTTCTTTTTTTAATAGTTTTTTATTTACAAGTTATATGCATGGGTAATTTTACAGCATTGACAATTGCCAAACCTTTTGTTCCAATTTTCCCCCTCCTTCCCCCATCCCCTCCCCCAGATGGCAAATTGTTAAATATGTTAAAGTATAAATTAATGTATTTAGTTTCAAAAGACATTTCTTGGTTTGTTTTCTTCCATGGTAGGATGAAAAGAAATCACTTAACTTTACCTTGCTAACTGATAAACAAGCCAGCTAGTTGAGACTGTAATCTCTCTGACTTGGCCTAGCTCCCTAGAACAGACTGGGCAATCCTCATGGCAGGCTGCTGGCCATATTTGTTAGGAGTTTGGTAGATCAGAGCTTTTTCCCTGGGTGGAGAGGGCTGCAACTCAGCAGGTGGCAGTGGGGAATGGCACAGGGATGTCAGGTGACATCCACATGACCCTTCAAAATAGCTCAGGGTAGGTGACTTTCTCCCTTGAAGCTTTGAGAGGACATGGGTATCGATAACCAGTTGTTCCATTGGCCTGATCTCTTTCTCCTCTCGTTACACAGAGTTTCCCGGAAAATGAAAGAAGGAACACCAAAGCTGAAAGTGCTTGGCTTTTCAGGATGTGGTACAATTTTGACCATAAGTATCCTTAAATTGAGGAGGATATGGAGGGTGGGCAATGAGAATTCTGATTTGGCTGCTCTCAGGTTTGTGCTTCCCTTCCTTTGAGGAGAGAGCAAGATCTAGTTCTTCTTACCTAAGTGGGTCTCGAGGCACTAAAAGCAAAAGTTGCAAACAGTGGAAAGATGGTTTTTCCTTCTCTTTGTAAGTGTTCTCATCTGTTATTGACAACAGTGCTGGGAGAGGTTGTCATTGCCCACTTTACAGATGAGAAAACTGAGGCTCCTTGAGTAGCCCGTGGCAGAGCTAGGATTCCCAGCTTGTTTGATTCCAGAACCGCCAGTCTACATTGACATCTTTCCCCATTGCTATTGAATTTGATTCTCCTGAGCTCAGGATCTTCCATGACATTTATAGACAAGTAGCTTCACAGAAATGATATTAAAGTAGGATTTTGTGACAGTGAACAGTTTGGGATCGTTGGGATCTGTTCAGTTCCCTGAATGTAGTGAACCATCTGTCCAAAGAGGGGTATGTGTATGTGTGTGTGTGCGTGTGTGTGTGTGTGTGTGTGTGTATACTTAAACCAACACACATAGCATATAATTGAGCAGTATGCAGTTTTCATTGACTTTTTCCATTGTGGATATCATTTGGGAAACTTTTTGTTGGTCGGGGTTCAAAAATAGAGGATGATGAAGAAACCTTTAAGTGTTTGGTTTATCAGCAGTGCACATGCCTTTCCCAAAGGAATAGCTACTAGCATAGCAGTATGATGTAACAGAGCCCTGGATTGGGGTTTGAGGGCAAGGGCCCTTGTCCACTGTTAGCTTTGTTAAGGCGGGTCAGTCCCTTTCCCTCCCTGTGCCTCTGTTTTCTCTTCTGTAAAATGAGGGGGTTGAATTCCATCATTTTTAAGCACCCTTCTAGCACTAACTCTTATGTTCCACATGAGCCTTATTTTCTAGCTGTGATAGCTCCCACAGTGACCATTTTAATTATTTCCTAGGTTTTTAACCTGTCGTTTCTCACACATACACACACACACTACAGTCCTTCCTAAACACGTTTTTGACAGTGTTGCTCCTTTATGGACTGCTTAAATCATATGTTTCTAAAGTGAGTCCCTTATTAATATTGATTAAAATTAATTTCCTGCATATTAAGCTGACAATTGAACAGAGGGAAGGATCATAAAATTCACTCTCATTATTGGGTTTTTCAAGTCTTCTTTACCAGAACTGGTATTATCTTGCATTTAGAAATACCTAGGAAATATGTAAACATATCAAATATCCCCCATCCTTTCTGTGTATGAGAGACTTTCCAGTCCAACCCCTTTGTCTTACAGATGAGGAAACCGAGGCCTTGAAGGGTGAAATGGCTTTCCAAGGTCTCCCAGATAGCATGTAACAATACTGGGATTCAAAGCAGGCCTGGGATTTTAACTAAATTCCTCTGGCTTGAAATCCAGCATTCACAGATTGAACTGAAGTTTTCCCTCTTTTTAATCCTTGGACCACGTGGGCACTCTGATAAAGCTTGTGGACCATTTCTTAAAATCATGTTTGTAAATGCATAAGATGACATACATGGGACCAAACGAAGAAACCAAAGATTATTAAAAAGAAAGATGTTGTTTTTCCCCCATCCAAGTTCATGGATCCCCTTTAATTCCCTCCAAAGGGGTCCCAGGTTAAGAACCCCTGAGTTAAACAATGAAAGGTTTGAAAAGAAAATGAGCACTCATCTTTTCCCCTTGTCCATTTGGCTAAGAGCCTACAGTATGTTAGAACATAATGGACTCTCGCTTCTAAAGCAACTCTCTACAAGAAGCAAGAACATATAAGTTCTTGTGGTGCATTAAGGCTTCCATTAGGGAGAGAGCCGGGTCTTTGTGAAATTGCTTGATGTTAATTAAATCAGAAGCAGCAATTTTACCAGCATTTGGGACATGAGACCCTTCTGGATCTTTGATGTTTTTCATCCATTTTACTTCATTGAACAAATATTTGAGTGCCCTTTGTGTAAATCTTATTTTTTAACCAAAGTCTACACTCTGGATAATGTGTGATATGAAATAACAGAATCATCTTCATGTAAAGACATGTTGTTTAAAAGGACAGCATATTCTACCATGGGTGCTACCCACTTCTTCCCACTTCTAATGGGTAGCAAGACTTGAGTCACCTCAGTAGTACCAAGTAGACTAGTGACAGTTGAAGATTGACTTGTGCATCTTTCATTTTTTTTTTGGCTTTCCTTAAATTGGATTGCCCCCACCCCCCATAAATCTAGTAGCACCTTCCTCATCCCTTCCCCTTGTGGGAAACCCAGGAGATCTGGACAAGAAACCCATGTGATTTTCATCACTGGTGGGGAATGGCCACTTTGATGAAAACAGAGATCTGTGAGGGAATTTTAAATCAATGGGTAAATTTTACCAGCATTTGACAGTTTCTACCTTAGGTTTATAATCCTAGAAGTTATGAACAGATAATTCAGCACCTTTCATGTGTCAGGCCTTGTTTTGGGAAACCAAGACAGGTGAGACTGGCTCTGCCTGCCCCGGGAAATTTAGAGTTTATTTTAAAAACTTGGCTTTTTTGCTCTGAAGAGTAGGTAGCCATCATCTCATTTGTTTGCCTTTGGGGTATTCTAGACGGGAATTGCAAAGGTCAGTTACTATCTCCACCTGTTGCATTTTCATGCAAGTACTAATAGGTATTAGCTTGTTTCTTGGGATTAGTCATGATAAAGAGTGGTATAATGATCAAGTTATTTCTGAATGCTGGGTCATTGATAAGTGATTTAGAGGGGGTGGGGTTGAGGCAATGCTGTTTCTTCCTACTTTGTACCATCATTTCTTTCTCTGGGCTACTCATTGTCTCGTGATAGTTTGATTTTTTTTTTTTTTTTTGGTGGGGAACAAGTAAATATTGAAGCTAGACTAGTGATGGAAGTATGTAATTTTCTTTTTCAAAATAACAATTTAGAGAGGTCTTTGGAATTAGGACGGTTCCCTTTGACAGCTTTTTGAGTCATAATTCTAAGGCTTTCCCTTGGAGGTTTTGATGGAGAACTTAGTTTCACTACCACTACTTTAAGTCACATGATTCAAGCTGTCTTTTTGCAGATGATGACTTGATTAGCAGGACCTTTCCCTCTCTCTTGCCTAAGTTAATTAAGGAGTGACTTTAACATGATTCGGGCTCTCTAACTTGATATTGATTTCTTTCGTTAAATAAGTTGGGCCTTTTGATGTGATTAACAAGGACTTTTGAGGTTCTTTCTCCCTTAACAAGCACAGCTATCTGAAGCCACTCCTGACCCACAGCGGGCCTCCTCTTACTTCAACGCTCCCTAGTTTCTGCGGACCCCTTGCGAGATGCCTGACCAGCCCCCAAGCTTATGAAGTAAGTAGTCCTTGTCTGCCAACTGTGCTTGACCTAACTTCAGCTTGTCTGGTCCCTGGATTTCTTTGTTGTTGTTGTTGTTGTTATTGTTGTTTTTTCTTTAAGCCACCAAAGCATGCATGGGCTTTAAGGAAGTGAGCATCTTTTACTTAGCCATTGGGCCATTTGAGCATGCCCAGAAACTTTTGTGTGTGATTCTGACTGAAAGTCTGACGGGCAGTACCAAGTACTGTCTTTGGAGCACCTGGAGTTTTCTAGTGGCACTGGATTGGTCCCTGGCTTTGCAGTATGTGGCCGGGGCTAGGCCTTTTTAAAATCCTCCCCCACAAAGTGACAGGAGGATCTCAGTACGTGTTTGTGCAGCTCCTGTGAGTAGTGGAGGATATGTGGTGGTGTGCGCTTTTATTTTTGTGGATCTCGGACACGACTTCTCTCTTCCCTCTTGTTGGAGCCATGAGCATGTCAAGGCATCGTCTAGACCCCCTCTTTCTTTCTTTAGCTTCCAGTTTGGGGTTTGTGAGTCCTTGCATTCACTTCTAAGCATTAGAGCTTAGGTGACTGATGCATGGACCAGACTTAGGAAAGAAGTCTGAGTTTGAAATAGTTTGATTTTTCACATCTGAAACCCAACCTTCTAATCCCAGACCTACCCTCTAAAAAGAATCCATGGAATAGCATATTTATCTCAGCTGTTTCGGGACAAGAATTTCCCAACTGTTGAAGAAACGGAGGGTATCATCTCAGCCAAGATGGATGTGGTCAAATATTGATGGTAATAACTCATACCTGGGTTTGCAAAGTGTCTCTCTCCCCTGAGGCATTGCATGCCTCTAGAGGATTGTGTTCGGTACTGGCTACCGCATTTTTGGGGGACGTTGATGTCCAGAGGACGGTGGCCAGGATGGCAAGATGGCTGACAACTATGACTTAGAAAGATCAGTCCAAAGAACTGGGGCTGTTTAGCCTGAAGAAGGGAAGATTAGGGGGTGGAGGGATGACAAAGTAGTCGGCATCTGGAGGAGGGCTTAGCATTGTTCTGCTTGGCCCCAGAGGGCAGAACCAGGAAAGGTGGGGAGGGAAGATACTGGGGGGGGCGGGGCAAACTGATTCTTAGCCCCAGGAATTCTATTCATTTATTTATTCATTCATTCATGGTTTGTTTGTTGCCATTTTTTCCTCTGCTACGGGAGATTTATTCATTGCAAAACAATTTACAGTTAAAGAGAGTTATCATTAGAACCTTCAGTTGGTGACCTGGGAGATCAATGGTCTGGTGCTGAGGCTGCCTGCTGTTCATTGTCTTATCTTCAGAATTAAGTATATCAGGGGATAACTTATTTCTAGGTATTGCTTATATGAAAGTAAATAATATTTTTCATGGACCTAGCTCACCTGTGCCACTTACATTTTGATAAGTCTTCTTATCTTCTGATAAGAAAATTGTCTTGAAAGTAACATTTGTTTTATCTGTCTGTTTAGAATCAGGAACAGCTGAAAGATGATGATTCCGATCTTATCTTGAACGATGGCGACATTAGCTTGACGTATGGCGATTCTACCGTTAGCACTGACTCGATGTCAGCCAGTGCTCCCAGAAGGCAGATGGGAAACCCTTCTGAAGATGTCCTGGATCGAGAACTTGCCTTTGGGGACCATGAACTCGTGATTCGGGGAACCCGCCTGGTTCTTCCAATGGATGATTCGGAGCCTCCGTTAAATATGTTAGATAATGCACGGCATGGGCCAGCTTAATATTTCTTTTGCTCACTAACCTGATTGTAAAATCCTCATACGCAATTGTGAAGAAATGTGTACTACCTACCAAGTCCAATGCATGTATCTGACCGTTTAAGCTGTATAAATCCTGTTTATATGGCATAGCAAGAATGTATGTGTTCTGTATAGGACAGATTGTGAAAAAGCAATTCTTTAACTAAAAATATCCCCTGTTTGCCTGCACTTTGTGGAGTTGTATTGTTTCCAGCCCCCTGCATAGTGATAGTATGGGTCCTGCTGCCTTTTTCAACCCAGTACAAAAAGAGGCCGAGTTATTCATTTTTCTAGTTACTCGATACTTAACCAAAATACCAAATTTTGGGAGGAAGGTTTAGTTTGAGATGGGAAATCTTTCCCAGAAAGATTTGGGAGCAGGATCTATTTCCAATAAGATTTCCCCAACACTCCATGGGTCCTGCTTTTCCGTGCCATTACGAGTGGCCTATTTCAGGTCCAGAGCCTGATTGCAGAACTGTACTGACTGGCTTTAGCTCTGACTATGTTTCACCCCTGGGTGAGGGTGGGGGGTTGATATTGGCAAGGAAGGATGGGGTAGGGAAGTCACATGTTTCCCTGGACCAGAAAGAGCCAGGCTGATGAGCACAATGCAGTACCCTTTGTACATCTTTTGATGGAGGAGGGAAGTGACTGAAATAATTTTTAAAAATTCCTCCTGGTCAATAAGTAATTCCTCTTCGTTCATACTGAAAGATATATATATAGACATACATATAGTACAGCACATTCTTTGGGGGGGGACTAGGGGTGGGAGGGTGGTCATAATAGGATGGGGATTTCAGAGGCCTCTCTTGAAACATAAAAATATTCTGCCTCACATATGATTACCTTTAGATGCTAAATTGCTGCTTAAGTTTTGGTCATATGTGATGCCTAAAACAAACTTTGTGGTTGGGCCCTTTCTCTTTTTGGCATTATTTAAGCCGCTTTTCTCACTGTAAGCAGTAGACGTAGCACTCTTGAGTCGACCGCTTCCAAGTGTCATTTGTGTAATAGTGTAGTTGATAATGAAAATTAATTTATAGATCTATTATCGCACTTGTGCCCACTCCCAGCATAAAATGGAAACCCAACTGCTTTTGGGTAAACTGGAACTTGGCTTTATCTCCGAGTCATGTTTCCAAAATCGATTGCAAACTGAAAGGGAGAAGAATGTTGCCTTTTCAGTAGTTAAAAAACATTGCACTTTGAGAACTCCTTAGCATGCTTTCTGGCTAATTGTCTTTGTTTCTCTATTTCTTTTTAACATGAAATACTTCAGCTGCCATATGTATTGGAACTTTTTTGTTTTTTTTTCCTAGGAAGAGCACAGAACAAAATTTACAATTTTGCTTTCAGTTTATTATGATGGAAATTATTTGAGATGCAATGAATACTGAAGACTTTTTTTTTCCCCTCCCTCTCTTCCTTTTTTTCAAATGCAAACACTGACTACTTATGTTTCAGGAAAAACAATTCAATGGTTTTTTTGTTTTCTTGAATCAGAGTAACCTTGCCTTAAATTGTTTTATCCCTGGCTAGAACTGATCTCTTTGGTGTTGTAGTTTGTTCCCAGCAAGCTGCTCTTTTGTGTAGTATAGGTTCGCGCTTCGTTTATGGCAGTTTTAGCTTTAGCCGGAGTCTTCGGTACCATAGTGCCACGTAGGAATTCTGTGGTGTGTTCATTTCTCTGATGTGCTTCTTCGTGTAGTCCAAGATTTTGTCATTGTATGTTTTGAGGTGCTGTAACGCTTCTCCATACTATTATACGTGTTTCAAAAGGATATTCAATAAAGTTCTACCACTTTTTTATGCTGTCAGGTGACCGAGTTCGTTTTCTGAATTGTTAGACTTCTGTCGAATGGTAGTTCCCACTAAGCTGGTTCTTGCCCTTTTGGGGTGGACAACCCGAGACCTATTTCATGAACTCATCACTTTTTAGTTGGGCAGATCTACTTCCTGGCTTGTATGGAGGGGGAGAAGGGAAGCTTGCTCCATGGTAGCCAGACCCCTATACTCCATCAGAAGGTTTTTTACTATACATCAGCCCTCCACTGAGCTGGGGATAGATGAGTGCTTCCAAACTGGGAGAGAGAAAAGAGCAGACTGCAGATGTTGGGCTTTCCTTTGGGGTAGAGTGTGAGGGATTCATCTGATAGACTGCTTTTAGATTGTTCCCTTTTGAATGTGGGACACAACATTTTCCTCTGGGAAAGGATTGTTGAAGGGTCAGTGGGGTCTTACCTTAGTTTGTGTTTACCCAAGTAGGGTGATTGGTTTTTGATATTCATACTCCTTCAATTATCCCTCAGAGGACTTATGCCAGTATTCTAGGATCTTCTCTTAGAAAGGGCTGTCATTTAAGGAAAAAAAAATCCAGCCTTGAAAAGCCATTTCTTCTTAGTGGGAAGGAACAAGTGCTACCTTCCCTTTAAATTTTCTGCCATTCTTTATTTTTGCACCTTTGGGAAGAGGGCTGATTAAGCAGACAAAAACAGGAAGATGAAACTTGTGAACCGGCAAATGTCTGATATGTATTTGTACATCAGGGAGTGTCTACTTATGCACACAGCAGAGCTGTTTAAGAAATAGGGCTCAAAGCAATTGATGGATTGATTTAGGGGCCAGCTTGGCAAACGCTTTGATTTTAATTTCAGGAGAGATGAAATTCCATACCCAGGCAGGTACAAAAAGCACTGTTTTTAAGCATAGCTGAGATAACAAATATATTTCTTGCTCTTCGCATATATAAAAATGTTGGTGCAATTAAAATTTTAGTAGTGTACTTCTCTAGTCTAATAGAAATGTGCAAACTGGTGTGGTTTGCCATAGCTACTGAGCATCGTTGCAGCTCTGTTTGCATTGACTATTTTGTGGCCCTGTGAAATAACGCGCTCATTTCATAAATCTTGTATTATTTCCTGATTTGTCATTCCCCCCCCCCCAAAAAAAGCCTGAAATAGATTTCAGAAACTAAATGATTCCCTCGCTGTGAAAGGAAAAGTTTTGAGCCCAGTTTGGTTGTTGGCAAGGATGGCTCTGGTAGCCTCGGGCAAAAATGTTCAATGCCAATGGTAAAAGGCATAGTTATCTACCACCTAGACAAAGCTGGCGTCTTTGATGTTTTTGTTTCTTCGCTTTAGACATTGGACAGTTTTTGTAAAGAATATACTCATCGATATCTTTTTAAACCAGTCATTTCTGGAAAGCCCACTCCTAACCCTAAACTTCTAATAAAATCCCAAACTTGTAATACACACACACACACACACACACACACACACACACACACACACACACACGATATTCTTTCCAAAAGCATCTGCTCTTAAAGGCAGGTACATTTTACTAAAAGTTCTCTGGGATCATTCATTGGTTTTTCAATTATAGAAAAATCGGCTCTCCATCTCCTGATTTCTTTGATTTTTGTTCCTGCTTGGGATATGGCAAGTGGGACTTAGGCCAGAGAGCGCAGGCCACTTTTCTGCTGATGAGTCCCAGGAAGTTCACTGAGGGAAATCATCATCAGACCACAGGTCTAAAGCAGGAAAGCACCTCCAAAAACATCTAGTAAGGCAGCCTCATTTTATAGAGAAAAATAAGCCGCAACTCAAGGAAATGAAGTACTGCAGACATTGGTGTCACATGGGCAGTGATGGTTGGTGGGAATGGGATGGGGTGGGAGGAGAGGATTAAAACTCAGGTTCTCAGATTCCAGATCCAGCGCTTCTTTTCACTGTAGTGCTGTTTTGCTTCAAGAGACCTGGGTGTCTGACCAGATTCAAGCAAGAATTTGTTAAAACACCTCCTATATGCCAAGTGTTAGGAGTAGAGGCAATTCTGACTTTACAGGGGTTTACATTCTGTTGGTATACAACATGTGTGTCTGCTGTGTGAAGTTGTGTGTGTGTGTGTGTGTATGTATATATATATATATATATAGTTATATACTACCTAAAAACATACATAGAGTACACATAGATACTATGACTATAACTTTATATATGTATGTATGTATGTATAATCTATACCCACCAAATAAATACAAGGTAATTAGGGAGGGAAGCCATAGCAGATGAGATCAGGAAAAGGTTCCTGAAGAAGACGGGACTTGAACTGGATCTTGAAAGAGGAGGATCCTGAGGCAGAGGAGAGGAGGAAGTCCATTCCAGACTCAGGATGAAGCGTTTTTGTGGCCATGAGATGTATTCTGATCATTTCCTGGGATGGAACGTTCTTAGTAACACCCGTACCATGACCCCTTAGACCTCTCTCCCTCCTAGACCTCCGGTTAGGATTTCCAAAGCAAGCCGAGGTCAAAGATTTTGAAGGAGTCTTGTGAGATTGCTAATCAAGAGACAGAGAACATGGCTTTGGAGGTGGGAAGGCTGGATTCAGGTGGGTGACTGAACAAGTACATATCCCTGTGTTCCAGTCTCAGATTCAGTGATGGAGAAGTTGCCTACCTGCATCTGTGGAAGGACTTTCTTTACTGTATGTCCTACCAACAGTGAATGAATGCATGGGTTCAGACCGCAAAACAAAAATAAATAAATGAATGAATGAATGAAAAAAAGTACATGTGTACCTGCATAGACACATACTTTAAATGGAGCTGACTTTTGACTTTTTGAAGAGCCCAGGGTTTTCACTAAACTTTTTGTCACTGCTCTGAAAGGGAATCCCCCTTAAAAGGCAGCCTGCCCCTATCGCGGCAATTTGTTGGCATGGAGGTCATGCCGGTGGGACTCTAGCTCTGGCAGCACCTCCCCGCTAAGCTGGCCAGGCTCTGGCACTGGTCTAGAGATGAACTGTGTATCTGTCAGCTGAGGGCAGAGACACTCCAGAGGGCTGGTTGCCAGATGATAAACCATAAAGTCTGACTATGAAAAGGGCATAGTGGATGGAGTTGGGAAAACCTGAGTTCCAATGCAGCCTCTGACACTTACTAGCTTTGTGACTCTGGGCAAGTCATCTGCCTCCATTTTCTCCACCATAAAATGGGGATGATGATAATAGTCTCTACCATACAAGGTTTTATGAGGAAAAAAGGGGATAATATTTGTAAACCATTCGGCAAACTCGAAAGTGCTGTGCAAATATTAGTTATTGTTATCATTACTATTCACAACAAACTGACCAGGTGATTGTTGCTTGTCGCCACCATTCCCCAAACTGAATAGAGCAGATGTGGTCTGCCCAGCGTGGAGGACGGGGGAACTATCATTATAGCGCTCTTAAAACAGCTGCCGTGCTAGAGATTTTTTACCTACCTCACACGTCTCCTGTCTTACACTCGTGAACTGGGCATTTTGAAGCCAAGTTCTTGAACCCTATCATATCATTTCAATAGATCCAACACAGGTCCCTGAGGCACTCCACTAGAGACTTCCTTTCACATATACCTCAGACTGTTCATGACTCTCTGGCCTAGTGCTCCCATCAGTTTCAAACCTACTTAACAAGCTTTCATCATGTGCTTTTGTTGAATGCTTTGCTAAAATCTAGGGGACGTTTCCAATCTACAAGTCGAGATCATTAAAGCTGGAAGGGGCCTCAAAGGCCATCTGGTCCAATTCCTAATTTGACAGAGGAGGAAACTGAGGCCCAGGGAAATGAATTTGCCCAAGGTCACCCAGCTAAACATCAGAGCCACCATTCGTACCCAGGTCTCCTGACTGCAAATCTAGCACTTTCGCTAAGTCTAGAAACACTGTCAGAAAAGGAGATGAGGTTAGTGTGGCGTGACCTGCTCTGGAGGAGAGCCTCCCGCCTTGGCTGCATGTTCACTAAGCAATCCTTCAAATTAGTTGATCAAATTTTTGCCAAGAGTCAAAATCAAGCTCATTGGCCTAGAGTCTGGGGACTCCATTCTCCTTCTCTTTTTCAAAAGAGAAACAATTGATCTTAGGAGTCCTTCAACATGTAGTCCCTGGGATGTGGGCACTCTCATTGCAGAAGCTCATGACCTTGCTGTGGATAGTGAGTGAGTAGCTCCAGCTGAAGGCTCCATCACTGCCTGGTGATAATGAGCCACAGAGCTGGCTCCCAGATGACAATGATACACTCCGAATTTGAACCCTTTCCCAGCTAGGGAATCGTTTAATAGTTTGTCAACACACGTTTTAAGTAGTGCTTGCTATGTGTCAGGTACTAGGGATAGGACAGGTAAAAACACCCTCTGCCTTCAAAGAGCTTCTACTCTAAAGAGGGAAAGAACATGTAAATAACTAGATACATTCAAAATGCACCTGAGCACCTGAAAGGCCGTGGTGGTTGTTTGTCCTTCGTTCTCAAAGAGACACCAGGGAGAGGATGCCGGGTCACACAAGTGAATCGGGAGGACTGGGCAAGGTCACCCATTTCACTTTCCCCTCCAGTGCCATTTGGGTCCAGGAGCAAGATCTAGATCAGGATGACTGGAGAGGGCCCTGGATATCATGACAGGAGGAGAGGAGGAGAAGGAAGAAGAGAGGAACAGAAAGAAAGGGGTAAGAGAAGCTGTGGTGTCCAATTGGCCAGCTTTTTTTCCCCTTGAGGCAATTGGGGTTAAGTGACTTGCTCAGGGTCACACAGCCAGGAAGTGTTAAGTGCCTGGGGTCAGATTTGAATTCAAGTCTTCCTGACTTCAGGGCTGGTGCTCTAGCCACTGCGCCACCTAGCTGCCCCACATTGGTTAGTTCTGATTGGCTCCTAATACTACTCACGGAGGTGAAGGCCATGACATGTAAGTGAATTGGATTTAAGTGAGGGAGGTCTATGCAAAGACATCAGTGTCACTTTCTCCTCCAGAGCCATCTGGACATAGAGCAGAAGGAGATGGCCCTCAACTAAAAAGTAATCTCAAAAGGAAAGCACTAGCGGCTCTGGGGAGAGACTGAAAGAAGCTTCTTGCCAAAGGTGAGGTCCATCTGCCTTGAAGGAAGCAGGGGGAAGTAAGAGGGGGAGCAGGGCACTCCAGACATGGAGGACAAAGGTATGGAATCAGGAGGTGAAGTATGAATCCCATTTGAGAAATTGCAAGTAGATGGGCCTTCTTGGATTGCAGAGTGCTTTGGGAGACAGCAAAGTCCTGGAAGACTAGAAAGGCAGGAAGGGGCCAGCTGGCAAAGAGCTTTCGATGCCCAACAGTTTCAATTTATTCCCAGAGGTAATAAATAGGGAGCCACTGGATTTGGGGAGCCAGGTGCTGAGTGACATGGTCAGATCTGTAATATAGGAAAATCTGCTTGGCTGATGAGTGGATGGTTTGGAGGAGGCAGGGAGGCCAATTAGGCTGCTAGCAAAAGAGTCCAGGTGCATGTATACTTGTATTTAATGTATACTTTAACATATGTAACATGCATTGGTCACCCTGCCATCTGGGGGAAAGGCTGGGGGGAAGGAGGGAAAAAATTGGAAAAAAGGTCTGGCAATTAATTGTCAATGCTGTAAAATTACCCATGCATAGAACTTGTAAATAAAAAGCTATAATAAAAAAAAAGAAGAGTCCAGGTGAAAGGAGTTAAAAGACTACAATGGTGGCTGTGAGGAGAGAGAGGAAGACAGATCAAAGGGAGGTTGGGAAGGTTAAAAATGGCCAGATATGGGCGAGGATTCTGGGAAAATGGCAGAGAAGGTTGGTAAATTTCAAGCTCTTTGCCCCCAAATAGAAAAAATTGTGTCTCAGAGTGGTCACGGACCAGTGAAAAATCAAGAAGACTGAGGCAGAACAGGGGTCCTTCAGGCACAATCCAAGAAGACTGGAAAAAAGCCCCCAGGTGTTTGCGGGCCAGCTCTGCACAAACACCAAATGGGGAGCCCGGGGCCAGCCAGTGTGGCTGAGCCTCAGCCTGAGCCACAGAAACTTTTACCTCCCGAACCGTGTGAGGAGTGCGGGCAGACCGAAGCAACCTCCCCTGATTGGGCACAGCCAGGGCAGCTATGCTGCAAGGCCCCAGCCCTGGGGGGGAAGAAAGCAGTAGCTGTGGTAAGCGCAGACGCAGTGGGGCTGGGACGCTGCTGACTGAAGGCACTTGCAGGACGGTGAAGCTTTTGTTTTGGGGTTCCAGGTCAGAGGGGAGAGCGGAAGTGAAGGCCGAAGCGCCATCCTCCCCACTCCTGAAGTAAAAAAAAAAAAAAAAAAACCACTGAAATTTTAAAAAGCTGCTTTTGCAGACAACCTTCAGATAAAGAAATTAAATCAGACGAAGAAATTAAAGCCATTTCTAGTCATGAAAAATGCTCTAAGTCACTATTGAGCAGAGAAATGCAAATTAAGATAACTCTGAGGTATTAACTCACACCTCTCAGATTGGCTACAATGATAGGGAAAGATAATGCTGAATGTTGGAGGGGGTGTGGGGAAAGTAGGACGCTAATATATTATGGTGGAGTTGTGAACTGATCCAACCATTCTGGAGAGCAACCTGGAACTACGTCCAAAGGGCTCTCAAACTGTGCAAATCTTTTGATCCAGCGGTGTCTCTACTGGGCCTGTATTCCAAAGAGATCTTTTTTTTTTTTTAATTAAAGCTTTTTATTTACAGAACATATGCATGGGTCATTTTTCCAACATTGACCCTTGCAAAACCTTCTGTTCCAACTTTTCCCCTTCTTCCCTCCACCCCCTCCCCTAGATGGCAGGTACTCCCATACATGTCAGCTATGTTGAAATACATGTTAAATCCATGATATGTTACATATTTATACAGTTATCTTGCTGAACAAGAAAAATCAGATCAAGAAGGAAGGAAAAGAAAAACTGAGAAAGAAAATAAAATGCAAGCAAATAACAGAGAGAGTGAGAATGCTATGTTATGGTCCACATTCTGTTCCCATGGGCCTCTCTCTCTGGGTGTAGCTGGTTCTCTTCATCACTGAACAAGTGGAAATTGTTTGAATCATCTCATTGTTGAAGAGAGCCACATCCATCAGAATTGATCATCATAAAGTATTGTTGTTGAAGTGTATAATGATCTCCTGGTCCTGCTCATTTCACTGAGCATCAGTTCGTGTAAGTCTCTCCAGGCCTTTCTGAAATCTTCCTGCTGGTCATTTTTTACAGAACAATAATATTCCATAACATTCATATACCACAATTTATTCAGCCATTCTGCAACTGATGGGCATCCACTCAGTTTGCAGTTTCTTGCCACTACACAAAGGGCTGCCACTAATATTCTTGCAATATGGGTCCCTTTCCCTTCTTTAGTATCTCTTTGGGATATAAGCCCAGTAGAAACACCGCTGGATCAAAGGGGATGCACCATTTGATAACTTTTTGAGCATAGTTCCAAATCACTCTCCAGAATGGTTGGATCCATTCACAACTTCACCAACAATGCATCAGTGTCCCAGTTTTCCCACACCACCTCCAACATTCATCATTATCTTTCCCTGTCATTCTAGCCACTCTGACAGGTGTGTAGTGGTATCTCAGAGTTGTCTTAATTTGCATTTCTCTGATCAATAGTGATTTGGAGCACTTTTTCACATGACTAGAAATAGTTTCAATTTCTTCATCTGGAAATTGTTCATATCCTTTGACCATTTATCAATTGGAGAATGGCTTGAACTATTATAAATTTGAGTCAATTCTCTATATATTTTAGAAATGAGGCCTTTATCAGATCCTTTGGATGTAAAAATGTTTTCCAAGTTTATTATTTCCCTTCCAATCTTGTCTGCATTAGTTTTGTTTGTACAAAAACTTAATATAATCAAAATTATCTATTTTACAATCAATAACGATCTCTAGTTCTTCTTTGGTTACAAATTCCTTCCTCCTCCACAGGTCTGAGAGGTAAACTATCCTATGTTCTTCTAATTGGTTTATAATCTCATTCTTTATGTCTAGATCATGAACCCATTTTGACCTCATCTTGGTATGTGGTGTTAGGTGTGGGTTTATGCCTTACTTTCTGCCATACCAGTTTCCAATTTTCCCAGAAGTTTTTGTTAAATAGTGAATTCTTATCTCAAAAGCTGAGGCCTTTGGGTTTGTCAAATACCAGATTGTTATAGTCATTGGCTATTTTGTTCTGTGAACCTAACCTATTCCCCTGATCAACTGCTCTATTTCTTAGCCAGTAGCAAATGGTTTTGGTGACTGCTGCTTTATAACAGTTTTAGATGTGGTACAGCTAGGCCACCTTCATATGTCTCTCTTCATTAGTTCCTTTGTAATTCTTGCCCTTTTGTTCTTCCAGATGATTTTGTTGTTATTTTTTCTAGGTCAGTAAAATAGTTTCTTGGGAGTTTGATTGGTACAGCACTAAATAAATAGATTAGGAAGCATTGTCATCTTTATTATATTCGCTCGACCTCTCCACGAGCACTTGATATTTTTCCAATTGCTTAGATCTGACTTTATTTGTGTGGAAAGTGTTTTATAGTTTTGCTTATATAGTTCTTGACTTTCCCTTACACAGATAAAACGTTAAGGTCTGCCTTTAGGGTGGGGTAGGTTTTTCAAGAGGCATCGGCTGTACTGGGTCAGTGCTGATTCACTCCTGGTGCTGGGTGGACATGGCTAGGTCCCATGAGGTTCTGGCATTTTGGGATTCACTATTGATCTTTTGTATTTGTGTTGGATGTTTTGTAACTTCTCTGCTGATCTACTGGCTTGCAGTCAGGACAGAGTGGCCAACACTGCTGTAGATTCTTGGATTCTTTGCCATGCTGAGTCTGTATCACCCCACAGAATCCACACCACCCATGGAGTCCGTACCACCCATGGAGTCTGCACCATCCCAGGACTCTGAGTTGATTGTGCTGTTGTTTGTACTCAGATAGTCGCACTTCACTGCCTCATTTCCAAGTGAAACAAACTTTTTCTGGAGATCTTTGAAATTATCTTCTGCTGGTAATTTGTCATACTCCCAATATTTGTGGGTTCTGCCAGTCCAGAGCTAATTCAAGGCTGGATTTGCTAATTAGTCTGAAGGTTGTAGAGAAGGTCAGAGAGTAACAAATGTCATCTCTGCCATCTTGGTTCCGCCCTCAGAAGACCCAAAGAGATCTTAAAGAAGGGAAAGGGTCTTATATATGCAAAACTGTTTGTGGCAGCCCTCTTTGTAGTGGCAAGACATTGGAAACTGAGTGGTTCCCATCAGGTGGGGAATGGCTGAATAAATTGTGGTATATGAATGTTATGGAATATTATTTTTCTGTAAGAAATGACCAGCAGGACGATTTCAGAGAGGTCTGATGCTAAGTGAAATGAGCAGAACTAGGAGATCATTGTACACAGCAATAATAAGACTATATGATGATCAACTCTGATGGAGTTAACTCTTCAACAATGAGATGATTCAGACCAGGTCCAATGGTCTTGTGATGAAGAAACACACAGAGAGGGGATTGTGGAAGCTGAGTGTGGATCCCAACATAGTATTTTCACCCTTTTTGTTGTTTGCTTGTTTTTCTAATTTTTTTATTTGATTTTTCTTGTGCAGCATGATAAATGTGGAAATATGTTTAGAAGAATTGCACATGTTTAACCTATATGGGATTACTTGCTGTCTAGGGAGGGGGGTGGGGGAAAGGAGAGAGGTTTGGCAGGGGTGAATGTTGAAAACTATCTTTGCATGTATTTTGAAAATAAAAAGCTATTAAAAAAAAGTTGTTTTTACCCCAAAGAGTAATGTAAAATGGCTCTCTGTCCAAAGAGAATTTATAGAACTCAAAAACAAATTTAAAAATCAAATGAGAGACATTGAGGAAAAACCAAAAGAAAAAGAAAAACCATGCAAGAAAAACAAGATTATGAAAAAAATAATTAACCAACTAGAAAAGTTGATAGTCTTTAAAAAAAATAGCTTTTTATTTTCAAAATACATTGGAAAGATAATTTTCAGCATTTACCCTTGCAAAACCTTGTGTTCCAGATTTTCTCTCCCTCTCTACCTCCCACCCATCTCCCCTACATAGCAAGTAATCCAATATAGGTTAAACATGTGCAATTCTTTTAAATATTTCCATATTTATCATGGGGCACAAGAAAAATCAGATCAAAAACATGAGAAAGAAAAAAAGCAAGCAAACAACAACAAAAAGGGTGAAAATACTAAGTTGTGATCCAAAATTCAGTCCCATAGGAGATAGAGTCTTAAAGATAAAAATAGTTCTTTGAAAATTAGAATTGGGCAAGGAAAATCCAGTGAAGCTATGAGAGATCGAGAGATAACAAAATAGTTTTAATATAAAAATGAAAAAATAAAATAGAATAGAAACATCTTATAACAAAAACAACAGACTGGAGAACAGATCAAAAATATAAGAATAGTTCAACTACCTGAAAGCTGTGACCAAAAATACAAGAAATAATCCAAGAAATAGAAAATAGAAAAAACCCACCGATCACTACCTCAAAGAGATTTTTTTGTGGGAAACATGAAGGAATATTTTTGCCAGATTTCAAAATCCCCAGGTCAAAGAGAAAATTTTGCAAGAAACAAGAAAAAAAAATTCAAATACGTTGGGGGAAAAAATGGCCAGATATGACAATAGATTAGATATGTGAGGTTAGTGAAGATGACCTCCCCCCAAAAAACTCATGTGTCTGGGTAACTGGGAGAATGGTGGGAAGAGGGGAGGATTTTCAGGGGAAAATGCTGAATTCTCTTTTGGACTTATGGAGATGCCAGTGTGCCAACCAGTTTGCAATAGCCAAGATGTAATTGCTGATGCAGGACAACTATGGGAGAGAGAGTAGGGAGATAGCTATAAAGATCTGGGAGTCAAATCATATGATTCAATGTCATATGGATTATAAAGGGAGAAGAAAAGAAGGCGTTGGGGGATAGCCATGGACAAGATTCGAATGAAGATCCAGCCAAGGAAACTGACGGAGAAGGAACAGTCAGAAAGGTCAGAGAAGAGATGGAAGGGAGCCATGTCACAACGACCTGGAGAGGAAGGAAGAGTCCAGAATACAAGGTGAGCACCAGTGGGAAAAAGAGGCCATTAAATTGGGTAAATCAAAGAGCCCCTTTTGTTCTGATCCCAAGCATTTCCAGACATACCTTCCCTTCCTTATATTACCCCCTCCCAATAAACAAAATCAACAGTTCAGCTCTGACCATATCTGGTAGCCTTGGAAACATTTTATACCCATGTCTTCTAACACAGCAGAAAGGAGTGTTTCTCCATCCCTTTGACAGGACCAATATTGGCCATCAAGATTTCAACACATCCAGCTTTATTTTCTTGTGCTTTTCATTCAAGGCCTCATGTACATTGTTCTCTTGATGGTATTCACTTCATTCTACCACGGGCCAGACAGGTCCATGTTTCTCTGGCACAAGCATTCTCCCCATTTTCGTAGAAACTGAGGCCTGGAGAAGGAAATGATTTGGCCAAAGCCACATAGTGTCAGAGCCTGTGCTCTTTCTACCATATCACACTCTTCGGTTTGCTTGCCCAGCCGTCGGGAAATCCCGGGTCACCTCTGCATCATGACAAGTCGTCGGAGGAGTCTTATGTAGCTGATGGGAATTTTGCCCAGACCTCTAAGAGCCTTTAAAAAGGGGGAACTTAATTTCTCTGTATTTCCAGAAAGATAGGTTACCCCATGTTTGCTTAATCCTAAAGAGATAAGGGGACGGGACCTGAACTTGGGATTTCATTGATTTAGAGAACTGAGGAACGAGAAAACTCCCTCTACCAATATAGCTGGGTACTTGCTCTCCATCTTGGAGACGGAGATTAAATGACTTGCCCAAGTTGATACAGTTAATACATAGTCCCAAAAAAGGACTTGCAATAATCTTGGCTCTAAGCAAGGCTTTGAAGGGTGTACAAATCAGTAGTCTAACTTATTTTTTTTTTAATAGGGGCCTCCTGATTTAGTGCTATGAAGCAGCTGCCTAGAAAACAAGATGATCCAGGATTGAAATCCCCATGGGGCTTCATTTTCTACTGTTACCCAATTTTTAAAAATCTCCAAATTTATTTTTTCCTTCTACTTTCAATTCTGTGATATACCCCATGTATTTTCTTAATTTGACACTTCCTTACAGCTGTGATTTTATGCAATTTGGGCAGAACATTCTGACTACTTTTGTCTTCAAAGGCCAGAAGATCCCTGTCTAAATAAGAGAAACGGCTCATTTTTTGGAATCATGTCGATGCTGTAACAGAGGAAGGTCGGGGACTGTCTGTACCCCAGTGTTCTGGCATGAAATTTACCCTGTAAACATTTCCCAGGTAATAATCCCATCTGCAATAAAAGCTCACTTATCTGTCATGTTGGAGCGTACTAATTAAAAAAAATAAATTCCACTGCACTGAGTTATATTAGCATGGGCTTATATATGACATTTGGAAAATCTCTGCTGGAGTCCTATGGCTTAGAAGAGGCTGTGATAGAAATGTAAATCTCGTGTTGCTTTTGGGTCACCATCATCCAGAGATGAGCCAGACCCAGAACAAAGGGATAGGATGAAGGCTTCAAAGTCAGATCCTGAGTTTGGGGACATGAGAAGTTAGAAAATGCTTCTGACTTTTAACCACAGACTTTGCCTTGGACTAATGCTGGGACAAAGTAGGAAACAAAGACAGTTGGGCTTTGGGAAAGGAGAGATCCCAGGGCAAAGAGTGGGGGCTGTGGGCAGTAAGGTGGGATTCCAGGGGCTATGAGGGAAGGAACTTCTTCAGCCACATCAGAATCACAACTGCTATTTATCAAGTGCCTTACGTTGGCAAACACTCTCCATACATGCGCCATTCGGGACCCACCTCCAAAGTCATAAATTATTTCAGGATTTGGGGACCTAAGGTGAGGATTACAGACCCTGCTAAGAACAAGTGATAGAAAGCATCTGTCTGCTGCGGGGAAGGAGAAAGATCAGGGAGCCACCCCAGCCCATGCCCAACTGGTTGCTTCTTATTTTAACTCATTCTTATTGCTAAACTAGATAGTAAGCTCTGCTGCTGCTTCTTCCTTGTGGAAAGTGTGTAGTCTTCCAGCTCTCTCATTACCATCCATTTTACAGGTGCAAAAATGGAAAATGGGAGGAGGAAGAACCTTGTCCAGGATGACACAACTAAGTAAGTAGGATTTCTCCACAGGTCTTTAGGCCTCCATGTTCCATCACTCTCTCCAGTAGTCAAAAGACACTTTGACTTGAGTCAAGGGATGACTTCAGGGCTTGCCTAAAGTTTTGTTTTCTGGAAGTCTTTTTTCAAAAAAAATTATTTCTTGGTAGAATTTTTTTTAGTTTTTATTTTTATTTTTTAAAAGCTTTTTATTTTCAAAATTTATACGTAGCATTCACCCTTGTAAAAACTTGTGTTCCAAATTTTTTTCTCCCTCCCTTCCTTCTACATCCCTTTCCCTAGATGGCAAATCATCCAATATATATTAAACACATGCAATTCTGTGCATATTTCCACAATTATCATGCTGCATAAGAAAAATCAGATCAAAAAGAAAAAAAAATTGAGAAAGAAAACAAAAGGCAAGCAAACAACAACAAAAAAGTGAAAATACTAGTTTGTGATCCACACTCAGTCCCCACGGTCCTCTCTCTGAGTGCAGATGGATAACCTTTGTTTTTATATCGCCTTCATTTGCAGAACTAACCAGCAAACCATGATTTGTAACAAAGCATTAAAAAAAGAGAGAAGAAAAAAGTTTAAAATAAATGAGCAAAAGGAGAGGAAAAACTCCCAGTTTGGTAAAACCATCTCCCACATCTACCATATCGGACCGTATGTGCTGTATCCTGCATCCATTGGCCCCCATGTGTACATCTGCCAAGAGAGGTAAGGGGGGGCATATTTTAAGCATCTATCTTTTCACTGGGGATGTCTCCCTAGTTTATCCAGCCACTGTTTCCAAAATGAAGATTTTGCTTTGCCTGCCTACCTCAAATGAATGACAAATTCAAGTTTGAGGCCTGGTTCCACTACTTACCTGTGTGACTCTGGTTAAGTTGCTGAACTTCAGTTTCCTCCTCTGTAAAATGAGTGGGGATCTATGAGACTCTGGATCTATGAGCTTTACTGGATCGACTGCTTCTGGCTTGGGACGCTATCCCCCCCAAGCCAAACAGCAACTCGGCCATACTTTTGAGTAACCATCAAGGGAAGGGGTGGGACTGTAACAGAATCAAATGGGCAGAGGTGAGGAGAAAAGGGGTGCTGCCCACTTCAGTGACCACCATCGTGAGCTATATTGCTAGAACTCTGACTCATATGTCCTTCTGGGGAGATATGACAGGTTTTGCTGCCACCAAGATTGAACTAACCTGCTTGGAGAAAAGTAGCCTACCTGGAGCCCCTTCCATCTTGTGATATCCCTATCAGGTGCCTAGAAACCTCAGTTCTTTCCCTTGGCTGCTTTGTGTCTAAAGTTTGACAGATTTTAAAAGGCTCTGTGGAAATGGAGGAGAACCAGAAGGGCATGCTTAGTTGGGAGGCTGGAAGTCAATAGCAACAGCTGCTATTTACGTAACCACTTTAAGTTTGTAAAGTGCTTTTCCCAAGTCTGTTCCTTGAGCCTCCCAACAACCCTGGGGATGGGGAGGGTTTAATACAGGCATTTTTATCCCTGTGGGACAGATGAAGAAACAGACTAAGCAAGATTCGCAGAATTGTAGATTTTTCATCAATTAAAGGCAATTCAGTTTGAAAAAAGCATCAATTTACATTCTGGCTTTTAACCAGGGTTAAAGGGTGAAGTGGTTTGACCAAAGTCAAACATAAGATAATAGAACTAATATTAGAAGAGACATCAGAGGTCATCTAGTTTGACCCCTTCTTCTAAGGTGCTTATACTAGATGGTATCTGAAGTCCCTTCCAGCTCTAGAACTTGGTTCCTTTATGTGATCTTATACAAGCACCTTATTTTCCAGAGGAGGTTCAGGGAGGGGAAGGGATTTGTCCAGAGTGTCACAGGTGACAGGAAACCCATCCCAGAATTTGATTCTAATCTCAAATCCATCTTGAATCAAGTGGAGGAACCTTGTAAGGAAAAACAAAAGGCAATCTACTATAGCCAGTAAGTGATCCAAGTGGGATTTGAATCCAGGCTTTCAGGAGCCAAAATCTAGTACTCCACTCTTCCTCTTTCAGATTCCAGTCTGCTCTTGTTCCTGCACTGGGTCACGATCACTGGGGACAGCCAAGGTAGCGTAGTGTCATTCCAAAAGGTGCTAGGCTGGGCATCCAAAGTCTGCCTCAAACCCTACTTCCTTTGTGTCTTAGATGTGTGGCCTTAGGTGATTCTCTCCCCTCACTGAGCCTCAATTTCTCCATCTGTAAACTAGAGAAGCCTAAATGACATGTCATCCAGCTATTAGATGACTAAAGGAGAACCTGCTCAGAAAGTACTTTGAAAAACTGAAGTTATAGAAATGTCAATTACTATAATCATGTGTTAGTTTGTGAAAGCTGCCATGTTCCTATTGTTCCTCTGCTCCTCCATTAGATAGTATAGAGCAGATCCCCGACCAAGAGACCGGGCTCTCTGAACTCATCGTCTATTATAGCTAACGTTATCTACCAGACAGTGGTCATTTCAGGAAATGAGAAAATATCTGAGGGCTTTGGAAACATTCTCTAAAGCGGAGTCGCCTTGAAAAATCAATGAAAAAAATCTTTGCTGAGAATATCTCTGAAAAAGACCAAATTGGCAAGATATATGGAGAATGCATACAGATATAGAAAACCAAGAGTCATTTCCTGATATAGATTAGTGGTTGAAGGATATGAATAGCCAGTTGTCAAATAAAGAAACAGAAGCTATCAGCGACTATATGAAAGGTCACTCCCATTCACTAATAATAAGAAAAATGCAAATCCGAACAGCGCTGAGATCCCATCTCACATCAGCAAATTGACCAAGATAGCAAGAGATGACAATGATGGTATTGGAGCGGTGGTGGTGAGGGGGCAGGCACACGGGGGGGGGGGCAGACTGTGAGTCGGCCCCGCTCTTTTGTAGCTCAATTTGGAACCATACCCCAAAGTCACTAAACTGTGCCTCCCCTTTGATGCTGTCAATATCACCACTAGGTAGATAGACTCCAAAGAGATCGAGGCAGAGGGAAAAGATCGCCACAGAACAACTCTTTGTAGCAGCTCTTTTGGTGGCAGCAAAGAACTAGTAATCTGAGTCCCAATCTGGCTCTCCACCACTGCCACTTTCTAGCTGTGCCGCCCTAAGCAAACTTCTTCCTCTGTTTATACAGAGCTGTTGGCGCTGCTTGACTCCCCAAGACTGTGGGTGAGAATTAACATGAGGAACAGGAAGTGGGGGCAGGGGAAGGGAACTGCTTTGTAGACAATTGATGTTATCAGAAACAGAATTTAGGATTGAGAGCAATTAATAATCCAGCAATAAACATTAATTATGTACTAGGTCATGTGGTAGATAGAGCTCTGGGCCTGGAGTCAAGAAACCCAGAGTTCAAATTTGACCTCAAACACACTTACTAGCTGACTTTGGGCTAGTCATTTAACCCTGTTTCTCTCAGTTTCCTTATCTATAAAAATGAGCCAGAGAAGGAAATGGCAAAAACCAATCCACTATCTTTGCCAAGAAAACCTCAAATGGGGTTCCAGAGAGTCAGATATAACTGAAATGACTGAACGACACTAAGTCATTGTGCTAGGTGCCAGAGATACAAAGCTTCTGGGACAGGAGCTCAGGGAATTCTAGGTTTGAGTGCCAAAAGGTCATCAAATTCTTGAACTTCTAGAGGAGGAAACGGAGGCCCAGGGATGTGAAAGACATTCCCATAGGTCGTACGGGGCAAAACAGAATCCAAAGCCACGTCCTCTGGTCTGCTAACCCAACTGTGGAACTGGGAAGTTAACAGGAGCTGAGACAAGCTTTCTTTTGGACACCTCGTGGGAGCAAAAGCTGTTAAGTCTTTCTGGGGCC
The DNA here is from genome assembly GCF_016432865.1 of Antechinus flavipes. Lineage (NCBI taxonomy): Eukaryota > Metazoa > Chordata > Mammalia > Dasyuromorphia > Dasyuridae > Antechinus > Antechinus flavipes. The sequence continues at coordinate 40,600,234 of NC_067404.1, read as the reverse complement.
TGCACGATTGCTGGCTCACCCTTCTGCTTAATCTTTTCCTAGCAGCAGGCTGATAAGTTGTTCTTTCTTTTTTCCTCTTCCTTTCTTTCTAAATAACAGAGGTTTTACAAGCCTTATACGTATTTGTAATGGGTTTGTTTTTATTCATTTTTTCAGCTCCAAACTCTCTCTCCCTCTCCCCCCTTTCCCCCACTTAGTGAGCAGGCAAACAAAAGCTATTACAAATATGCATAGTCGTATTTTAAAAATTCCTACACTAGCTGTGTGCCAAAAAAAAGAAAGATAGGAAGAAAAAAATAGGCTTCGGTTCACTCTGAGGTCATTACTTCTCAGTCTGTTTCAGCAGTAGTCTTCTGGAATTATGGCGGGTCGTGATGTCGATCAGAGATAGTAAGTCTTTCAAAATTGATCATTGTCCCAGTGTTGTGATTACTGTGTACATTAGTCTCCCGGTTCTGCTCATTTCACTTGACACAAGTTCATACGTGTGTTCCCGGGTTTTTCTGAAACCATTCTCCTCATTTCTTACAGCACAGTAGTATCCCATCACATTCATACACCACAAGTTGTTTTGATGATTACAGCTTTGTAGCATAGTTTGAGATCTGGTACCACTCAGCCTCCTTCCTTCTATTATTTTTTTCAGTTATTCCTTTGATCTTCCTGCTCTTTGGTTCCTTCAGATGAATTTTATGATTGTTGTTTTCTAGCTCCAGAAAGCAATTTATCAGTAGTTTGGTAGGTATGGAATCAAATAAGTAAAATAAAGTAATACGGTCATTTTTATTATATTGGCTCAACCTACCCATGAACAATGAACATTTCTCCAGTTATTCGATGTGATAAAGTTGATGATTCTTAAATTGACCTATCTGGCCCTATCCTCTCTGTTGGTCTCCGGTCTCGCATCTCCCAATGTACCTACTGTGGGTCCAATGTACCTATTGGACATCTCAAACTGAATATCTCCTAAACATCTTAAATTCAACATGTTCAACTGCACTCGTCACCTCCCTCTGCCCAGACTCTTTCTCCTCCCAAACTTTTCTGTTGCTATTGAACATATTAGCATCCTCCCAGTCATCCGGCATACCTCACAGCTGAGGTCTAACCCTAGACTCCCTGCTCTCTCTCAGCTCCTATATCCAATCTGGTGCCAAATCCTATGTTTCCTTCTCTTATCCGATGCTGTACCACCATTATGTGGCACCTCATCACCTCAGTCTTAGTCTATTACAAGAACCTCCTAGTTGGTCTCCCTGCCTCAAGCCTTCTCCCCACTCTAGTTTATGCTCTACTCAGTGGAGTTCCTAAACATGTTCCTAAAACTCATGTCATCCCCACCCTATCCAATAAACTCCAGCGGCTTCCTGTCACCTTCAGGATCATATATGAACTCCTCCGTTTGATGTTTAAAGCCCTTCACACCCTGCCACCCATTTCCCAGTTTTCATACACTTTACAGTGTACCCTGGAATCCAGTAATAATGACCTCCTTGCAATTCCTCACACAAAACATTGTTTCCAGAAACCGGGCTTTTTCCCTGGCTGCGCCCCCTGCCTGATATGTGCTCTCCCTCCTCTCCTGTCTCACGCCCTCGCTGGCTTCCTTCGCATCCCGGCTAAAACGTCACTTCCTGCTGGAAGCCTCTCCCGATCCCTCTGTGCTTATCCCCGATCGATCCTGTCTGCAGCCTGTTTGTACAAAGTTGTTTCATGTTTGTCTATCCCGGTGGACTGTCAGCTCCTCGAGAGCAGGGGCTGTCTCTTGTCCCAGCTCTTAGCACAGTGTCTGGCACATAGTAGTTGCTTAATAAATGTTTAGTGACCGCCTGAGTTGGATGAGTTCCCTTCCGGATCCAGCTGTGGATCTTAGGATGCTGTGACTCCTGACTCTTGGAACAGTACACTTTCTACCGTAGCATGCTGTGATGGAAATCCATACCTAAATGAATTGGATTTAATCCATACACAGACAATTCAGCGTCCTCTTCTGTACTTTATTGCTTGATAGGTTTTATTACCCTCTCTAATGTTATATCACAGTTATTTCCAGAAATATACTCTCTCACAAGTCAGTCACCCTTAACCCCCCAACCCCAACCCCCCACCATTGTTTGCACCGTTTAGACCTGGGAGTTTCCCGCCTCTGTCTTGAGAGATGGGAGGTTGACTTCATTATCTACCTTCTGGGATCTGTACTGGTATTTTCAGTTGCTCAGAGATGGGCTTCCTCTTGGTGACCTTTTCATTTTATATCATTATAATCGCTGCATTATCGTGTTCTTTTGGTTCTCTGACATCAGCTCATCTCCCCCATGTTTTAAACATCCTCCCGTACCCCCAGCCTGCCTTTATAGGGCTTCCAATGAGTTCTCTAGCTCTCAAACTTTCTAACCCCAAATTACCCGAAGCTCATTAATCCCCACAGCTTCCTTCCTCGTGAGGGGTAGATGAACACCATATGCTTTTGCTCCCCAGATGAGCTGCTTCCACCCGTCAAGGAGGCAGGCTCCTCTCCTCTGCCGTCACCCTTAGCCTCTCCCGCCCCTGTTGGAAGCAGAAAGGCAATGGGCTTCCAGCTGACAGCATTAACTTGGAAAGGTCCAGGCCTTGTTGTTTGACGAACCTCCCAGCATCTTTATGTGGGAGGCAGGAGGCAGGAGGCGGGAGGCCGGGGCCACCAGCAGAGTCAAGCAGAGGCCAGCTGGGGAATGAAATGGCTGTACTACTTTTATTTGGGGACTGGAATTTTCCAGCTACTGTCCATTTCCTTCAGGGGTACCCCACAAGGGCTATGTGGGTGACTGATGGGTGTACTTCTCTTAGAGAAACCACTGGTATTGGAGAACTCCTTTTACGAATGCTGATCAGCACCTCATATTCTTGGAAATAGGGCATGGAGACCTTAAGTGACTTGCCCGGTCAGTACCCCTCAAAGGCAGAATTTGAATCCAGTTCTCTGTTGCTATTCCAGTCTATTTCTCAGTGGACTATTCCAAGGCTACCACCTATAGAATCAGTGGTGAAGAGCAGCAACAGTTAGTCTTTCTCCCTTGGCTGATACTTTATTTTATTTTATTTTTTTGCTGAGGCAATTGTGATTAAGTGACTTGCCCAGCATCACCCAGCTAGGAAGTGTAAAGTGTTTGAGGCCAGATTTGACTCCGGTCCTCCTGACTTCAGGGCTGGTGCTCTATGCACTGTGCCATCTAGCTGCCCCAAGATTTTATTTTTTTAGGGAAATTTTGACTCATCTGTTTTGTTTTGACATCACCTAGATTTTAACATTTCCTAATGTTCCCTTCTCTCTCTGCCTCCCAAAGAGCTCTTCCTTATAACAAAGAATTCAAAAGGAGAGGGATAGTTCATTGAAAGTAACCAAGTTATGGAAAAGTCTGCCTTTGTACACAGCGTTCCGTGCTCATGATCCTCCGTTCCGCGCTCGTGGCCCTCCGTTCCGTGCTCATGATCCTCGTCTCTATTGAGAAGCAGAAGAGAGGTGCGTCCTTATACCTTAATACCAAGCTTGGTCATTTGATTTCAATTGTTTTTACAGTCTCAGACTGTTTTCCTGGGTCTGCTGACTGCATTTTATATCGGGTGCTAGGTCTTCCTATGCTTTCTGTAGTCCTCATGTCTCATTTCTTACAACATAATAATAGTCCCCAGTGTTCCTAGATCACAGCTTGTTTCGCCATATTCCCTAATTGATGGGCATTTAATAACTTTGTTTCCTGGAAGGTAATAAGCCTTTATATAGCACCTACTGTGTGCCAGTCACTGTGCTAAGTGCTTTACAAATGTTATCTCATTTGATCCCCACACCAACCCTGCCTGCTAGGTGTTATTATGATCTCTATTTTACAAATAAGGAAACTGAGGCACAAAGAAGTGAATTGACTTGCCCAGGGTGCCACAGCTGTTAAGGGTCTGAGTCTGGATTGGAATTCAGATCTTCCTGATTCCAGAACAGCGATGTGACAGTGATGTCCTTGGAGGCAGAAGGAATCCCCTTCCTGAGTCCCAATCCAGCCTCAGACATTTGCTAGCCTCTTGCCTCAGTTTCCTCATCTGGAATATGGGCTGGAGAAGGAAATGGCAAACCGCTCTAGTATCTCTGCCAACAAAATCCCAAGCGGGGTCACGGAGAGCTAGACACGACTGAAAAACACCTGAATAGCAACTAACTTCCTGTCTGCAGACCCCCCAACTCCATTCACTGCAGCGCCACCTAATTGCCTTCCGTCTGTGGCCCCTAGGCTGAGATACATTAAAAAAAAGTTTTAGGGATGTTCGTTTTTCATCTCCACATCACAGTTATTTCCCAGTGCCTTCCCCTGCCCCAAGAGGGACACCTCCCTCGCAACAAGTAAGTCCAGGCGAGCAAAACAAACGAATGCACCAACCGTGTCTGACAATGTATGCCTCGTTCCACGTCTGTGGACCCCCTCCTTTCTATTGAGAGGTGAGATGCATGATTTCCCATCGGTCCTTTCATGGCGTGCCTGCTCAGACTCAGATACTTCTCAATATAGTTCCCTCCATCTGGAGTTGGAAAGCCTGAGTTTGAGTGGTTTGTGACCTTGGACAGGTCCTTTCCCTCTCAAAGTTCATTTCCTCTTCTGACCAACATGGGGGTTGAGTCTAATGCTCTCTGAGGTCCCTTCCAGCTCTAAGACCTCCGGCTTTTCTCACAGGTTAGCATTCAAGACCCTTTCAGTCTCCATGACAGCAGTAGCTGGGCTGGACCTGTCTCTGTGTCCTTGGCACCAAGGACAGGGCCTTATAACCAGTAGCTGACATTCATACAGCACTTCAAAGTTTTGTATACGCCATTTCATTTGATCCTCCCAATGGTTCTATGAGGTAGGCCCTCTAATTATTTCTATTTTACAGATGAGGAAACTGAGGCTTAGAGAACTGGAGTCAGGAAGCCTACTCTTCTGACTTCACATGTGGTCTCAAATGCTGACTAGCTGTGTGACCACAAGTCATTTCACTCTGTCTCAGTTTCCTCGTCTGTAACATGAGCTAAAGAAGGAAATGGCAAACCCCTCTTTACCAAGAAAGCCCCAAACAGGGCTCAGAGCATCCGACATGACTGAAAATGACCGAATAAATACAGACTTCCTGACTTGGAGTCCGGTGCTCTAACCCTTCGGCCACACTGCCTCGCACTTCTCAGACACCAAATTGAATGTGGCACCTTCAGGTCTTTAGATGTTTGGATCCAGGGGCCGAGGGGGAGGGGGGCAGTTCCTGGAGTCTCCTGTCAATATTTAGCTGGAAGCGTAGGTGGCGGCTTTGAGGTTATTTATGGACAAAGACCTCCTGAAAGAGGTTCTGTTGGCCTTCTCTGAGAGGTGCCAAACTGTCTCTGGCTGAGAGGTGCTGTGTGGCCCAGGGAGCTGTATACAGGGCCTTTTATGGGCAAAAGCTCCCGAGTGGGCAAGTCACACTAGATGGTCCGGCTATATCCGCTTTTAAGGTTATGTGTGAATAGTCATTGTCTTCCTGTTTGCACAAGCTGGGAGGAATGCAGCTTTTACAGACTGAAAAAGCACATGGCTGGCCGGCTTGGATTTGGCCATCGTTTCTCCTTCCCGGGTCACAGGGAGGGGAAGACGTTCTTGCCAAGATTAGGGGGTTGGGGCTGGCTGCGAGAAGGGGAGCTTGCTTCCTTGAAAGCTTTTTGCTAAAATGTCTTCTCAAATTGGTTCATGGGGCCTAAGTGTGTAGGGATATTTAAGAGCTTCTCTCACTTCCGAAGGGAAGACCCTAGTGTTGAGGGATTGTGGGAATTTTCTTGTCCCATTGGAAAATAGTGCCTGGATGTGGAGGGCATATGAAGACAGACCCCCAGGTGCGGAAGGATCAGTAAAAAGTCTCTGAAATTTGTATCCTGCCGCCAAGTGCGCAAGGATCTTTAAGACCTCTTCTCATAAGAACAGAGTGCGCCGCGGTGTAGGGATCTTTGAGGTTTCTGTGCTGAGATGGAAAATAGTTACAGGAATGTGGAAGGATATTTAACAATTCTCACATATTAACACCCAGGCCACTTGAAGAAGGACCCTTAAAAACTTTTTTCAATATTGTACACTGGGCTTACATGCGCAGGAATATATAAGACCTCTTCTCACATATGAACAGAGTACGCTAGTGAGGAGAGATCTTGGACAATATTTGCCTCACATTGTAAAATAGTCCAAATAGGCAGGCCTCATTAAGACTTCTCACATTTGAACACAGACCAAGGGTGGAGGCATTTTTAAGAATCGTTCTCGCTTATGAACCACAGGGCCCTGCTGAGGAGAGATCTTTGACATTTCTCCCCTCACATAGAAAATAGTGCCTTAAAGTGGAGCGCTATGGTACAGCTCTCCTATGAACACAGAATCCCGCTACGAAAGGATCACTAAAAGGATCAAATTGGTTCACGGGGCCTAAGTGTGTAGGGATATTTAAGAGCTTCCCTCACTTCCCCGAAGGGAAGACCCTAGTGCTGAGGGATTGTGAGAATTTTCTTCTCCATTTGGAAAATAGTGCCTGGATGTGAAGGGCATATGAAGACAGATCCCCCAGGTGCGGAAGGATCAGTAAAAAGTCTCTGAAATTTGTATCCTGCCGCCAAGTGCGCAAGGATCTTTAAGACCTCTTCTCATAACAACAGAGTGCGCTAGTGAGGAGGGATCTTGGACAAGACTCTCCTTACATTGTAAAATAGTCCCAAATAGGCAGGCTGCTCATTAAGACTTCTCACATTTGAACACAGACCAAGGGTGGAGGCATTTTTAAGAGGGGTTCTCGCTTATGAACACAGGGCCCTGCTGAGGAGAGATCTTTGCCATTTCTCTCCTCACATGGAAAATAGTGCCCTAAGGTGGAGTGCTATGATACAGCTCGCCTATGAACACAGAATCCCGCTACGAAAGGATTTTTGTAACCCTCGGTGAGATGGAGAGAGGAACTTGAGAGCCAAGTGGGAGTTTAGGTCCCATCTAGTCCAATCTCTCTCATTCGATGAAGCCTGGAGAGGAGAAAGAGCCGATCTAAGGTCACACGGCTGATTGATGGCAAAGCTGATACTAGAATCCCTTGCCCTTGGGCTCCCGACTGCCTGGCTTCCAGAAAGTGTGGGACTTTTTGCACTGTGGGAAATGGGTTCAGCTAGCCCAGATAGCTGGAAAAGTATTCCAGATCTAGTGGAAGAACTCTCCTTCCTATGTCCTAATCTGAGAGACCAAGTCACAGGCTTTTCCAACTGGAAAGGCCTTTAGAAGTCATCTAGACCAGGCTCCCTTAACCTTTTCCATGTCCCAGATCCCACTTTCAGTCTGCTCGGTACAGCCACCTTGCCTTCTCAGAATAGGGTTTATCATTGAAGGGAATGCTACATTTCAGTTATAAGTCAGCGAAAAGGATGACGCCATTGTTTCCATCCCAATTCCTAGCCAGCCTGAGATCCGCCCATGGTCTCTCATGGGGACTAAGCTGCATCTGTTCTAATCTCTTCATCAGAGAAGGAAAATGGAACCTGGAGAGAGGGACTTATCCAAGATCACATAATCAATTAACAGTTGAGCTGAGAGTCTCCAGGCCAGTGCTGTTGGTTTTGTTTCAGTTCATGTCCCCGAATTGTCTCAGAGTCCCACTTTGTCCTAATGGACGGGTGAAAAGCCAGGTAACATCCGAGGTGGGGAGGGTGGCGGTTGTCCTATCTCCTGATGTCAGCCAGCAACCAGCAAGGCTTGTTGGCCAGCTTTCCTTCTCGTCAAGATACAGTGTGAGGAGCAGAGCAGCAACGGGGGCTAATGGGATCCTCTGGCCACCAGCAGGACTGGATGGAGACAATGTTCCTCAACAATATATTTGAGGAAAGCTGTGTGGGAAGTGGCAACTTCCCATGAGGCTTGTTAGGCAGGAGAGATCTGCGGTCCAATCCCACCTCTGACACTAATTTTCTGACTCTGAGAAAGTCTCTTCCCTGATCTACCCTCAGCATAAAATTTTATCTTCATCATTCTTTATCTCATTTGATTCCAACAGCAGTCAGTCCTGTGGGGCAGATTCAATTATCATCACTCCCGTTTTACAGATGAAGAAAACTGAGGCTCAGAGGTCCAGTGAATTGCCTAAAATAATATAGCTAATCCATGTTTGAAGTGGGATCAGAAGCTTCTTCCTGATATCAGGTCAGTACCAAAGGAGTTGGGGTCCATAAAAAGAAGGTTTGTAAACCTGAAAACACCTTGTTCCCACTTTTGATTGAGTGAGTGACTCAGCTGTACTGCCTGGGCCTTCTCTGATTTACTAGGTTTGGGATCGAACCTCTGTATGAGACCATCTACGACTTGGAGTCAGATTTCTCTGGTACATGGGTAAGGAACATCTCAAGCAATGAAGGTCCCATCACTAAGCACATACTTAAAACCCCCCTCCTTTTGGTTGGAGACTCGGCTAGAGATCAGGGTCCATTGGCCCAGAGTCCAAAGGAACCCGTGGTCCTCTGCAAGTCGAGAAAAGACATCTGTGATGACTTTCATGATGGACAGAAGAGGCAAAAACATTGTAAAGCTGTCAGTGGGACAGTTGGGAGGGGGCAAAAAGGGGAGCAGGAAGGAAGGAGAGAGTCCAAGGGTCAACAGCTATAGTTAGTGATCGATTTTATAGGAGGGCTGAGAACAGCTGCTTCATGTTTCTGTGCTTAAGTGTCCATCTTGTCTGAACTGTATTGTGGAAAGAGCCCACTGGATCTGGAGAAGGAAGCTCTGAGTTCAAATCTTGGCTCTGACAGCAGCCGTGTAACTGAGCAAGTCACATTTTATGGAATATCCACTGAAGGATCCTGGGAATGTCCAGCTGGAGGAAGAGAAGATTTAGAAAGGCACAAGGTTCTCCAATGGAAGGTGGTTTGGCTTTGTTCTTCTTGGCCCCAGAGGGCAGAATCAGAAACCCTGGCTGAGGAAGGGACAGATTCAGGCTCTCTATAGAAGTAGAAATTTCTACACAAGATGAGCTGCCCTAAAATGGAAAGGGATGCTTTGAAAGACATCTCATTGGTGGTCTTTAAGCAAAGGCTGGAGGCCACTCAGCAGGAATGCTGGTGGGGGGGGGGATTCTGGGTCAGGAATGGGTCAGACTCGATGCCTTGGAGTCTCTTCCCAGTCCAGAGATGCTGTGCTTCTCTGAATTGCTTTCTATTTGAATGGCTCTGCTCTGCTGGAGCCAAGATGAGCTGGAATCTGCATAGTTTAGGAGTTGAGTGTCCCATTTTGCTCTGAGTCATGCGACCTTGTCAGTGACCCAGGGTATTTCTGGATGACTTCATGGGATTGAGCTGCAGAAGCTTTATGGGAGGCTGGAGAAAAGTGTTTGTTCGAGGAGAGGTTTCTGGGACGGCATCTCCTCCCTTTAGTAAACTGCCTTGTTTTTTCATAGAATCTCACCACTTCCAGATGAGCAGTCCCATTATGCCGGAGTCTTCCCTTCTCTGCCTCTGAAGGTTACAATAGGTGGAACACTTGGGCAATAGGGTAGAGCTGAGCTACTGGATCAGAACAGAAGATGTGAGTTCGTCTCTTGTTTCACTTGTGACTATAGGCAAATCACTGCACTCAAATGAAGCCCCACACACACACATTGCTACTCAAGGCACTTACTATTGGTGCCTTTCATTTTTGTATTATAATCATTTCTACAGCCGCTCTCATGGATTCTCTCTTGCTTTTAAAAAGCCAAAGAAAACCATTTGACGAGTGACTACATCTGATACTGTGTGCAACGTTCTGCACCCATAGTTGCCTAACTCTCTGGGCCAAGCTGGGTGATGATTCAATTTTGGGCTCCATTTTAGTGTTATATTTATTGTTGCAGTCAATCAGTCCATCTATCTACTTTGTATCAGCACTGCGGCTGCTTTGTGTATGCTATTTTGGCTGAATTTGTTCCTCTCTGAGACAATTTATACAAATCTCCTTGTGGTTCCTTAAATTCTTCTAGTGACTGTTTCGTATGCTGGAGTCATTACATTGTATCCATACTCTACAATTTGTCTGGATAATAAGTGGAGATCCATGTTGTTCCCTGTTCTTTGAGGGCCTCCCATTATGGAGGAAAAAAACCTATGTCTCTGAACCTTAGGGTATGAAAATAGTGCCCAAGTGAGGAGGGATCTTCAAGAGCTCTTGTCACATATGAAAACAGGGCCCCAGTGCAGAGGAATCTTTAAGAATTCTCTTCTCAGGTTAGAAAAGAGTCCCTGAATATGGAGGGATCTGTAAGTATTATCAGACTATACAAGTCACAGTGTGGAGGGATATCTAAGAGCTCTTCTCAAACTTGAACACAGAGCCCAAGTGCAGAGGGATCTTGAAGAACTCTTCTCATATATGAACATAGGGCCCTAATGTGAAAGGATCTTTAGGAATTCTCTTTCGAGAATGAAAAATAGTCCTTGAATGTGCAGAAAATTAAGAGTTCTCATATATGAACTAGAGTCCAAGGGCAGAGGTATCTCTAAGAACTCTTCTCATGTATGAACATAGGAAAGAAAAAAAAAAATATATATATATATATATGTGTGTGTGTGTGTGTGTGTGTGTGTGTGTGTGTATACATGAATGAACATAGGGCCCTAGTGCAAAGGAATCTTTGCATTATTTTCTAATCTGAGAAGAGAATTCTTAGACATCCCTCCACACTGTGTTCATATGTGAAAAGAACTCTTAAAAAGCACTTCACCACGGGGCACAATGTTTATATGTGAAAACTCTTAAGTATCCCTCCACCTTCAGGGACTATTTTCCAATCTGAGAAAAGAATTCTTAAAGATCCCTCCATAGTTAGTCACTGTATTCAGATGGGAAAAGAGTTCTGCAAGATCAAGATCCCTCTGCCCTTGGATGCTCTGTTAAAATCTGAGAACTCTTAAAGATCTCCCACACACACACCTTGGACTCTGTGTTCATATGTGACAACTCTTAGAGATCCCTGCACTTTCAGCGATTATTTTTCCAATTTGAGGAGAATACTGAGGAGAGTATTCTTAAAGATCCTTCCCCACTAAGGGTCTGTGTTCATATATGACAAATTTAAAAGATCCCCCCAAATTCAAGGATTATGTTCCAATTGGAAAAAAGAATTGTTAAAGCTCGCTCTGCACTAGAGCACTGTGTCCATATGTGAAAAGCTCTTAAAAATCCCTCCACCCTTAGGCAGAGTATTCATATGTGGCAAGTCTTAAAGATCCCTCCACATTCAGCACCATTTTCAAGTCTGAGGAGAGAATTTGTAAAGATCCCACATATTAGGGCACTAGGTACATATGTGAGAAGAACTGTTAAATATCTCTACGCTGTTAGGCCTTGTGTATAAATTTGAGAAGACTTTTTAAAGATCCTTCCACACATGTGCTCTGTGTTCATATGTGAAAACTCTTCCCCTTCGCATTCAGGCCTATTTTCCAATCTGAGGAGAGAATTCTCAAAGTTTCATCCATGAGGGCACTGTGTTCAAATGTGAGAAGAACCCTCAAAAATCCTTTCACCCTTGAGCTATGTGTTCATAGAAAATAATTTGTAAATATCCCTCTACATTCAGGCACTATTATCCAATCTGAGGAGATAATTCTTAAAGACCCCTCCACAATAGGGCACTGTGTTGATATGTGAAAATAATTAAAGAACCCTGCACATTCAGGAACTATTTTCCAATCTGAGAAGAGCATACTCAAAGATCACTCCACAGCAGGGTACTGTGTTCATATGTGGGAAGAGCTTTTAAATATCTCTCTGTACTTCTCCCCAGTGTACAAATTTGAAAGGACATTTGAATGATCCTTCCACACCTAGACTCTGGGTTCATATGTGAGAATTCTTAAATAAACTTCCACATTCAAGCACTATTTCCCATTTGAGGAAAGAAATCTCAAAAATCCCTTGCAGAAGAGCCCATTGTTCATAAGCAACAAGAGGTCTTAAAAATTCTTCTGCCCTGTTGTTGAGTGTTCATATGTAACAATGATTCCTAAATTTTCAGGTACTACTTTCTTTTTATTATTATAGCTTTGTATTTACAAAATCTATACATGGGTAATTTTTCAGCATTGACAATTGCAAAACCTTTTGTTCCAACTTTTTCCCTCCTTCCCCCCCACCCCCTCCCCCAGATGTCAGGTAGACCAATACATGTTAAATATTTTAAAGTATATATTAAATACAATATATGTATACATTTCCATACAATTATTTTGCAGCACAAGAACAATTAGACTTTGAAATAATATACACTTAATCTGTCAGGGAAATAAAAAATGCAGGCGGACAAAAATAGAGGGATTGGGAATTCTATGTAGGGGTTCATACTCATTTCCCAGAGTTCTTTCACTGGGTGTACCTGGATCTATTATTAAACAAATGGAATTGATTTGCTTCATATCATTGTTGAAGAGAGCCACATTCAGGTACTACTTTCAAATCTGAGAAAATAATTTTTAAAATCTGTCCCACCTTGAGTTCTGCGTTTATATGTGAGAACCCGTAAAGATCCCTGCACATTCAGCGATTATGTTCCAATCTGACAAGTAAATTCTCAAAGATTCCTCTGCAGTTGGGCACTGTGTTCATATGTGAGAAGAGGTCTTAAAGATCCTTGCGCACTTGGCGGCAGGATACAAATTTCAGAGACTTTTTACTGATCCTTCCGCACCTGGGGGATCTGTCTTCATATGCCTTTCACATCCAGGCACTATTTTCCAATGGGACAAGAAAATTCTCACAATCCCTCAGCACTAGGGTCTTCCCTTCAGAAGTGAGGGAAGCTCTTAAATATCCCTACACACTTAGGCCCCGTGAATCAATTTGATCCTTTTAGTGATCCTTTCGTAGCGGGATTCTGTGTTCATAGGAGAGCTTTTCCATAGCGCTCCACTTTAAGGCACTATTTTCTATGTGAGGGGAGAAATGTCAAAGCTCTCTCCTCAGCAGGGCCCTGTGTTCATAAGCGAGAACAACTCCTAAAAAACCCTCCACCCTTGGTCTGTGTTCAAATGTGAGAAGTCTTAATGAGGGCTGCCTATTTGGGACTATTTTACAATGTGAGGAGAGTCTTGTCCAAGATCCCTCCTCACTAGCGCACTCTATTCTTATGAGAAGAGGTCTTAAAGATCCTTGCGCACTTGGCGGCAGGATACAAATTTCAGAGACTTTTTACTGATCCTTCCGCACCTGGGGGTCTGTCTCCATATGTCCTCCACATCCAGGCACTATTTTCCAATGGGACAAGAAAATTCTCACAATCCCTCAGCACTAGGGTCTTCCCTTTGGAAGTAAGAGAAGCTCTTAAATATTCCTACACACTTAGGCCCTGTGAACCAATCCTTTCATAGAGGGATTCTGTGTTCATAGGAGAGCTGTAACATAGCGCTCCACCTCAGGGCACTATTTTCCATGTGAGGAGAGAAATGTCAAAGATCTCTCCTCAGCAGGGCCCTGTGTTCATAACGGAGAAAAATTCTTTTTTTTTTCCTTTATCTTTTAATAATTATAACTTTTTATTGACAGAGCCCATGCCTGGGTATTTTTTTTTTTACAACATTATCCCTTGCACTCACTTCTGTTCTGCCTTTTCCCTTTCCTCCCTCCACCCCCTCCCCTAGATGGAAAGCAGTCCTATACATGTTAAATATGTCACAGTATATCCTAGATACAATATATGTGTGCAGAACTGAACAATTCTCTTGTTACACAGGGAGAATTGGATTCAGAAGGTAAAAATAATCCGCCAAGAAGAACCAAAATGCAAATAGTTTACATTCATTTCCCAGTGTTCTTTCTCTGGGTGTAGCTGCTTCTGTTCCTCCTTGATCAATTGAACCTGAGTTAGATCTTCTCTTTCTCCAAGAAATCCACTTCCATCAGAATACATCCTCATACAATATTGTTATTGAAGTACATAATGATCTCCTGGTTCTGCTCATTTCATTTAGCATCAGTTCATGTCAGTCTCGCCAGTCTTCTCTGTATTCATCCTGCTGGTCATTTCTTACAGAACAATAATATTCCATAACATTCATATACCACCATTTACCCAGCCATTCTCCAATTGATGGGCATCCATTCATTTTCCAGTTTCTAGCCACCACAAACAGGGCTGCCACAAACATTTGGGCACATACAGGTCCCTTTCCCCTCTTTAGTATCTCTTTGGGATATAAGCCCAGTAGTAGCACTGCTGGATCAAAGGGTATGCACAGTTTGATAACCTTTTGGGCCTAATTCCAGATTGTTCTCCAGAATGGTTGGATTCGTTCTCAACTCCACCCCCAATGCATCAGTGTCCCAGTTTTCCCGCATCCCCTCCAACATTCGTCATTATTTTTTCCTGTCATTTTAGCCAATCTGACAGGTGTGTAGTGATATCTCAGAGTTGTCTTAATTTGCATTTCTCTGATTAATAATGACTTGGAGCATCTTTTCATCTGGCTAGAAATACATTCAATTTCATCATCTGAAAATCGTCTGTTCATATCCTTTGACCATTTATCCATTGGAGAATGGCTTGATTTCTTATAAATTAGAGTCAGTTCTCTACATATTTTGGAAATGAGGCCTTTATCAGAACCTTTAATTGTGAAAATGTTTTCCCAGTTTGTTGCTTCCCTTCTGATCTGGTTTGCATTACTTTAGTTTGTACAAAGGCTTTTTTTTTTAATTCTGTAAATCACTTTTTATTGACAGAACCCATGCCAGGGTAATTTTTTACAGCATTATCTCTTGCACTCACTTCTGTTCCGATTTTTTCCCTCCCTCCCTCTACCCCCTCCCCCAGATGGCAAGCAGTCCTTTACGTGTTAAATAAGTTACAGTATATCCTAGATACAATATATGTGTGCAGAACCAAACAGTTCTCTTGCACAAGGAGAACTGGATTCAGAAGGTATAAATAACCCGGGAAGAAAAACAAACATGCAAGCAGTTTATATTCATTTCCCAGTGTTCTTTCTTTGGGTGTAGCTGCTTCTGTCTATCCTTGACCAATTGAAACGGAATTAGCTCTCTTTATCGAAGAGATCCACTTCCATCAGAATACATCCTCAAACAGTATCGTTGTTGAGGTATATAATGATCTCCTGGTGCTGTTCATTTCACTTAGCATCAATTCATGTAAGTCTCGCCAGTCCTCTCTGTATTCATCCCGCTGGTCATTCCTTACAGAATAATAATATTTCATAACATTCATATACCACAATTTACTCAACCATTCTCTAACTGATGGGCATCCATTCATTTTCCAGCTTCTAGCCACTACAAACAGGTCCCTTTTCCCTTCTTTAGTATCTCTTTGGGGTATAAGCCCAGTAGAAACACTGCTGGATCAAAGGGTATGCACAGTTTGATAACTTTTTGAGCATAGTTCCAAATTGCTCTCCAGAATGGCTGGATATGTTCACAATTCCTCCAACAATGTATCAGTGTCCCTGTTTTCCCACATCCCCTCCAACATTCCCCATTATCTTTCCCTGTCACTCTAGCCAATCTGACAGGTGTGTAGTGGTATCTCAGAGTTGTCTTAATTTGCATTTCTCTGATTAATAATGATTTGGAGCATATTTTCATATGTCTATAAATAGTTTCAATTTCTTCATCTGAGAATTGTCTGTTCATATCCTTTGACCATTTATCCATTGGAGAATGGTTTGATTTCTTATACATTAGAGTCAATTCTCTATATATTTTGGAAATGAAGGCTTTATCAGAACCTTTGACTGTAAAAATGTTTTCCCAGTTTATTGTTTCCCTTCTAATCTTGTCTGCATTAGTTTTGTTTTGTACAAAGGCTTTTTAATTTGATGTAATCAAAATTTTCTTTTTTGTGATCAATAATGATCTCTAGTTCATCTTTGGTCACAAATTTCTTCCTCCTCCACAAGTCTGAGAGAGAAACTATCCTATGTTCCTCTGATTGATTTATAATCTTGTTCTTTTTGCCTAAATCATGGACCCATTTTGATCTTATCAAGATCAAACACCAAGGTATACGGTGTTAAGTGTGGGTGCGTGCCTAATTTCTGCCGTACTAATTTCCAGTTATTCCAGCAGTTTTTGTCAAATAATGAATTCTTATCCCAAAAGTTAGGATCTTTGGGTTTGTCAAACACTAGATTGTTGTAGTTGATGATTTTGTCTTGTGAACCTAACCTACTCCACTGATGGAGTAATCTATTTTTTAGCCAATACCAAATGGTTTTGGTGACTGCTGCTTTATAATATAGTTTTAGATCAGGTACAGCTAGCCCACCTTCATTTGATTTTTTTTTTTCATTAATTTCCTGGAGATTCTCGACCTTTTGTTCTTCCATATGAATTTAGTTGTTATTTTTCCTAGATCATTAAAATTTTCTTGGGAGTCTGATTGGTATAGCACTAAATAAATAGATGAGTTTAGGGAGGATTGTCATCTTTATTATATTCGCTCGGCC
Organism: Antechinus flavipes; assembly: GCF_016432865.1. Taxonomy (NCBI): domain Eukaryota; kingdom Metazoa; phylum Chordata; class Mammalia; order Dasyuromorphia; family Dasyuridae; genus Antechinus; species Antechinus flavipes. Next base: position 40,583,754 of record NC_067404.1, on the reverse strand, counting down.
TATCCAAGAGCGCTTAATATTTGTCCAATTATTTAAATCTGACTTTATTTGTGTGGAAAGTTTTTTGTAATTTTGTTCATGTAATTCCTGACTTTCCTTTGGTAGATAGATCCGCAAATATTTTATGCTGTCGACAGTTATTTTGAAGGGAATTTCTCTTTGTATCTCTTGCTGTTGGGTTTTGTAGGTGATGTATAAAAATGCTGAGGATTTATGGGGATTTATTTTGCATCCTGCGACTTTGCTAAAGTTATGAATTATTTCTAAGAGTGTTTTAGTAGAATCTCTGGTGTGCGAGAACCATTCTTAAAAATGCCTCCAGCCTTGGTCTGTGTTCAAATGTGAGAAGTCTTCATGAGGGCTGCCTATTTGGGACTATTTTACAACGTGAGGAGAGTCTTGTCCAAGATCCCTCCTCATTAGCGCACTCTGTTCTTATGAGAAGAGGTCTTAAAGATCCTTGCGCACTTGGCGGCAGGATACAAATTTCAGAGACTTTTTACTGATCCTTCCGCACCTGGGGTCTGTCTTCATATGCCTTTCACATCCAGGCACTATTTTCCAATGGGACAGGAAAATTCTCACATACCCTCAGCATTAGGGTCTTCCCTTTGGAAGTGAGAGAAGCTCTTAAATATCTCTACACACTTAGGCCCCGTGAACCAATTTGAGAAGACGGTTCAGCCATCCTTTCTTAGCGGGATTCTGTGTTCATAGGAGAGCTGTACCATAGCGCTCCACCTTAAGGCACTATTTTCTATGTGAGGAGAGAAATGTCAAAGATCCCTCCTCAGCAGGGCCCTGTGTTCATAAGCGAGAACCATTCTTAAAAATGCCTCCACCCTTGATCTGTGTTCAAATGTGAGAAGTCTTAATGAGGGCTGCCTATTTGGGACTATTTTACAATGTGAGGAGAGTCTTGTCCAAGATCCCTCCTCACTAGCGCACTCTGTTCTTATGTGAGAAGAGGTCTTAAAGATCCTTGCGCACTTGGCGGCAGGATACAAATTTCAGAGACTTTTTACTGATCCTTCCGCACCTGGGGGTCTGTCTCTATATGCCCTCCACATACAGGCACTATTTTCCAATGGAACAAGAAAATTCTCACAAACCCTCAGCACTAGGGTCTTCCCTTCGCAAGTGAGAGAAGCGCTTAAATATCCCTACACACTTAGGCCCTGTGAACCAATCCTTTCATAGAGGGATTCTGTGTTCATAGGAGAGCTGTACCATAGCGCTCCACCTTAAGGCACTATTTTCTATGTGAGGAGAGAAATGTCAAAGATCTCTCTTAAAGCAGGGTCCTGTGTTCATAAGTGAGAACCATTCTTAAAAATGCCTCCACCCTTGGTCTGTGTTCAAATGTGAGAAGTCTTAATGAGGGCTGCCTGTTTGGGACTATTTTACAATGTGAGGAGTCTTGTCCAAGATCCCTCCTCACTAGCGCACTCTGTTCTTATGTGAGAAGAGGTCTTAAAGATCCTTGCGCACTTTGGCGGCAGGATACAAATTTCAGAGACTTTTTACAGATCCTTCCGCACCTGGGGGTCTGTCTTCATATGTCCTCCACATCCAGGCACTATTTTCCAATGGAACAAGAAAATTCTCACAAACCCTCAGCACTAGGGTCTTCTCTTCGCACGTGAGAGAAGCTCTTAAATATCCCTATACACTTAGGCCCTGTGAACCAATCCTTTCATAGAAGGATTCTGCGTTCATAGGTGAGCGTAGAAGATAGCGCTCCACCTTAGGGCACTATTTTCCATGTGAGGAGAGAAATGTCAAAGCTCTCTCCTCAGCAGGGCCCTGTGTTCATAAGCGAGAACAATTCTTAAAAATCCCTCCACCCTTGGTCTGTGTTCAAATGTGAGAAGTCTTCATGAGGGCTGCCTATTTGGAACTATTTTACAATGCGAGGAGAGTCTTATCCAAGATCTCTCCTCACTAGCGCATTCTGCTCTTATGTGAGAAGACGTCTTAAAGATCCCTGCTTCTTAGGCCAAGTGCAGAAAATTGAAAAGAGTTTTTAATGTCCTCCCCCAACTGGGCTCTGTGTTCATATATGAGAATTCTTTTATTATTATTATTATTACTATTATAACTTTTTATTGACAGAACATATGCCTGGGTAATTTTTTACAACATTATCCCTTGCATTCACTTCTGTTCCGATTTTTCCCCTCCCTTCCTCTACCCCCTCCCCTAGGTGGCAAGCAGTCTTATACATGTTAAACATAATACATCCTAGATACAATATATGTGTGCAGAACTTAACAGTTCTCTTGTTGCACAGGAAGAATTGGATTCAGAAGGTAAAAATAATCTGGAAGAAAAAATGAAATGGAAACAGTTCACACTCATTTCCCAGTGTTCTTTCTCTGGGTGGAGCTGATTCTGTCCATCATTGATCAATTGGAACTGAATTAGATCTTCTCTTTGTTGAAGATTTCCACTTCCATGCAGTATTGTTGTTGAAGTCTATAATAATCTCCTAGTTCTGCTCATTTCACTCAGCATTAGTTCCTGTCAGTCTCTCCAGTCCTTTCTGAAATCATCCTGCTGGTCATTTCTTACCGAACAATAATATTCCATAATATTCATATATCACAGTTTATTCAGCCATTCTCCAATTGATGGGCATCCATTCATTTTCCAGTTTCTGGAAACATTTCTGCCAAACATTTTGGCACATACAGATGCCTTTCCCTTCTTTTGTAGGAGAAAAAAATTCTTAACGATCCCTCCACACCAAGGTCCAGCGTACAAATTTGATAAGACTTTTTAACGAACCTTTTGCACTTCGCCTCTGTGTCCAAGTTTGAGAACTCTTAAATATGCCACCACATTCCAGCTCTGTTTTCCATCTAAGGAGAGAAATCTCAAAGATCCCTCTGCCCGAGCCTTGTGTTCATATACGAGAAGAGCTTTTAAAGATTCTTCTGCTCTGTGGCTCTATGTTCATATGTGAGACCTTTTAATGTTACCTCCATATTCAGGGTCTGTTTTCCAATTGGAGAAAAGAATTCTTATAAATCTCTCCATACTAAAGTGCTGTGTTCTTAAGTAGGAAGAGCTGTTAAATATCCCTATGCTTTTTAGGCCTCAATTTACAAATTTGAGAAAACTTTACAATTATTCTTCCTCACTTGGGCTCTGTGTTCATATGTGAGAACTCTTAAATATCCCTCTACATTTAGGAACTATTTTCCAGTCTGAGGGGAGAATTCTCAAAGATGTTTCGGCAGGAAGGCTCTGTGTTCATATGCAAGAAGAGCTCTTAAAGATCCTTCCAAGCGTGTATAATGTGTTCATATGTGAGAAAAGAGCTCTTAAATATCCCCCCGCATTTTGTTCTAGTATACAAATTTGAGAAGATTTTTAAATGATCATTCTACACGTAGGCTCTGTTCATATGTGAGAACTCATATATCCCTCCACATTCAGGCATTATTTTCCAATCTGAGCAGAGAATTCTCTTTTTTTTTTTAAATTGAATTTTTATTTAATAATTACTTTATATTGACAGAATCCATGCCAGGGTAATTTTTTTTACAACATTATCCCTTGCACTCGTTTCTGTTCCGATTTTTTTCCCCCCTCCCTCCCTCCACCCCCTCCCCTAGATGGCAAGCAGTCCTTTATATGTTGGATATGTTGAGCAGAGAATTCTCGAAGATTCCCTCCACACTAGGGCAGTGTGTTCATATGGAAGAAGAGCTCTTAAAGATCCTTCTGCCCTGTGGCTCTGTGCTCATATATCACAACTCTTAAATATCACTCCACTTTCAGGCATTATTTACAATTCTGAAAAAAATATTCTTAAAGCTCCCTCCACCCTCGGGCTCTGTGTTCATATGTGAGAACTCTTAAAGATCCCTGCACATTCAGGTACTATTGTTCCATCTGAGACAAAAATGCTTATGGAAGATCCTTCCATTCTTGGGCTCCATGTATGAGAACTCTTAATGAGTTCTGCACTTTGGGGACTATTTTCCAATCTGACAAGAGAATTCTCAAAGATTCCTTGGCATTAAGGCACTATGTTCATATGCGCGAAGAGCTCTTGAGGCAGCTAGGGGGCGCAGTGGCTAGAGCACCAGCCCTGAAGTCAGGAGGATCTGAGTTCAAAATTGACCTCAGACACTTAAAATATCTGTGTGAACCTAGGCAAGTCACTTAACCTCAATTGCCTCAGCAAAAACAAAACAAAACAAAACATGAACATAGTGCCCTACTCGGGAGGGATTTTTGAGAATTCTCTTCTCAAATTGGAAAATAGTGCCTGAATGTGGAGGGATATTTAAGAATTCTCTTAATGAGTCCTGTACTTTGGGGACTCTTTTTCAATCTGAGGAGAAAATTGGCAAAGATCCCTCCACAGTAGGGCACTGTATTTGTATGTGAGAACAGCTCTTAAAGATCCTTCCAGATGAAGGGAATTTTTTCACTTAATTTTTTTCCTTTATTAAATCTTTTTATTTTTCAAAACATATATGTGGATAGTTATTCAACATTAGTCCTTGTAAAACCTTGTATTCCAGTTTCCCCTCCTTCTCCCACTCCTCTCCCCAAATGGCAGGTAGTCCATCCAATACATGTTTTACATGGTAGAAATATATGTTAAATCCAATATATGCACACATATTTACACAATTATCTTGCCACACAAGAAAAATCAAACCAAGCCAGAAAAAAAATGAGAAGTAAAATAAAATGCAAGTGCACAACAACAAAAAGAGTGAAAATGCTATGTTGTGATCTACACTCAATTCCCACAGTCCTCTCTCTGGATGTAAATGGCTCTCTTCATCACTAAACTATTGGAAGTGGTTTCGAATCATCTTGTTGAAGAGAGCCGAGTCCATCAGAATTGATCATGTTGTTGCCATGTATAAATGATCTCCTGGTTCTTCTCATTTCATTCAGCATCAGTTCTCCAGGCCCTTCTGACATCATCCTGCTGGGTTTCTCTTACAGAACAATAATATTCCATAACATTTATCAGATGAAGGGAATTTTAAGTGTTGTTACATATGAACAAAGAGCCCAAGGGTGGAAGGATCACATTTGAACACAATGCCCTAGGGAAGAGTGATCTTTAAGTAATCTCTTCTCAGATTGGAAAATAGTCCCTGAATGTGAAGGGATCTTTGAAAGTTGCTATATATAATGCCCTAGTGCATAAGGATCCTTAATACATCTTAAATTTGAACATAGTGGGGCAGCTAGGTGGCGCAGTGGATAGAGCACCAGCCCTGAAATCAGGAGGACCCAAGTTCAACTCTGGTCTCAGACACTTAACACTTCCTAGCTGTGTGACCCTGAGAGAGTCAACCCCAATTTCCTCAGGAAAAAAAAATTGAACGTAAGGGCCAAGTGTGGTAGGTTCTTGAAGAGAACTTCTCTTGAAGGAGCTCATATCACATATGAACACAGGGCCCTAGATGGGAAAAATCTGTAAGAATTTACTCTGAACTGTGGAGGGATCATTAAAAGTTCTCCCATATAAAGACAAAAAGCCCAAGGCGAAAGGATATTTACAAAATCTTCCGACATTTAAACACAGGGCCCAAGAGCAGAGGAATCTATTTCTTAGCCAGTACCAAATGGTTTCAATGTCTGCTGCTTTATACTATAGTTTTAGATCTGGCACAGCTAGGCTACCTCACACCTCATTACCTTCATTTGTATCTTTTTCATTAATTCCCTCGAAATTCTTGACCTTTTGTTCTTCCAGATGAACTTAATTATTTTTTCTAGCTCGGTAAAATAATTTCTTGGGAGTCTGATTGGTATGCCACTAAATAAGCAAATTAAGTAGTATTGTCATTTTTATTATATTCACTCGGCCTACCCATGAGCACTTGATATTTTTCCAGCTGTTTAGAGCTGACTTTGTGTGGAAAGTGTTTTGTGATTGTGTTCATATAGTTCCTGATTTCCCCTTGGCAGGTAGACTCCCAAATATTTTAAATTATGGGTTTTGTTCTTGTGCTTGTGTTAGAGTGCTTGTGTTCTAACAACCTCTCGATGATTCTAAAGTCTTCTGGCCTAGGAATGGAATATTTCTTCTCTTAGATTTTAGGGAAGATCTGTTAGTGATCCCGAGACACAACAAGCCACAGTGAGGAGGGATCTTTAAGAGCTCTTCTCACATGTGAATCCAGAGCCCTAGCGTGGAGAGATCTTTAGCATTTCTCTTCTTAGTGCTCTTAAAGTCCTCAGATGGCTTGTGAAAGCCCAGGCTAGCCTGTTGCTATATCCTCATATATCCTCAATATGTATGTGTGGCCCCGGAAAATGTGATGCTTCTCAGGATTCCCTTCCCAAAAAACAATTTTCTAAGCTTGGCCATGGAGGCAGGCATCTGTGTTCTTATAAAAGAACAAGAAGTTAAGGGTCTTGCTCAGGCTCAGTTGGGGATACAGAAGCTGGGAGAAGCCCAAGAATTCCGACCTTGGGCTTGGCCTTCTGAGTGGGAAGACTGGGTGAGGCAGCTGTGGGCTATGAGAGCCAGGAAGAACACATCTCCCAAAATCTCTCCCACTAAAGGAAAATTCCACTTGTTAGGCTTTGGGGTTAACAAGTGACCTTTGTCATATTCCACTGGGGGAAATCTTAAGGGACTTCCCACTGCCTCAAGGATCAGTCTGGCATTGAAGACCCCTCCACTGTCTGATTCTCATATCTTCTCCCTTTCAGGTCCTCACTCTCTACAAATGGATGCCCTAGTTGTTGCCCCAAATCCCTTTTCATATCCAAAAGGAGGAATTGTACTGGCCACTCCCTTTCCCTTCAAGTGTATCACCTGGCCATGAAAGCTTTCTCTCACAGCCCAGGATGTCTCCTTAGGGGACTGAATTGGCTCTTAATGACATTGACTGCTTTGACTTGCAAATACCCCTGGGGAGGGAACCTCCCAATGCTCTGCCCCGCCCCCCCAGTTCCCATTATGGAATTGTGTATAATTATTTCAATCAGATTGTATTCCTCTAATATCTAGTTGAGGTCGGCCAAAGTAATCATAAATAACCATTCTTTTCATTACTGAAAGGTGACCATGGTATAGTAGTGACCAAGCTTTAGACTCAGGGAAATCCTGCCTCTGACATCTACTAGTGGTGGGATTCTGGATAACTCACTTAACTTCTCAGTGCTCTAGGCAACACTTTTTTTTAAATTATAGCTTTTTATTTACAAGTTATATGCATGGGTAATTTTACAGCATTGACACTTGCCAAACCTTTTGTTCCAATTTTTCCCCTTCTTCCCCCCATCCTCCCCCACAGCAGGTTGACTAATACATATTAAATATGTTAAAGTATAAATTAAATACAATATAAGTATACATGTCTCTAGGCAACTCTTAAAGATGGAAAGTTACTGTGAGAAAAGGTGTCTGTCAATATTGAGGATGAGAAAAGGATGATTATTAGATCTTTTCAAATCTGCTTAGCAGGAGTGATTTTAAAATGGAAGTTACAGTTATAGTTCCCCCTAGCTACTTCCAAAGTTATAAAGCCTGACTTGGCTTCAATTCGCTCAAATGAATGCTCAAAAGTCCCCAGATCCCTCTGAATTTCCTCCTCAAAAGACCAAACCATGTTATAATCATTGAATGACATGTAGCAGAGACAACTGATAATGCACCACTGGAAGTATCAACATAGTGTCATGGGCTATCTATTGTATGGTACTGTATTGTATTATGAAGATATATCCTGGACAGACATATCATCTACCCCAAGAAATCATCGTTGATCTTCTTTCTTGATTGTCTATCTCTCTATCTCTCTACCTATCTATCTACCATCTGTCATCTATCATTGTTCTATCATCTATCATCTGTCATCTATTGATCTTGTAAATTGCGTTGAGTTGGAAGGTCATCTTAGTGGCCATGTAGGTCAACTCCTATCTGAATAAGAATCCCATAGAAACAGCAGGCTATATGCAGGATAAACTGGAAACAGTGACCAGAAAGAAGGCACTGGAATTCAGAAGGGTTGGAGAGGGCTTCCTAGAAGACAGGACTTTGTGGTTGTTTATTCTCAAAGAAGACCAAGAATAGGAAGTTGATGTCTTGACTTGCAGGTGGGTTGGGTTTAAATGAGGCAGAGCCTCCCCCTCTCCTCCAGGTTTATCAAAGTACAGTGACAAGACAAAAGTCTAGGTGACTGGTGCTGGTTAAGGATGCGGTGGGTGACCTTGACGTTTGGGGACTTCAGTTGGGACTTAGAGGAAGTCAAAGAAGTCAGAATTTGGTGCAGAGGAGAGATAGCATATCAAAGAGCATGCATGGGAGGAATAAGTTGTAGGAAAACTGGAAAGGTAGGAGGGGGCAAGCTTATGAAAGGCTTTGAACAGCAAACAGGATTTTGTAGTTTATTCCTGGAGGCAAGGAAGTCACTAGAGTATATTGAATTGGGGGAGGGGGAAGTGATGTGGTTGGACCTGCCTTTTAGGAAAACTATTTGGGTGGCTCAGTGAAGGATGATTTAAGACTGGCAGGTTAATCAGCAAGCTGCTGCAATAATCCACGTGTGAGGTGATGGGGACCTGTACTAGAATGGTGGAAGTGTACGAGGCAGAAAGGGAGGCTACGTGGAAATATTGCAAAGGTGAAGAGATAGGAATCCAACATGAGTGACTCCTAGGTTGGGACTGGGAGGATGGTATTTCCCTCTATAGCAATAGGGAAGGGAGGGCTGGGGGAGAGTTTAGGGGGAAAGACAATGAGGTATGTTTTAGATATATGGAGTTTAATATGTCTACCAGACAGCTGATTTGAGGTGTCTGAACGGTAGTTAGAAACAGGAGATTGGAGGTCAGCAGAGAAGTCGAGCTTCGCACAGGGAGCTTGAGAATCATCAGCATTGAGTGGGTAATTGAATCTATGGAAGCTGATGAGATTACCAAGCCAAGTAGAGGAGAAGAAAGAGGACCTGGGATAAATGGTGAAGGACTCCTACAGTTAGAGGCCGTTGGATGGCAGATCCATGCAGATAGAGTGAAAAGGAGGAGGAGCCAGCAAAGGAAAAAGAGAAAGGTCGGAGAAGTAGGAGGAGAACTAGGAGAGGGATGTCTCAGAAACCTAGAGGGAAGAAGGTGTTGAAGAGAAGAGAGTGATCAGCAGTGTCAAAGGCTGCAGAGAGGTCAAGGGGAATGAGACTAGAGAAAAGGCCATTGGGTTATAGAAGGAACATTGGTAACCAGGGTTCAAATCCTACCCCCTTCTAGCTGTGTTACATGGGAGTAAGTCACTTAACCACTCTGGGACTCAATTTCTTCTTTACAAAATAAAGAAGTGGGATTAGATTGAGGTCCCTTTCTATTCTAAATCGATGATCCTGGGCTGAAGAAGAGCTAGGTTGTGTCAGTCAGGCTAAGAGAGGGTTGCCAGGTAAGAAAATACAGTGAAGAGAGGCGCCAGAGTTAGATCTGTGTCCTTTTCTGCCACGGGACTTCTTGGATGGTGATGGGGGGGGTGCTCAACCAGTGATTCAGAAGTGGTTCTCTCCACAGGAGGTCTGATTTCATAGGCTCAGCATAGGGTTAGGCAGCTGCATACCAAAAGAGGTGGAGGCCTGGGGCCTAGACAACTGGGTACCTGATGGTATCTTGGATGGCTCTAGTTGAAAGTGTACCACAGAAACCCCAGGGTGCCAGAGATGAGGACATTTTGATTTGTAGCTGAATCTCAGTTATCTTTCCCTCCTCACACCCTATTCCTTAGCTCCCTAATCCCAGAATTTTCACACCATCTCCATGGTTCTGCCATCCAGTCTTTAATGGGTTCTATTTTGCCACTTACCCACCTCCCCATATCTGCTCATAACTTGTTTCCTTCCCTTTTATCCTCTTCATTTCATGTCTGCCTTTACCTCTCAATCTCGAATGCATCCAGTTTACCCTCTAGAAAAGGATCTAAATCTTAAGAGGCCATGGACCGAATCTTACCCTGGTTCCTTGGGATTCTGTTCCCCCATTCACCAACATTTTAGTCTTTCCTCGGGTCAGAATTAAAGGCCTGGTATTAGGATCAGTTGAAGAAACTGGACATGTTTATTTAACTCGGGGAAGACAAGACTCAAGGGAATTGAGCTCAAGTATTTGAAATGGCATTCTGCATAAGAGAGTAATTAAATGAGTTCTGTTTGGGCCCCACAGGGTAGTTAGGGGCAATGGGTGGGAGTCACAAAGAGGCAGATTTAAATTGAATTTAAGGGGAAAGTTCCTAACAGGTAGTGCTCCTAAAAAGTGAAAAGAGAGGCCTTGGGAGGTGACAGTCTATCTTCCTCAGTGCTGGGAACATTCCAGAAGGGACTCTCTGTCAACTATGGACCAGAGGAAAAGGCCACCAAGGGTCTTTCCCAACTGTGAGATTCTATATTTTAGGATTCTGCAGTTGGATATACATTGGTGGATTGGAGATCCATCAAACCATTTTTTCTAGGCTGTTGGTGGGAGGAAGGGCAGGAGCCGGTGACCTCACAGAGCAACTTCTGATGTGTGAGGGAGGCTTTGTGAGGTCATCCTTATTCCAAGCTATCAGAACAGTCAGATTTCCTTTCTAAGAACAAGGGAAGTAGTGTGAAGTTTAGAGGAAAGGGACTGATCTGGTGGGTGGGTGGCAGTAGGAAAGGGGAGGTTTCCATCCCTCTTCCTCCACTTTAACTTCCCTCTCACTGACAGGGAGGGAAAAGGGCCAAGACTCTAGAGGTCTCTAGGGCCTAGAACAAGAGAGAAGAGAAGAAAAGGACGGAGTTTGAGAGCAGAGACTTGAAAACTGCGGACTGAACGATAATTATTGTTCTCAGGCCAGAGACTAAACTCTTGGACTTGGTAGAGATTTCTCTAGGGAATAAGGGTCACTGAAATACACAGATTTGCCCCAGCCATACCTTGAGACGACGTGATCATGGGCTGCAGGCAATTTCTTTTTCTGGGCCTTCTTTTCACCGCCATCCTGAGTCCGCTGGTAGTTGCCAAGAACTGCTACTACTGTGATCTGACCAACACTCCAAACTGTATGGGCATCCCAATGTACTGTGGAAAGGAAGAAGACTGCTACCAGGGCCGAGGCGTAGCCAGCGGAATCTCCTACATCATCAACAAAGGCTGTGTGGAGGCAACCAACTGTGGAAAGGAGCAGCTTGTTGAATACATGGGAGTCACTTATAACTTCATCACCTACTGCTGCAGCGGGGAACTCTGCAATGCTGGTTCACCAGGTCCAAGCCACATTGGACTAGGCCCAAATATTGTGGTAGTAAGCATGGCTCTAGCCTTGCTCTTCTACTGGCTGTTTTAAGCTTCAAAGAAGAGATTCGATTTCTCTTTCTGGTCACCCCCCCATCCTCCATCCCTAACCCCAACCCAGGATCAACAACTTTCCTCCTTGAATTGGAATAAAGTGATCAGATGCAGAACCCATGTTGGCTTGTGTGATTTATGTGGGGATTCTGGGAGCAAGGAGAGGGGGGAAAAGGGGGAAAAGGGGGGAGACTGGTAGGCCTACCTCCATCAAGGTTAGAACTCCCCACCCCGTTCTGTCCCTTCTCCCATCATGTGCTGTTCCTTCCTTCTACTTTGGCCCCCCTCGTGGAATAACAAAACTCCCAGGTTGGGAGGGACTCTAGTGGTTAAGCTTTCCAACCCGTGGCTAGGAAAGAATCCCCATTCCTATGACCTCACAGCCTCTTCCAAGGCTTCTGGTGAGAGGAATCCCATTCCCTTTTGGAGCTGCCCATTACACTTTGGGGCAGCTTGAATTGCTAAGAAGCTTTTCCTGACAGTGAACCTAAATCTGCCTCCTTTTAACTTCTACTAGTTGCTCCTGGTTCTTTCCTCTACTCAAACAAAAAGGCAATTGATTCTCTGAGGAAGAGAGTTACCTGGTACCCTGAAATTCTCTCCATCTTCTAGCCCTTTTTTTCTGACCCAAGCTCTCCCAGAATTAGGGCCTCTTGGGATCCCGTCCTCCCTGCCTTCCTCTCTCCTTCCCAAAGGTGCCCCCCAAACACCCACACAATGAAGGGTAGAGAAGTAGGGGGAGGAGGCGACGAAACCATCCACGTAATTTTTTATGACAAATTGTCAAAAAGAAACAAGGGAATGACTTTGGAGCAGAAGTTAAAAAACAAATCGTATTTGTTATAAGAGGTTATAAAGCAGCTAAAGAGGCCAGATTCTCCCGGGAAAGTAAGTCAACTTTGTAATAATCGACTGGTACTCCATTTTGAAATGTGTATAATCAAAGTCAGTTTTAGATAATGTTTTTGTTGTTGTTTTAAGAGGGAAGGGGTTCATTGCTCCAGGGTGTGTGTGAGGGTGAGAGTGTGTGTGTGTGTGTGTGTATGTGTGTGTGTGTGTAGAGGATGGTATGTCCAATACCAAAAAAATGTTGGCATTAGAAGTAATTTTAAACCACATAAGAGTGTGGCCAGTTCATTGGTCAGCCAGGGTCAAAGGTTCACGCTCTGCATTTCACAATCATAAATAGAGTTGATAGTGATCATACATAGAAGCGGTCTAGTCCAACCCATCTCATTTGACCGAGAAGAAAATGAAAATCCAGAGTGGAGCCAGTGTTATACAAGTCACGGGCTGGAATCAAACTGAGGTTTACTGAATCCTATTCAGTGTTCTTTCCTTGATACTCCTATATGCCACCTCATAAAATGATCACATTTTACAGTCACAGGATTGTAAAAGAACTCAGCAACCAGTTAGCCCAAGCTATACTTATCCTAGAATCCCTGCTGGAGGATCCTCTACAAATGGACCCAGCTTCCAGCTGGTGATGTCTAAATTCCCTCTGGTTTATCTCACCAAGGGGGTTCATTTTGGAGGCACGGGGAGAGAGTGACTCTTCCTCATGGAAGGGAAAGGTGACTTCCTTTGGGAGAGGCTTCCCAGGGTAACTGATTTCTTCTCTTTTCTCCTCATCCTCCTGGAATATAATGTCAGTTTCCCTTTGACTTAGCCATTCAGGGAGGGTAGCGATCAGCCTCCATCAGCAGGTGCTGCTGCCTTCTGTTAGAGGGGATGCTGATAATGAAGATGAATGTGATAGCCTTGGTAAAAAGCAGTGACAATCAGGGAAAATGTGTGCCTGAGGTGATGGGATTTTACAGAGAGCCTCTAAGTGTGGAATATTAGAAGCCCTGGTTTATCAAATGGTTCTTTTCTTTGTAATAAGGGGGGTGGCTATTTATTTCAAGGGGATATGACTATATCTGGAAACAACTGATGGGAAAAAAAGAAGCACGAATAAAACATTAGAAAAGTCTATGTTTTATATTTTAACATATTTAACATGTATTGGTCTACCTGCCATCTGGGGCAGGGGGTGGGAAGAAGGAGAAGAAAATTTGGAACAGAAAGTTTTGCAAGGGTCAGTGTTGAAAAATTACCCATGCATATGACTTGTAAATAAAAAGCTTTAAGAAAAGAAGAGAAAAGAAAAGAAAAGAAAAGTCTATGTTTGATTAAAGGCTTTATTGCTGGGGTGGGCAAGGGGAATGAGGGCACTTTAAAGGCAGTTGGAATATGGAAGAAGCCATGAGCTGGAATGCCTTTTGGAAGTGCTGGATCAGTGGTGATTCTCAGAGATACCCCTAAATCCCCATGAGGAAAAGCCCATGATCATAGATGTCTATACCTGCTCTCAATGTGATAACCTCAGGGAGTTACCCGAAGCACCAAAAGCTCACATAACTCTCCAGCGTGTGCCAGAGGCGGGACTTCTTGCTTCCAAGGCCATCTCTCTATCTACTGGGCCAAGTGGTCTCTTGGCAATTTATTATAGACAGGCCTATGGAAGGAAATGTCAATCAGTTAGTCAACAAACATTTATTAAGCACATCTCAAGACAGCTCAAATTTTACCTTTGGCGGGAGACCTTTTCCAGTCTGTCCTGTCTTGCCTTGCTAGTTCCTTCCCTCTGAGATTAGGTTCCATCTACGTTGTATGTATCTTATATGTACGTGGTTGCATGTAGTTTCCCTGTTACAATATTCATTCCCTGAGGGCAGGAACTATGTTTTTAACCTCTCTTTGTATTCCCAGCACTCAATGCCATGCCTGGCACATAGTAAGTGCTTAATAAATGCATATCGACTGATTGATTGATGGCTTATACACAGTGTCAGGCACTGTGTCAAGTGTTGGGGATACAAAGAAAGATAAAAGTGGCAAGAAAATTCTAGAATGTTAGAGCCAGAAGAGACTTTTGAGTATATCAAGTCTTCCCCTCCTCTGATCATCTTCACAGAGGTAGAAACTGAGGTCCAGAAGGGGCAGTAGATTTTTTTCAGATCCCACAATCAAGTGTCAAAACTTGACTCAAATCCAAATTCCATTGGTCTTGAACCTCCTCCTTTGGTAGGGGAACTTGAGGCCTAGAGAAGTGAAGCAATTCATTTCAAATTCAAACAGGAAGTAAGTAGCATAGTCAAGATTTGAAACCAGGCCCTCTAAACTTCAACCCTACCTCTTAGGGCATCCTGCTGCCTCTTTTGACTCCTATGAAGTCCTGTGATCTTCCCATTGTCACATTATTTGATTCCTCAGTCCGTTTTCACTTCCCTTATTTTTTCCCCATTGGGAGGATGGCCACTTGGAGAACTTTTTCTTTTGGATGTTATCATCTGCTTGGAACTTGACTGCATTCAGTTCTTTGCTTGCTACCTCATTCCAGATTGTCAGCTGAATGTAACCCTCAACCCCTGATCTCTCCCTCCCTTTTGCTGCTAAATTCCCTGGTGTGCCTTCTTAAGAACAGGAACAAGAGCAGCTTCAGAATGCATTAACAGCCTGCAGTCAGCCATCACCACCACCTCATTTGTGCTTGCTGTGACCCGACCAGCTTCTGCTGATCCACATGTACCCTACTCCCTGCCTTTGCCCATAATAGAACATAGACAAATGACATTTGTCAGAGGGACTCATTCTCGGGTACATATTAAGACGTGACAGTCCCGGTGGCATGGGAATTCTGGGAAAATCCAGGGAAAAGTTCAAAACCCACACAGATGGAGGAGCAAGAGGGGACTCTCCAGACTACTGAAAGGCAAAAAGAGTCTTCCAGAGAATTTCCTATGAGTTTGAGGCACAGTACCCCCATTGAGATCCCTTCCCCCAGCCTGAGGGAGAAGTGGTTAAGGTTAAGGATAGCAACACCAGTTCAGTTGTCCTTAGGACTCTTTGTAATTAGCCTTGTTCACCCTAGTGAAAGTAGCTATGCGGTTAGCTGTTAACGTGTGGCAGGTATGGAATCACTGGTTCCAAATGCCTGTTTATGCTTCTTCACACCAATTCTATGGCCCATAAAACCTTTGAAGAAATTTCATTTCACTCGAGCTATCTCCTGATGTCATTTGATAATAATTGACCTCTCTGAACTTCATTTTGCCCAACTGTAAAATAGAGATAATACTATGCTTATGGAATTATTGTGTGGCACAAACCTAATGAATATAAAGTGCTTTGCAAATTTTAAAATACATATAAGGACAAGATATTACCAAAATGAAAAAATTACTAAAGGAAGTGAAAGTCTGAGTGATTGGAAAATCATTGATGGTTTCTGTATTGCAGTTATTTCTAAATGTATATAAAAGTCATCAATAAAGCTTTTCTCTTTTTAAAGTGATGGCTTTAAATGTCTGCCTCTTAGTGATACCTGGGTCACAGTTTGCCTCTCTTACTAGGGTCGAAAATCAACATCTTATCTTTATATTTTCCTCAAATAGAAAAACAGACTAGCAAAGGAGTCTAGTTCTTGGAAGCTCCGAAGTCTCATGATGTCTGGAATTCATATTCTCAGACGCACTAAGCAATAAAGCTCCAGACCAATGTTATTAGAAAGATTCATGTAGCATTAGATGCAAAAACAATTCAAGCCATAACCACATATGAATGTCTGTTGAGCCTGAAAGAACTGGACTTAAGGTTTGGAATGAATCCCCTCTCTGCATTTGATTTCCCATTTTAAGAGGACTGATCCAAGCTATCTGAGGGAGAGGATGGAAGGAAGCCAGCCCCTCACGCATTCCACAAAAGAGCAAAGCTCAAGAAAAGATAGTTTAAAAAAATTCATGCACATTCAAGAAACTGGAAACCCAAAAGCGATCTAATCCACTCTCCTCCTCCTCTTCAATCCTAAGCCCAGCTCATCATCTATCTGCAGTGTCTGACCAAGACAGATCTTCCAATAGACCAACTCTCCAAGTTTCCATCCAGCTGCATAGCATAGTCTAGACATTGGGCAAAAATGAGCAAAGCAGAGAGCATTGACACATTTGAAAAATGCTAGAGAGGGAATGGGATCAGTTAAAATACCAGAAGCAGTGGAGAAGGGGGAAAATCCTATGTAGTACAGGGAGGGTATGGAAAGTAAAGTGAATCGGAAATCCAAACACTTGGATTCCAATTCTAGTTCTGTCACCTTTAAGATTTCAGACAAGTCTGGTTTCCTTCCTGGGTCTTAGTTTCTTCCTCTGGAAAATGAGAGTGTTGGGCTAGATCATCTCTAAGATCCCCTCCACTTATACATCTAAGATTCTCTATTACCAAGATAACCTCAGAGATATACTCAGATCGATAAATGACAAAAAGAAATCAAACAATAAATGATAATGCTATGGAAATCACATTGCTTGGGGCAAGTACAAAAATCAGCTAAGGAAATTAAGTAGGAATTAAAAGATGAAAAAAAAGAGAAGAAATAATGAAAAAATATGAAGAATGCTATAAAACGCTAAATCTAAATGTACTTGTTAGCTATGAGAAATACTCGTTGATTACACAGTATATTTAATTAGTCCCCTTTAGGGTTGGTTATTAATTGCAAGCATTGAGCAATTGCCCACTCTCTTCTCTTGGGAAGAAACGAAGGTGTGATCTAATTTAGCTAGCAGGCTTCCCATGGAAAAGCAAATTATACAAACTAAATATTCCTTATGGTGAGACCTTCAGATAATAGATTCAGGTTGGCCAGTGTAACAAAGGCCATCCATAAAGTCACAGTACAGTGGATGAGGGTTGTTTTTAAATGAGTCACATGAGTTGGAAAAATCAGCCTTCTGGATAGGGAAATCGGGAGTTTGGTTTTCACTCTTGCTGCTACTTACCTGTGTATTGGGGGCAAATGTCTTTGCCTCTCTGGGATGCTACTTCTGTTAAATGAACGGCCTCAAACTTTCATTGCATGCTTGCTTTCTGTTTCTGTTATACAGAGATTTCTTTATCTATTTACCCAATGCCTTAAAAGATGGAAGGAAGCCAGGTTTCTCACTATTATAAGTACTACCTGGTTGTCTCTATCCATTTATCTATTTATTCATTTATCTATCTATCTATCTTATCTATACATCTACCTATATTTCTTTCTATTATCATTTTTATTATTATTTTATTAATATTATTATTATTATTTCTATTAATCAGAATGTAAACTCCTTGAGATCATCAAAAATGGGTTTTTTTTTTTGCCTTGGTATCCCCAGCCCTAACCCAGTGCTTAATAAATAATAAGACACAGAGTGCTTAATAAATATTTCTTAATTGCTTGATAGCTAGCAATCCTCTTATTTCTCTTCATCAAGACTTATTAATCTAATCTAATTAATTAATATTATTAATTTAATCTTATTAATCAAACTAATACACATTAGTTTGAGCAAAGCACAGAAGGCTGATTACATACTGTAGCTTGGGAGTTGGAAGATGAAAACTCCAAGAGTAGAATTTTAGCTTAGGCTGGCCCCCTGGAAGTCTCCTTCAGAACTCTGAAGTGTAAGAGGCACTAACAGCATATGTACTCTTTTAGCTGATTGCAGCAGTTGTGCTTCACACCTAGTTAGTCCACCCCTTCCCCAAATGAACTTGTCTTTAAAAGTTGATTTGAGGACACCTTATATTCTATTCATCCTAAGCATCAAATTTGGGCATTACACCTTCACCTGTGAGGTTCTGCATTAAATGATAGGATTGATAGGTAAAGTGACTTAGAGGTTACGCAGCTTGATGAGTTAAGATGAGCTATGATTTTTCTAGTAGCAATGTATGGCTGTGAGAGTTGAATTGACTATGTATATGTTACTAGAGAAATATATTAAAATAATTACTAATAACCATTACCCTTATAAAATCATAATGAACTCAGATTAGAGTATGATAAGGAGTTTTCAATGAATCAATTCTCTCATATGGAAGACAGTTCCAAAGGACTTATGAAAAGTACTATCCACATGCAGAGAAAGAGTTGAAGTGCAGATTGAAGCATACTTTCATTTACTTTATTTTTCTTGGGTTTTTTTTTTTTTTGGTTTGTGTTTTCTTTCACAACATGATTAACATAGACATTTGCTTTGCATGACTGCACATGTATAAACTGTATCAAATTGCTTGCTTTCTCGATAAGAGAGAAGGGGAGGGGAAAGAGGGAGAAACTATGGAACTCAAAATTGGAGAAAAAACAAATATTAAGAATTTTTACATGTAATTGGAAAAATTAAATTTAAAAAATTGCGTTTACATGTAATTGAAACAAATTGTATACTCCCCAATTTCCCCACAGGATGGGATTCCTAGGGGTGACATCTATTTTTGGTTGAAACTCAAACTCTACCTTGTCCTCCTGTGTTGTGTGAGACCAAAGACAGTACTTTTTCCCTTCTTGGGCAATTAGCTACTTAAGGCTAGCTAACTAAAACCAAGCCTCTATATATGTTGCTTCTGGCTGCTCCATTCAATCTCTCTTTCTCTTTGCAGTTGAGGCAACTTTACTAGGAAAAGACTAAAGTAAAGATCAATTCCTCTTACCTCTTAGCAGGTTGCACAACACTGTGTGAAACCATGAATCTCTCTAATTGTACAAAAACTTGGTTTTTTTTTAAAGGTAGGTAAAGTCAACATGATATTTTCAAAGCTGTCCTGCTTATCTGCATTTCTTCAGAAACTTTTTCTGGTTTCCTTCTGTGCATTTTAAAATGATGCTCTTTTATTTTCTTCTTTCATTTGGTAGTTCTACCATTAGTTCTATCTCTTTGCTATTCCTCCCTCCAAAAAAAGAAAAGAAAAATACAAACCCAATAACAAATAAGCACAGTTAAGCAAATCCAATCACATATTTGCCAAATCCAAATATGTCTGTCCAATTCTGTCAGGAGATGGTTTTGTCTGAAATTGTGTATGGTCATGTCTTTCTAAGTTGTTTATCTTAACAGTTTTGTTATTATTCTGTCAGTTGTTCTTCTAGTTTTGCTCAATTAGCTCTGTATCAGGTCGTACAAGTTTTCTCAGTTTTCTTAGAAACCAAAGAAACTTACTTCTAATGGATTCACAGAAGGGGGTGATAAATACAGAGGAAGTGGGAACTTTCAGGAAAGAAGAAGTGAATGATCTCTCTTCATGGATAATTTTTAGATGCCAATTTTAGCAAGAAATGAAATTCAGTCCATAGTCTATAAGTCTATTACTTTTAGATTGACAGGATCATTCCTTCAGCTGCTGACTCCTTGTTTCTATGACCTTTGGACACCCCAAAGAATATGGCCAGTTAGGGGACAAATGACACTTGCAGTAAGGCTCATATGGGAAAAGCACAGGAACCCTGAATGGTTCCCCAATTTCTAGAGATCACTACGAATGAAATAAAAGGTGCTTCAAAATAGATTTTGATCACAGCACACTTTAATACCATAGACATATTGAGAGTACTGGGAGAGGCTAGTGTAGGGATATGGAGTATTTCAGGAATAAAAAGCAATGCAAGAGGAGCAAAATAGAGGAAATTTAACTTAGCAGTTGCCATTCTAAAAGCATGGTCAGGTGTAATAAACATGTTTAATACACATATAATTGTATTCGTCCCTGAATTGTATTCGTCTTACTCTGGTGGCCCTCAGTGGGGAGGGATCCTGAGTTCGTGGATGCCGGCTTTGCAAAGGCCGTGGCAGTAAGGCACAAGCTCAGACAGCCTCTGTCTGGCTAGAAACACTTTGAATATGTGTCCAGTGCTGGGTTGTGTATGTCATTAGAGGAGCAGCCTAGCTCAGCTCGGAGAAGATCACCATTCATCATACCACAGGGAAGGGAACTATGTAGCCAGGACAACTCATTAAGCTGGTCTACTAAAATGTAATTTTAGTATTCTAAAATTCTGCACTGGTGAAGGAGTAGTATAGCAGAATAAATGCTGGATTTGGAGAATGAAGATTTTGGTTCAAATTTCATTGTTCAGATTCTTAGCTGAGCAAGTCTTGAACAAGTCATTTTACTTCTCTGGGTCTGTTTCCTCCTCCAAGAAATGAAGTGGTTGATTTAGATAACCTTGAAGATCTCCCATCTAAATATGAAATCTTGCCACTTATAGATCCAAAGATAGTGATGTTCTAGCAAATGGATCTCTGACCAAGGATGGAATGTTCCAGTGACTTTTTAAAAGCTAAAACCAAATCATTTTCCTGTTTCTCTACACTCCTCTCCCTGCCCTCCTCTCCCCCTCCTCTTCTCTCCCCCCTTGCAAAGAACTGAGCAAATATTTTGTTTCTCAATGTCTATTCTTGGAGTATAGTTGTTTATTGCTCACACTTCATTTGTGTTTAGCAATCCAAATAGAATGTCCAAACAGGATTTGATTCTTGGCAACCTTCAAATTCCCAGACATAATGTACAATTGCAGCAAGCTGCACAGGGTTAGGACAAAGGGGTGGACTCCAATTCCAAGAAGCTAGAAACTGAAAGCAGACATTTTCTACAACTAGCACCGAGTGGTCCTCTGGCTAAGCCTGCTGAATTTTTCTGCTTGTTGAATAAACATTTATTAAGCTCCCACTATGTGCCAAGCACTGTGTGAAATGCTAGGAATACAAAGGAAGGCAAAAGACAGGCCCTGCTCTGAAGGAACTCACAATCTAATGGGAAAGATAACATACCAACAAATAGGGAGGAGCAAGATATAGACAGGATCAGTTGGAGATAACCAAGGAAGGAAAAGCACTAGAATTGAGAGATATCGGAAGAGGCTTTTTCTGGCTATTGCAAGAGTCCAGGCATAAACTAATGAAGCCCTACAGAAGGGTAGTAGCAGTGTCAGAGGAGAGAAGGAAGTATACATAAGACATGTTTTAAAAAATAGGCTGGACTTGGCAACAGATTGACAAACCAAGCATGGGTGACAGGGAAGATGGCTGTGCCCTCAAAAGTAATAGGAAGTTTGTAAGGGGAAGGATTTAGGGGAAAAGATAATGAGTTCAGTTTGGGGCATGATGTGTTTAAGATGTCTACTGGATATCCAGTTTGAGTTGTCTCAAAGGCAGGTGGAGATGAGAGATTGGAGGTCAGCAGGGAGGCTGAAGGAGGATAGATTTGAAAATCATCAGCATAGACATGATTATTAAAATCATAGGAGCAGATGAGCTCATACAGTGAAGTAGTATAAGGGCTAAGAGCAGAAGGCCTAAGATGAGCCCTGTGGGATATCCATGTTGAGTGGGTATGATTTGCACAAAGATACAACAAAAAAGAATGAGAAGGAGCAGAGAGATGAGTAGGAGAACCTGAATAGAATAGTGTCAAAAACTTAGAGAATATTAAATATAAAGGAAAATACGGTAATCAACAGTGTCAAAGAGTATAGAGAGGTAGAAAAAGATGAGATGAAAGAAAGTTGGAGTTTAAGAGATCCATTTGGTAACTCTGGAGAGAGTAGTCTTGGTGAAATGATGAGGTCAAAAGCCAGACTGCAGACAATCAAAAAGAGAGTGATAGGAAAGGAAGAGGAGGCACCCATTGTAGACAGCCTTCTTGAGGAATTTGGCTTCAATAGGAAAAAGAGATATGAGATGATAGCTAGCAGGGACAGATGGATCAAGCGAGAGATTTTTTTAAGGATGCCTCAAATTCCAAGATTTAGGATCATCAATCTAGAGCCACAAGGGACCTCAAAAACGATATAGTTTTTCCCTCTTCACTGCACAGAGGAAGCTGGGGTCCAGGAAATTTACGGAACTTGTCCAAGATGACACTTTGATTTAAGGACGGAGGAGACAAAGACATATTTGTAGGCAGTAACGAAACTGTCAGCAAACAGAGACTGAAGATAAGCGACAGGGTGAGGGAGATGGAGGGGAAATGGCCGAAGGACAAAGCAAAAATCTCCCACATTAATCTCATGTCATTGTATGCCATATCATCTGCCCAAGAGTGTGATTATTCAACAGAGCTTTCCTTTTCTGTGTTCTGGTCCTGTGGGGTGCTTAGCTGGGAGCTCCATGAGGACACATACTATATATGGCCCTTTAACTTCCAGCAAAGGGCTTTGAATAGCTCTTAAGTAACGGATTCAGCTTTCTGATGGTCCATTTTCAGTACTATTCACAGATTATATCCTATTTGGACCCCAGAAAATAATTATGGGTTTTATGGAAAATTTATATGAGAGGGAATTTAAATGAGAGGGAATATTTCATAATGTTGATCCTCTGATTGAGATTAACACTCTCCCCCCAATCCCCAGGTCTCCAAATTCTGCCACTACTATAGAAGGAGTAATGGCTTGAAGTCAAGACCAAAATCTGGGTAATGTCTCAGCACAGACAGAGTTTGATCAGTCCAGCCCCTGGAGTAGACCTAGCCACTGGGATGTCTCATTTCCTGTCTGTATTGTTTCCTTCTCCTCCGAAAGGTTTGGAGAATGTCAAGTTTGTTTCTTTCACCTAAATCTTTTGTGTCAATGTATCCCATGCTCAGGACTTAGAAGCATGGGCACTCAGCTAATGAGGGAATTCACCTTACTGAGTCTGGGGAGTAAGATCAATTAGATCCTGGATAGTTTATTCTAGCACAGAAACTGCTATATATACATAAACACACACACACACACATCTCAGAACAATAGGGGTTCTAGGAGTATGCTGAAGATCATTGGGGGTTCTTTGCTATTTGCTCAAGCCATCATTCCAGTGTGTGTTCTCCAAAATAGGTGATCAGTTAGCAGCTCCCTTATATTATTGATATCCTCTAGGAATGAGTGTTCTCATATCATTTAACCAATTAACATCAATTAGATTTTACAAAGGGATATTTACTGAGAGGATATAGCAAGAACAGAAGTTACAAACATTTCCCTCAATATCCAGAAACACACTCTCCCCTATACTACATTGGTCCCTGGGAAGAACAGGCTTAGATTTGAAGCATTAGCCATACCAAATCCACTTCCAAATATGGCATACCTGGTGAACGAATTGCTGTCACTACCTCTTGGTTGCTTTTAAACACCTACTATACTGGGTCACGTATGTCACTTGGGACTTCATTTCTTATTGGTCTTGGTCGTCCACCATATCTCACAGAACCCTCACCTTCTAGACCTTTTGGGGCTCACTTTCCTGATCTTGCAAAGCTCACAAGGTTGTAGCTTGGTCTGATATTCCTTCATCTAAGAACAAGAAAGAAGCAAAGAAGAAAGGCATCCTGTAATCATGGGCAACACTCTCCCTACTCAGAGGCTTTTGGTCTATCTTTCTTATTTGAACTAGGAAGGCAAGAAAGACTGTAAATCATTCAGTTAGTGCCTTCTGTAAGCATTTCAACTCACCAGTCATTTGAGATTCCTCTTCCTCACAGGGCAAGCAGACTGGAAATTATACGTGTGTATGCTCTATCGGATAGTGAGGAAATTCCCTCTAGCCATGTAAATCAACACTTTCTCTGCAACCTATTGTCTTAGAGAACTGACTTGAGCACTGAAAAATTAAGAGATTTGTCCAGGGTCATCTCATCAGTACATGTCAGAGATGAGACAAGTGTCCGTGACTCGGGAATCACATCTCTCACTACTACACCATGATATTGCACACTTGAAACATAGCAGACTCTTTTTTTTTTTTAATTTTATTTTTATTTTATTGAAACATAGCAGACTCTTAAGAAATGTTTGTGGATTGAATGATCCAGTTTCCCCCAAAGCAAGATTACTTGTTGGGCCTAGTTAAATGATAGCATCTCAGCCTTATACTGGATCAGTACCAATCCCCCCACCCCCTTCCTCCCCACTATAAAACTTCGACTCAGTGTACTTTCCTGTTAGTAGGCTTTGTAACTCTAGCATAAAGACATTTACTAAGTGCTTATTGAATGAATGCTAATAGGTCAGTAGGCGTTAGTCACAGTGATGGAAGAAATGGGTAGCAATGAAAAGAGTTTTGTCTTGCTATGATGGAAATGTTTTGCATGACTACGCGTGCATAATCTATATTGATTTGCTTACATTCTCAATGAGGTGGGGATGGGGAGGGAGGAAGGGAAAGAATCTGGAACTCAAGGTTTTAAAGACTAAGCTTAAAATAGGGTTTTTTTTGGCATGTAACTGGGGAAAAAGAAAATTTGAAATAAATTAAAAACAAAACAAAGTCAAGTGTTGCCTTGGACAAGCTCCTCAAATTTCCCAGGCCCCAGTTTCCTCCTCTGTATAGTGAAGAGGGGTTGAACTACGTGGTGTTTGAGGTCCCCTGCGGCTCTAGGCTGATGAATCTGAGGCAGAGACAAAAGTTCAGACCTGAAACAAATGATAGCCAAAGCAATAGCAGGACAGGAAGGATGTGAATTCATTTTAAGTGCTTGCCATGATTGGTTATTCACCGTGAGTATCTGCAGGCCTTTAAGGGGGGGGGGTGCTGCTCCATGCATAGATATCTCTAAGGAATCACTACTTTGGAAGGTTCTGCTTCACCTCTCCCCCTTGTCCCACTACAGAAGGCAGCCATTGTAAGGCCAGGGCTATACTGTTTTAAGTTCAACTTTCTTATGATATCATAGGAATGCAGAAGTATGTCGATAAATGCAGAGATTGTAGGGCTGAGATTGTGATGCTGGGTTATCAGCAGCAATGTTTGGAGACCTGGCACTCATTGTGGGCATATCAGTGGGCTTATCAGGGGTCCTTGTGTGTTTGAAACTGAAAGGCCTCTCATTTCTACATATTCTCCCAACTATTCATTAAGAACAAAACCACTTCACATTAACATAATAAAACATTCAATGCAGGTTACTTTAAATAACTGAGGAAATCCAGCAATTGTTATGCAACATATTAGACCGAAGAATAGCTAGAAAAATGTTAGAGCTAGAAGTAGCCTTTGAAATTAACATAGGCTAATCTTTTTTTTCTTTTTTAACAGAAGGAGAAACTGAGGGTCTCTTAAGGTCAAAAGATTCTAAATAACTGAATACACACTGAAGCCCCAGTCGGAGCTGGTCCTCAAACTCTGGGAAGCTCCTATCTCATAACCTCCCTTGTCTTATCAAACCAGACTCCCAGAGGGAGCAGATTCTTCAGATTCCATTGCCTGGTCATGCAAAATTTGGAATCTATTAAAAGTAAAGCAATGAGTTTCTTCTTTCACCGTTGAATATGAGTCTTTGCTCAGTAGGTCTCATGATATTTGAACTGGTTCAGAAGTGATGATCTATTTGAGGGTGGTGAAATCTAATACTTAACTTAATTATCTTGGGGTTTCACTACTATCCAAAGATGAGACAATGAGTCTTTTTGTCTGCAGCCTCTCCAGTGATCTGCCCAGATAGATGCGTCTGTGCAATAATAATTGACATTTATAAAGCACTTAGTTTACAAAGCGTGTCCACACATTTTTTCCATTTTAGCTTCCAGACAGTCTGGTAAGGTGGATAGTGTGTGCCTTATTATCTCTATTTTACAGATAAGACAACTGAGGCTCACTCAAAAAGATTAACCAAATTCCCCGTGATCTCATAGCTCATAAGGGTCAGAGGGGGCATGTGAACCCCGCTTTTCCCAATTCATATTCTCAATTCTCTCCCACTAAGCCAACCACTTCAAACTTAAATCTTTAATGTTTAAAAATGAGTTAGATAATAGACCGGTGACCTAATCTGACTGTTTTCACATATCTTTTTGAATTGTTAAATGTGCTCACTGGGCACGTCCTCACAGTCTGAAAGCCCCAATGTGAGTGGGAAATGATGGCTTCTTGGCACTCAGTCTCATCCTCCATTGAATGTCTTCTCAAATTTTATTAGAGCCTTTGGTAGCTTCATTCAAAATTCTGATGTAAAAATAAAAGATCTAGTTTGAAAATATTAATAATAATCATAGGATCATAGATTTAGAGCCAGAAGAGATTTTAGATGTCATCTAGTCTAATTTACCTCATTTTAACAAGGAGAAAATTGAAACCCAGAAAGGTGAAGGGACTTGTACAAACTGAAAGCAAAGTTAGATCCCATAGCACTCCCAAGTACACTTGAAGCAGATTAAAATGTAATGGAGAAATATTTAACAAAATAAATAAAAATACAATAAAACATAGATTAGTATTACACTTTGAAACTAAGCCAATATGAAGCCAGCAAGGATCCTTGTGTAGGGAAGTCATTTCCCCCTCTTTCCCCACCCCCTGACCCCTCTGGTCCTTACCCAGATTCTATTTGCTTTTGAAACCAATGATCTAACCTACCCCCTTCATTTATAAAGAAGGAAACTGAGGCCCAGAGAGATAAAGGGATACACAGATAATAGTTGAGACAGGAGATCTGATGGCAGACCCAGTATCCTTTTCTGTCTCATAGATTCACTGACTAAAAGTGAGTGGGATGGGACCTTTGTAATGTTCAAGTTTGTCAGAGCAAAAAATGTACCTTGCATTCACTCTAGCCATTCACCTGTGAAAATCACCATAGGCATTACAGATGTTTCTGAACTCTCAAACCAGATGCCCTTGATTTATATAATTATATTTCTTTTGGTGTTGGGTGGGGAGGGGATGATTAAAGTAGAGCTATCTCTGTGGTTTGGTGCCTTCAAAGAGATTATTTGCTTTATCAATCTAGTCATTTTCCAGCGTAGAAGCAAATTGGGCTTGCGGTAATGGGCCAGATATTGACATGCCTAATTACTAACTGCCCTCATTCACCTGGTTGGATTTTTGCCGGTGGCTTGGGGTAGGGGGAGCATTGTTTGATCTAGGACATTTGGGAGACTCTATGAATTTATAGAATTCTTTTTTTTTAATTTGTTGAATTCTTTAGGAAACTTAATCAATAGGTAGTAATATTTTATGTCTCTAGACTCTAGGAAACATAGCTCTGTGGTTAGTCTTCCCTGGCCCTCCTCCAGGGCCACTGATTGAATGGACATAGGTCTCCAGCGGGGCTGGCTAATGATGTCCATTGGAAGGAAAGTTTCCAAACACTGACTAGATGCCTTTTGGGAAAGGCACCTCCAGTCTTTAAAAAAAACTTTTAAAAGTTATGTTCAAAAGTTCTCAGTCGTTATTTCTGATATTTTAAAATGGAAGGTTGTAAAGATTCTGTGGTTGCTTCATTTTTCTTGGCCGAGATGTTTCCAAAATAGGGTAGGCAGAGATGAACCCTAGAAAGGCATTCGCTCATAGATTCCAGTCGTGTAGAAACAATTGACTCCACTGATGGTTTTACCACTATTGTGGGAGAGTGGGGGGAGGAGAGAACGGGGAGAAAGAAATCCCAAACCAACCCCACCCTATGAGAAAAGCAAATGTGAAACTTCTTCCGTTAGAGCTTCCAAGCAACCTGTCTGCCAATAATCCAGGAAGTAATTGGTGTGTTTGTTTGGGGGTGAATGTCTCCATGGCTACAGCTATTTTTCTTTCAAGGTCAGAGAACTCTTGGTTAGTGGGGAACATTCTTTACTTCCCTTAACAATGTCAGGATCGAATGCACTGATATTGAAATATTGGGAGGGTTCGGTCCAGGGAGGAGCAGGAGCTGCACCCTTCCCTATCCTCTTCTTTCTCTTGATGTAATTATGTCTGTACTTAGTTGTTTACAAATTGTATATACCCTGTCCCCCTCAACTTTAAGCTTAATGAAGGCAGAGACTGGTTTTTGCTTCTTTAGCGCCTGGCCCATTGCCTTTCCCATAATGGGGACTTGATGGATTGGGTCAGATTGGATGAGTTCCCAAGTATGCATTGGGCACAGAGCTAGCACATGGCCCCTTAGAGGCGGGCACCCTTGCCAATGTGTCTTTCATAGCTGTGGACCACAGAACGTCCACTGGAGCTAGAATGGACCTCAGAGGTCATAGAGTACAAAGCAGATTTGACTGAGGTCCAGAGTAGGGAAGGCGCTTGGCCAAGATAGATTGACAGAGAGAATCCACATTGCTTGATTCCATCATTCTTTCTCTCCATGATTTAGCCTTCTTTCCAAATTTGTTAAAGATACGTGACACAGAGTTGCAAATGAATAGTTTTTTTCATAGAAGCTGACTTTTATTAGCTGAAACCTGTGGCACACTCAATAAACAACCGTTTTTTACTGGAAATAGCATTTGCCCTTTGTGTTTAAAAAAGTTTCTCTCTGGAAAACGAGCCATTTGGCTGTTTAGGTTATATTTGCTTATTTGACACGTCTGCTTTTAAACTGAAGTTTCCAAAGTGAACTTGTTTCAGTACAAGGGCCAAAGAAATTATTTACCCTGGTGAGTCCTGCTTTAAGAAAACTCAATTCACTTGAATTTACTCAACATGAATCAAGGACATTCTGTGGAAAAAGTCCTAGATGTGGAATCCAAGGACTTGGGTTTGAATCCCAACCTGGCCTGTCATGTGATCTGGGCAAATTTCTTAACTGCTCTGGTCCATGGTCTCTTCATCAATAGAATGAGGGGACTGTACTAGATAACTATTAATGTTCTTCCAACTCTATATCTGTGTATTTCTATTAAGTGCTTTCTAGGCACCTACAAGGCCATGGGAATACAAAGAGACAAAACAAAAACAGTTCTGGCCTTTAAGGAGCTTGCTTATAGAAGAACAACAGACACATAGAATGTTAGAGACCCATGAAAAGCATCTGAATCAATGCTTTCATTTATGGAGGAGGCCCAGTATAGTAAAGTGACTGGTCTGAGATCATAGAGTTTTTCTGACTCTGACATCAGTGCTATTTTCTTATTTTTCACTTTCAGTTCAATATCTGGCTCACAGGCTTTTTCTCTATTCCAACTTGTCTTCATATTTAGGGATTTCATGTTGGTTATCTCCTCAGACATCTTAGAATCCCAGATAGATCATTAATAAGCCTGCCCATACATGCTCACTCTGCATCGGCCCCCTACGTGGATGGTTATACCTTAGCTCTTACCTTCACCTATATAACTGTTCTGTTTCCATGATACTGAATGCTGAAATTACCCTTTCTGGTCATAATATTCTGTCCTTCCATCTTTCCCATCTAAACTTCTTCATCCTCACTGTTGTTTTCATTCTGTCCATCCCCTTCTCTGTTCTCTAATTCATTACCTCTAACCTCAACTTCTTCTCTTCTTGGGCTTAACTCTGCAATTGACCAAGCTTGACTCTTGGATGCACCATGCTTCACCCTTGAATTCCTTGCCCCTTGTTCTACTGCTCTTCAAGGTCTTCCAATCCACAATCACTTTCTTTACCCCCTCCAGATGAACCACGATTGAAGGAGGAAATCATGAAACGGTGCTGAATGGATCTTCTCCAACAGTGCTGTCGGACTAAAATAGAAACTGGGGCTACCAATCCATACATAAAGATGCCCACGACCACATATTGACTTAGTTATGAAATGAAACATTACCTGGGTTTTATTGTATTTTTATTTATTTTCTTAAATGTTTCCCAGTTAGATTTTAATTTGCTTTAGACTTCTATATGTTTGACACCTTTGGTCTGCAAATTCATTATCTAATTTCAACTGGTTCCTCACAGTTGCATGATAATCATTTTATTCTTCTCTGATTGACTATTGTACCCAACTGTGCAAACTCTCTTTCTGTTGAAAGAGTCCCTTGGTTCTTCAGCCTTTGAGTCATTCTCATTTCTTTGCTCTTCCTCACGTCCCATATCCAAGAACTATAGATTATGATTACTTTCTGTAAGACTAGGAGCAAGAAAATAATCTCTCTGAGCCTCAGTTTCCTCATCTCTAAAATGGGCATAATAAAACCCTCCTCACTGGATTCTTGTGAAGATCAATGAGATGATACATTTAAAGTGCTTTGCAAAATCCTGGTGTGGATCCTCTGGATGTCCACCAGATGGACAACTTCTAGTCTTGGAGACTTGCCTGGGGCACTGAGACTGAGACTTAAGCGACTTGCCCAGTTTCATATAGTATTTGTCAGAGGCAAGCCTTGAATACCCAATCAGAATCATAACATTTCAGAGGTGGGAAGGGATCTTGAGAATAAGCTAGAACAACTAATAGCTGAAAAAAAACATTACTCTTAAAACATCCTCAATTAGTGAGTCCTCCAGCCTTTTCTCGAAAGATTAAGCCACAACTTCCTGAAGCAGCCTCTTCCAGTCTTAGAAAGTTCTTATTGTTAGGGAAATTTATCATGAAGTTGACTTTGCAACTCCCAAGGTGCTCCTGGTTCTGGCTTTTGAGACCAAGCAGAGAAGACTAATGTCTCTCCCAAGGGACAGCCTTTCAAGTTCTTGAACACAGCTATCCAGTTCTTCCTGACTCTTAAGACTGACTCTCTGCTGTGTTATGTCAGCTTTTATCATCATCACCATCATCATTATTCTCTTCAAAATGGGTGGCAATAATACCTCGCATAGAATAATGTGGGTATGAGTCCTCTGGGACTATAGACCCTGGCACAGATGTGGCAAACATTATTATCTGCCTACTGGACTGCATGAGCCCTAGGAAATAAGTAGCTTCCAGACCTCTAGTAGGTTAAATGGTATGTTCCCAAGAGGAGTATTATTGCATAGCACAAGCCTTATTTCCCTTAGCGACTAAGTTTCCATAACAGTGTATAATGTAGAATTCATGGACTGCTAGTCTATTTTGAAGACGTGTCCAATGTGCCACGTCTGCACATAACTATAGAGACTTGCAATGTATCAGTCTCAACTGACATTCAGTCTGGCCACCACTACCTTAGCCCCTCCCAGCCAAAACTTTGTTTTTTTTCTTCTCTCCTCTGGATCTCGTCATCATCTGAGAATTTTAGGGGCTCCCCTTCAAGTAGCAAACAACACGTGGAAGCATTTAGAGGAAAACATTCCATCCCTCCGATGCTCTTGACTTTTCTCCGGAATCTCTTTTGGTTGGGAATGGAAGCTTGAGCTTTTTATGCTGAATTTTCCAAGAATTCACTTACGTGATTGATTTCAGCCTCTTTCTCCCCTGAGCTGCTGTAAAGATCCCTGGCCCACTGGCTCTCAGAAGCCCCTCCACCAGAGTACCAAGTCACTTTGCACAGGCGGCTAGGTCCCAGAGCAAACAATTACTTCCCCCCATTTCCTGCAGACCCCTGAATCATTATTGATCTCACTTAGATTAGGACTTCTTAAACTTTTCCCACTTGTGACCCCTTTTTGCCTGAGAAATTTTTATGTGATCCCAGCTATATAGGTATATAAAATAGGTATACAAATAAAACATTTATTTTTAGTAGATGATAATTTTGCAGCCTCCACATTCAGTTATTTGAACCTATATGGGGTTGTGACCCACACTTGAAGACACTCTGCCTTAGAGAAACCCCAGGTTCTACTTGATCCAGCTAAGTGCATTTAACCTAGGGCACCCAAGTCAGTCAATGCTTGAGCCCAAGTTTGGGAGTCCTATGACACCCTGACCTATGAGTATTGCTAATAAACATTGGGCTTTTTTTTTTTTTTTTTACAAATTGCTCTCAGAGTGTGTCATTCTTTTTCCTTTATAAGCATTTATTAAGCACCCAGTATATGCTAAGCAGTCGGGATGAAAGGTGAACCACAGCGGCTGCTTTTTAACCACACTATCCAACAACTGGGTTACAGATCCAAAAGCGCACCATTACAAAAGGCGATGGTCCCTTTTGGGGATGCTGGGGCTGAGCACAGAAGGTCATGGGGAAGGAATCATAGAAAAACCAGGGACTTAGCTGGACTTGAGGCTCGGAGGGCGGCGGCTGGACTTTGGGAAATGGTTTTCTTCCTCCGGGGTGCTGGACCCTTCTGCTCCTGTTTAAACTTGGCTCTGAGTCAGCTCAGTGTTACCAGTTGTTGAATTCAGAGGAACAGGAGAATTTATACTGTTTATTGATGTATACTTTGGGCAAAATTGAGGTGGAGTTGTGAACTGATCCAACCATTCTGGAGAGTAATTTGGAACTATGCCCAAAAGACTATCAAACTATGCATATCCTTTGACTCAGCAGGGTCTCTACTTGATCTATATCCCAAAGAGCTCTTAAAGGAGGGAAAGGGACCCACATGTACAAACATGTTTGTGGCAGCCCTTTTTGCAATGGCAAGGAACTGGAAACTGAGTAGATGCCCATCAGCTGGGGAATGGCTGAATAAGTGATGGCATATGAATGTGATGGAATATTATTGTTCTGTAAGAAATGACCAGCAGGAGGATTTCAGAGAGGCCTGGGGAGACTTACATGAAGTGATGCTGAGTGAAGTGAGCAGAGCCAGGAGATCATTATACACGGCAACAACAAAATTATATGATGATCAATTCTGGTGGACGTGGTTCTTTTCAACAATAAGATGATTTAAGCCATTCCAATAGACTTGTGATGGAGAGAGCCATTTGTATCTAGAGAGGCCTGTGGAACTAGTATGGATCACAACATAGTATGGATCACAACATATGTTTTATATTGTTGCTTGCTTGTTTTTTCTTTCTTATTCTTCCCTTTTAAATCTCATTTTTCTTGTGCAGCATGATAATTGTGTAAATATATATATACAATTGTACATGTTTTGGATACTTGCTGTCTAGGGGAGGGGGCAAAGGGGAAGGGAGGGAGAAAAATTTGGAACACAGGGTTTTGCAAGGATGAATGTTGAAAGTTATCTTTGCATGTATTTTGAAGAAAGTTATTATTAAATAGTTTATTTTCAGGGTATTTGCTAGGCAATTTCTTTGAAGGGAAGACATTGGATTCCATATACCCTCCTGCCTGTCACCACAAAGCCCAGCTCTTATCCCAGAAGCACAGTTTTTCAGAGACGGTGCCCAGCTTGTATACCAGAAAGCGTCATATACAAAGTTGATCCTCTGGCCTCTGCAGGGCGAAGACCACTACTTTCCAAGGCTGCCCATTTCCTTTTGGGACAGCTCTAATTATTATTAGGCATCTTTGCCTAACATTGAATAGAAACCTGCCTCTGAAATATCTACCCACTGGGGGAAGGATTCCGGGAAGACAGCAGAGTAGGTCAGTAAATTTCAAGGTCTCTAGATTTCCCCCACAACCAGAATAAATTTGTGCTTCTTGGTGACCATAGACTAGTGAAAAATTAAGAAGACTTGGGGCAGAACAGGGGAATTCCTGGTACATCCCAATAGGACCCAAAGGAAGCCCCCAGATTACCCAGTGTGAAGTGCAAACACCTCCGGGTTAGTTTCCCACAAACACCAAGCTGTGACCCCTGGGGCTGGCTGGGCTTGGCTGGCACCTCCACAGGAGCCACAGGAACATTCACACCTGGACAGCTTGGGAAGTTGCCAGGCCCAGATGTGATGCTGTGACACCACCCTGGGCAAGAGGGAACCAGCACACTGGGAGGGCAGAGGCAGTGGGGCAAGGATGCTGCTGGCTGCCAGCACTTGCAGGAGAGTGGATTTTGGTTTGGGGTTCCAGGTCAGAGGGGAGAGTTGAAGTGCAGCACCCTACTCCACAATTAGAGATGCTTACACTAATTAAAAAATGAATCAACAAAGAAAGAATCCAACCATAGAAACTTATGGGAACAGAAAACTGGAGTTCATCTTCAGAGGACAGTGAAGTAAAAAAAAAAATTCTACCCCAAAGAGTAATGTTAAATGACTCATTGTCCAGAAAGAATTTATAGAAGAATTCAAAAAAGAATTTAAAAATAAATGAGAGACATTGAGGAAAAACTAAAAAAAAAAATCCAAGAAAAACAATTAGATTATGAAAAAAATGATCAACAAGAAAAAGAGATAGAGTCTCAAAGATGAAAATAACTCTGAAAATTAGCATTAGGCAAGGGAAAGGCAGTGAAGCTAAAAGAGACCAAACAATAACAAAACAGAATATAAAGAATGAAAAAAATAGAACAGAATATGAAACATCTTATAAGAAAAACAACAGAATTGGAGAACAGAGGAAGAAGAGAAAATATAAGAATAATTGGACTACCTGAAAG
Source organism: Antechinus flavipes (assembly GCF_016432865.1). Classification (NCBI taxonomy): domain Eukaryota; kingdom Metazoa; phylum Chordata; class Mammalia; order Dasyuromorphia; family Dasyuridae; genus Antechinus; species Antechinus flavipes. The sequence continues at coordinate 40,549,555 of NC_067404.1, read as the reverse complement.
CTGTGACCAAAAAATGAACCTTGCCACAATAATGAAAGAAATAATCCAAGAAAATTGTCCTGGAGTGATAGAACACGAGGAGAAAGTAAAATAGAAAAGATCTACCAATCACCACTCAAAGATATCCTTTATGCAAAACACATAGGAATATTATTGCCAAATTTTGAAATCCCAGATCAAAGAGAAAATTTTGCAAGAAACAACAGCAGCAACAACAACAAAAACTAATTCAGATATGGTGAAGATATCATCAGAATTGTACAGGACTTATCAGTATCCACAATAAAAGCATCCAGGTCCTGGAATCACATATATAGGCAATCAAAAGAACTAGGCCCGTGGCCAAAAATATCATGTCCAGCAAAATTATCCATAATATTGAATGAAAAAAAAATGGACAATCAACAAACTTGCAGATTTTAGGACTTTATTTCAACAAAATCTGAATTCAATAGGAATTTAACATGTAACAGCCCATATCAAAGATCAAGTTCAAGAAATTTAACATGGACAAATTATGTTTTTTAAATGGAAATGCATGTTTAAGATTGATATCAGCAACAGAGTAGCTGAAAAGAAAGATGGGGGCAGAGTTAAGGTAAAAATAGTAATTATGTTATATAAAAGGTGTAGAGCAAGAATAGACACAGAGGCATTAGGAGGGAAGGAGGGCTCATAGGCTCTCTGATACCCCCCAGGATCAAGTACAAAATCTTGTGCTTGGCTTTCAGAGAGGTTCACGACCAGGTCCCTTCCTACCTTTCCCACCTTCCAGGGCCACACCCTCTCCAGCATCCCCTGTGATCCTGGGCTTCCTGACTCAGGGCCCCCTATCTCCAGAGCCTGAGCATTCTCCCTGGCACATTGCCCAACGCAGGGACTCTCTCCCTCCTCCTGTGCCCCTCTGGCCTACTCCACTTTTTGCCTGCGTCCCACCTTGTACAAGAAACCTCTCCCAGGCCTCCTTACTTTTCAGGGTTTCTTGCTGTAGATGATCCCCCATGCACCTTGTGTACATTTAGCCTGTGTGCTATTTCCCCCCCTTAGATTGTGAGCGCTGCTAGGGCAGGGACTGGATTTTGCCTTTCTCTGTGCCCCTGGTCCTTGGGACATTAGGTGCTCAGTAAATGCTTGTTCCCCTGCTGACCCGCAGGTTCTTTGGTCTCCTTCCTTCCCTCCCTGCTTCCATCAGCATGTCCTGAAGCCACTTTCAGAAAGGGAGGGGAGAAAGAAATGCTACTGACGTTCCCAGCCTTTGCTGGGCTGCCCAGGTCTCCTTTTCTGCCCTTGGCAGCCCAGCACCACCCTCTCAGCTATACCTGTAGGGTAGGCTCAGGTGTACCAGGGTACCTGGGGGCAGACTCAGCGTAGGGACCTCAGTCCCCTAGGAAGTGGATAGATAAGGCCAGAAGCATGTTACCCCAGCAACATTGGCCAGGGTCTGTTTCCCCATCCATAAAAGAATTGGGCTGGCCTAGACTGCTAGGAGGTCTTGAAGCTCTCTAGGAGGTCTAGAAGCTCATTGGGGATCTTGAAGCTCATTAGGGGTCTTGAAGCTCACTAGGGGGTCTTGAAGCTCATTAGGAGTCTTTAAGCTCTTTAGGGGGTCTAGAAGCTCACTAGGGGGTCTTGAAGCTCTGTAGAGGATCTTAAAGCTTTCTGGGGGGTCCTGAAGCTCACTAGGGGGATCTTGAAGCTCTCTAGGAGGTCTTGAACTCACTAGGGGGTCTTGAATCTCACTAGGGGGTCCTGAAGCTCTCTAGGGGGTCTTGAATTCACTAGGGGGTCTTGACGCTCACTGGGGGCCTTGAAGCTGTCCAGGGGGTCTTGAAGCTCACTAGGATCCAGCGTGGGTAGTATCCCGGAACAGGGCCCAGGCCTTGGCGGAGGCACCCCCATCGCATCTCCACGCCCAGTCCGCCATGTGATCCACAAGGCCCGCGGCCAGGGTCATTGGGTGAGGCGCGTTGAGCCCTTGTCCGCATGTGCAAACATCGCCCTCTCTCTGTTTAGTGGGGTGGTGCTGTACCCTTTATATACCCTGCCCCAGCATTCCCACTGAGCATTTCGCCTTGGGAGCTCGGCAGAGGAGATAGGGTATGGGTCTCACTGGTCTTAGGGAAACTAGGCCTGGGTGGGTGGGTTGAGGCTCGGGGGAGTGATGGGGAAGACTCTGGCTGGGCAGGTGGGGGGAGAGGGAAGGTCTTGGCTGGGAGGCAGGCTTTGAGCGGTGAGCGGTTGGGGAGGCCCGGTTTCCTCACTGCTTCTTGTGAGTCTCCCGAGATGTTGGGGGAAGGTGATTGGGAACCCTGGCTGGGCAGGTGGGGGGGAGGTCTTGGGTGGGAGGTGGGCTTTGAGGGGTGGGGGGGTAGGGAGGCCTGGTTTCCCCAGTTCCTCTCCTGAGGTCTCCTGTGACACTGAGACCTGACCCCACCACCTGAAATGAGCCTTCCCTCCTGCCACCGAGGCCGCACTCTCGAAGCCTTGCGCCCCTTTTCCTTCCTCTAATCCTAGTGGAACAGTGAGTACCTCTACAGGATGAGTGGGCCAGGAGCAGTGAAAGGTTCTAGAAAGCAATGGAAGGCGCTAGAAAGCAATGGAAGGTGCTAGAAAGCTGTGGAAAGAAAAGGAAGGGGCACAGGAGTGGGGAGGGGTGGGGAGAGGCCGGGGATGGGAGGGGCGGAGCAGGAGGAAGATCACGTGCTTGGGAGCCTAGCGCGCCTGCTGCGCCCGGGGCAGCCCCAGGGGGCGCTCTTCCTTGTCAGGCACGCCCCGCTCCGCCTCACTCGGCTCGGGACGCCCGGGGCCCGGCCCCGCCCAGGCCCCGCCCAGTCCCGGGCCCGCCCCCTCCACTCCTGGCTTTACCCGTGGGCCACACCGATACCCCTCACTTCAGGGGCGCCGGGGTCCTTGCTGTGGTCCGTTCTCCGAGCAGTGGCCGTCCCTGACCTTCCTCCTGCGAGGGTTCCTCCCCAGCGGCAGCGGCAGCAGCAGCAGCAGCAGCAGCAGCCCCCCACCCCTCCCAGCCTCGGACCCGCAGTAAGCCCACTTGGCTCTCTTTTCTCCTCTCTTTTCTCTTGGGGGAGGGGGATGTGGGGGTCGGCCTGGGGTGAGGGCCAAAGGGACGGTGAGGATTTGGGGTGTGTGGCTGCGGGCTTGTGCTTGGGGAGAGACACCCCGCAACCGGGACGGTCTCTCTGGGCCATCTCTTTTCTATTCCCCCTAGAGCCCGGCCCCAGCACCACACGGGTCGGGACTGAGGGTACCGCCTTAGAACCTGGAACCAGTCAGCCCTGGGTTCCAGTCCTTACTTCCTCCCTCTTCACATGGGTGACCCTGAGACGGTCACTTCCCAGGGTCACAGAGAATGAATGCCCTGCCAGGAATGGACCCCAAGTGGCTGCTTAGGGATAGGCCAGGCTGTTCCCACTTATTATATCCAGTAGGAAACTGAGGCCCAGGGAGCCCAAGTCGTTTGTCCTAGTCTCTACTAAGTATCAGGTGTGACCAGGGCCACCAAATCCCAGCACTCGTTCCTTTCTCCTTTCCTTCCTTTTTTCCTTCCTTCCTCCTTCCTCCCTTTCTTCCCTCTTCTTGCGTGGCAACCCCCCTGAGCTTCCCGAACTTTCTGGTTGTCTTCTTTTACTTACTGAGTTGGGGGGGGAGGGGCGGGAAGAGAGAGAGAGAGCATCTGGCCCATTCTCCTGGAGAGGGAAAGAAGGATTGTGGGGCTCAGAATTCAGAAACTCTTACTTTTCTCTTCCATACCCATATATAGAGTAGAACAGGTGAGCCCGGCAGAGAAAGAAGCCTCTTTGGCTCCAGACCATGCATTTTGTGAGTTTTAGGGTTGAAAAGCCAAGGTTTTCAAAGTGTTACGAGGTGGTCTCTCCTCTGAAAGTCTCCAGAGCACCCAAGGAAGTTGGCCTGCCCTAGGCATTTTTAGAGCACCCTCAAATTGAAGTTTTTAAAATAATAGCAATAACTCCCATCTCTAGAGTACCTTTCAGGAATATAAAGCACTTTTCTCACAACCGCCCAGTCAGGTACTCTGGATAGGCACTATTCTTTCTACTTATCTCATTTATCTGAGCAGAGAAAACTTAAAGTGTGTGTGGGGGGAATTAGTGACGGGGTTCAGTGGTGTGTTTTATGGGGTGTGCTTTGCCTTTTAAATCCAGTAAAAACTAGTTTATCATAGCCCCTTATCATATGAATTTCAGAGTGTTTCAATTTTTACTAATTGGAGCTATCATTATCCGGGGTATGGGAAAAAAAAGTTAGGAGTTAATAAGCCTGATGAAGTTATTCCTCTGTCTTGGTTTTAGATGGAAAACTTTCCTTAAAAGGTTAACATTTGTACAGTGACTCAAGTTTGGATTCCAAGTGAAGATGTTTAGAAATGTAAAGAGTCTTTTCTCCAATTCTTTACACCTCTTGCATTGTAGAAGCCTAATTTTGCCCTTGCGAACCTATTTGCTTAAGAATAGATTTTAACTGATCACTTTTAATGGTGCAGAGTATATGTATACAAACTTATATGCATGTGCATTTACATTTATGTGCATATAAATACTGTACATATACATACTTATACTATATACAAATTTGCCTTTTTGTATTTCTTGTTTTTTAGTATGATTTCAATCTTTATTTTTTCTTGAAATTTTTCTTTGGCTTGTGAGGGTGGTTTTCCATGAGATGTGTCAGATGTGGCCTTAAAGCTAGTCTTTTATAAACTTCAGGACTTGATCTCTGCTGCTCTAGGTGTCAGCTAACCTGTATTGGTGCTTTTTCCTTAATCAGGAAATCCTGGGTTCATTCCCTGTCACCCTAAGATACAGGTCCATAACGAGTTCCTACAGGTACATAACCTGTATTCCTACAAGTACAAATATTTTTTAACTAATTGAATTTCCAAGTAATTAGTTTCCTTTGTAATCCTGTGTATTTTAGAAATTTAAAAGCCACATTCTGAAAAAGGCTTCCATGGGTTTCACCAGGTTGCCAAAGGGTCCAAGATCTCCAAAAGAATAAGAATTTTCTGCGCTGTGATTTATGCTAGAGGTCAGGTTGTATTTCACACAGTTGCCTTAATGATTAATATACGTGGTCTAAAATGCCAATATTGATTATGGTAACCAGTAGGACATCTGGACCTGTTTGATTTCAGCAGTTTGGAAACTACATTATGGAAACTTCCTTTAACTATGCCCATTGTTCAGAGAAGGGAGTGGGAGTAAACATTCAGTCATTACTTTTACTACGGGCCTGACCCAGTGCCAAGAGGTGGTACAAAAATTATCTCCCTTGATATTCTCAATAACCTTCTGAGGTAGGTGCTATTGTTATTCCCATTTCAAAGTTGAGGAAACTGAGGCAGCTGAACTCTGGCTAGGTGACTTGCTCTTGGTCATAGCTAGTATGTGTCTGAGGCAGGATTTGAATCTTGTCTACCTGATGACACTGCTGACCTTTTCCTAGGCTGTTACTTTTGTTATTTTAAACTTAGTGTTATCAAACTTCATTTGGGGGAAAAGCAGTGCCTCTCATTTTATTTTATTTTTTTTTCAATCGTATTTCTCCGAATACATGTAAAGATACTTTTCAAAAACACCAAGTTTTACCAAAAAAAATGATGAAAACTTTCTCCCTCCTTCCCTTCTCTCCTCCTTCCTTAAGACAGCCAATAATCTGATTGAGGTTAAATATGTGCAGTCTTTTAAAACATATTTCTATATTTGTCTTGTGCAAAAAAGTCGGACCAAAAGGAGAAAAAAAAGAGGAAGAAAAAACAAAAAAGTGTGAAAACACTTATGTTTTGATTCACATGCAGTCTTCATAGTTATTAATTTGGATGTGAGTTGGCTTTCTCTTTTTTTGAAAAAAATGAAGTCTTCATTTCTGAAGAAGTTTCTTTTAACTAAGACTGTAACCCTGAAACTTGCTGCAATAGATGGCAGTCAAAAGAGATTTTGGGGGAGATGGAGGAAAGTCATAGAGAATTTTCAGGATTTTTTCCCTGACTTTTTTCCACAAAAGTCCCTCTAACAATCAAGCTTCTAGGAAAAGATTCTGGCCTCAGGAATAAAACTTTGGCCCATAAAAGCAGTTTATGTGATAGCAACAGATTTTTTCTTTATTAAAGCTTTTTATTTGCAAAACATATTCATGGGTAATTTTTCAACATTGACCCTTGCAAAACCTGTTGCAAATTTTCCCCTCCTTCCCCTTCCTCCCTCCCCTAGCTGGCAGGTAATCCAATACATATTATATATGTTAAAATATATGTTAAATCCAATACATGTATACGTATTTATGCAGATATCTTGCTGCACAAGAAAAATTGGAACAAGAAGAAAAAAAAACCTGAGAAACCAAACAAAATGCGAGCAAACAACAACAGCAAGTGAAAATGCTATGTTGTGATCGCCACTCAGTTCCCACTGTCCTCTCTGTGGGTGCAGATGGCTCTCTTCATCACTGAACAACTGGAACTGGTTTGAATCATCTCATTGTTGAAGAGAGCCACAGTCATCAGAATTGATCATCTTACAGTCTTAGCAACAGAGATTTTTGAGCACTCTTCCTTCTCTTCTTGTTTCCTTTTGCCATATTTGTCTTAAGGGATTGGCACTTTACAGTCAGGGCACTGGCTTAACGTGTAACCATTTTTACAATGTCGGACATCAGTTTTTTATTCATCACCAGTAACCTCGTGTGATTCTTATGATCATGTGGAACTTGAACTATACATTTGTATCTAGACCTCCCTTAGAGTTTGTGTGTGTTTGTATAGTAATTAGGCAGCTGCTTTTTTCCAACCATTTTACTTTCACCTGTGTCCTCTCTAATTCTTCTACTAAGGTAAAGAGGCAATTTCTAGTCTAATCTCACAAGACATTTCTAAAGCAGGGCCTGGGTGTAAACGATTTTGCCAAGTCCCAGTTGAATCACTCAGCTATGATTGAGGCCTTCGATGTGCCAGGCATTGGGCCTAGTACTGGAGAGTCAAAGGAAGGTCAAAGGGTGCCTGGCCTCTAGGAGTTCCTCCTCTAATGGGAGAGGTTACAAGTTAACAACTATGTACATACAAGATATACACAGGGCTATCTACACCGGATGGAAGCATTTATGCACAAACACTGGGTAAATTGGAGATAATCTCCCATTCACCAGCTTTACCTGAACAAAACCAGACACCCCTGAAGGAATTTAGATTCTCATACATGTATGTAGGTAAAAGTGATTAGCTGAGATGGGGGGCAGGGTGTCCCTGCTATTAGGTGGCTGTCAGGACTTGACCCCAGGGCTTTCGGACTCTTGGGAGCTGGCCAATTGGTTGGTCTCTTATTTGTGTTTGTCATTCTATATGGTAATTTCTGTGGCCTTGGGCTAGTGACCTCTCCTACTTCCTAGCTGGAGTTTCCTTCTCTCTGATTGGTTGTTTCAGGTTCCTCTAGGCCTCCCAAGGTCTGAGATGACTTGTGTCCTGAGTTCTTTTAAAGTACCACAGTCTTTTTCCTTATTTCCTGTGCTCATTGGGTATTTTCCAGGGGGTGGGGAGGGAAGATTTCCCATTTAGTGCAGTTATATGTGGCATAGTTATAAAAATCAATTTGAGGAAAAGCTTCCCATTATTAAGAGCTTCAGAAGTGGAGTGACCTTGTAGGAAACAGACACATCACTGGAGGGTTTCTAGGAGAGGTTTAACCCACTTGTTGAAAATGTTTTAGATATCTGATAGATCTTGTACTCTAGAAAGATTATCTTTCCCCCTACCCTCTATTCTGTATACCTCAAGTAATATAGGGGCTTGCGTACCTCTACTCTAAGTGAGGGTGGGTTTTTGTTTTGTTCTTTACATTTTTGAGAGCCATAAGTCTGGCAAAGCCCATGGATGGAACCCTCCCTTTGCAGAATCATGGGTTGTAAATGTATAACATAAAACCCAGTGAATCACCAAGTAAACCAATAATATTGAAATAGTGATTAAAATATTTTTTGAGAAAAAGTTCATGGACCCCAAGTAAAGAACTCCTGTTTTAATCCTTTGAACCTAGAGCATTACAGTTACTTCCCAAGTCTGACCCACCTATATTTTATCCAGGGAATATGTTAAATAGCTGAGGAGACTATCTCTTGTAACAATTGAAAAGCAGCATTATTAACTAGAGATAACAGATTTTGGATCAGCAGCAATTGGCCTTTAACTGGTTGTGTTTTAACATGTATTTTTGAAGTTAAATATCAAAAAAGAAGCAATTTAAAAATACTACGATTTTAAGATTGGACACCCACACAGCTAACTAACTTTCCTTTGTCAAGTCATTTTAATGTGGAAACATCATATTATTTGAGTTATCTTTCCCCATTCATTCTCATTCACTTTTCTCCCCATTCATTCTCATTTACTTTTCACCCTTTGGTGGTAGTGAGTACTCTTGTTTCTTTGGTTCTTTTTTATATGATATTCAGGTCAGTCCAGTTTTTAAAATTTTATTTTTTGCTTGTCAATCTCAATTTCATTATATGAATGTGTCCAAATGGATTGAATTCTTCTGTTGTTGGATATTTAGATTACTTGCCCTTTTTTTGGTAAATATAAGTAATGCTGCCATGGAAAGTTCCAAATTGTTTTTTTGAGGGAGTGGCGTGAGTGAGAAGGTATGATTGAAATATTTTCAGAATATATTTTTAGCAGCGGGATTATTGGCTAATAAATTCTCTTGCAGGGACTAAAAAGGCTTTGCAGAAAAATTTGACTAGTACTGTGTTTGATGCAGTTAGAGGGAGGATCCCAATGGAAATAGCCAAGGGAACAGGAGGCAGGGGTATAGGAGTCCTTTAAGCTTCTCCCACTAGGCCAAGAATAAGATCTCCAAATTAACCCACCAGCATCTTCATTTTGGAGCACAGGACAGCATCCTCAAGTAGGACTGGGAAAGGGGTAAGGCTAGAATTCAAGCAGGGCTGTCAGCAGAAATCCTGGGTCTTGATGATCTTGAGGCTACAACAGGAAGAGAGACTTTTTGACATGAAAGATTGACGTGAATGAAATCAATACAGTTATATCAGAAGAGAGAGTGGGGAAAAAATCCTTTGCATCAAATGTATCCTAATATGTCTGATGTCCAAGATAAGTGGGGAATTACCCCAAATCTGTAAAGCTGAGAACCATTGCTAAATAGGAATGAGATATGAGTAGGTTTCAGAAGAAGAAATGCAAACCTGTGAGTGATCATAAGGATGATGGCTCCAATTCACTATTAAGAGAAATGTAAATTAAAACCAAAGAAAATATGTGGTTTTCTGGGAAGGTTCTGCCAAATTAGGTAGCTTAATGTTAGGTAATCCTCAAAAGGTACCAGATAGGAAACCAATCATGTTCTGTGTAAGATGGGATGGAGCCGTGTAATGCAATGCAAAGAGTGCAAGTTTGGGGGCAGAAACCCTGAATTTGAATCTTGGTGCTACTGCTCACTTAGGTCCTTGTCCATAAATGAGTTCAAGGAGTGACTTTTAAAGGTCACCTGGAGTCTTTGGTCTCAGAGATGTGGGCACTCTACCAGTGGGAGAGATTGCAGCCCATTCACGCCTCTTCATCCTGTGTGACCCAGGTTCAGGTTCTGTACTTGTTCCAAGGCACTGGGAAGTTGTCCCTAGATCAGCTGGCAATGTGTGAATGCATGAGGGCCCCTTGAGCAGTCTGTCACCTTCCCTTCCAGTATCTCTGGTGCTTCTTATATGCCTTCCTGATCCATATATTTCTCAGTTTTCATATCCCTTCTACCTCATTCAGTTTTAGTAATGTGTTGTAGCATATGCCTGACTCTCCATTGCCTTTTGGACCACAGGTAGCCAATTCTTTTCTGGCATACTCTATGGCTTTTTAGCTACGATTGCCTATTCCTTTTCTCCTGGGGGAATGAATACAAGGATTGATTGAAGTTAACAGAAAACAACTTCAAGTAGGTAAGAGCAGAAAGAAAGAGAGAGGGAAGGGGAGAGAGAGAGAGAGAATGTGTGTGTGTGTGTGTATGTGTATGTGTATGTGTATGTGTAGAAGGGTACCCAAGATAAACCTTGAAGGAAGCTGAGGATTCAGAGAGGCTTGTACCTCAGGCCCTCAGTTTCTTTAGTTGTGGAGTCGGGGGCCATGCTAAAACATACTTATGTGTGCTTCCGACTGGTCTCTACCTTGGCTTTTTGGCTTTCTTCAGGAGGCCAAGGTTGCCGGTGGCTAGACACCAAAGGTTTTCCCCTCGGTGAGTTTTGGCCAGGGCGATACAGAGAGCGTGTGCTTCCCTCTGAGTTAGTGCATTGGGCTGTTTGTGCTGCTGGAATTTGGATTCCTGGAAGGTCGGGACTGGGAGACATCTCAGAGACTGTTGGCTCTCTTCCCCTCCCTCTTTCCCCTTCTGCCATGGTGGACTTGGGGTCCCGAGGACCACTTGGACTCTTGATGAAGTGAGCATTTGGTAGGGCTTTATCTGCCTCTCTCTTGTGTTCAGACTCCTGAACTGGGAGAGAATCAGAGTGTCTCCATGCAAAAATCATCTTTGTTGATCTTTAGAAGGATGTATCGAGGTATTGGAAAGCATGTCAAGTACCAGAAAGGGCAGGGTCCTTGGGATGGATAGAGTGATGTTTGAAGTCCGTGAAATGATGGAGAGTAAAACAAGTAAGGCTGGAAGAATCAGACACATAAGTGAGGTAGAGAGGGGACTCACTTTTTGCTTAGCCACGGGAGAGAAGGAAGGAGTGTGTTGGTCTTGTGGCTAGTGGGCCAGCCTTCCTTCCAAGCCCTTCCTTGGGCATGCACTCAAGCCACTTCAGAGTAAGGATGATTTGGGTCTCCTCCCCCACTCCCAACCCCCACAAAGTCTAGCTCATTGCTGGCACATAGTGGGCATTTAACAGATGCTTGTTGCTAGTTCTGCGACCCTGGGGAAAATAAATTCACCTTGGAGAGAGCCCCAGAACTCTCTCCAAGAGTCCTAAGTTACAGAGGAGAGTTGTCCAGGCCTCCATGAGGAAATTAGGGTTCTGGGTCACCCAAACTTGACCTTCCCAAAAAAGGAAAGGTAAAAACCAAAAACCCCTAGGAAATTGTTGGTAAATAGAATAGATAATGGCACAATCATGCCAACTAATGCACATGATCCTGTTTTAAAACCCAGTTAACTGACAGGAGGGGCACAGTTGTGTGCACAATTGCTGGCAATTTTCTGCCAGCACTTTCTTCGCTTTCTGGGGTCTTATTTGTTTGCAGGATTTGGGGTGTCTTTTTTGAGACATTTTAGAACAAACTAAAATTAGGCTTCCCTGCAAACAGAAAATGTTGTAATGTTTTGTTTTGGTTTTTTCAGTTTAGCAATTATTGTGAAGTACCTGCTATAGACTAGGTACTAGAGAGGCAGACTTGTATCTTCCTGCCCTTGAGGAACTTATGTTCTGCTAGTGGAAACATGATGCACACATAATAACTAGTATTTATAGAGTACCATAGAGTTTGCAAGGTGCTTTATCACCAATGTTTTTTTAATTTTAAAAAATTATTTTTCTTTACTGGTATTTGATTTTTCCACTTTCATGTAAAGATAGTTTTCAGCATTCATTTGTGAGAAAATCTTAATTTTGAATTCCAAGTTTTTTTCTCCCTTTCCTCCCCTCTCCCCAAGACAGCGAGCAATCTCAAATAGGTTACCCATGCACAGTTATTTTAAGTATTTCTGTATTACAGGCTATATTATTTCTCTATTACTAAGATTTAAAGTTGTAAATTTTTCTCGATGTCTTTTGTTGTATTATCACCTACATTTTCCAGTGTCTCCCCTTAGTCCTGCCTTCCAGAGAGCCATCTTTTATTTTATTTTTTAAAAAAAAGAGATAAGAAGAGAGGAATTCCACAAAAGTAACAAGCACATCAAGCACGTTAGGTATTGCACAGCCGTCTCCCCCGACCTCTGCTTTGCTTTCAGTGTTTCCCTTGGAAAAGTCTCTGTGCCCAAGCAGGGCCGAGGTCCCCTTCGTCCTATTTCTTTCCTTGTCCTCTCTCCCCCTACTCTTAATTTATGCAATGAAAGAAGGTGGTACAATACAAAAGCAATTATAGGCAAAACTGCTCATCTGCGATGCACAATTCGCTACTCCTTTCCAATATACCGCAAAATTGTCATGTAAATTTTTTCCACTTCCTTCTCCACTTTTATCGGTTAATAAAAACCCATGGGTCTAAGTACTCCCAATACTACTCTACCCTCCTTACATTATAATCTTTCATTTAAAAGTCCAGACAGCTTGATATAAGGTACCAGGTGCTGATCCTTGTTCAAGACCTCCCCACCAGCCATCCCCTGTGATATTCCCACACTCTCTGCTCACCTAGGCTTGCTCCAAGTGTTGAAGGCTTGCTGCCACATGTGAATTCCTATGAAGGCAGGAATTGGGAGCAAAACATTGAAATAGAGAATCATGTTTTTCCTCTTACTCACCTGGGTTTTACAAAATGCTCCCTCTCTTTCCCTCCCTTTCATTTCTTTGGGGGACCAGTGGATCTTGGTGGGAAGAGGTTAAGAAAAACAGGACCTGAGATGTAAGCCAGATGGTTTTTGAAAGGCATCCCCTAAATAGTTTTCCAGGGGTTCAGGGTTTTTGGGGATTAACCACAATTGGAGGGCATTTTCTAAAATAGTGTGAGAGAGGTTTTGGACAGAAATATTGCTCCTTGTAAGGCATAGAAAAGTTCCAAGACGGATTAAATGCCGGTGGAACCTTAGGCTGACTAGAGTTTGCCATTTAGAAAACCATTACCTGGTCCCCGTTGGCAAAGACCATTCTGGAGAGGGCCGGGAAGGTCTTCAGGATGCCGATAGACAACTGACTGAAAAGCAGAAAGGGACTTTATAACCCTAAGTTGGGCCGGGGCTTGGGACGGAGACATTGTCCTTGGCCTAGGTCGTTCAGGGACAGATCCATAAAGCTTCCCCTGGCCCTGGTGGCCCCTGGTCTGTGTGCTGGGAGAGGTTGGCTCAGGATTCTCCCCTGGAGCGAAGCCCCGCGGAGCTGGGGGTGGGGGTGGGGGTGGGGGCTTCGTTCTGGCGCAGAGACCGTGGCGGAGGATTTCTTCTGGGTGGGAAGTCTGGGTCTGAGGGGCCTTGGCTGCGTTTGGGTTCAGGGAGACGATGGCAGAGCCCCTCCTCTCCTGGGAGTCACCTCGGCTCCGGTGTCCGGCTGAGGCCTGGAAACTGGTAGCAGAGAGAAACTCTTTGCCCTCCTTCGTACCCAGCAGAGCCGTGCCTAAGAACCGCGTGGTATCAGTGAAGCACCGAGCCCAGCAAAGATTGTAAGCCCTTCGAGACCAGTGAGGAGCAAACAGCTGGAGCAGTTCACAGACATCAGCAAACACTGACAAGCTTGAGGGTGTGAGGTATCCATTGCATTTCCACCTGTGTATTCTGGCTACACGTACTGTTAGCCCGTGCCCTTCCAGATGTCTTCTGTACGAGTGTGCCCTTCAAATTCTGTCCCTTTGGTGCCAATCCATGTGGGTCCCCCGACCACTCTGCTGCCTTTGTGGGTGCCACCCACTGTACACTGTGTGACCACCTTTCCTCCACCCCATTTGCTCCTGCCTGAGGGTTCCCAGACACCTGTCTCCTGGCCTAGAGTTGATTCATGTGTGTGCCCTTCTCCACGTTATGCCTGGCAAAGTGTACCCCGCTCCACCACTGTTCCTGCTTGGGAGATCCCCGTTCCTGTGATTGCTGGCCAGTTGGGTGCTCCTTCGCGACGCAGGGGCTCTGCTTCTTCTGCTGTCCAACTCCGTAGGCCTTCGATTGTTTCCACACAGTCACGTCCTATGTGCCACATGCACACATGTGTGTTTCACCATCAGTGCCTCAATGTGGGAGTTCAGCCACGTGTGCTGCCTGCTCACCTGTGTGCCCCTTTGCATGTCTTACATGGCCAGCTGTGTGCTCCTCCATGTGTGCTGCTTGCCCAGGCAATCCCACCTTCACACTTGCTGCCTGCCTGTGTGGGTGCTTCCGCATGCGTGCTACCTGGTCGTGTGAGAGCATCCCCAAGTGATCTTTCCCAACGGGGCAGCCCCCCACATGTTGCCATGATTACTTCTGTAGAGGAATCTCAGCCACGCCATGCTGTGGGCTCCTCTTTGTGTTTTGCCAGGCCAGGGGGGCTTTCATCCTAGTGCCCTTTCATCAGTGATGTTGCTCATGCGTTCTGCTCTGTATTCTGCCTGCCATGAGTGATGCCCACACAGAAGTGTATGCTGCCTTCCCACAGGGGATATCCCAGTGTTACTATTGCATGAAATAAAATAAATGAACTAATTTTGTCTTTTGTCTCACTAAAAAAAGATGAAAATACCAGGGGAGGCTTGATAGGTATAACGGTTGAGTGGCTCTTGTCTCACAGAATATCTTGAACCCACGGTAGCTTCTTTTGGGAGGGGAGAGACTTGAATGGAAGCGAGAGCACCCCCAGGTGCTCTGCTATAAGTTTTTGTCCAGTTTTCTCATTTGAAATGGCCTTGATATTTTTAAAGCTGTCTTTGGACCATATGGTGTCTTGAGATTTTTTAAATATGTAAGGCCACTTGCTTCCATCATATAGTTAGGATATGATGGCATGCTTAAGTATGGCTATCCATTGTATCCCTGTATGCTTACGACTAAAAGCCAAAAGAAACACTAAGGGTATTGTTTCTGTAGAACAGGGGTGTGCAGTAATATATCTTGAATTGTGTGGAGAGCTTATAGTTCAGAGTGCACTTATAATTTATGATCTAGGAGATGAGCTCATTAAAAGAATATGCCTTATGAATGGAAAGGCATTTATCAAGTACCTACTGCATGCCAGACCCTTCACAGGAGATCCAAAAAAAAAAAAACAAAAATTGAGACCTTCCCTCTGCCTTCAAGAATGGGGATAACACAAAAAAGTCAACAAAAATACATTTAAGTACATACATAGTATGTACCGGGCACTGTACAGATTGCTGGAAATAAAATTAAAAGATAGTCCCTGCCCTCAAGGAGTCTATAGTCTAATGAAAGAAGATAACCTACAGAAGGAAGCTGGAAAGGAAGAGGGATAGATCAGAGGTGGGAACATGATGGCAAAGTCCAGAGGAGTGCAGCTGGATGGAAAAGGAATAAATGTCTGGCATGGGCATCCTCCTTAAATGGACGTTTTGGGAGGAGATCTCTTCCATGTCCCCCTCAATTAATTAGGGGCCCCAGGGACAGAGAACCAAGGGGTGATTATCAAAGCTGATCTGATCTTGCAGGAGGAAGGAGTTCCTGAAGCATGACATGATAGGGAAGTCTAGAGCAGAGCCATCAGCTGGGGAAAAAACCAGTGGCTGGGGAAGGGAGTGTTCAGGTTTACCAATGGTAGTGAGGTGAATAGCATCAAGGTCTGGTCAACTGTCATTGACTTTTGAAATTTAAAATTCTGCTCTTTAAATACGAGAACTCTCCATACACACAGCAAAATACAAAGAGTATTCTATGTGAAACTGAATCTCCATTTTCATGTAGCTTGTTTTTTTTTAAAGTATACAATTCTATCCTTGACTTCAAAAACTGTCTTGCTATTCTGTACTTTGTGTGTTAAACATATTACACTAATGTGCTCTCTCTTCCCCTTCCCGTCTCTTTTCCTTTTCCTCATTCTCCATTTTTTGTTTTGATTCTTTTTCTGTCTTCCCTTCTCTCTCTCTCCCCTGTTTCTTGGCATTGCTGTGGCTGCCTCCCTGCTCTTTACCAGGAACAACAAAGGAGTAAAATCCTAACAATGAAGCATAGCTGGGCAAAACAAATTCATACAGTGATTGTGTGTGGAAATGCACATCTCCTGCCCCTTGTGTCTTCCACTGCTTGATCCTAAGATAGATAGTTTGCTTCCTCACAAATCCAGGAGGTGGGGACCTGGCCATTACATTGGTCAGCACTCTGAAGTCCTCTAAAGCGGATTTTCTTGACAAATCGCTTTCCTTGTATCTAGTTCTTCTGGTTCTATTCACTTTACTCTGCATCAGTTTATACTTCCCAGGATTCTTAGAAATTGTCTGTTGTCACTTATCGCAATGCAATAACAATATTCCATTACTTCATATACCACATTTTTGTACCACCTCCCATAAATTCTTTGTTTTGCTTTCTTCCTTTAGAATCCTTCAGGATAAAGTTTATTTTGTTTGTGTCTATTTCTTACCTACTTCCCTTGTTGAGTTTAATGCAGCTGTTAACTGAACTCTGCATGTGTGAAACATGCCCATTTTAAAAAAAGGGAGGTTCAGCTGATGTTCATTCCCTCCCTTTACCCCTTCCACCATATCTATTTATTTTTTCTCATTCTTTTTGATAATGAAAAGTAGCAAATTCTACCACCTCCTTTCATTCTATGCTAGTGTTTCCTTCCTATCTACCTACTCATTTTCTTCAAACCTTTGGAAAAGAGCCAGTCTAACCCCAACCTCCTGTTTATATTAAATATATTCTTAAATACCTCCTATTTTTTTTTCCTGAGGCAAATGGGGTTAAGTGACTTCTCCAGGGTCACACAGCTAGGATGTGTTAAGTGTCTGAGACCAGATTTAAGCTCAGGTCCTCTTGACTTCAGGGCTAGTGCTCTATTCACTGTGCCACCTGGCTGCCCCAAATTTCTCTCCTATTAAAGATCCATCTCTTTCTTCCATAAGAGTATACCTGGTGTTGCAGGGCAAGTTATTCTTTTTTTTGGTCAGACAAGTTATTCTTGATTGTAAGCTTCTCTCTTTTGTCTTAGAATATTGTATTTCAAGATTTCCTCTGGTGTTTTGTTCAAGATGCTAGGTTTTATGTGATACTTAGTGTCACATAGTAGATTCTTGGTGCTTGAACTGTCTTCCTCATAATGCTTATGATATTTTTTTCTTTGACCTGCAGCTTTCCATTTTGATGACGAAATTTCTGGAACTTTTCCTATTGGGGTTCTTTTCAGGAAGTGAGCAGTGGATTCTTTAGGTTACTTTGCTTTCTAGTTCTGATAGATCTGGGCAGTTTTCATTGATTACATCTTGAAATATACTTTCCAATCTTTATTTTTTTTAAAGTTGGTTTTCAGGGAATTCCAAGACATATTTTTCCAGGTCATTTTTTTTGTATATCAGATGTCTTACAGTTTCTTTTGCTTTTTAAAATCTTTTGATTCTGTTCTAATTTTTCTTACTGTTTCATGGAGTTGTTGAATTCTGCTTGGTCAGTTTTGTTTTTCAAGGATTCCATTTCTTGGGCAAGGTTTGCTACTTATTCTACCAGTTCTTCAAAACCTTTGTTTCAAGTTTTATCTTTTGCCTCATTTTTCTAGGTATTCATGTAGTCTTTGTGAACTACCCTTTTTTTTGTCTGCTTACAGTTGTCACGTAGTTAGATTTGCAATAATTCTTGATACAGGGTGTGATGTTTTCATGAACATACTCCTCTCCAGCTTTAGATCCTAAGGGAGCAGGGCTTTGTTGCCAGAACCATGCTGTGGCTCCTGTTGCACTTTTGGGTCAGGTGGTCTGACCTACTTGGTTATAACTTGGATTCTTGTGCTGACCTCTACCTCCCAGGGTTCCACCCTTCTTCAGGATATTTGAGGTTCTTCAGGATTCCCTCTGGTCCCTAGAACAGTGTTAGGGACCTCAGACCTGAGCCCATCCCACTTTTAGCTTTAGAGCAGTACCTTTGTGCCTTACGCTAGTGTCTGCCCACTACCATTCTCTAGGACTCTGGTGTTTTCTGATTACTCTGGAACTGTTTCTTTTTTTTTTTTTATATATTTTAGAATAACTTTATATTGACAGAATCCATGCCAGAGTAATTTTTTTTTTTTACAACATTATCCCTTGCACTCGCTTCTGTTCTGATTTTTCCCCTCCCTCCCTCTATCCCTTCCCCTAGATGGCAAGCAGTCCTATATATGTTAAATATGTTGCAGTATATCCTAGATACAATATATGTGTGCAGAACCGAGCAGTTCTCTTGTTGCACAGGGAGAATTGGATTCAGAAGGTAAAAAACAACTCGGAAAGAAAAACAAAAATGCAAATAGTTCACATTTGTTTCCCAGTGTTCTTTCTTTGGGTGTAGCTGCTTCTGTCCATCATTTATCAATTGAAATTGAGTCTTTGTCAAAGAAATCCACTTCCATCAGAATACATCCTCATACAATATCGTTGTCGAAGTGTAAAGTGATCTCCTGGTTCTGCTCATTTCACTTAGCATCAGTTCATGTAAGTCTCTCCAAGCCTCTGTGTATTCAACTCTGGAACTGTTTCAGTGCATCCTCCCGCTCCTACTGCCTCCAGACACGGTCATGCAGACCACATGCTTCCACTTCAGTGTGGTACACAGTGCTATGAGGTACCAACGTGGACTTGGCAGGGGGTCTGTAGGTAAGGGTCCTTTCCCACGTCCCACGGGCCCATTAGCTGACTTTGTGCAGTTCTGGAGTGAAAGATGCCGCTTATAGTTTTTCTTTGGATTTCTGATTATAATTTGGTCTGGTAGGAACTTCTGTTTTTAGCTAGCTAGCCTATGTATGTGGGATCTGGGTAGCCTCCCTCCCGTGGTGGCTAGAGGTAGATTACTGCTCCCAGAACTAGGGGGGAATGAATGCTTTGCACATGGTGCCAGGGAGCACGGCTAGATTCCAAGGGTGGATGGCTGAATGAGAGAGGAAGCATGGCCTGGGGCCTCCTGGATTGGGGATGGTGGGTTAGGTTACATTTGTACTCACCGTTCATGACAGCCCAGCCTCTGGACAGACTTCCAAAGCTGAGTAGATGAACTCTCCTTGGGGTTGTGAGTGAGGTGAGGATTTATGGTCATTAGAGATCTAGTCCTGGAGGGCCCAGTGTCCAGTAGGGAGAGGGGAGGGAATCTCAGGCCAGATGGCAAGAGTCTGGGGATAGATGGTTGGATGAGTAGTGAAGTACAGTCTGGAAACAATTTGGTGGTTTTCATAATATTGTATTTTATTGTCAGGAAAGATAGATGTGATGACTTTGAACACAAGTCAGTAGAGATGGTAACAAATCTCTGAGAAGTGTATTTTGTGCATGATGTGTTCAAAGCATCAACTTGCACCATATGTTGGGAAGGTACAAGTACTAGAAAGCTGTTCAAATTTGTATGTATGTCCATTTTATGATGAGATAGGATAAATAGAAGCAACATCCTGTTAACAATGGACTATTTTACCCAGCTATATTCATGCTGAAAACAGAAAGCTTCTATAGTGACTTAGGTGTTGTATGCAAAGTATTTCTATGTATATAGTTTCTTTGCCAGGATCCACTCTGACCAAGGTAGAGATTTGGTAAGCAAGCCATTTAAGAATGTATGAGTGCTGGCAAGATCTCCTCAAGGAGGCTGGATCCAAGGGTTGAAGACATACTCAAGTGAACCTTCCTAATCATGCTGGTGAGCTTCAGGTCTGAACAGAAGGGTTACTTCTATCATTGTGGCTTTTCTAAGATAATGTCACATTTACTACTTAATGTGTGCTTCTGTGTCTCAGGGTAGACATATACAGCGTTTCTCTTAGTTGAGGAATGAGCCAAAAGAAGTCTAATGCTTAGCTATGGCCTCAACTTAGGACATCTCTCATCTAGGTTAGGAACAACATGAGACCTAAGTTCATTGTCAAAATTCAGCTCTTGATTGTTATATGGGGAAGACACCAGATAGGAAGTAGATGACATGTCATTCCATAGCAATTGAAGCTCAGACAGCCTGGCAGTTTAGAAAGTAACTGCCACAAATGGTCGGGATTCTACAAACACAACGCCTTGTAACTACCTATTGCGTCTTGGGGGGTTGTATTCTCTGGTGAACAAGAGGAAAGGAATGGGGGAGAATCAGCCAGGCAGACTTGAAAATGTGCCTGTTATCAATCCAGATTTCTATTAAAGCTAGTGAATCAGATGAGGAAGAAATTCAGTATTAGTGCCCACGGGAGGTTCCAGTTCCAGGGGGACTCTTGTTCTGATAAGGGAGGGGGCAAGATAGGCCTGAATCTGTTGAAGTCCTTTCTTGCCTAATACTCAACTTGTGAACATATCTAGGGAAAAGAAATCATGTGCAGAGCCTGTGATGGTTAGCCTGTGCTAGCCATAAACTCAGGATTGGGATTAAAGGCAGCTGGGTAGTACGAAGTGGCTCAGATACTGATTGTGTGAACCTGAGTAAGTCCTAACCTTTCTGTGTATCAGTTTTCTCATCTGTAGAATGGGGATAATAAGAGCACCTGCATCCCTTGTGAGAATCAAATTTTACAAATCTTAAAGCACTACACACACACACACACACACACGCACACACACACACTAGATTTTGATAGATACTGATATGCTAGCTACTATTCTTTTTATTAAAGGCCAGCAGACCTGTGGAGCTTGGTAGCCTGGGACATCCAGTGACTTGGGGAATGCCAGGAAAAGTGCCATGTTTATTTGACTAGTCACCAAAGGCTTAAGGAAAAATGGGAGAAGTGGTTGCTTATCTAGCCAGGCCATGCCTGATGCATCTAATGTGCAGCTTGTTATGTAGATGTAACCTGTATTGACATTCCAGTCTGAGACAAATATGTTACTAGAGCTTAGCTGAAGCAGCTAGATACCTTGAGGAAGAAACAGGAGGTAGGTAGTATGTGCTAGGCAAGGCAAATCTAGCACCTTTGCTTGGCTGTCATTTTCCCTTACACCCTGATGGAGTTAATCCAGGACTCTGTGCCCAAGAGACTTGGGAATAATAGTGCCTCCCCACCCAACAGACCTGCTTCCGACACATCCACTGTAACCAGGAAAAATCATTGTAGAGTGGGGGTTACTGACTAACTGCCAGTAATCGCTTTCTATGTCCAGGAGCCCTGGGAGCAGTAGCAATGCCTGGACCACCATTCTTACTTCTAGCTCAGCCTTCACAGCCATCACCCTAGAAAGCAATTCCTCTGGAGAAGGGACCAATCATCCCCTCTCACAACCAACCAGCTCCCCAGCATAGCATCATGAAGGAGAGACAAGAGACAACATGTACCAGGCAGGTTAAACCCGCTACTACCTCCACCTTGACATCTTCCCTAAGTCATTGATGGAGACAGCCAAAGACCTTCAAGTCAAGTGGTTTTGGAATAGTGAGGTTTCTGGCCTGGTAACCTCAGCTATCAATCTGAGAAGCAAACCCAAGGGAATATGCAGTCTGTTACTTTTGTAGGGCCTGCATACAGCTACAGCTACTGAAGACCCAGAAAAGAAATTTCTTGCCTGTCAAATGGTTCAATTTTAGAGACTGATAGAATTTTATTGGTATAAATGACATTAAAGAGGCCTTACTGTCTGCTTTGCCACTGAGCCCCTAAGGATAATGAGATTTTTCCATCTAACTTGTAGCAGAAACTTTCCTTGGGTGTTGTCTCTCCCATTAGAGTGTAACCTCTGTGAGGGCATGGGCTGTGACCCTGCTCTTTTGGTCCCCAGCACTTAGCACAGTGTTTCGTACCAAGTAAGTGCCTAATAAATACTTCATTTGTTCATGTGTTAAGCACTGTCTTTGTCTCATATTTATATGATTGCTATTGTGTTTTCCTTCATTTACACACACACACACATAATATACAAGTTTAATATTTTTGAGGACCAGTGCCAAGCCTGCATTTACATGTGTTATTCTTGTATTTGTCCTTAATTGTAGATCTCTATTTGCCATGTTTAGTCATGTGCCTATTCATTGTTTTGGCTAATGCTACTTACACTTATTAGTCAGGATTCTTAGGGCCTAAATAGTGTACATCAACAAAACAAGTTTGTAATATAAATTATTTTTGTTGAGTGATATGTAAGTTTATACAACTCAATGAACAAAAATGGAATATTTTAGCAATTTCTTAACCATTGCCCTATAAATAATTGTAATTCAAATTATTTCAGAAAATGATCTATTTCTTTCTTTCTTCCTTTCTTTAAAAAAATTTTTTTTTAATTATAGCTTTTTATATATAAAACATATGCTTGGGTAATTTTTCAACATTGACCTTTGCAAAAACTTCTGTTTCAACTTTTCCCCTCCTTCCCTCCACACCTTCCCCTAGGTGGCAGGTAATCCCATACATGTTATATAAACATAAAGTATATGTTAAATACAATATATGTATACATATTTATACAGTTACCTTGCTGCACAAGAAAGATTTAGATTTAGATTTAAAGGATTTAGAAAGAAGGTAAAAATAACCTGAGAAGAAAAATTGAAAATGAAAGCAAACAATAATACTATGTCCATACTCATGTCCCAGTGTTCTTTTGTTGGGTGTAGCTGGTTCTGTTAATTACAGATCCATTGGAACTGATTTGGATCCTCCAGAAAATGATCTATTTTATTGACATTCCTCAGCCCTGCCTTGTCTTTCAAGGACATCCATTACCCGGCAGACTGAGTGAACTTAAACAAAATCAGAGAATTTGTATCCCTATATTTTACCATGACCTTGACATTTAGCCCCAGTCTTCTTTCTGAAACTTAATTTCTTCATCTGTAAAGTGAATGAGTTAGACTCGGTCAAGAGGTCTTAACATGGAGTCCATGACTTTGTCTTTAAAAATATTTTGGTAACTACATTTAATATAATTGATTTCCCTCCTAATGCTATGTTTTTTGTGTTTTGCACTTAAAAATGAGATTCTAAGATGTGTATCCAAAATCTATACAGATTGCAAAAAGGGGCCATGAAGCAGAAAGGTTAAGAATTTTTGGACTTGGTCTCCAAAGAGTGCCTTTAAGTTCTAAGGACTGTGAATGTCTTTGAAGGCAGCTTTTTTCCCAAGCTTTTTTTTGGGACCTTGAACCATTTGACTGAAAGTCAGTGCAGTGAGTCCATCTTCTACTTTAAGGAATAAACCTCATATATCTACATCCATTTGACAAATTAGGTGAAGAATGGGGAGAGTATTTCATTCAGAACATCAGATGCCCATTTAAAATCCACTTTTCAACTTAGCCTTAATTTATTAAATTCCTCCTCTTTTTTTGCACAAAGTCCAGACTGATATCCTAGATACAATTTCCTCCTGTATTTTTAAAGATAAAATAATATTGTAAGAAAACTTCTGGGAACAGCGTTGAATTCACAGGACCATTTCCTGTTTGTCTGGAGATGAATACTTGAGAATTTTGCCTTCAGATAAACTTTATTGTGAGCTCATTAAAATCTCACAGAATTGTTCTATAGAAAGGAAATTACACTTGGGTGAAAAAAATCCACTTTTGTTTAAGCTGGAATAGGGGTATATGTTCTTCTGAAGCAGTTCTTACAAAACCTCCTAGGTCCAGGAAGTGAGAGATCCTTAATTTTGCTTCTATACTGAATGGCCCACTTCTTTTTATTTCCTTACTCATAAAGTACATTTGTAAGAAATGAAAGAGAAGGGTCATTATCTGTAGAAAACTCTAGTTGGTGTTGATATCCAGGCCCAGGGTTACATATGGTAATGAGGCTCCAATATGAGCTCACTGTTGGATTCAAAATGAAGTCATATCTATAAGCACTTAGCACAGTGCTTGGCACATGGTAGGCATTTAATAAATATGCTTGTTCCTTGCCCCTTCTCCTCTTCGTCCTTTTGCAATGCCTGAAGCAGGTATCAAAGAGAGTTTGTGTATTTGGACTAAAGTTCCACATGGGTGTCAATTCCATGGACTCCCACATTTTCTCAAGAATTAAAATTGAGTTTCATCAAAAGGATGATGGAGAGGAGCATGATAGGTGGGAGAAAGTTGTAGCTCCTTACAAACAAAGAATTGGAATGGAAAAAATGGCATAAAGGATATCATTAGACAAATATGTGACCAAAAAAAGGCAGAGAACATCATCCTACTGAGAATAAAGGATGACCAGTGAGCAATCTGTATACTCCATTGCTATTTTCCAAGGAAAGCCCCTGGTTCATTGGATGGAAGCCCCTGTGGAGGAGATCTTCAAGAATGATATAAGTATTTGCTTCAGTGGATATGCATTTAAGGAAAAAGGGAAACTTTTTTCTCACAGTGTTGTCATTCAAATCCAATGTTTAAGAATCTTGTGAGAAGAGGGAGCCAGCCTCAGACATGCACTAATCATGTGATCATAGGCTCAATTTCTGAGTGCTTATTGATGGAGTGAGTTGCCACACTAATGACAGTCCTGGAAAAAATATGGAGGTATTGATTATTTTAACTTTATTGGTTATTTTTTTTTTAAAAAGTATTTAGAGTAATGGTGATGGCATCTTCAAAAGAGATAGGGAAGTCATATGTGAACTGATGGTAAGTGAAGTGAGTAGAACCAAGAGAACATCATACACAGCAACAAGAAGATAATACGATGTTCAACTGTGATGGTCGTGGCTCTTTTCAACAATGAGATGAGTCAAGCCAGTCCCACTCATCTTGTCATGCAGAAAGCCATCTGCACCCAGAGAGAGGATTGTGGGGTTTGAGTGTGGCTCACAACATAGTATTTTTACTTTTTTGTTATCGTTGTTGTTTACTTGCTTTTTGTTTTTTTTCTCATTTTTTCCCTTTTGATCTGATTTTTCTTGTGCAGCATGATAATTGTGGAAATATATATAAAAGAACTGTACATATTTAACATATATTGGATTACTTGCTGTCGAGGGGAGGGAGAAAAAATTTGGAACACAAGATTTTGCAAAGGTGAATGTTGAATGCACCTATTTTGAAAATAATAATAAGCTTTATTAAAAAAAGAAATAGGGAAGTCAGGAAGAGAGGTACCGAATGTCTGAACAAACACAGTCATGTCTCCCTCCTCTAGACTTCTCTTTTTAGCCCAAACATCTTTTAAGTCCTTCATCCAAACCCTTGACTCTTCTTCCTGTATTTTCCCTTCCTGAGCTAGTTCATGAAGTTGGAAACCAGAAAGAGGTTTTCATGCACTCATGGTTACACTTTAATCAAAGATGAAAGTTGACTGAGATTTGGACATCCACCAGTCATCCCTCCATAGTTCTAACTTTAGGCTAAGAAATATGTTTGGTGATGAATCCTTTTTTTTCCTCAATAGTATTTTATTTTTCCAATTATATGTAATATTCATTTTTCAAACATTTTGGGTTCCACCATTTTTTTCTCTCCCCCTTACCTTTGCCCTCCCTAAGACAGCAAGCAATCTGATATAGGTTATACATGACCAATCATTTTAAACATATTAGTCATGTTGTGAAAGAAAAATCAAAAGAAAATCGGGGGGAAACCATGAGAAAGAAAAAGCAAACAAACTGAAAGGTGAAAATACTATGCTTTGATCTGCATTCAGTCTTCATAGTTCTCCTTCTGGATGCAGATGGCATTTTCCATGATGAGGAGATTTTTTAAGAAAATGAATGGGGGGCAAGGTAATAAAGGCCTGAACTAGTGGGATAGCTATGTGAATGGGAAAAGGGGAATATTTTATTATATTATTAAAGAGAAAGCACTTACTATCCCAGCATATTCTTGACATTTTTTTAGTATCAGAATATTTAGGATTAATGGAGGGACTTTGAAGATACAGTTAAAACCCTTCATTTTGCAGATGGGAAAAATTAGCTGCAACACTTCATACTTATTTTAAAGAACATTACTTGTCTTAGCAAGACATAAAAACCAATTTCAAGTTAACTAAAAAGATTATTAGTAGTTATTTTGATATACTGTGTGTGACTTTTGGTGACACCCATGGAACAGAAACACTGAACCCATGAAATGTTTATGTGGCCCAATAGATCAGAGAGGCAAGATTGCACCTTCTAGCAACCAATTTTACTGACTGAATTGATGATCGGAATTAGAACAGTTGGTTATTGGCTAATGTAGATTGATAGTTATACAGCCTGTGACAATGCAGTAAGTACACCAGCTGTGATCCCAATGTAAAAAAGATCCAATAAGTATTTTCATGCTCAAATGGTTGACTTTTCTAGAAATGGTGGGGCAACAACAAACACTAGCTGAATCCTTAGATCCTTAGACTTTTGGTAGCCCTCTTACCATCTTATAATGGGGCTATAGAGAGGCTTCTATTAAAGGCACAAATACCTCTAAATGTGCCAGTGCCACTGTGTATTTAATCATGGTAGAAAGTAACAAATGAGTGTTGTAGCTCCTGAGTAGAAGGTAAACTCTTTAGGATAAGAAATAACAAATTTTTCATTTTTGTATGCCCAGTGTACTGAGAGGCAACGGGCCATAGTGGTCATTGGGGTCAAGAAGACCTACGGCCAAGTTTTGTCTGAGGTGTACTGTCTATCTGGCCCTAGGTAAATCCTTTAGTTTTAGGGCTCTGAGTTTCCACACTAGGAGTTCTACACGATGAACACACAGTTCAGGTAAAAAATAAGGGTTAAAAGCCTTTTGTGGTGCCTTGAAAGGAGATTTGTGCACTAACCGTAGATTCAGTATAAAGGGTTAATTGAAGTTTGTAACCCAGTGTTTTAAATTTCCCTTGTTCTAGTTAAATAATGTTCTTAAAGTGAGTGTACCTTTTGTTATAAAGGTGAGACACAGGGTTTCCACATCAAAATGAAAGTAAAATGTATGGCTAAAGAAAAATATTTCGATTATATTAACTTGCTGTTTAAAATAAAGCTTAAATTTAAATTAGCCTGTTAATTTGAAAATAGGTCCTGTATTAATGATATGAGTCACTTAGTTCTGGTAAATAAAATAAAGAGCTAAATCACCAATTTTTGGGGAAACAGCTAAAATTAGAAGAAATATCAAAACAAATCTGTACCTGAAAGTGCATATTTTGTACCTTATAAAATGAAATGTTATTTTCTCCCCGATTTATGAATTCCATTAAGGGCATCAGATTTTAGAACTGGTGGAGATATTAGGGATCATCTAGTCTTACCTCTTCATGTTATGGAGAAGAAAACTGATGCCCAAGAAAAGGGACATAATTTGGCCAAAGTCACACAACTAGGTAAAGGCAAAACTAGCAATGTATTTCCACATCTTCTACCTTGTAGGCCACTGCCTTTGCCACAATACCAGTGGTCTGAAGATCATTGGAGAAAACGTAGTATCTTCCTAGCTGCTAATTTAAGTCAGGTTGACTTAAAATCAAGTCTGACCTGTAAGTACTTACTCTAAGACATGAAATTGAATCTCCTGATTTATGAAATCTAAGCTCTAACTTCACGTCCTCAGTGCCTATGTAGTTGTTCCCTTACTAAACTGATAGCTTTATACTTAAATCTGGATTTCATTGGAATTATTTTAAAAAGGCAATTTTCATCTAAACTCTCATATACAATAATTTTTTTAAACAAATGAAAGGGATGTTAAATGATGGCCAAGTCATTAGATTTCTGATACCGCCTCTTATGCCCTTTTCTAATGCCTCCACGGCATGGAGGTGCTCCTGGGTTCTTGAGAGAGATATACCTGCAAATATCCCAAATTCTGTCAGAGCCTACCAAAATGGGAAAGCCTCTTGTATGTTCCCAGAAATGGATTACATTCCTGACTTTCTGAAGACCAAAGTTAAGTTGGTTAAGTTAACCAAAGTTCAGTTAAGCTGTAAGCTAGGCTCTTAATAAAATCATAGCCACTGGATGACGAAGCCTTCGGCTACAGAAACTTAATGAAGAGCCATCCTCTAAAAGCTGCAATCTGCAGCAATTCTGACAGTATCTGTCCCAGTAGAATCATGGGATTCTTTAAGAAATAATTTGTTTCAGATAGTGAGTATCTGAAAAGCTTTTTATTGATTAATCTAAGTTGGTGTCTCTGGTTATCATGCTAGATTGACCATTCAAATAAGAAAAACGTATGACTAAATTCAGGGTATAGTTTGTGTAAGGTGATTGGTCCACCACAGCCTCGCCTCTAGCCACGTTATAGAGTGTTGGGCTTCTCCCATTTCACTGATGGTTTCTGGCAGGATGCTTTCGTTTAAAGCATTACTGTTCCCTTGGTGTTTAGGCTCCGTATTTGATTGCTTTTCTGTCATTGCAACTTAGTTGGTATACTTCTGGTTTGAATTCCATTGTCACTTCTTGACTTGTATGGCATTGTGTTGTGTCTGGTAAAAACTAGAGTAATACCCTGAAAATAAGTGCACACAAGGTTGACAAGACAGTGTTGGACTGGGTAGTTCAGGTGTCTTGATCAGGAAAGTGAATTACAGGTATTTGAACAGGAGACTTTCAGGGATTTTATGTGACGGCCTTAGTTACAGGGTGGTTTCTTGAAAGTGAATTTATTAATGGGATTTTAAAAGAATGATTTTGCATGTATTGGAACAGCACGGTACTGAAGAAAGATTGTGGAGTTGGAGTTAGGAGATTTCATTCCTTTTCTAGCTGGGTGACTTTGGTCAATTCACTTAATCTTGTGGGGCCTTTGTTTCCTTATCTGTAAGATGAAAGTGTTGGACTAGGTGACCTTCTAAGGTCATTTCTAGCATTTTACAACACTAGCATCCATATATTCTCCATTCCTACCTGGTACTTGGATAGCAGAACAGGCTAGATTAGGGAGCCCCAGACCTGCTGATATAGGACAGGTGATTTTGAGAAACTCCCAATAGTATTTGCTTTGGTTAAATCTGGACAGGTGGTTATGGGGTAGCAGGGTAGGTGGATGTATCTTTCCCTTTATGTCCTTTTCCTTCCTAGCATCTTCCTTCCCACTTGTATCCCCTAACTGGCAGATGGGAGTGGAGGAGGGAGTAAAATGGGGCCATGAGAGGTAAACTATTCTAATTCTTCCCCCCCCCCCATCTGGAGCCCTTCTATTGATTACATCCTTTCCCAGGAAAATTCAATTTCAAAAAGGTCAGTCTTAATTAAAAAGCTTTAAGGAATGATTCAGGTCTTATGGTTGGTTGAGTTTGAATCAGTGGTATTTTTAAGCCAAGGCTTATTTGAAATATATGCAATGCTTCCTGAATCTACCTACCTGCTTGCTGTATCAATGACAGTATTATTATTGTCAGGATCATGTGAAATTCTTATGTAATGGATGTAATTGTAAAGGTCAAAAACTGATGTGAAAGCAAATACATCCAACAAATATTAAGTGTTTGCTATATGCAAAGCATTGTTATTGGCACTGGGAGAAAAATGATCCAGTCCCTGTCCCCAGTCTTTTTGAGTGATTGGCCATCTTTGTTCAAATTTCCCTTCATTGCCTCATGGTGGTCTTGAGGTGACTAGGTTCTTGAAGGCTAGATTGACAGAGTCCAAGCTCTGTCAGGTGCTGACATTCTAGAAAAGCTTCAAGTGCAGAGACTAAGAATGGGTGAGGTGTCTGCCGTTGAAGCACTAGCCTCCGGGAGTCTAAAGATACCTGGCCACCAGTGACAGTTTTAAAATTTCTTATAGCAATAATGGAGGGGCTGTGATCTGTTTCAGTGGAGGAAGGACCCATCCCAATGAAGTATCCTTGAAGTATTATTGGCCTGCCATTTTGCTGAGTTCAGTCAGGGAGACAAGAAAAGTATGGGTGGAATTCCTTGGGGAAGTTACAGTGAACTTCTTGGGGTGACTAAGCTTAGATATGCATGTATATGTTATTCAACTATTGCAAAGCAGTTTTTTATCAAATGGGCCAATTATTTCCCCATATTTGGAGATGCCCAAGTGTCTACATTGGACTTGTAAAAAGATGGATGGAAGAAAGTATTGATGAATACTTGATTACAGTTTCTTACAGCTTTACCACAAATGTTGCCAACTCTATAGCTTGGTCCAATTTTTCCTGCCATTCCCAAAGTCTTTCTGCTTTAAGCAACACTTGGTTGTGATGTGTGATGGATAGGCTTTCTTCTTCCAGGCCTGCTACTTTGAAGTTACGTCATTTATTCAATCAAAATAATAGGAGCAGCTGTTTTAGTTGCTTTCTTTACTTAATGGGATCTACTATGTTCAGAAGGAGGATGGTGCTCTTGCTTGGTGCCCAGCCAGAAGATGATTGATCTGGCTTGGTATAAAATCATCTTCATGAGGAGGCTAGGTAATGCCAGGAGTTAGGGAGACTCATCTTTCTGAATTCAAATTGGTCCCAGACACTTAGTAGCTATGTGACCCTGGGCAAGCCACTTCACCGCGTTTGCCTCAGTTCTTCACCTGTAAAATGAGCCAGTGAAGGAAATGACTCTGGTATCTCTGCCAAAACAACCCCAAGTGGGGTCATGAAGAGTTGGATATAACTGATATGACTGAAGAACATCACCACCATCCTCATCCGGAAAAGGAAACCATTATCCCTTGACCCATTTTGGAATAGATGGAGAAATGCATTTCCTATGAGGTTTGAGGTTTCCTGCTCTGGGTTAGAAAAATGTGTGCACATTCCCTTTTCCCTTAACCCTAACTTAGGCTTTTTGTTTTCAGGTTTAACAGATTTTTGTTTACTCCCCCTACTGTGTGCAATCCTACTATGTGCAATCTAGTTCAGTTTTGAATTCTCTTCATCTCCCTCCCCCTCCATTGAAAAGGCAAGAAAACCAAAAGCCATTGCAACTATAACAGACGTTTTGAAGCATGCAAGGGTAGTTAGTGCTTGGAGGAGGAGGTTGAAGGGGTTGATAAGGAGTACATGGGAATTGTTACAACGTTTTTGTGGCCTAGTATATGTGAATCAGTGGAGGGAAAAGCACAGACAGCACCTGCTTCCTAGTGCCTCTGAGCCATGAATTCCATAATATCATGTCTTCCCACCAGTCTGCATTCCCAATCCTCTTGTTAGAGACTGGAGATGACTTAGATATTCACATGTCACCTCATCACCATAGCAACACCTCCAAATATTACGCTTATGTATTCATGTTAGTCTGGATCGCTACTCTCCTGTGGCAAAATATTCCAGAGATGTTAAAAAAGTAGGAAGGAAAAAAAGGACACAACTAATAAATCTATTCTAAATGACTGAATCATTTGTTTTGATTACCAGGGTGACTGCCAAATGTTAATTTAAAACTGAAATAGGCCATGAGCTCATTCCCCTAACAATGCTGAACGCTTGAGCTGATATCGCTTGAGAATTGGCGAGCCGTCTCTACTGCCAGTGGTAGTTATACAATAAACAGACGGGTGGAAAAATATATAAAACATCTTGGTCATTTTCTTGCTATATTAGGGGTGGTTGCATTTGCCATGAGCCATTTCAAAGTTGGTCCCTTGGCTCTTGTTTGGAGGGTGAGACCCACTTGGGGAGCTCCCAGGTCTGTTGAGCCTGTCCTTCCAGTATGCTGCAGCCTTCAGAATACAGTCGTTTCAATAGAATTAATAGGTGTCCTTTGTAATCCTCTGTATTTTATTGTATACATCTAGTCTAAACTCCAGGGGCTTCCTGTTACCTCTGGGATCAAATATAAAATGTAGTTTTCAAAGCCCTGTGTTGCTTAGTTCCTTCCTATTTTTCCAGGCTTTTTAGACCTTATCCTTTCCCTCAGCCCCCACATACTCCAGGCAATGACCTCAGCCTCCTCAGTTCCTTGCACACAACACTCTGGAATGTTCTATCTCATCACCTTCACCTCCTGGATTTTCTGGTTGCCTTTGAATCCCAGTCAAAATCCTACCTTCTACATGAAGCCTTTCCCAATCCACCATAAGGACAGGGGCTTCCCTGTGTTAATTATCTCTAGTTTATCTTGTCTTTCAGCTTGTTTGTACATGGCTCTTTGTGTGTTGTCTCCCGCTTTAGCTTCTGAGCTCCTTGGGGTGGGGACTGGGTTTTTGCTTTTCTCTGTATTCCTAGTGCTTAGCACAGTTCCTGACGCAGAGTAGGTACTTGCTGAATGCTAGGTGACTGACGTCATGAGAAGGGTTCCATAAGCTTCATCAGACCTGCAGGGGAGCCATGACATAAGAGGTTGAATTCTTCCTAGATTTGATTAAAAACAATTCAAGCCTTGTTGTGCTCTCTGCATTTAGCTACTGTTTGGTGCAAACCCAGTGGGGAGGCTGCCCCTTCATTTTCTCTTTAGGAGAAGAGAAATCCCTTTCAGGGACAGTGAAGAGAAGTACCACATGGCACCACATTCTTAAATCTCGGGGAAGAGTGAATTGAAAGACGTTATTTCGACCATTTCTGCCAAAGTCTTCTTGTAGTGCCTCATTCTGGTGAGGAGGCAATCCTGGGACCTTGAAGATGATACAAATAGAGATAAGGATCAGCAGAGCTACCAAACTGGAAGGGCATTAAGTACAGGCCCACGAGAGATTGGAGAGATTGTTGAAGACTAGGATCATCTCATCAGTGGATTGGTCCAAAGCTGATGGTTCTTTATAGCTCACAGTCTGTTAAGTAATTAATAAAGGACTTGGGGGCTCTTGTATTGGAGTACCCACAATGATAACATCATAGATCTTTGAATCACTGTAGTACCTTCTTAGAGGTAGTTTCTAGTTTTCCTGCACTACTCTCCATTTTATGAGAAAGGAATCTGATAT
Organism: Antechinus flavipes; assembly: GCF_016432865.1. NCBI lineage: Eukaryota > Metazoa > Chordata > Mammalia > Dasyuromorphia > Dasyuridae > Antechinus > Antechinus flavipes. The sequence goes on along the minus strand of NC_067404.1, from coordinate 40,517,055 downwards.
TTGCCATTGCTTTATAGTCTTTGTTACTTTTCTTTCAATTGGAGTACACTGCCACCAGGTGGTGATAGGTTCTTGGTCATATTCGTGGACAGAGTCAAAAGGCACATACATACTTTTTACACAGCTCAACCTGCATTTTCTGTTGCTCTGAAAAGGTATTAAAAACCTAGTAAAATGGCTAATTATAGCAAGCCTTAAAGTAGTAAATTATAAAATTCTTAGAGAGCAAAATTCTTAACTTGAAGTCTATGGATTTTAAAAACTTATGTTTTAATAACTAATTCAGTGTAGTTGGTTTCCTTTGTAATCCTTTGTATTTTATTTTGTACATCTAAAAATATAATTCTGAGAAGGAATCTGTGGGTTTTGTCAAACTGTGAAAGAGATACATAATACAAAAAAGTTGAAAACTGATGTTATAGGTTATGTTTCTGGGGGAAAAACCAAGCTGGTTACAATTTAGTTGTAAATTAATCCTTAATCCATAGACTGGCACAGTTTATACACAGATTTTGATTAGAATGACAGACTAAGCACAGTTTATATGCAGATTTTGATTAGAATGATCTTTTTCTACTTTACCCTGAATCCCATTTAGTCTTGCCCTCCCAGATATGTCAGCTCTGGACTTGAGGCTACCTTCTCATCAAAAGCTCTATGGTCTTGCTTAGTTTCTAGCCACGATCACTACATGAGTAATCAATTTTTTGTTTTCCCTCTTTTATAACACATTACTGAAATAATTCCTGAGTTGTTAGTTTCTTTTTCTTTCAGAGTTCTTTGAAATTCTCTCTCCTTCTTACAACTCAAGCAAAGAGAAGGAAAATTATTGGGTAGGACATTTCTGCACTGAGAAGGTAAGCTGCCCTCTTCTTCACAGAACCAAATTCTGCTCAGAGGAGGTATATGGAAAAGAAAAACATAGTCCTTCATTAGCTGTCTAACGGGAAGCTACTTGGCAGTGTCATGCGAAATTATTTAGAATGATTTCGCCCTAGCATTTTTTTTTAGAATTTTAGAAACTTTGGCAAGAGTTTATTAGATATGTTAACAGAATCTGTATTCCTTATAAGAAGAAAATTTGAACAAGGTTCTCTCGAGCACAGATTTAATCTTATTTCAACACCCAGGAATATCACAGACTTGTAAATCAACAAGGTTATAGTGTCATTGAATTTATTTTTACAGTAAAATGTTTCTCAGGTTGGGTAATTAAGGAGATTCTGCTGAATTACATATCAGTGAATGTATATATGAGAAACAGATGGACAGTCTAAGAAAACAATGCAAAATTGCCCCAAAGCCCTGATGATGATGTATTTGTGATTTTCTTTTTGGATTTGGTTAGAAAATTTGCTAAGTAGAGGACTGAGCTCCTCTAATTTGTCCCTTTTCTACATCTGTAAAAACTCTTGAGTTTACTCCAATTTGTTACTGAATAGTCCATGGCCATTGAGTGAGCCATCACGAAGCTGCCAGGAGACAGCTCTCAGCTCCCCCTAGAACTGGGATATTTGGCCCAGGGAGTTGCCCTACCTCCACAAGAGCATGTGCAAAAATAAAGCAAGAGGTTCATTGCCAGGGGCCGCAGCTGGGCAAAGGACCCCTGAATACCTCAACTGAAAGCAAATGTCAACTTGATAATTCACACACCATTTATTAAAAGTTGGTTTGTTTGTGTTCATTGAACAGTTCAGGCAATCACACCCTGGGCTCTCATGTGAGGCTTGTTTGTTTTTCCACACAAGTACATAGTTTCATACTTTTCTTTTTGAGGTATCATACAAAATTGATCATAGATAAAACGTCTAATGAAAGGCTCTTGGAAAATCTTCCATTTGGCAGCTTTTTCATCACAGAATCATTTGGAACATGTAGTTAAATGCAATGCAATCTATAATACAAATGTGACTTTGCCCAAATGTGGATTCCTTGACATATTGCCACCCATTTAAAACAATATTGATAATCACATTGAAAATGTTTGTAATAGCCATTTTCAATTTTTATTTTAGACGATTTTTTTCCCCTTTGTTCTGGTTCTATGATTTTATTAATGTGGAAAGCTCAAACTCCATCTTCCTCTACAAGAATTCTTTCCTGGTCCCCTCCATTGCTATTGTCTTCTCTCTGACATGTATGTATCTTGCATGTACATAGTGGTTTGCATGTTGTCTTATTAATGTGCAAACTATTTGAGGGCAGGGCCCATATATTTGCATTTCTTTGTATCCTCAGCATATAATACAAAGCCAGGCAAATAGTCACTGCTTAATAAATGTGTATTGACCCACCAGAAACTCTCCCTCTCCCATCCATAACATAGACTCTTAGAGAATCAGATGAAAGTGACTTGTCTAAGAACACTCAACTAGTGGGTGCCAGAGGCACATCTTGAAACTAGGTCTTTCTGACCTTCCAATCAACTGTTATCATTCTTCTGGGTAGGTTTTTGCTTATTGGCAAAATATAGATTTGTCTCTTATAGACTTGTGATCATTTGAACTTTTTTTTTACTACAAGGATTAAATAAGTAATTTTTAGATTTATGAATGCTTTTTTCTCACTTTTTTTCAATTGACAAGTATTTTTTCCCTTCTTTTCACTTCTCCTCTATCTTCCTCCTCCCACTGAAGAAAAAGGAAACCTGTCACAAAGATGTGTAGTCTGGCAAAGCCAGTTTTCACATTGGGCATATCTAATAATTATCCCTTATTCTGCATCTTGAGGCTATCAACCCTCTGTAAGGAGATGGGCAATATCCTTCATCTTCAGCCTTCTGGAATCATGGTTGGTTACCATATTTTATCAGATTTCTCAAGTCTTTCAAAGTCATTTTTTTCTTTATACTGATGTTACTCTATTGATAGTTTTCCTGGTTATGTTCTCCTGGTTCATCAGTTCATACAGGTCTAACCAAGATTCTCTGAAATGCTCCCTTTCATCATTTCTTATGGCACAATGCTATTCCGTTATATCCCTAGACCAGATCAGTACCTCCTTTAGCTTCCAATTCTTTTGCGACTACAGAATGATCTTTGATAACTGTTTTTGTATATGTGGACCCTTCCCCTTTCTCTGATCTTTTGGAGTGTTCTAGCAGTGACATGTCTGAGTCAAAGGATATCACATTTGGGGCATAGTTCCAAGTTGCTTTCCAGACTTGCTGGACCAATTCACAATTCAACCTGTAATATGACAGTATGCCTGTTTTTTTCCACAGCCTTTCCAGAAGTTATACCTTTCCTTTTTTTTATCATATTTACCAGCCTGATGGGTATGATCTCTTTCATTTGCATTTCTTACCTTTTAGATATGGATGGGGGAAACAATTCATAGCCAAATGAGATAGAGAAGATCGTAGAAGAAAACATGGACAATTTTAAATTCATAAAATTAAAAACATAATTTGCAGAAAGAATATCAATGCTGCCAAGATTAGAAGGGAGGGGGCTACTTACATCAAGTTTGTCTGATAAAATATTTTTTTCCAAGATCTATAAATGTCTGGATCAAATTTGTAAGAATTAGAGTCATTCCCCAGTTGATAAATGCTCAAAAGATTTTCAAGATATCAGTAGCTATATGAAAAATGCTCCAAATCATTTGTAATCAGGGAAATGATTAGCAATTGGCAGAGCAGTTTTGAGGTTCTACCTCATACCCATGAGATAGGGAAAGTTGACAAAAAAGGAAAATAACAAATGTTGGAGGGGCTATGCACATTAATGCATTGTTGATTAAGCCATTCTGGAAAGCAGTTTAAAACCATGTCTCCAGAGCCACTAAATTGTACATATTCTTTGACCTAGAAATACTGCCAGTGGACTTATACTTCAAAGAGATAAAAAAGAGGAAAAATTCATAGATATACAAAAAATATTCATAGTAACACGTGATTACAAATAACTTGACACTAAAGGGCATTCCATCTGTTGGGCAATGGCTAAAGAAATTAATGATACTATTATACTGTAAGAAATGATTAAAGGAATAGTTTCAAAGAAACTTGGATGTGTGTGTGTGTGTGTGTGTGTGTATGTGTATGTGTGAATTGATACAGAAAGTGAACAGAACCAAGCGAACAATTTTTACAATTAAAACTCCGTAAAGATCTGGCAATTTTGAAAGACTTAATCTTGATTCTGGAGATTGATGCTCCTCACCATCTGAAAGAGAGAATCTGAAAGAGAGGTAATGGACTCAGTGCACAGTGAGACATGTTTTTTGGATGTGGCCAATGAGGGAATCTGTTTTACTTGACTGTGCATATTCATTACAAGAATTTTTTTCCCCCAGTGGAGGGAGATCATGGGGAGAGGAAATACATTTTTTAATTGAGAAAAATTAAATTTAAAAAATCATCGCTAAAAGATTTGAATTTCTCTAATTATTGGTGATTTTGACCATTTTTTCCTATGGTTTGTTGATAGCGTAAATGTCTTTATTTGAAAACTGTTTATCTCCTTTGACCATTTAATATCTAATAGCTAGCATTCATAGAACACTTTGAAGTTTGCAAAGGTTTGCTTAAAATATGTTATCTCATTTGATCCATTTATCTATTAGGAAATGGCTCTTAGTGAAATAAATACATTTAAATACATTCCTTATATATCTTGGGAATGAGACTTTTACCATGGAAACTTTCTGCACAGATTTCCCTCCCTCTCCATTTACTTGTTTCCCTTCTGACTTTAACCACATTAGTTTTGTTTGTGAAGAAAACAAAACTCTTAAGCTTTATATAATCAAAATTTGGCTATTTTATTTTCTGTTGCCTCTCTACTGTTTGTTTAATCATGAAATGTTACCCTGTCTATAGATCTGAAAAGTAATTTCCAGAGAAGCATGATTAAAAGTTTTATAATTGATGTCTTTTATTTTTATATCACTTATATTTTTCCCAGTATTCTTCTCCCTATCTCTTCTAAAGAGCCATTCTATATAATGAAGAATATTTTTAAAGAAAAAAAAGATGAAAAAAGAGAAAGGAAAAAAAATGCTCAAAACCAATCAAGATAGCTAAAAAGTTAGAAAATAAATGCAGTGTTCCGTAATTGTGGACCTTTCACTTCTCCAGACAAATAGGGCGAAGATGTCTTGTCATATTTCTTCTTTGGGGCCAAGCCTTTTCTTTGAAATTCTGCAACATTCACTTTCAGTTATTTTATGGTAGTTAATTCCATTTACATCACTGTAATCATTAAGTCTGTTGTTTTCTTGTTAGTATTTACTACATTCTACATCAGCTCATGGAACTCTTTCCTTATTTAGGAGCATGATTTTGTTAGCTTTCATGGGGGCAAAATGAGCAAGACTACTATTTGGGATTCCCTTTGATACAGTGATATGAGGGAATACTAGTGAAGGCATAGAGATTTCACTAAACTCCTAGTTTAGAGTATGTTGCAAAAAAAAGTCCATAATATTGTAAATAATGTTTAATTTATTTTAAAAATTTTAAAGATTAAAATTTTTGTTGTCAAAACAAATACCACTACATAAAAAGTTTTAATTTACTCTCTGTTAGACTCCAGCAATAGTATTATAAAATAGAGATTATAAGTTGTAAATATATAGTACTGGAAAATATACTTAAAGAGCTATTTTCAAAATAGCACAAAAAATCACAACAGGAGGGATTTTGGAAAGGTGATAGCATAGTTGAATATAACAAAGCCTAGATGCCCCATGAACACCTTAGTGGGACTTAGAAATATACTGATTTAAAAAGTAATTCGCCTCTTCTACTTAGCCTAGGGACCCATGGGATCCTGACTGTGAGATAGATAAGATGAGGAAAGTGGAAAACAGAGACCAAGGCAGCCACAGAGAGCTCTAAAGGTGAGGTGGGGTAGAAAAAGGGTCTAGGCAAAGGCCAGCCTGGAGAATTTCCTAAGCCCATGACTGGAAACCTATTATGACTCTATACCCGGCATCTACACAATCTGCATACTGACACAGTCTCTGGGAAGAAGTTTCATTGTCATTCACTTGCTAAACATGTCCCGGTAAACATCCCCAATCTAGATACTGAAGTTGATGGGATGAACAAATTATTTTTATTTATTTTTTTTAGAAAGCCAGAAGGACCTTTTTATTTCTTTTTTTTTTAATTTTATTTTATTTAATAATAACTTTATATTGACAGAATCCATGCCAGGGTAATATTTTACATTATCCCTTACACTCGCTTATGTTTCGATTTTTTCCCCCTCCTTCCCTCCACCCCCTCCCCAAGATGGCAAGCAGTCCTATATGTGTTAGATATGTTGCAGTATATCCTAGATATAATACATATTTGCAGAACCGAACAGTTCTCCTGTTGCACAGGGAGAATTGGATTCAGAAGGCAAAAATAACTCAGGAAGAAAATCAAAAATGCAAATAGTTCACATTCGTTTCCCAGTGTTCCTTCTTTGGGTGTAGCTGTTTCTGTCCATCATTTATCCATTGAAACTCAGGTCTCTTTGTCAAAGAAATCCACTTCCATCAGAATACATCCTCATACAATATCGTTGTCGAAGTGTATAATGATCTCCTGGTTCTGCTCATTTCACTTAGCATCAGTTCATGTAAGTCTCGCCAGTCCTCTCTGTATTCATCCTGCTGGTCATTCCTTACAGAACAATAATATTCCATAACATTCATATACCACAATTTACCCAGCCATTCTCCAATTGATGGGCATCCATTCATTTTCCAGTTTCTAGCCACTACAAATAGGGCTGCTACAAACATTTTGGCACATACAGGTCCCTTTCCCTTCTTTAGTATTTCTTTGGGATATAAGCCCAGTAGAAACACTGCTGGATCAAAGGGTATGCACATTTTGATAACTTTTTGGGCATAATTCCAGATTGTTCTCCAGAATGGTTGGGTTCGTTCACAACTCCACCAACAATGCATCAGTGTCCCAGTTTTCCCGCATCCCCTCCAACATTCATCATTATTTTTTCCTGTCATCTTAACCAATCTGACAGGTGTATAGTGGTATCTCAGAGTTGTCTTAATTTGCATTTCTCTGATCAATAATGATTTGGAACACTCTTTCATATGAGTGGTAACAGTTTCAATTTCATCCTCTGAAAATTGTCTGTTCATATCCTTTGACCATTTATCAATTGGAGAATGACTTGGTTTCTTATAAATTAGGGTCAGTTCTCTATATATTTTGGAAATGAGGCCTTTATCAGAACCTTTAACTGTAAAGATGTTTTCCCAGTTTGTTGCTTCCCTTCTAATCTTGTTTGCATTCGTTCTGTTTGTACAAAGGCTTTTTAATTTGATATAATCAAAATTTTCTATTTTGTGATCAGTAATGGTCTCTAGTTCATCTTTGGTCACAAATTTCTTTCTCCTCCACAAGTCTGAGAGAGAAACTGGGATGAACAAATTAAAGAAAATTGGGAAAACCAGGAGGAAAAAATAGGGTTTGAGAGACTTCCAAAGAGTTAACTCCTGAGAGGAGAGCAACCCCATAAGGCAAGTAAAACCCCAGATTAAAAAGTGTCTCAGGCCACAAGGTTTACAAGAGTACTTGAAAGGAATTAAGCAAGATACAAAATGGAACAACCATGGAGGAAAGAATGGTAAGGAGAATTTTGATACCTTAGAATGGGTGGTAGAAAAAGTCACCCCAGAATGAAATGCCTTGAAAATTAGAATGTGCCACACACACAAAAAAATGGTGATTTGAGAATAATAAATATTAAAACAAAATCAAGAGATTGAAAAAAAGAAGAAATTGTAAGAAATATGATATTTAAAAAACTGTCATGGAAAATAAGTCAAGGAGAGATAATGTAATTGTAAATCATGACCAAAAAAGTCTTGATACTATACTTTCAAGAAATTAAAATTAAAATTGCTTAGAATTCTTACCACCAGAAGGCAAAGCAAAAATATAAAGAAAGCCCATCACTCCTTGAAAGAAACTTCAATGAAAATTTCTGAGAACATGGTAGCCAAAATACAGAGCTTCCAGGTTCAAGAAAAAAATTCAAGTACCAAGAAACCACAGTAAGGATCACATAAGACTTGGTAGCTGTTAGTACAAAGGAGAGGATAGCTTGGAACAAGATATTCCAAAAAACAAAAGATAAAGAATTACAACTCAAGATCATCTGTCTAGCAAAACGAAGTATGATTCTACTGGGGGGGGGGGATGAATTTGTAATAGAAAAATGGAAAAAAAGACTTCTAAGAATCTCAATGAAAAAGCCAGAAGTGAATACATATTTTTAAATGGAAATGTAATTGCCAAGAGGAACATAGAGAGGTACACATTTGTTTAATTGAAAAAGACTATGTGGAAATAAAGTGATTACCTGTTATTAAGAAAAAAATCTTAGAATCTTAATGTCTTTAAGGATTATAGAGAAAGGATAAAATGGCAGAAGAACTGTGTATGTGGGTTTTTTTTTTTGCTGTTTTAATGGTCTTAAGAGAAGATAAAATATCAAACAGGATTATATTTGGAAGGAAAGGAGGAAGAAGGGGAGGAAAAGTCACTATTGCATAATAGAGGTACATAATATAAAGAGCATCTAGTCATGGAAGGGGCAAGGACAGCCCATGAACCTCATTTTCATCTGAATTGGTTAAAAGAAAATTGAAAAAAAACACACACATTTTTGTATAGAAATAAAAGGGAAAGAAGAGGGGGACAGAGATAGGTAAAGGGTAGAAGAGGTATAAAAAGAAAGGCAGGAAAGTAATAAAATATCTAAATAAATAAAAATAAAAAAACAGAATAAGCTAAGATATTAGAGAGAAGAAAGTGAAGGATGAGCAAAAAGAAAGTAAGAGTAAAATGGGCAGGGCAAAGGGAAGAGAAGAGCTACAACAGAAAGGCAACAGACTTTCATTTGTAGATCATAGGTGTCAGGTAAAACTCTTTTATCATTTTCTACTTATTTGTATTCTGCGGGGGAGGGATGGGAGCAAAGAAGGGAGAAAAGGATAAGAGAACAAGTTGTAGAGAAATACACATTTAACAGTTGTGATCCTGAACATAATAAAAATGAGGAAAATAGAGAATATTGTTTAGAAGACATTCTTGAAACACAGAGATGCACATTAAGTTAAAGTGAGTGGCTAAAGCAAAATCTATTACGTTTCAGTTGAACTTAGGAAAGCAAGGATAGTAATAATGATTTCAGATAAACTTATGGGATATAGTTAAAGCAGTTCTTTGGGGAAATTTTCTATCTTCAACTTTCATCAATAAAAGAGAAAAAAATAAATCAATGAATTGGGCACACACCTAAAAATTTGGTCAGTAATAGTAAATCAGAAATTCCCAATAGAGTAACAATAAAAAAAATTGTTACTAAATTAAAAAGATGAATAAAATAGAAAGTAAAAAAAATTGAATTGATAAAACTAGGAGCCATTTTCAATAAAATAACGAATAAGATTTAAAAAATAAAAATTATTCATATCAGAAATGAAAAAAGGAGAATTTTTTGACAACTGAAGAAATAAAGTATTAGACTCTTTTGCCCAATTATGTGTTAATAAATCTGAAAACTTGGAGGAAATTAGTAAATACTTAAAAAATTTAAATCCTCAGGCTAACAAAAGAAAAAAGATAAGTCAGTATCAAAGAAGTTAGGCAAAAACCCTCAGGGTTTATAATTGAATTCTCTTAGGCATTCAAAGAAAATTAATTTAAATATTATACAAATTGCAGTAATATGAAAAGGAAATACTCTGCCAGTCTCTCTCTAGTATACAAATATGGTCTTGTTACCCAAAGCAGGGAAAAGAAAGCAAAGGAAGAAAGTATCCAAAAAACCCAATATCTCTAGTAAATATTAACATAAACATTTTAAAAGCAAGTAGGTTATGGCAACATTTTGGAAAGATTATATATTGTGATTAAGTGGGGTATATGTGATACATTTAGGGTTGTTTCAATATAAGGAAGAATATAAATCTGATAAATCGTTAATATAATACTTTTGATTATAACAATTTATGCTTTTGACAAAATTCAGTACCTGCTTCTATTAAAAACTTGAAATCATAAGAATAAATGGACATTTCCTTAAATAGTATTCATCTCAATCCAAGAACAAACATTAGATGTAATAGAAAAAAGCTATTGACCATTCCAGTCAAATCATAGGTATCATTGTCACTATTTCTAGCTAGACCAATAAGACAAGAAAGAGAAGTAGAGGGAATAAACTAGAGAAAGAAAAAACAAAATTGTTGCTTTTTACTGATGATGTGATTTACTTAGAAAACTAAAGTGTCAACTAAAAATTAATTGAACCAGTTAATAAATTCAACAAATTTGCAAATTCGTTCACATAAGCCATCAGAATTCCTGTATATTGTCAACAAAATTCATTAGGAAGAGCTAGAAAGAGAAATTCCGTTCAGAACTGTAGCATGTATCTACCAAGATGTGCCCAGAAACTCTGAGTCCAATTATAAAACACTAGAGAAATAAAGACAGACCTAAATAATTGGAGAAACATTAATTGCTTATGGGTAATTTGAGCCAATGTAATAAAAATGGTATTACTATCTAAATTAATTTATTTCTTTGTTGCTATACCAATCACTACCAAAGGAGTATTTTATAGAGTTAGGAAATATAATAACAATTTATATGGAGGAACAAAAGATTCTCTGGAGTAATAATGGAAAAAAAGTGGGAAAGAAGGAGGTCTATTGGTACCAGATCTCAGGCTGTACAATTTGAAAAGCAGTTTCAAGAAAATCTGAGGTCAGTAAATGGAACAACCTTGATAAAAAAAACATACAGAAGTAAATAAACACAATAACCTAGTGTTTGATAAACCCAAAGATCTACTAATGTGGAAAAGACTCACTATTTCACCAAAACTACTGGGAAAAATGGGCAATAATCTGGCATAAATTAGGTTTAGGCCAATACTTCACATGGTATGTTCCGAATAAATATATGACTTAGACATAAAAGATCATATCAATAAATTAGAGGAACAAATAAATTATCTTTTGGATCTATGGATGAGAGGTGTTCATGACTAAACAAATGATAAAGAACACACTAGAAAATAGAGATAATTTAAATTATGTTACTGGGGAAATTTTTTTACAACATATTTTTTTGTTAAAGGTCTCACATTTAAGATCCATAAGAAACTGATGGAAATTTATCATTAAGATCTATTCCCCAAAAGTAAATAATCAGAGGCTGTGAGTAGACAGTTTTCAAAAGGAGGAATCAAATGATCAACAGCCATATAAAAATACTTTAAATCATTAATAGTTAGAAAAGCAAATTAAAGCAACTTTGAGGTTCTACCTCAAACCTATCAGACTGGCAAAGGGGACAAAAAAAGGAAAATGAAAACTGTAGGAGGAGCTACAGGGAGAAAAGGCATTTTGGTACACTGTTGGTAGCTCTGTGAAAATTGGTCCAGCCATTCTGGAAAACAGTCTGGAACTGTGCTCCCTGAATTTAAAAACTGTGTATACTGTTTGACTCAGCTGTTCCACTAGTAATCATATACACTAAAAGGAAGAAAGGAAAATCACTTATATGTACCAAAAATGTTTATAGAAGCTTTTTTTTTTTTTTTTGAGGCAATTGGGGTTAAGTGACTTGGCCAGGATCACAGCCAGGAAATGTTGTGTCTGAGGCCAGATTTGAACTCGGGTCTTCCTGATGTTAGAGCTGTTGCTCTATCCACTATACCAACTAGCTACCCCCAGAAGCTCTTTTTTTAATAGCCAAAAACCAGAGATTAGGAGGAACAATTGGCTAAACAAATTCTGATATGTGAGTGTAATAGAATAATGCTGTGCTGTAAGAAATTATGAAATGCACAGTTTCAGAGCAAACAGAAGATAGACTTCTGAACTGATGCCAAATTATGTAGAACCAGGAGATTAATTTATTTAAACACATTATAGAAAAAAAGACTTAAGAATTCAGTGCAGTGAGAAAACATGAGTCCTCAGGAGTGAAGGTGAAACACTCATTTACTTTATGCCAGAGGGGTAAGGAATTTGAAATGTAGAGAGAAATGCACCATATTAAGGGAATTTGTTTTACTGAACTATTTACTGAACTTGTGATAGCAATTTTTTTGGGCGGGAGGGGTGGTTTTTCTTGTATAATTGAAAGAGGTAGTGAGAGACATTTTAAATGTCATAGATGGAAAAGGATATCTACATCCAGAGAAAGAACTATAGAGTCTGAATGCAGACAAAAACCTACAATTTACCCTTTTTTTCTTTCTTGTGGTATTTCCTTTTCTGATTCTTCTTTCACAATGTGACTAATATGGCAATATGTTTAAGATGGTTGTACATGTCTAACCTATATCAGATTGCTTGCTATCTAGGGGAGGGGAAGGAGGGAGAAAAAATTGGAGCTCAAAATCTTATAAAAGTGAATGTTGAAAGCTATCTTTACATGTAATTGGAAAAATACTGTTAAGTAGGAAAAAATTATATAACATTTATGTTTAAATAAAATGTTTAAAATAATGTTTATTTTTATGTTTAAAATTTTAAAAAATTGGGAAAGAGGTCAGTAGGAAATGAGAGAGAAGTGAAATAAAGATATTTGAAAGATTTGTTTGGGGGATTTGAGTTATGTGAGAGCCGGAGGCAGAATATAGAGGTAAGGAAGACTAACTGTAATCATTTAAGAAAAAAATCAAGACAAGAATGGACTTTGTAATCCTTTGTTCTTCAGCAGCTTCTCTGTGACCACAGGGTAAGTGTCAGAAATGGATAACTCTTTTTCTACCTAGAGTTGTGAAAATACCGAGTAGGATTTTGAATCTTCATATTCAGTATCCCGAGAAGCCACAAGATGGTGATGTTACTTTATGAAAGTCTGTCTGTCTGTCTGTCTCCGTGGCTGTGTATGTTGTTCTCTCTCTCATTTTTTGGTCTGTATTTCTATGTATATGCATCCCTATTTCCATGGTGTCAGTGCGTCTGCCATTTTTTGATTCTATTTTCCCTCTTCTTTTTCTCCTCAATCTATGTCTCTTCTGTTTCTCAACAATAATGTTTCATTGAAGTATAGATTTCTGATCATTGTGTTACTTATTAGATAGAATTGAAGGTTTAAAAGTTGCCACAGGTTTGAATATCATTGAAAAGTGAAGGCAATAGGAAGGCAAAGAAAATACCATTGGTTGTGGTATGCAAGAGTTTTAATCAAGAAGTGGCTGATGTAAAAAAGGAGTTGGTAAAGAAAAAGGCAATGGGTGTGAGTGACACATTGAACATGAGAGGAAAGAAGAGAACCAGGGGCATTAGCTGGAAGCCAGATGAGAGTCAAGTGAGAATTTGGATATTTGAAAAGGTTGTTGTTTGCCCTTTGTTTTTGAAGAGGACCAGTGATGTCACAGGTGATATTTTCACTTGTATGTGAATTGGATTTAAGAGATTAAGTGAGAATCTCTTCCTGAGTCATCCAAGTCTGGTGGTGGGACAGAAGTCAAGATGATTGGGGATGGCCTGGGATGCAGTGGAAGACCATGGAACCCTTCAGTATTTGCCTGAGGTCTAAGCACTCCATAATACCTGCTTCAGCTGACCTTATGGCCCTGGAACAAATTGTTCCTTCTGCCCATTCAACAGGAAGAAGTCTTCATATGCTTCACCCAGCTCACCTTATCCTGACTTAGCCCTTAGCCCATCAGATAATTTGATCTATTGCACATGCCACAGGTGAGAGTTGGACAAAGGCAGACATCAGAGGTGGATGAGCAGTCTTGAAAAGAGTTCGGTAAGCTTTGACACTAGAAGTGCTAGTTTTTCCTGAACATTGCCTATACCTGAATGTCATACTATCATATGGACATGAGCCTCCACATTAAGAAGGATATTTCAGATTGTTCTAAAGACTAGACTACCTTTTCCCAAGGTCTTTTTTGGGAGGCATTTGGAATTAAGTGACTTGCCCAGGGTCACACAGCTAGGAAGTGTTAAGTGTCTGAGGGCCTCCTGACTTCAGGGCTGGTGCTGTGTGCCATCCAGCTACTCTTCCCCAAAGTCTTACACCAAGTACATGCACAATAAATGTTGATGATGATTTCTCAGACCACTTTGAGCTCTACAATGTGATGTTCTCCTTTCCTTTTTTCTCTCTGGCTTGTTGGAAGTGGAGTATCTCATAATCCAATATGAAGAGACCTCATCTTGTTGAAAACTCGTTTATTAATATTCACCAGTGCCAGCAACTGCAGTGCATTATCTTGTGCATGCTAAGTAGTATCTGAATGGCCTTTTAATAATGGTTCCAAGGTAATGTTCTGAGTACTTTGGCAGGTTGGAAAAGGAACATATTTAACCTAAATTCAGTTTTGAGTGCCCACTTACTGATTTTTTTTCTTCTTTAGCGTCATTCCCAGTTTTAATCTTTTATAATATGTTTGTTCTTTGCTATAAAAGTATACTTTTCTCTTTTTAATTAGATCAGTTCCTTGTCCATTTTTCTTTTCTTTTTGATTTGGTTTCCTCTGGCTTTAACACTATGTTCCCTCCTGTATGTTTATGTCTGTGTAGCAGCGTTCTGTAGCCATTTTTTAAAGGGAGCAGGAAACTCATTAGGGAGGGTATTTCTAGAATATTTTGTCTTCTGTTTGCATGGGGGAGTAGGGCGTTTTTCTCTTTGGGTTCTTTATCTTTCTAATCAATAATATTTGTATCAATGCTGAATAAACATTGAAGTAAGAATATAATGAGTAAATGAGGGTAATGGTCCCAAACATTTGCTAAGTTTATCACTTCTGTTCCACCTTACTATGGTTTTTGATCACTTAATTTTGAGCTGGTGTATCAGTTTCCCCCCACTCTCCTCTGTGAGAGAAATTCCATTTCACTTTTGTGTAGAATGCCACATTGAGAGGAAGGATCTTTGTCAGCTTTTTAGAAAGCTGAATTCCTGCTTTATGGACGATAGAATGAATCTGGTGTTTGTAATCCTTAGGCAGTCTCCCGTGGGACATATGTAGGAAGCAGGTGATAAATAACAAACTAGCCAGGAAGTAAGTACTGAATGATTGATCTGTGAACATCCTGTTCTGTTTCTGCAACTAACAAGCCTGTTCTTTTAACTGAGAATCACGAACGTTGGTATCTCCTAAATTGTATGTATAACTGATTGCTAATTGGTTATACCTGAGCAGATGATAAAGCGTAGCAAAAGATGGTGAGCTGAAAAAGGACTAAATGACCAGGCTTGGCAGCTCACTGTCCAGCAGGATTAATAAATCAGCAGCTGGTGGGGATGATCTTCAGGGAAAAGTAGTTCCCCTGGAGAATCCTAATCCAGTTTCACTGACCGTAGTAGTCTTTGCAGTAATGAGTAACAGTAATAATCTTCCCCTCTTCATCTCACACCATTCAGTTGCCTTCTCTCACTTTTCCCATCCCTGTCTGAAGTGAAGAAGTAATTCTTCTCTTTGCTAAAACTAACCCCTCTACATTCAGTTGGGAAGTCATTAAGTATTTATTATGTTCCCATAAACATTATTATGTTCTAAGTACCATGTTAAAAACTGCAGACACAAAAAAAGGCCAAAGACAGTCTGCCCTCAAGCTGCTCACAATCTAATCTAGTGTTCCTGTCGTCTCCACCAGGTTGCCCCTCTATCATCCTCACTGTCTCACTAATCTTAAATCTCCCCTTGTCTACTGGCTGCTTCCTCACCCTTCTCAAACATACCCATATCTCCTTTATCCTCAAAATCCCTTCCTTGATCTGTCCATCCCTGCTAGCTAGTTATTGTCCTATATTTCTGTTCATTTTTGTAGCTAAACTCCTCGAGAAGGCTATTTACAGTCATTGCCTCAAGTCATCTTTGCAGATTCTTTCATCCAGGTTACATCTATGAAGTGTAGTTTGTCCCCCAAGCTTAGCCTGAACCCTTTTCTCTTTTCTCACTTGGCTTCCTCAATGCTAATGATTCTCAGGTCCCATTCACTTTCCCTTCACCTGGTTATGCCACAGACACCTCAACATTGTCTAAAACTGAACTTTCCCTTATCTTTCTCTTTGATCCCTCCCTCTTCCTAACTTTGCTGTTACTGTCAAGGGCACCACCATCTTCCCAGTCACTCAGGCTTACAAATCTGGTGCTATTCAATTCCTTCCTCTTTCTCATCCAGTCAGTTTGCCACATCCTGTTTGATTCCACCCTCATAATCTCTCTTTAAAAAAATTGTTTTGTATTTTCTAGTTATGCTATATTAACTTTTTAAATACACTTTTTTTCATGAATCATGTTGGAAGAGAAAAATCAGAACAAAAGGGAAAAACCATGGGAGAGAGGAAAAAACAGTAAAAAGAAATGAACATAGCACATGTTGATTTACATTCAATCTCCATAGTTCTCTTTCTGGGTACAGATGCCATTTTCCATCCATTGTTTATTGGGATCTCCTTGGATCACTGAACTACTGAGAAGCAAGTCTTTCATAATTAATTGATCGTCACAATTCTTGTGCTGTTATTGTGCACAATGTATTCCTGATTCTGCTTGTTTCGCTCAGCATCAGTTTGTGTAAACCTTTCCAGGCCTTTTTAAAATCAGCTTGGTCATCATTTCTTATACAGCAACAATATTCCATAACATTCATATATCATAACTTATTCAGCCACTCCCCAACTGATGGGCAGCCACTCAGTTTCCAGTTCTTTGCCACTACAAAAGGAACTGTGTTGGAAACATTTTTGCACATGGGAGTCCCTTTCTCTCCTTTATGATTTCCTTGGGATACAGACCCAATTGTGGCATTGCTGAGTCAAAGAGTGCGCACAGTTTTATAGCCTTTTTGGGCATAATGATATCTCTTATATACTCCCTCTTCTGTGGCATTTGGGGGTGCAGAGATAGAGCACTGGACTTGAAGTCATGAAGACAGGAATTCAATTCCAACCTCAGACACTTAATAGCTGTGTGACCCTAGGCAAGACACTTAACTTGAAAGAATGGTCCATGAGAATATCTGGATATGTTGTTTTTTGATTTGAGTTTTTTAGTTTAACATAAGATTCTTTATTACCTTTCACAAAACTGTTCATTTCTAAGCACATGAAGTGTCATAGATTTATATTTTAGAGTGTAAATATGACTTGAACTGGTGCATTGAACAGCCCAGAATAAGACTTAGTTTGTCTAGCTTTCTCATGGGGGATGGCCAGTACAAAAATATGGAGACCAGAGAGGAAGTGACATGGATGAGGAAGAAAGAGAAGGCCAATTTGGCTGGATTCCAGAGTGTAAATCAATAAATAGTTTTTTATGCTTGTATTTGTATTCCCAGAACACACAACTCCATTGCAGAGCTTAGAAAGGCCTGTGCAGTGAGGCTAGGTAGAGAGGTCTGGGTCAGGTTGTGTAGGCAGAGATTATGTGGGCATATGGGAAGCTACTGGAGTTGACTGAGTAGGAGAGTGACATGGTTAGATTTCTGCTCAGGGATTATTCCTTTCTTAGCTGTGTGAGGGATGGACTGCAGTAGGGAGAGACTGGGGGCAGAGACAGCAATCAGGAGTGTGTTACAATAGAAATGGGGCCCCTAATGCGTACGTAAGGATCCCTGTGGCTAAATGTGGACAGTCTTAAAATATCATGTTCTCTGTCTCTTATTGTATTTGTGTTTATTTTGTTGGAGGTGTCCCAATGGCATTTGAATCTGTTGGCCCTTCATGCCCTCTGTGAGTGTTGATACTTATGTTCTAGGAGGCAGGTGAGAGGGCCTGAAGTAAGTGGAAGCTATGGGAGTGGAGAGATGGGGTTACGTGGGAGGGCTGTTTGTTAGGAAGGAAGAAATGGTTACTAACAACTAATTGCATATGTGGGCATATACAGAGCGGGAAACTTGTAAGAGGGGAATGGTTAGGGGGAAGATAATGAGTTGTGTTTTGAATTCAATGAGTTTGAAATGTCTCCTAGACAGTCAGTTGAAAATGTCCAATAGTCAATTGATGACATGGGATTGTCTCCAGAAAGAGACTCCAGCTAGACATATGGTTCTGTAGTCATCTGCACAGAGATGATAGTTAAACCTCTGGGAGTGGATGAGGTTACTAAGAGAGAAAATATAGGTGGAGAGGAGAAAAGGGCCTACGACCCAACTTTGGGGGAACACCAAGAGTCAGATAGTATGATATATGTGATGAGCAGCCAGATTGGTAGAGGTGAACTAGGAGAGAGTACTGTCATGAAAATTCCTCTGGGGGAAAGTGATCATCGATGTCCAATGCAGCAGAGGTGGGCAGTAAAAAGGGTATTCTTGGAAAGTATCTAAGGCAGCTGGGTGAAGGAGTGAATAGTGTTGAGCATGGAGTCAGGAAGAGCTTGATTCAAATTCTCTCTTTTACATTTAGTGGCTGTGTGACCCTGGCAAGTTACTTAACTCCTATTTACCTTAGTTCCCTCATCTACAAAATGGTCCTAATAATAATATCTACTTCCCAGGGTTGTTGCAGAATTAAATGAGATTGTAATTGTTAAACACTTAACACAGTGCCTGGCATATAGTAGGTGTTATATAAATATTACAACAATGAGACAACATGTCAAAATTTGGGGGATGTAGCCAAATTAATACTTTGAAGAAAATTTATATCTCTAAACATTTTCATCACTAAAAGAGAGAAGGAACACATTAACTATTTGCTTGCAACAACAACAACAAAAAACAAGAAACCTAACAAATTAAAAATTTCCAATGAAACACCAAAATCAAAGTCCTGAAAATCAAAAAAGAAATTAACACAGTTGAAAGCACAGAAACTCATTGAATGAATGAATAAAACTAGGGCTGATTTTTTTAGGCCTGCTTCTTTGAAAAACAAAAAAGCCCCAACAACAAGATAAACCATTTGCTAACTTGATATAAAAAAGAAAGAAGAAAACCAAATTACTTGTATAAAAAATGAAAAATGAATCCCTAACCAATGAAGAAATAAAAGAAATTATTAGGAACAATTCCATTCTACCTAATCATATGTCATTTATATATCAATTATATTTCTCTTCTGTTTAGCCTTTAAAGGTCTTCACCATCTGGGTCTAGCCTGCCCTTCTGGGCCTGTTTCATATGCCTTCCCTTGCCTTCTATTTGCTGTTTCCCCATATATATACATTACTCCATTTCTCGTGTCTTGTTGTACTCTACCTTCAACTCTGTATCTTGGATCACTACCTGACTTCAAAGTTACATGCTTATGTGGCATCCTACATGAGGCCTTTCTGGATCCCCCTCCGTTCCAATTTACTCTGGCTTTACTTTTATAGATTTTACCGTGTGTGTGTGTGTGTGTGTGTGTGTACACATAGTGTTTGTTTATTTCTTCAGCACCTCACAATGTGACATTCGGTAGGCACTCAATAAATGCTTGTTGATTTTGATTTTTGATTTCTCTTTCATTGGAACTTAAGGAAATACTGTGAGTACACAAATATGTTATAGTAGGTATTATTTTTCAAGTATGTGTTGGCCTAAGTGGTTGCCATCAATGAACCACTTCCACCTGGAAAATTCTGGAATTCTCTAAAAGTCTTGAACCTAGTGTCTCTTCGAATTGGTTTTTCAAGCTTCTGTTCTTTCTCCTGCCTGTTATGCAGTAACTAGAATCTAAATTTAGTAGATTGAGAAACTTCCTAAGCTAGGTACTTTTCCTTTGTTGATTTTGTTTAAGACTAGTAGGTTGTGTTCATTTATTCATGGATTATTTATCTACTTGCAAATTCTTTTATCTTCTACAGGAACAAGCTCCCATGTGAATTTTATTCAAAATTGAAACAAAAGAGCTAGTAAATGATTAATAAAGAATTGCGCAAGAGCTTAGGCAAGAGACCTTGCCTACCCTCCATCATCCTCTTTTCCCCTCAATGTCAAATGTTATCCTTTAGCTCTCGGTCCTTAGTGCAGTTTAAGTCCAATGTGGAACTTTTTTAATCAGAGATGTTTTTCCAACATCATAAAACCTTTATGGGAATAGAAATTTGTTTGGCTCCATTGTCAACTCTCCTATTCAAAGCACAAAGCCTTGAGAAGCCAATAGCAGATGCTCAGCTGTAAAAGGGAACCATGCCTGAGTGCTCATTAATTTCTAGGTTAGAAACCTTGGCTCACACCTCATACAATAATGAATTTGGATAATTTATTAGATTAAAGCTAGAGCCAGTAAACATTGCTAGAGTTAAGATTTTTACAGCAATCAAAAAGTTAAGACTTTTAAACACAACAAATAATTGAGGAGGCTTATTCTGTATCTGACAGTATCACACTCACAGCAGTTATTTATTCCTTTGGTTTTTGTATCTCAACTTTTCACAGTCCTAGGATCATAGCTTCAGAGCTGGATGGGACCTTAGAGGTTAACTGGTCTATCTCACTTTTTTCACTGATATACTGAAGTTCCCCCCAAAATATATAATTTGTCCAAAGTCACATAGGTGACATGACAGGGGCTCGAATCCAACCTTTTGACCACAAATCAGGTGCTCTTGTCACTGAACCATAATCTGTCATTGCTTCTCATCTGTGCAGACTAGATTCTAGGCTCACCATTTCCATCTTGGTTGAAATGGTCTCACCACTGATTCATTCCCAAGATTTTAGCCTCTTGAGTGGTTAGCTGTCTGTGATCCAGAGAGATCTAGTCTGTGATTCTTTGGTCTATCTATCCTTGCTTCATGACCATCTTTACACACTGTCTCTTGGGCTTGCTTTGAAGGGGAAGAGTGTTATAAAGATGAGAAAGAATAACCCCACATTTGTAGAGTTTTTGAAGAGTGCCTTTTGGCTTAGAGGAACTGTGCCATAATTGCAAGTCATGCGATTATGTCATGGCAACAGGAGATTCAAATCCATACCTCCACTCTATTCACTTAGTAGCTGTGTGATTGTGGACAAATCACTAACTTCTCTGAAACTCCTCTATAAATTGGAGATAGTACTTGTACTACCTGCCTACCTCCTGGGGCTGTAGTCAGGAAAGTGCTGTGTAAAGAAAGAGAAAACATAAATGTGGACTGTTAAACTGCTATGGAAATTTGTAGATTTTTCTAAAAAGGGAAAACTCTTCCCCCTCCAAAATACATAAACTGAGTTGACACAAAACAGCTTTGAAGCATTAGTTTCATACTAGCATCCTGTTGCTTTCTAAGCTTCACCTTTTGTATACTGTCTTTCAGGGGAAGGGCCCAGGGTACAGTACAACCATCTATGTTGAGTTTCTGTATAGCCCACTCTTTTCTTTTTTTGCTGAGGCAGTTGGGGTTAAGTGAGTTGCCCAGAGTCACACAGCCAGATAGTATTAAGTGTCTGAAGCTGAGACTAGATTTGAACTCAGGGAGTCCTGATTTTAGGGCCAGCGCTCTATGCATGGTACCACCTAGCTGCCCCAGTATTCTTTTCTATAACTTCTGAGGAAAAGTTTTATTTGGGGTTAAAATAAATTTGGGGAGTATGAGTTACCATCTATATTTTGCAAATGAGGAAAAGGGCCTACAGAAATCATTTGCCTTGAGGTTGAACAAATCCATGGCTGAAGCTTTTTTTTCTCTTAGAGCCTCTGGTTTCCAGGACAGTCTTAGAGTGATGCTGAGATAGCCTAAGGCCAGAGATGAGAAGGACTGGGAACGCTAGTGGTTGGTTCTGTCTGGCACCGATGCTGTCCCCATTCCCAGGGCTGGGCTAGTGCTCTGTTTCTCTTATATATGCATTAAATTTAAATCCTGGATTGATTTTTTTCACTTCCTGTGTTTATCAGTGGGGACCTTGACGTCTAAAAGAGATTGCATGACATGTCAGTGGTCAATGGGGATTTCAGTTTAAATCTCCTTTTTAATTTCCAGGCATCGTGTTCCTAAATTGAATTGCTCATTGAGCTATTTGGGAGCACCTTAATTTTATACTCTTACTCAATGTTTGCCCAATGTGATGATAGACTAATTGTAGGCAGGGTCCTGCTCTGTTTTGCTCGTATCTTCCCCAAGAGGTAGGCACAGTGCTAGCATATTGTTGGTACAACACGGATACCAATTGAAGTGAATAGATCACTATATGCTGAATAGTTTCAGTATGAGTTTTTACATGGGCCCAAAGTCTTGGCTTTTTTCAACTCATCACTATCTCAACATTTGTATTGACGCCATTGGAAGAAAGCATTGGTCTAATTTTGGTTCTGGAAGGGCATATTATAGTCAAAAGGAACAAAGATGTATAGGTACAGTGTAGAATTATATATTAAATTGGATTACTTGTTGTCTAAGGGAGGGGGTGAGAGGAAGGGAGGGAGAAAAAATTTGGAACAAAGTTTTGCAAGAGTGAATGTTGAAAACTATGCATATATTTTGGAAATAAAAAGCTTAAAAAGAAGAAAACTAAAGAAAATGCAAAAAATTTTAAAAAGGAATTATACATTAAGAGAGTGTACTTATGTGAGGAAATGCAGGCACTAGAGCAGGGGAAACACTGGAGTGCATTTGGATCAGGGTCAATGGAAACAAAAATGGAAGTTATGTTGTCATTGGAGCTTGCAAACTAGGGGTTGGTGAGCTTGATTTAGATTGCTGGTGAAATTCCAAAGCATATTCCTAAAAGAATGCTTAGTGAACATCCAGAAAAGGAAGCAGGAGTCACCATGAACCAGTGTGGCTTCTTCCAGAAATAGGTCATGTGGGTCTATGTTTCTTTTTTTTTTTTGGACAAGATCACTCTTATTATTAGATAGGGACTATGCTATAGGTCTAGTTTACCTCACTTTTAGCAAAGCATTTGATAAGATCTCTCTCTCTCTCTCTCTCTCTCTCTCTCTCTCTCTCTCTCTCTCTCTCTCTCTCTCCTTATGAAGGAGATGCAGGAAAGATATAATCTATAATATAGTACAAAGAGGTTGATTGAGAATTGGTTGAATGGTCAAACCTGAAGAGTAGTCATTAGTGGTTCAGTGTCATTGTGGAGGGATGTTATAATATTGGACCCCCCTAGTGTTTGGTCTAAAACTGTTAAATATTTATGTCAATGACCTGGTTATTCAGCTTAGATGACATCATCTTAAAATTTGAGAATGATACAAAGCTGGGCCATACCAAACCACAGGATTCAGAAATATTTTAATAAGCAAGAGCACTGAGTGAAAATCTAATAAGATAAAATTTAATAGAGAGATATAAATGTGAAGTCTGATTTGAAAATTGTTTTCCCAAGTACACGAGGGGAGAGGTTCTCTGAAAAAGAGTGGAGGTTTTAAGTGGTCTTCTGGCTTAATATGAATTGATAGCATGCTATGAAGGCCAAAGAAAGCCGTTGTAATTAGGCTGCAGTTAAGAAGAGCTGATGGCACTGAAGAATATGAAGATAGGGGTCCTGATGTGCTTTGTCCTAATTAGGTCACATCTAGAATGGTTACCTCAGTTCTGGGTACTGCACTTAAGGAATGAGATTTATAATCCAAGTGCCCAAAGCGGGGCAAACAGGCTGGTGAAGACTCTTACATTTGTGCCACATGAAAATTGATTGAAGGGACTAAGGACAGTTATCCTGGAGAAGAAAGGAATTTTAGAGGAATATGCTATAAAAGCACGTTTGAAAATTTGACAGTAGATAAAAGTTGCAGAGGCAAATTTCAGCTTGGGTTCAGGAAAAAGACTTTGTAACCCAGCTCTTCAAAAGTAGAATGGACTGCTTTGGGACTTAGTGGGCTCCCTTTCATTGGATACCTTCAAGCAAAGGCTGGATGACCAATTGTCAATTGTGTAGCTGGTTGTTTCCAACTCTGAAATTCTCTTGATTCTGTAATCCAGATGGAACAATGCCTCCCACCTTATTGCATTGTAGTTTAATATTTTATTGACATTCAACTGCTACACCACCAGAAGGCCTGAAACTTTTACATTTTTTATGATAGTAGCCAGGAAGTGATAGTGACATTACTGTGAAATTTTTCCTAATTCTCAGACTCAAAAGAGGCCCCCATTGGTTTCTTTCAGTCTTATTGAGCCATAGTCACACCTGCTAACCCAGCATGCTTTGTGTGTGTGTGTGTGTGTGTGTGTGTGTGTGTGTGTGTGTATAGAGAACTCTTGAAGCTCCTTCTGCCAGTGTTGATCAACTATTCTGTAACTTATATTCCTTGAGAGTTTCTCAGGGAACTAAGAAGTTAAATGACTTGCCTGGTATGTGTCAGAAATGGGACCCTAACCCTGGTTTTCTTGACTCTGAGCTCTCTATCCACTGTGTCTTATTGCCTCTCAGCATATATGTATACATGGAAAAAGACACACAGAGACACAGAGGATGAGACCCTCCCCCACCAGCTCCACAGTGGGCAGTGTCAAGAGCATTTTAATAAAGAGTTTTTAATAAAGGAAAAGATCCAAAGGGAGTAGAGGTTGGAAGTCATCTAGGGCATGTCTAGTGCTCAAACTTGGGAAAGGAAGAATTCCAAGATGAGAAGAGAGAATACCAGTTAAGGGAGAGATTTATTTCTTTGATTGATTGAGCTTGTTCTCAATTCTACTAACAATAAGTAGCATAGTAGCTAGGGTCAAGATGCAGTTGGATGGCAGGTTTGGAAATTCTAGCCAGCAATAAAGTAGTGAGTAGGAAAAAGAGATGACAAAAGGAATCCATGTCTCTGGTCCCAGGTTGCCTCAACTAACTAGACAGATATTTGCCCTTCAAGAGGCCAAGAGTAGAACTATATCAGGGATGGTTTTACTTACTGCCAATGGGAGTGGCTCATAGGGAACTGAATCTACACCACCTAAATTATGTCCAGGGACTCTGGGTTTGGAGCATGCCTTTGGACTGGGTAAAGGCTGTCTAGGTCTGCAATAGGCCACGGGTGTGTCCCCTGCATACACATTTTAATAGTCCATCTTATTCTTTTAACTTGTATGACCTACCATTTTGTGATTGTATGGAAATGTATCATCTAGAGAAAAGGACAGAGTTTTTCTAGTGAATAAGGATTGAGGTGAGAGATTGAATAAATTTCTACACTATACTGCTAGACCTACGATGAGAGCACTGACACCCACAAAAATGGAGACGGGAAGCCCATTCTCTGAAAACCATACAAAATGTTTCATTTCCTTATTATTGCTCTCCTCCTTTAGGAAAAGTACATAACCACTGGGGTGAGCGTGATTTTGCCAGTGCCAGTTCTTTTTTGTTGGCTAGGAAGAATCAGGCAAGTGGCCAGTGGTGGCACCTGGTGATTAAATTTGTATTTTTAATTTTTTTCTTCAGGATGAATGTCTAACTCTAAGATTCTTGACTTTTTCATCAATATAAGGTAAGTTCTGTTATATAAGAATGTGGTTACTCGTGTTAGAAAATGCAGATTTTCTTGGAAAGAGAGACCAGAGCCATCATTTACCAAAATGAAACAAAAGCATTCTGATGTAATGTGGAAGAGGAGAAAGAGGGGTGCACTTGGAGCCAGGGGATGTTGGTTTGAATCGGAGTTCTGATGCCTATCACTTTGACCCATCTGGGATAGATCTTTTCACATATTTAGCTCTAGATGGTCCATCTGTAAAGCACTGGTGGAGAGGTAGCACATGACCTCCAAGGTTCCTTCCATCTTGAAATCTGTTCTCTACTGTGGGATTCTTAAGCTTTTTCCACTTGGGACACCTTTTAGCCTGTGAAATTTTTGCATGATCCCAGATATATAGGTATATAAAAAGGTATACAAATAATTTACTGATAATCATAATTTTGTGACCCCCACATTAGTAATAAGACTGGGGTCACGGACCACAGTTTAAAAATCTGGACTCTATTAAGTGATAAATTTTTAAAAATTCAAAATGGAAAAAAAAAAGCTAGCTGTGTGCCTGGGCAAGTCACTTAATCCCAATTGCCTCAGGAAAAAAAGCTTTTTATTTTTTAAAATACATGCAAAGACAGTTTTCATCATTTACTCTTGCTAAGCCTTGCATTCCAAATATTTCTTCCTCCCTTCTTTCCCCCCTCCTCTAGATAGCAAGTAATCCAATGTAGGTTAAATATGTGAAGTTTCTTCTAAACATTTTTCCAATTTGTCATGCTTCAGGAGAAAACTCAGATCAAAAGGAAAAAAAAAACAAGCACACAACAACAATAACAACAATAAAAAGGTATAAATTCTATGCTTTTATCCATATTCAATCTCCATACTTCTCTCTCTAGATGTGGATGGCTCTTTCATGCCCAAGTCTATTGGAATTGTTTTGGATCATTGTATTGCTAAGAAGAGCTAAGTCTGTCATAGGTCTCTTGGTTCAGAGGTCCTCAAACTACAGCCCGCGGTCCAGATGCGGCAGCTGAGGACGTTTATCCCCCTCCCCCAGGGCTATGAAGTTTCTTTATTTAAAGGCCCACAAAACAAAGTTTTTGTTTTTACTATAGTCCGGCCCTCCAACAGTCTGAGGGACAGTGAACTGGCTCCCTATTTCAAAAGTTTGAGGACCCCTTTGTTTTTCTCACTTCACTCAGCATCAGTTCATATAAATCTTTCCAGATTTTTCTGAGATCATCCTGCTCATCATTTTTTATAGAACAATAATATTCCATTACCGTCATATACCATAACTTAAGTAATAATACTTTCCCTTACTATATACCTTTTGGATTTACAAAATATAACCTTATTTCATACAACAATCCTATGAAATAGTTCCCCCCTCCATGATGAAGTTGAGGCTCTGTTGATTGCAAACAGTTGCGTAGTTAATAAGTGTTGGAGACAGGAATTGGCCGTGGGTCTTCTGACT
Source organism: Antechinus flavipes (assembly GCF_016432865.1). Taxonomy (NCBI): domain Eukaryota; kingdom Metazoa; phylum Chordata; class Mammalia; order Dasyuromorphia; family Dasyuridae; genus Antechinus; species Antechinus flavipes. The sequence continues at coordinate 40,490,296 of NC_067404.1, read as the reverse complement.
ACCCCACTAGTGTTCTTGGCATCGTGCCACAGCCAAAATACTGGACTTAGAGTGAAAAAAAATCAAGGTATAGAATCTCCCCTGCCTAGACTTAGGGGCAAGTCAACTGACCATGCTGAGCCTCAGATTACCCGCCCCCTAGAAAATGAGAGCCTTGGGCTTCATAATAAGCACTCAGTAAATATCTGTTGAATGACTAATCAAGCCCTTTCTAAGGAATCTTTTCAGCTCTTAAGATTCTGTAACTTTTCCTCTAGGAGCAAATAGGATAGAACCAATTTCCTCTGCCTTTTCGTTCTCTCTAAACCTGGGAAATTCCCCTGTTAAAGGAAGAAAGCCTCAGGATCTGCCATGATAGTACTGAAGCAGTAGGTGTTAAGCCGTTCAGCTGTGAAGGGTGGGGTGGCATTTGGGTTTCCAGTTTCCATGTGCATTTACCCATCTGTTATATTTAGAATTTTTTCCTAGTACCTTTTGGCATCTAGAAAGCCGATGAGCATTAATTGTAAACATGAAACAGCCATAAAAGGGGAGAAGTAGTTAAGAGGCTGGGCCCTGGCACCAATAGTAAGGAGGCTGCCCAGTCATTAGTAAGAAGAGTGTGTCTGGCTGGATTAGGAGACCTTTGGAAAGATCTCTTACTGGCTGAGCGCCCACTTTGCTCAGCCCAGGTCTCTCACAATATGTGTATAGTATCTTGGTTCTCGGGAAGACTCCCTGACAATAGGGCCCTCAGCATTCTAGCCTCTGGAGATGATCACCATTTCTGGTCCTTCCATCCAGTTTTCCAACAGTGTGAAATTCTGGCAAAAAGGATGTAGTTGGGAGTCAGAAGACGACTCTGTTCACATCCTACTTCTATCACTTGGGCTACTTATTTGACTTAGACATGGCAATGATAATAATGGTGATGATCTTGAACACTTACGTAGCATTTTTTATGCAGCAGGCACTGTGCTAAGTACTTTCACAAGTATTATCTCATTACCACCTTGGGACATAGGGGCTGTTATTATCTCCATTTTAAAGATGGGGAAATTGAGGTAGACAGAAGTTCATTGACTTTCCCAAAGTCACACAGCTGGTAAGTGTCAGAGCTTGGATTTAAACCTAGGTCTTCTTGATGCCAGGGCCAGTTTTACCCACTGCATCATGGTTATACCTGGTTGCTTAACTTTCTAGGTAGGTTCTGTTTCTTCATCTGAAAAGTGAACCAAAGTTGATATGATATAACCTTGAAAGTCCCTTTCAATTCTAAATTCCTCAAGGATGCTGGGACATCCCTTGCTAGTGATTTTTTTTGGAAGTGGCACACTTTTATGTAAGTTTTCTCCTGCTGTTGTAAAATAAAATGGAAATATATTCTTTTGGATTTACTTGAAGCTTCAACAAAAAGTGCTAAGGTAGTTGGAGCAAATGTTGACTTTTTTAAAAGTTTGATCTTGTTACTGAATCAAATCATTCCACTTTGTATTTTTTTTTACTCTTCTAAAATTTTTTTTTCCAGCTTTAAAAAAAAAAGAAAAGCAAAAAGAAATAGAAAACAAAACAGAACATTGTCATGTACCCAGCAGAGAACATCAGGGAGGATTTTAAAAATATCATAAATTACCAGGATATGTAATAGTAGAAGAAATTATATTCATGAGTATCTATCTTTTCTTTGCTTCCTTGTAGGTTGTTCTTTTGTTCTCTGCTGCGCACATGTTTTTACTTTATTCCATTTTTTCCCTTTCATTTTCCTACCTCCCCCAAATAAGCGATAGTCAAGTAAGGATATATTTATGTATATATCCATATAGATATATATACACACACACAAACACACATACTTACTACCCCTACACACACACACACACACACACACACACACACACACATACCCCTTTTCCTATCCTTGCTAATTTTTTGCTCTAATTCTGCTTCCTAACTTGCCTTGTTATTATTCAACCTCCCTCCATCCATGGATCCCTCCCTTGTCTTCTTCCCTCACCTTTTGTTTTCCCCTCTGTTCATCCCTCCCCCCTTATATCTTTATAGATTTTGGAGGATGCTATATCCTTCATGGTATATATGTAGTATTGCCTATTTAACACATTCTCAATGGAGTAAGTTTTTAGACCTTCCTCTCCTTTATATTTTAACTTAGTGTTGGAAGTGAGAGGTCATTTAATCTGTTTTTGGCCTGGTTTTGCCAAGAGGGGTGCTGATGACTTGTGCAAGGCCCTCCTGGCAGTGGCCTCCATCCTCTGACTTCAAGGCCACTGTTCTTTCCACACTGTCCCACTAGGGCTTCTCATAAAGCACTTATTCTCTTTAAATTAGGAAGAATTCTTTAAATATCTCCCTTTATATCTGGAAGGATAGGATCGTTCATAAGTATTAAGAATTTCACACTTTAATCCCACCAGCAAAATGTATTTTGGGAGCTAGGTGGCTCAGTGGAGAAAGCACCAGGCCTAGAATCTTCCTGAGTTTATATCTGGCTCCAGACATGTACTAGCTGTATGACTCTGGGTAAGTCACTTCACCATTTGCCTCAGTTTCCTTCTCTGTAAAATGAGCTGGAGAAGGAAATGACATACCATTCCCGTGTCTGTGCCAAAAAAACCCTAGATGGAGCCACAAAGAGTAGGACATTACTGGAAATGACTGAATGAGAAGAACAAAAGCATTTGGAAGGCAGAGGGGCACACACAAGTCTGAGTGCTACCCTCTGCTGCTTTCTCTATCAGACTCCAAACCCCACTCTGTGGCAGTTGCTCCAGTGATTGCCGAAACAGTGAGATGCAGGTGAAGATGGAAGACTTTCCGACATTCCTTTTGCCTCTATTCATGTGACAGATTCTCTCAACCTGATAAGCTGCATTTATTATGCCCTTTCCTCTCATGCAGCCTCTATCTTGGCCCAGGGCTAGCTGGGCATATTTCCTTTTGGAAGTCTTCATTAGCACTCTGGGGCTTGTTAGTAGGGGCTAATCTTGGGGCTTCCACTGTAGTTACCAGCTGTCTGCTGGCTAAGCAGGCATAGATATTGTGTATATTCTCTAGTTCACAATTGAGATGGTTCTAGATGGCTGAGATGTGATTTAAGTTGTAAAGGAAGAAGCTATCATGTGAAAACTCTGGGGAAAGGAATTTGGTGGTTGGGTTTCTCAGTAGTACAGGAACATATAGGAGTAATTAAATTTTTGTTTGGTGTTTCAGTCATGTCCGATTCTTCAAGATTCCATTTGGAGTCTGATGAAGATACTGGATTTATCTTTTCCTTCTCTAATTCATTTTACAAAGGTGGAAACTGAGGTAAACAGGGATTAAATGACTTGCCCAGGGTCACATAGCTAGTATTGGAGATTGCATTTGATCTCTGGTCCTCCTGACTCCAAGGCAGGTACTCTATCTACTACAGTGTCACAACCTGAAAAATTACATAAGAAGTACTATAAGAAATTCACTCTTCTAGAGGGTACCTTCTTCTCTACCCCTCCCAAATAGCAAAGCCATACTCAAGTTCAGGGTGTAACAAGTGTGCTACTTGTGGAAGATTGGACAAGGTGGTAAAACCCAGCTTGTCTCTACCAGTGGCTTCTTCTGTGATCTAAGAAATTGACTTGCTCTTTGTAAGATAATTTGTTTTCTAGTCAGATTTGCATTATCACATAGTATGAGGATGTTTTGAGTTGTTTTTTTTTAAAATACACACAGTACAATACAAGTTTGTGAGAAATTAATTTGCATCTAATGATAAGTTGTAAACCATCCCAGCTAATCCCAGCTTTAGGTGATGAATATTTTTTGGATGTCTTGGGCACTTTTTGTCTTTGTCTGGAGCCATCATTTCATTGTCATATATGCTTCCTCCACGTATGGAAATCAGTAACTCATCTCTCATTTACAAATCTTCAAGATTTACCTGGTTCACTGAGAAGCCAAGTGACTTTGTCATGAGACAACCAGTATTTGTTTAGAAGTAGGACGTGTGATCTCTGAATATTCAGACTAGAGTAGACATAATGAATGTTTGTCGTTGATCACTGTATGAATTCACATGGATTGCATGGATCACATGGATTCACATAGGTGGCGTCATATTGCACAGAGTGCCGGACTCCTCTTCCTGAGTTCCAGTCTGGCCTCAGACACTTCCTAGCTGTGTGACTCTGAGCAAGCAACTTAAGCCTGTTTGCCTCAGTTTTCTCCTCTGGAAAAGAAAATGGCAAACCACTCCAGTGTCTCCGCCAAGAAAACCCCAAATAGGGTCACAAATAGTCAGATATGACTGAAAAACCACTAAACAATATTCATATGAATTCATTCTCAAGTTTTCAATTCATAGCCATACCTGGCTACATTAATTGCAGTTCAGGATATATAAGGGATTTTTCTCCCCAAAATGTGGTAAGGTAGGTTGTATGAATATTATTGTCATTATTATTTTACAACTGAGGAGGTTGAGACTCAAGTGTAACAGGACTCACTGAGGATAACTCAGCTAGGAAGTGTCCCAGACAGAGTTCTAGCTCAGGTGTCCTTTGTGTTTGCATTCACTACTTTCTTCCTTTTCCATTTCTTTATTCTGCTGCTTCTATCTATCCAATAGTTAGTCCATAAATTACCACATTAAGTACCGATGTGTGGATTTATGTGCACATGCACACATACGTACAAAGTATGTGTCCGACTCCAAATACCATATCATTCTTTTTGGCTGTCAGATAGTCTTTTAAAAAGCCCCAATTAATTTCACACAACAGTTTGTATGTATTGAAATTGCTTGATAGTAGAAGTGGGAAGATGGAAAATTGTGTGGATTCATAAATCCACAACAGTTGACCGAATAAGTTCTGCAGGTCCTATTCTTAGTTCTTTCCCCTCTGTCTCACAGACAAGACACTTAATCTTTTTGAATGACTCAGTTTACCTCTTGACACTTGGGCCCCTTTTCCTGAAAGTGGTGCATTGAGGGTTGATTTATGTTTGGAAAGTATGTGAGTCCTTCATATAAAAGGTGGGTGTGGAGGTGCAAATGATTGTGTAAAAATTATGTGTGTCAAACAGTAATCTTGATGAATTACCAATCACTGCTTTTAGAAGGTTACAACTCCAAAGGGAATTGCTATTTGATCTTGTTGTTTTATGTGTTCTAAGTTACCATCATAACAGCATGAAAATAGACCCTGTCCTGGCTAGTTTGCAAAAGGATTAACTCTCTTCTTCAAGTTGTTACTTAGCCATCCCGTGCCAAGTCCACTACAGAAAAATCACAAATGTTCATACTTTTGTTTGTGTGTATGTGTGTGTTTTTCCCCTCTAGCATGAAACAAAGGTATTAATAGAAAAGAATCTTCTGGTTAACCCTAATTTAATTTACTTCATTCAATTGTACAAGGTCTTTCAAACTTTTCTTTGTAAAGAGTGAAGGACAAAATCCATAAACTTCAAGCAGCTAAAAATACCCTCTGCAAATATCCTTTTGATTCTTAGATCAAAGCAAGATGCCAAGAGTATATGCAGTTTTGCTCCTTATTGTATAATTTTGTCCTTATCATAGCACATGCGAATACTTTCAGGACCTTAGAAAGAATTAAAATGAAAGATCTTAATTGTTCTTAAAGGCACCTGAAATGCCCATGATTGTTTTTTAAATGCTGTAGCCTAGAAATAGATGGGAATTGACTAGATGATTTACATGGAGGGAAGCCACAATCTTTTTGGAGAGTATTCTCTGTCACTGTTTGGAAAAATGTTTTTCATAACAGACATGCTTATATCTATTTATATCGAGATAGAGAGATGTAGGCATATAGATAGTTGTCCTTTGTGCTCAGAGAGGACCAAAATGATATCAGTATGTTGGGGTCAAGGTACAGTGTGGCCAGCTATGGCTGATCAGACTAATATAAGCTTGGAAGGTTCTGCCACAGGTTGGGTACAAATAATCCATATGAACATTGGGATTAGCGATGTCTCCAGATTGGCTCATCTCATATTTCTTTTGAGCTACTGCATAGCTAGATAGTTAGATCTAGGTATGTATAGGTATCTATAAATACCTTTACATGCACACACACACACACACACACACACACACACACACCTATACATACCTCTCTCTCTCTCTCTCCACACACACACACACACACACACACACACACACACACACACACACGTAATTTTATATATATATATATATATATACACACATACACAGAGAGAGAGAGAGAGAGAGAGAGAGAGAGAGAGAGAGAGAGAGAGAGAGAGAGAACTATAGATCCATGTAGGCATTGCATGCAGGCTATAAAGTCTGGGAGAAGAAAAAGGCTTCTTTCTTCCAGGCTTCTTTCTTCTAGTCTTCTAGTCACTAGAAATTTACCTTTAAATCATAAATTATAGGCTCCTAGCTCTAGAGCTGGAAGGGACCTCAGAGACCAGTTAGTCCAAGCTCCCCTCCCCTAATTTTACACAGTGAGAAAAAGACTCAGGCAAGGTAAATGAGCTTTCCAGGATCATATGAATATTATATAAACCTCAGAGGTGGGATCTGAACCCAGGTCCTGGGACTCTGGAGTTCTTTCAGTGGTACCAAATCTAGTTTTGGACACTACTCATATGATCCTGGACACATTATTTTCCCTCCCTGAGCCTCATTTCTTCCTTTGAAAAACGCTTTCACTCCCCACCTTATATAGGTGTTGTAATAAAAGTATTTTGTACACCACAAAATGCTTTATAGATATGAATAGTTGTTCATTCATTCAGAAAATATTTATTGGGCACCTCCTTTGTGCCAGGCCCTGCTATTGTTGTTCGTTCTTCGTTTTTGAAGAAGATCAATGACATCACAATATTGGAGTCAAGCTGTGGCCGATCAGTCCAATATGAGTTCAGAAGGCACTAGCACAAATAGGGCATGAGTGATCCATTACAACATTTAGAGTGGAAGTAGCTCTGGATTTGCAGAGGTCATGTTTTCTCTGTGCTTCTGCTTTGCTCATGGAATACAGCACTTTCTTTGATGTGAGCATGCTGGATCGTCTTATGTCTCAAAGTCAGTAATAAAGTTCTTAAGAGATACCTTGAGAGTACCTTAAATCACTTTTTCTGACCACTGAGAGCTTACCTTGTGTGGCTTCTCTGTAAAATAGTCTTTTGGCATTCAAATAACATGGTCAGGCCATTAGACTCTGCAGCAGAGTTTGAGTTTAGCACTAGAGAGGACCTCAGTGTCCAGTACCTATATGGCCAGGTAATTTTCAGAATTTTCCTTTGACAATTCAAGTGGAAGCAGTTCAAGCACTGGCATTTAATAGACTATGTCATTTCATTATCAAGAGAAGAAAAAGCTAGGTTATGAGACTGATGAGGATCTGTGTGGTACAGAATGCTGTACCAATCACAGACTCATCCTTTCCAAGCTAAACATTCACTTTTGGCAAAAGTGGCAGCCCCAAGCAAAATGACTGTCAGAGGACTCAGTCTTAACAGGCTAGAATGTTTCTTCATGCATGAACAGTTTGTTGCTAATATGGAGGGTAAGCTGAGTCAGCACACAGGAAGCAGCAATGGAACAGAAGAGGAGTGGACAGCTTTCACATTCTTGTTGTTCGGCACTACATTTGCTTATTTGGCCAAAACACCTGTAAACATCAGGATTGGTTTGACTCGGATGATGGGGAAACTCAGAAGCTGCTAAATGAGAAATGAGGACTCCACAAGTTTATCAGCCAGGCCCTCTACTAGCTGGTGAGAATACAAAGACAATGAAAATCAGTCCCTGCATTTACATTTTTCTAGAGGCAATGTAAATTAAAAAAAAATTAGTGCATAATACATACAAAGTAATTTCAGAAGGGGAGCACACTAGCAACTACAGGAATCTGAAGGATCTTAAGGGGTTGCAAAAAGTATTTGAGCTGAGCTGTAAAAGAAGCCAAAGCTCTTAAGAGATAAAGTGAGGAACACCATTCTAGGCATCAGGGGCAACCTTTGTATAGAAGGGAGATGGAATATTTTATATGAGTGAGCATTAAGTAGAGCAGGATGGCTGGAGTATAAAGTGTGTGAATGGAAGTAATATTAAATTGACATGGAAAGAAGTGGAAGCCAGATTGTGAAGGGGAAAGAAATTTGGTAATAGAGAGTCAGTAAAGCTTCTTAAGCAGGGAAAGTGATATTTCTCAGTCTTGTGTACTTTAGGAATATCAGTTTGGCATGTGCTTGGAGGATTTATTGGAAAAGGAAGAAGGTAGATGGAAAGGAACTAATTAGGAGATTAATGCGGTAGTACAGATTAGAGTTTATAAGAGCTTTTACCACTAGAGTGATTAGTGTATGAGTAGCGAAAATGGATATGAGATATAGAAATACAATTATAAGATATGGTAACTGAGAGGCTGTGGGGGAGTGAGGGAGAGGGAAAAGTGGAAGATGACTTTGAGATTGTGATTATGGTTGAATGAAACCATGTAGACTCCTCAATAGGACTCTAGGAAGGAAAGTAGATTTGGAGCATGTTCAGTAAGATGCCTGCAAGACATCCAAGTGGAGTTGTATAGTAACCAGTTGGTGATATGGGATTGGAACTCAGGAGAGAAACTTAGGGGTGGCTGGATATATACGAATCTGGGAATACTCTGCATAGAAATAATTATTGAACCCTTGAGTTAGTCAAGAGAAAATATAGGGAGAGAAGAGGAAAAGATCTAACACAGAACCTTGGGGAAACATCCACTGTATGGGCAGGATATGGATATTGATTGCCTCAAAGGAGAGTGAGAAGAAATGATCCATCTAAGTTAGGTAGCAGAAGTAGGAGTTATCAATATTAAGAAAGCTGAGGGAGGAGATTATCTAATGGGGAGGGATCAAAAGTACCAAATGTTATGAGGATTCAAGGAAAATGAGGATTGAAAATAGGCATCAGATTTGGCATTTGCTGTCTTTAAAAAATGCAACTTCAGTTGAGTTGGGGAAATTGAAATTCAGAATATAAGGCATCGTGAAGTGAGTACACTAAGAGTAAGTAGCTATAGCAATGTAGATAGCTTTTTCTAGATGCTTGATTGTGAAATGGAGGAGAGAAATAAGATGGGAGATTGAGAGGATAGTAGTATTAAATAGAGGAAGGTATTTTCTTTTTTAAAAAAAGGAGATCTGGGCTTGTATGTAGGCAACAGGGCATGGGGCTAGTGGAAAGTAGAGGCTGGAAATCAGACAAGAGAGCTGATGACCGAGAGGGCAAGATGCAATCAAATCAGCATGCTTGCCAATTTAGCTAACAAGAATCATTTGAATGCAAGTAAAGATAAAAAGATTCTAACCCAGTTTTTGTTGATTTTTTTTTTCCAAATGGCAAAATACAACTTTTCTACTGGAATTTATCCAAATAAATTAACCAAATAAATCCAAACTCTTGTTAATTAGACAAAGAATTTTTGCAAAATTAACTCAGTTGATTTTGATCTCACTGTTTTTGACTCAAAAGCCTTGCTTCTCTTTTAATTTTGTTGTTTCTCATATTCTGGATCAAGATTTCCCCTCTACTTTGTGTAATCTCATCTGCCAATTTGCATGAGTCTTAATATATTTTAAAATTGAAAGTCAATCATGTTTAACATATATTGGATTACTTGCCATCTAGAAGAGGGAGTAATGGGGGGAAGGGAGGGAAAAATTTGGAAGGTTTTACAAGGATCAATGTTGAAAAATTTCATGCATATGTTTTGAAAATAAAAAGCAGTAATAAAAAATAAAGAAAAAAATAGAAAAAAAGAAAGTTAATTAGACTTCTCTGTCTAAAATCTGCCCCATTCTTTTTGGGGCTGTCACATTGGTTATAGAGCATAAGCTCCTTGAGGGGAGGAACTCTCTTTTTGTTGTCTTTCTGTCCTTGGCAACTAGCTCAGTGACTGCCATAGCATTTATTAAGACTGTTGAACTGATTGATTGACAAAAAGCAGGCTGGAGAGACCTTGTTCCAACATTTAATCAAGAATAGATGTGATCGTGGAGCATCTTTGTTCACAGTATTGTAATGATTTATGGTCTCCAAGCCCTTACCTTCAACCCTGCCCCCCAAATGAATTCTGAAAATGTTTGCTATGAGATAAATCACTTTTTCCTTTCTCATTTCCTAGATATGGAAACTGAGACACAAGCAAATGACAGGTACTATCTAGCTGAGCATGTCAGTGACAACTGGAATTAGGCAAGGACACCAATTTCCCAACTTTAATAAACCATATTGACTTTTAATTGTCTTTAAAAAAGAGAGTTACCAACAGTCAAGAAAAGACTTTTATTTGGGAATATAGATGTTTGTGTCTTCTGCTTTGAGAGGTTGGGGAGTGGGAGTGGAAGAAAGGTCAGAGGATGACTTTAATATTCTAATATTGATATAGGAGCAGTGACTGCCAGAATGATATGAACTAAGAATATGGTGTTTTTCCAGCTTGTCATTTTAAGGTCAGACCTCTGACTCAGAGCTGTGTGCTCAAATAGCAGCGAGCATAGGTGACGGGCTGCCAGGAGAAGGGCCTGGACTGGCTGGGCCTGTTTCTGTTGGTCCATTAAAATCCCCAGGTGAGGAGACACCAATTTCAGTAGCTTGAGAAGATAACACAGATCTAACCCGAAAATGAAATCCTATATTGTTATAGCTTCAACTTGGTCAGCCAAGGGCCCTTTTGCAATGTGAGGGACTGATGTTGGGGCTGCTTTGGTTTGGTGGGTGTGGTTGAAGGGACATCTCACCTAAGCAGACAGATGTGTGACGCTACTCTTAGGAATCAGTGATTTGGGGGTTTCTACAGAACATCTTGTCCCAGCAGCACTCCTCTTCCTGTTTTCTCTCGACTTACATGGCGTCTGCTTCAAGTTAAGCCTTCATTGCCTCTCCCTGAGGCAGCCTCCCGGGTCCCCTGACTTATCTCTTGCTGATCCATCAATCATACTGATGCCTCTATGAACAAGTACGATCGTGTCACTAGCATCCTTTGTAAGCTGTGGCCTCGCATAGTCCCAGCCGAAGCAGGTCGCCATTGTTCCACTTTCTTCTTTCTGTGGTGGGTCAGCCAGTCCCTGAGGTGCCTCCTAATAGATCAAGAAGGGAGGAAGAAAAAGGGTGCATTTTAAACATGGAGCATGTTTGGATGGTGAAGTTTGATCTCCAGGCCCCAGAGTAAGCTTGGAACAGAAATGGGTTTTCCCACCAGACAAGATGCTTGGTACCCCTCTCCATTTTACCTTCCAGCCCCTGCCCAGATTCTTTAGAATAGGGCAATAAAACAGGCAATGAAACAGAATGTCAGCCAGTTAATTGACTAGGACTTATCAAGCACCTACTATGTGCCAGGCACTTTGCTAAGTGCTGACAATACAAAAAAAAAAAAAGAGAAAAAACCCTGTCTCAGCACTCAAGGATCTTGGGCTAATAGGGGAGATAAGATGCAAATTCCTATGTAGAAATAAACTATAGGCTAAATTGGGGGTAGTTTCGGAGGGAAAGCACTGAGATTAAGGAGGCCTGAGGATGGTTTCTTGGAGGAACTGGGATTTTAGCTGGGGCTTGAAGGAAGCTCTCTGTGTCCATCTCTCTGTCCCTCACTCTCAATTTTCATTTTTATGTGGGTAAAAGACATATGTAGACAATTAACCCACTCGTCTTTTCTCCATCGATTTCAGACCGACCCCAGCTACAAGAAAGGTCGGCACATCTGTTATTGGTGTCAAGTGAGTCTCCAAGATTTAGGCATAACTTCAATGAACTAAGCAGCCCTGTCTGCCTGGACTTTTAAGGAAACAATAAAGAGCTCCCCCATGACTTTTTTGAGTACAAGGCAGGGAGGAAAATGGCAGTCAGTGAGGCCCAGTAGCATGTGCAGTGACAGGCAGCTGAGCTTCCTTGTTCTTCCCACTCTGTGGACAGCTGGGTTCTTAATGGGCTGCCCCCTTGGCCTGCAGCTTTGTGCCAGGCCTCGACCAAGAAACCTTTATTCTTTTCTTGCTCCTTTAATCAGCTGAGCAACTGTCTAATGAGCCAAAACCTGGGTGAACTGGTTAATTATTGCATATATTGCATAAAATATATGCATAAAAATGGCATTTGCAGTTGCTTCTGAAGAATAGATCTCTGGCACTTCAGTTGGATATCTCAAGGCTGTTTGACAAAGTGGCGGAAGTTCCTTTGGGGAAGGATGTCCTGACCAAGTCCAGAGATGTTGGGTTGCTTCTTGAACAAAGGATTGCCTCTTGATTCTTTACAAGAGTAGGGGCAGGGATGACTTCCCTTTTTTTGGCCTTCTTCCCTGTTGACATTTTGTTTTCAAGCCTCAGCTCTAAACTGAATGGCTTGGGGTCCCGCTGAGGAAGCCCTGGTGCAATCTGGGGCACAGGGCAGTCAGCACATTGCCACTCGAGGACAATACCATGCAGAACTTTTGTCTGTCTCCTACATCCAAGTTAGTCCCAATAATTTGGGGTCATTGCGGTGAGACTACTTTGTCTTTAGTGAAAAATCTTGTTAATTTCTCTTTTAAATGTTCTAACGAACTTGATTTTGTAACTGAGTCTTTTTGAAAGGAGCATGTATAAGAGATGGTTGCTAGGGGGCTCCTTGATGTCAATTAGGAATAATGTGGGCTTTAAGCTTCAGAAGACAGAGAACCGAGATTGAGGGAGAAAGGAATGACTGTTGGAAAGAAAAAGCTAATCGTAAGTTTTGGGAGTAGGAAAGGTAAAGCATGGTGTGTCTCTGTAATCTCTCCTCTGCCAGGCCAGGGAGAAGAGAAAAGCAAAAATCTGATAAAAAGAAGCTAAAACTTACAGAATCTTAAAGCTGGAAGTTAATCTCAGAGACCAATTTTAAATCCTTTTCCCCGGTTTATAGGTGAGGAAACTGAGGTACTCAGAAGTGAGGTATTTGGCCTGAGCTAGCAGCTAATTAGCAGCAGAGCCAATATTGGAACCCAGGTGTGCTAAATCTTAGGCTCCCGTTTTTCCCCACCATGCCATATGCTGTTGCTAATTACTTCAACGATGGTTTCTAGGAGAGGCCAGCCACAAGGCTTCTTTCTTTCTAAGGCTAGAGTACCTGTGGTTGCAGCTGTAATGGGGGAGGAGGGGGGCTCTCCCTGCTTTCTTTGGATGAGAAATTGGCCAAACTAAGGTCTGGAGCTGTGTGTGTTCATCCAAGGGATTAAGGCCATTGGAAAGCTTGTTTCTATGAACAAAGCCACATTAAGGAGCCATTCAGAATTGCCCCAAGAAAGAAAAGGAGGTTTGTGGGCTCTGTCACTTCCACGCTGTCAATTTTCTCATGATTCAGAGTCTGAATCAAAGGGGTCATTATTGAAGCTGAGAGAGGGGGCACCTAACTGAAGACAGGTGCTTTAGAAACACTTGTTAGTTTAGTGGAGCTGAAAATGGAGCAGCTGGAGATTGGAGGGGAGGGAGACAGACAGAAAGAGAGGAAGGGAGAAGAGAGACAGAAAAGGAAAAGAGAAGAGGGGGAGAGGAAGGGAAGAGGGGCAGAGAAGTGGAGAGACAGAGGGGGTGGGGGGAGAGACAGGGAGGAAGGAGAGAGAGACAGAGGAGAGACAGGGAGGAAGGAGAGAGAGAGATGGGGAGAGAGGAAGGAGAGAAAGACAGGGGAAGAGAAAGAGAGAGGGAGGGAGGCAAAAAGAGGGAAGGAGAGACAGAGAAACACAGACCTCCTGGGGGCTACTGGAAGAGCAGGCTGCCCCTAGGACAGCTGAAATTCAAGGAGGGCAGACTTGATTGCCAACTTGAAGTCCAGTGATGTGAGACCCAAGCCAAGTATCGGGGACATGAAACAGAGCAACTGGAACATGAAGTCCAGCATGGAGAACATGAGAAGGGGATTTTGCAGCTGTAGGAACAGAAGCCAGCCCAGGGCACCTTAAAAGACTTGACCAGATTCATCCCAGGAGATGAGCCCCAACTCTTCCTCGCCCTGTTTGAGCAAGTAATCTTTGTGGAGTTGGGAAGCTGGGTGTGGGCTGCTGGTATCAGAGGGTAATCCTATGAATTCAGTACTCAGATAAACTGAGGCTGAAGCTGCCAAAGTATATACACTTCATCCAGATAGAGCCAGTGTTTCTTATATCTTTAATGACACAGGGTTTATTTTTTCTTTTCTTTTTTCTTTTTTTAAAATAATTTTTTATGACAGAAGCCATGCCAGGGTAATTTTTTACAACATTATCCCTTGCACTCACTTCTGTTCCGATTTTTCTCCTTCTTCCCTCCACCCCCTCCCCCAGATGGCAAGCAGTCCTATAGATGTTAAGTATGTCACAGTATATCCTAGATACAGAAGGTAGGAATAACCCAGGAAGAAAAACAAAAATGCAAACAGATCACAATCATTTCCCAGTGTTCCTTCTCTGGGTGTAGCTGCTTCTGTCCACATTGATCAGTTGGAACTGAGTTGGATCTTCTCTTTGTCAAAGAAATCCACTTCCATCAGGATACATCCTCATACAGTATCATTGTTGAAGTATATAATGATCTCCTGGTTCTGCTCATTTCACTTAGCATCAGTTCATGTCAGTCTCTCCAAGCCTCTCTGTATTCATCCTGTTGGAATGACACAAGGTTTAAAAGATTAAGTAGAACATTTGTCATTTTGAAAACAAAATTCAAACCTTATAACCCGACCTGACGAATCCATGGCAAAATTTAGGACAAGGTTAAGACATTGGAATTTTGAATCTGTGGTTAAAGATAATCGCTAGCAGGCTGAATCGCTTTTAAAAACAGCTTACTAATACCCTTATGTTCATTAGGGTTATTACAATCATTTTGCTATTAATTTTTCCTCTTTCTACTCTTGAATTCTCCCTGGTAACAACTGAAAATGATCTTTTCAACCTTTCCCCAATTGGTGGTCACCCCTTTTGTTTCTAATATTTTGCTGTGACAGATAATGCTGGTGTCTCTGGGAACTTTTCTTTCTGTCCTTGACTTGCTTGTCCAATGGTGATTGAAAGGCTATAAACACTGAGTAAACTGTATTAAATGGTTCCAAATTCTTTATTCATTTTAGAATCATAAGATTTGCTGAGAAAATCATAGACTGCTTTGTTGGAGGGGACTCAGAGAGCATCTATTCTATTCCCTTTTAGTATAAGGGAACAGACCCAGAGAGAAGCAATAAGCTGTGTCAAGTTAGCCTCGGAAGTGTCGTCAAAAACCAGGCGGTACTGGAAGGCTGCTGACTGGCTGGAGCAGAGTGGAACTTACATAGCTTACTTGGTGATCTCTTGCATATGGCTGTAAAGTTCCCAAGTCCCTAGAGGTTAAGAAGGGAAGGGAGACGAATCCAGAAGAAAGAAAGAGAAAGGCAAGGACCGTAGTCAGAAGAGAGGAGAGGAGACCCAAGACAAGGAGCTCAGCCTGGGTTAGGGAGACCCAGTTTGCTCCCAAAGTGATGGCCTTCCAAGCGTGCTCCACAATGCCAGGAAGTGGCTAGTGTGGATTTGTGATTAGTAAGAGCCTGGCTGACTGACTGTTAGCCTTGAGTAGGAGAAACTTGTGTGTGAAATCATGGTAGCTCTTGTTTATGTCTTGCTCACCTCTCAAACTTGAGAATAGAAGTGTGGTACTATGGAAGGAATGCTGCATTTGGAATGAAAGGATCTGAATTTGAATTGTGGCTTTGGGTAACTGGGCATGTCACCACTCCCTCAGCCTCAGTTTCCTCATGTAAAATAAAAGGGTTGGATGTGATGATTTGGGAGGTCCCTTCCAACTCTTCACCTAGGGTCCTATGATTTTTAATATGTCTTCTAGTTTGAAATCTGGGATCTTATGGTCCTTTGTGAAAGCAGGTATTCTCCCAGTTTTACAGGGAATTCCTTCTCTTAGAGTCAGGATGGAGAAGTATTTTTTGGCCTGTGGATTACAGGGCTGGTTTGTGGTGATTGACCCGTTGTCTTTGCAAAGATGCTGGAGTGGTTTGCCATTTCCTTCTCCAGCTCATTTTACAGATGGGGAAACTGTTAAATTGGGTTAAATGATTTGCCTGGGGGCATACAGCTAGTTAGCGTCGAGGCCAAATTTGAAATCGGGTCTTCAGGATCAGTCTCACTGCATAGGGCCGGTAACGTGTTGCAGGTGTGGACCTACAACTCAGATAGTTCTCATTATGCAGTTGAGCACTCTCACGGTTCTATGCACCACACTGTTCCTGAGGGAAAGTGAGTATGGAGCAGTGACTCGGGAATATGTTTCATGAAGGGTAGTCCTGGAAAGGTGGACACTTTGGTGTTCATCCTGTTCTCAAACCAAATGGGATAGTGAAAGTCTGTGTGAAATAGAGATTGCTGAACATTAAAATTCCAGAACCCAACTTGATATATATCCTGTGGCTAGAATCAAAGCTCTATTAAAAGAATTTATTGGCACCTGCTTCAAATAATAGCAGCTCTTGCTTGATGGAAAGGTTTTTTGGCAAGTTGCCTTGGATGAGGAGTCAGAGCCAAAAAGGGAATTTGTGACACCAGGTGGGATGTACAAGTTTAGTGTCTTACCCTTTAGACAGAGGAATTCATGTTCCTTTTTCCAGAGACTGGTTAATACCTTAGGAAATGGACAAGGGACATCTGCCACAGCCTGTATGGATGACCTGGGTATTTTTAGCTAGGGTGTAGTCGACCCTTCTAGAACATTTCAGGCTGATGTTAATGTTAAGCGTATGCTGAAAAGATGGTTTTCTAAATGACACTTGGTGTTATTGATGCAGCCAGATATTTGGGACACAAAGGAGAAAGTGAGGAGAATTGTGTATATTTTCATGTCACTTTACAGTTTATAAAGTATTTTCTTTACAACACTCCTGTGAGTTGGATAGTGCAGTCTTCCTCATTAGTTAGGAAATCAAAGGTCCAAAGATGTGAAATGATTTGCCCATTGCCATGGCGGGGAGGGGGAGCGGTACCCATGGTGGTAACAGAGTATCGTGGTAAGAGAACTAGATTTGGAGGCAAAGGGCCTGGATTCAAATTAGACAATGGTTACTTGCCTATGTGCTCTTTATTTCTGTGGGCCTCAGTTTCCTCCTTCACAAAATGATGATGAGATGAGTTGGACTCGATAGCCTCTGAGGTCCCTTTCCGTTCGAAACTGGGGACTCCCATAAACAGAGTATCGTGTGTAACTCTGGCACGTTGTGGCTTTACCTTCGACCCGTTAGACATGTATGGGCAATTTTTTTAAGGAATTGTAAACCATTTTTTGGGACCAAAACCTGTTTGTAGGTCAGGAACTAACTGCCTCTGGGAACTTGTGGGTCTTTTAGTTGTCACTCAGTCAACAACATCTTTTGAGTAATTGAGTCCAACTGCAAAATTAAGGGATGGAGTCATGTACTATGATATGGTATGATTCAGCCTTGTGTTTTCCAGACTATTTTTCTCACCCCTAAGTGTTCCTACCAAAAAAGGTCTACATAGCTTTCACCCTCTCCTATTTCTGTCAATGTGTAGGTCAGGAAGGGGCTCTTCTTTTCCATCAGTCAGGATTTGCTGGTATACTGACTGTACAGGACACATACAGAACAGCTGTAATGGACCCAGGGTGAAAGAAGATGGGGGATAGGTAGGTCAGGGCAAAGGGGGATTTTAGAAAATTTCATTTAAATGTTCAGCACACCTAGTGCCCCTTCATTTCTGATACATAATGCTGATGACTGGGAACAGATTTGAATGACCTCATTCCTCCAAGTTGGTTGTCCTTTCCCCACATTGATGACTAGAATCTTTCCAAGGTAGAAGAAATAGCCCAGCAGAGACCTTGAAATATTATGCTAGAGGCAGCTAACTAGAAAGCAGCATTGTTTGCATCATTGAGCAAATACTTTCAAAATGGCAAACTTGAGAAAAAAGTGGGATAGAACAGAATATAAGGACAGAAGTTGAAGGGGAAAAAGTACAGAAACAAAAAGAGATGTAAAAGGAAAAATAAAATATAAATATAGACTCTAAGGCAAAGGAAAATGAAGACCTGATGAAACTGAGAAGAGGGGAAGGATAAATCTTTGTCATATTTTAAGTGTTAAAATTCTATTCATCTGTTCCTCCCATCTACTGGTGATATTTCTGGTTTGCTTCTATGTTACCCTGTGTATGATTCTAAACCCCCTTTCAATCTTGGTGGCTCCTGGCATTCACTGGGTCCACCTGTTGTGGATATTTCAGACCTCTGATTGATGTTTGAAGGCTGAAGGTTCTAATACCCTCTTTTCTAGTTTGTATACATTTCCAACAAAGATCAGCAACTGGCTACTGTCCTTTAGAGAAAAGAACAATTAATAAATGGTTTAGTAGTGGTTTTTCTGTATCCATGTTTTTGTTCTTAAGGCGAATTATTTTAGGGAGACTACTTCAACTAGGATTGTTACGAACTATCAAAGTATTTGATGACCTGGCTTCTTGATGAGATTTGTGAATTACACAATTTAGATTTACTCAAGACCCATCATCAAGACAACTCTGTAGTTGGTGCACAGAAATATGCAAAGCTAAAACAAGTTGTTTATGGGATTAAGGTAAAGAGAGTCATTTCTGCTGAGAGTAGAAGGTTACTTAGCTTTCGCCAAGGTGTTTTCCAACATGTCATAAAGGATATTTAAATGTAGCTACTGTAAGAAAGGATGTGCTTTAATTCATCTTGACTTGTCCTCCATACTGTTGACAGAAAGGAGAGGGATTTCTGTAGAGTCTAGAAAAGGGCTCCAGTAATCCAGGACAATCCAGCATAGTCCTAGGCAGGGCTTCTTAAACTTTTTCCACCTGTGGTCACAGGTTTTTTGCCTGAGAAATTTTTACACAAGTCCAGGTATATATGTATACAAATCAAACATTTACTGATAATCATAATTTTGCCACCTCCACACTCATATGGGGTGGCAAACCACTGTTTAAGAAGTTGGGGGTCCGAGGGAGAGAAGGAAGACTCGTGGTAGATAAAATATTCCAATCACCAGAAAAGTTTTTTTCCATTGGGAACAATAGGAAATTGGAGGGTCAGAAGGCTCCTTCCTGTTCCTTTCTCCCTTCTTCACTTGATTCTCCTTTTTCACATAGATCCTGTATATAGTTACCCCTAATAGGAGATGGGGTCTTTGCGTACATGGGAGATTGAAATCAGATTCACCGGTTGAGAAGAAAAGTATATCCCAATGATCTTGAACGTGTCATCATGGGAGGGAAGGTGAGGTTGCAGATTTTGGGATTAAAGAGAAGGGAACTGGGAGTGAAGCTATAGGTCAGAGTGTCAACAGCCCTGGGGGAGACCAGTGATCGAGGAGCAGCACATATGCGCTGAAAATGGAGTTTTTGTCCTTCCATCTTCCTTCATGTATTTGGTCTTGTTTTTTTCTTTTTTTAAACTTTGAAAGAGATCAAGCTTGAATGGGATGAATTGATCCTAATGGGAACGACCAATTCCTATTATGTAGAGAGGGAAGAAGAAGGGAAATCGAACTGAACCAGCAGGAAGGAAGCACTAAACTGCTGTTTTGGGATGACCATTAGTAAGTAAGGAGGTATTTCTCAGGAGGAGGAAAAAAAGAGCAAATGAATTAACAGGCATGAGGCCAAGTACTATACAGAGAGAAAGATAAAGGTGAAAGAAAAATCCACAGACTTTGTATTGTTCTCCTTTTGTTTGGGGCCACTGGGAATGTCCAAAAAGTATCTAAGCATTTTTTCAACCCTTGGACCTTGTGTTGCTAATGGAGAAGGGGAACCAGAAGCTAGGATGTCAACTGGGAACTCTGGAGATGCAGGCCAAGTGGGCCACTGAATTCACTGTGTTTGACTCTTAGGCCTGCATAGTCCTGGATTGTTTGGAGTTTGATCCTCCCAGTGGTGCTTGTGAGGTCACAGACTTTGGAAAGATTCCCCATAGCAGAACTGTAATGTGACCTCACTATATGACACTATCTGTCAGAGAGAAGTTAGAGCTGCATCTTGGGTTGTTCCTCTCCATCCCGGGTGAGGAAGGGACATTGCTTCCTGAGGCACCAGACAATCCTCTTATAATCTAGTGGTCAAAGTAGTGAAATGGTAGGATGTTGACAATGAGCTAATGTGGCTTCCAGGCAAGTTGACATAAGAGCAAACTAAGGTTTTTAATATCTAGGATTAATATCTGAAGCATTATGAATCGGGGAGGGGGGGAGATTATTTTGAAGTATGTCAGGGTTTGAAAAACTGGACTGCTTCCACAAAACACCAAGAAAGTAGCTTTGCCATTGAAATCAGTGGCTGGTTCTTTGTCATGGAGTTCATTTGGGGTCTGAATGCAAGTGGTGATGCTTCAGATTCTGTGTCTCGGTGAAAAGTGCACAAAGATCTGGACAAACCCAGTATATCAAGGAGAGAAATGTGACTTTACAACTCTCTTCCTGAGTGTTCACTTCTGAAAGTGCAAAGGCCTTGCCTTTCTTGGGAAGGCAGGGGGAAAAGAGGAGTTTGATAATTGTGGCAATTGGGGTAGGTCAGGTGTTAACATCAAGCAGAGGATATGAATCATGTCTTTTTCAAAGAGCCATAGTTACCTAATAAGTGTGACTTGCAAGACCAAGCAAATTCATTTACTCTGAGGGTGGGATCCCGACTCAGTCTCCTTGGATAGGATCAACTCCTTTGTGGTTGGAGAGTATCAGGCTATCAGGGATACTTGTGGTTTATGGAACAGCACAGCTATATTCCTAATGGATGTTGGATGGAGAAGAAAAGAGCCTTGAAGTGGCAGTGAGAAGACCTGTGTTCTATTTCTTTCTCTGCCAAGGATTTCCCAGCTGTAACCTTAGGAAAGCGTAGACTCGCCAACCATGCAAGGACTGGGCTGATTCTAGAGTCTTACTATACACAAAGAAGGCTCTTTCTGCTGTATCCTTAACTCTTAGTCATTTAGCCTCAACATAGCATGCCTTATAATGTGGCAGCCCGTTTTACGTGGGGATGGTTCTTGTTGTCGGCAACCTTTTCTTTGTTTTCATATGAAATAGATCACTCTACTTCCGTTCAGCCTTTTTTCTCGATGTTCTGAGATCAAATGAGTCACCACTTCTTCTGGGCCTCAGATCCTTCCTCTGTAAAATTAAGGGGTTAGATTAGATGCTGTCTCTAAGCTCTTCTGACTCTGATCTTCCATGATATATGAGTTTCATGCAAGTGAGAAGCCTAGTTTTCCTCCATTTTGTCCTTTTTTCATTTTCCTTATCTGTTTGGGATACTTTTAAAAACAAGGCATTTTCATCAATTGGAGAATGGCTGGGTAAATTGTGGTATATGAATGTTATGGAATATTATTGTTCTGTAAGGAATGACCAACAGGATGAATACAGAGAGGATTGGCGAGACTTACATGAACTGATGCTAAGTGAAATGAGCAGAACCAGGAGATCATTATACACTTCAACAACGATATTGTATGAGGACATATTTTGATGGAAGTGGATTTCTTTGACAAAGAGACCTGAATTTCAATTGATAAATGACGGACAAAAGCAGCTATACCCAAAGAAAGAACACTGGGAAACGAATGTGATCTATCTACATTTTTGTTTTTCTTCCCGGGTTATTTCTACCTTCTGAATCCAATTCTCCCTGTGCAACAAGAGAACTGTTCGGTTCTGCAAACATATATTGTATCTAGGATATACTGCAACATATCCAACATATATAGGACTGCTTGCCATCTAGGGGAGGGGGTAGAGGGAGGGAGGGGAAAAATCAGAACAGAAATGAGTGCAAGGGATAATGTTGTAAAAAAATTACCCTGGCATGGGTTCTGTCAACATAAAGTAATTATTAAATAAAAATTTAAAATAGAAAAAAAAATAAAAACAAGGCATCTTGTACTTAAGGAAGGTACTTTACTGACTTGCGGCTTAAAATGGAAAATTGGCTCCTATGTGAAAACATTTTCGGCATCTTAAAGTTCAGAACATCAGAGGAGCATCTTGAAAGCTGTTGGTTACATGCAAAGACGTGTATCTTGCTGAGAGCTAAAACGAAGCACTTGAGAGGCTAATTTTCCAATTTATAGAAGACTTAAAGCACAGAAGCAGATAACTCACACACCAGATGAAAGAACCAGGCTTCCAAAGGATCTCAATGGGCTAGAACATTGGGCCGAATCAAATGAGATGCAGTTCAAGAGGGGTCTGTGTAAAGGTCTACCATGTAGAACTTTCTAAGTGTGAGATGGGGAAAAAGAAAGATACAACAGCTTGTATGCAAAAGTCAGTTCCAGACAAGGGGCTCCCCAGAAGACTGATGCAATTTGAGACGGTTGTAAGAGACTGCATATCCGTGGTGAGAAAGGGTCTATTCTACCGTTTTGAATTTCTTGAAATGAAAGACATTTCTTTCAATGTCTTGGCCATTTCTGGAATGGCTTGGTCAGATTGGGATGTTCTAGCTTAAGAAGGCTGTCAGTGAGCCAGAAAATATCCAGAATGGCAGCTAGAGTAGTAGTAAAGGTCTCAGCTCCACATCATAGGAGAATTGATTGAAGAAACAAGGTGTTTAGCACAGACAGAAAAGACTTCAAGTACTTGAATAACTATCGTCATGGAGAAGAGGGGTGATTTTGTTCAGTTTGGCCTCGGTGACTATGGTAAACATTGTAAGGAGGCACATTTAGGCTGGATGTCAGGAAAACCTTTCTTCCAGTTAGAGCTGTCCCAAAGTGCAATGGGCTGCCTTGGGAGATAGGGTCATTCCCGTCCCCCCGTCCTTCCCGCCCCCCCAATCAGTGGTTTCTAAGTGGAGACTGAAAGATCAGTTGGTAGATATGTTGGAATGCTGATTATTTTTTCAGGCATGGTTAGATTAGATGACCTTGGAGGGCCTTTCTGATTGGGAAATGACGGGATTTTATGTGGAGGATGGATTAGAGGATCTGGACACAAGGAGACTAATCAGGAAACCTAGGTCGGAGGCTAGTTAGTAGCTCAATTGAGAGGCAAGAAGGACCAGAACTAGAGTAGTAGCCATGGAACTAGAGAGGGGAGGACAGTCATGAGAGATGTAGACAAGACTTGACAACTGGTTAGATATGGGGGTGGTTCCCATACTTTTAACTCTCTATACCCTGATAAAGTTCCCATTGTTATTCTAAATTTAGCTTTCAAGTTTCAAAGAATTCATTCACTCATTTGACTAACAACTGCTCCGTACAGTTTTGACCAAACCGAGAAGAGAAAATGAACCTCTCTCTCTTTCGGGAAGGTGGGGGTCTTATGGGTGTCATACAATGGATATTCTCTTTGACTGTTGATAGCTTTGTTTGTTTTGCTAAACCAATTTTTCCCCCTTTCTTTTTGATGCTTTGTTAGAAAGTTCTCTGACTCAGAAAGGGAAAGAAGAGATATTCAGAAATAAATGTCATAAGACAAAAGAAATCCACTTTTAAAACTACTATATGAGACACACTAAGACGATATAGAAAAAGAAAATAACCTCAGTTTGCTGATAATCTAATAGATAGTTCCCCATTCTGGTATTCCAGGATTTGGTGAGCGAGGTCCTCATACCTATTGTATGACTGGATGATTTTGTAGCATTCGGTCAGCTTGCTTTTCCCAACTCCCATTTTTAATCTGCTCTTGGCCCCCTGATCACTGTATTGTCCTCCTCCTAGACTCTCTGGATCTGACCACAATTGCACATAGCCTTCTGTGTGTGTACCTGGTGGTCTTAAGATGAGGGGAGGAGAAGGCTTTTTGCTTTAGCCATGGCCTGAAAAACTTAATTTTGAGGTGGCTTTAAAAAAATCCCATTCCACAGAGCTGATATTTTCACCAGAAGAGCTTCATTTGTTTGTTTGGGACCCAAGATGTCTGTGTTGTACCTACAGCACATTCCCCCTTTGATGATCTGCTTTAAGGGATACTTGAGGAGTTGGGCTTTTTCTGTGGATGAAGCTTTCCCCCATTGGGCTTTTCTTTCCATGTTCTGATATCTATAGTAGGCAGGCTATAAGTTTAAGCCTCTATAATCTCAATAGTTCTATTGTCTAAAACTTCAGAAATGTATTTTACTAACTAGAATTGAATTTATATACTAGAATTATTTTCAACAAAAATAGTATTGTTTCTGTGGAGTAGAGAGAGCTGAATACTTTGGATCTTTAAAGCAAATGAATAAGGCTGGCTTAGCAATGAACTATGCCCAGGCCAAGGCCAAATGTCCCTCCAGGAGAGGGATGGCTTTCTCTGTAGCCACTCCCGGCTTTGGAGCTAATTTGGATGCTGAGTCGTTCTCCAGGTATTTATATGTAGTGTTTGGTATTTTTACTGGATCCTATTCTTCTCCCTGGGATCACCTAAAATGGTAAGAATTTTCTAGTGGGATTAAGGTTGTGATCTCTTGGGAGGGGTGGGGACATCTGCTCTTAGTTATTTTTGTATTAATAGCCTCCCCTTAAATGTATGTTATCAAATGAGCCATATTCTTATCAGCTGAGATAGTGGCCACAGTGACCTGGGCACTGCCGGGGAAGTTGCTCTCCAAGGCATGGCTTCCCAGAAACACTCCGGTAAGAAAAGCCTGCGGTATTCTTTTATATGATTTTTCTGACAACGATGATTTATGTTGGAAAATGGACTTGACTGGCAAAAATTGGGGGAATTGAATGATTTTAAGCTGATAGATCTTGTTTATTGCCTTAGAGTTAGTATCAGTTAGGGAATTGTTATCAAGTTAGCTAAGGTGGTAGGCTGCCTTGATAGAGATAGATAGGAGATTTCATTTCATCTTTCTCTCCCCAGGACTCGGAAGCAGTAGGCAGTTCAAAAATACTTGTTGAATCAATGAATTTCCAACATGCAGTTGTGATAACAGATTTTTGCATTCATTCTAATCAAAAGATGTAGATGTCTCATAAAGCCAAGGGTATGTGTTCTTGCCGGTTTGGTTTTTTTTGGGGGGGTGACTTTGCAGTCTAGTTCTGTGCATATTTTGACTTTAAAAACTTACTTTTTATTTTGCTTGAAGTTGATTGTAAAGTTTCTAGAAGGGAGCTGGATTACAGAGGAAGACTGGGGTCAGAGGAATGGATGTTAGTGTCCTTATCCGAAAGAGACAGAGTTTCCACGGGATGATCAAGGGGCCATCCCGGTTTGTTGGATGTTTGGGTTTTTCCCCCTGAAGTCAGCCTGCTGTTTCTCCTCTTCCAAGATCAGCCTTTTGGGAGGATGCAGCCCTTCTGTGCCATTTTTTTTTAAACTGAAAAAGCAACTTTCTTTCTGAGAACCAGAAGTCCAGAGGAGACGGTCAGATGACAAGGATTAGAGGAAAAGCGAGGAAATCTGTTGCATTTTCATAGTGCCACTACTTTGTAATGTTTTAAAGTGCTCTTCAATAACTCATTAGGATAACTAGTTAAGATAGGATGCTTCTGAAAATTCTTTTGCTGCTGTTGTGTAGCCATCCTTCTTAGGCATTAAGAGTTAAGATTTCCCTTATTCCTGGTGCATAAAAGCAATGCCTTTTCTTACAAAGGAGCCACTCTTCAGACCCCAGGACCACAAGTTTGAGATTGTGTTAATCAGCTAATATACACAGTCTTTGGGTGTGGAGAAATTACTCTGCTCTGACTTGCCCCTGATATGCCTTGGGTGTTTGGTAATTGGTAGAGGAACATTTGATTTCACTTATTAATTAAATAGCTGAGTTATTAAATGCTAAATTTGATTTAAAAGGTGACACATTTACAGCACGCCTTCATTTTGGGTTATAAATTATACTGGGTCCCCAGGTGTGACTGTGGCCTCTATAAATCCAGAAGGGCTAAGTACAGCTTGAAAGGGCCATTCATTCTTGGAGTAAATTGGATCAACTTGTATTCAACATCCCTATGAAATTGGGGGTTTGGGGGGACCTATTTCAGGAAATAGAATTCCAGCTTTGTACTGGGAATATAAATTCAGAAACTGGATAGAATGGGGGAGAGGATGCGGTGTGACCCTAAAGTAGGTGTGGTCTCCATGGGACAACTGTCTAACTTTTGTTAGTGGCTTCTTGTGAGTCTGTGCTTAAAATAGGCCCTTGAGGATAAGAACAAGTGATTCTGGTAGTTGGATTCCATCCTCCACTTTGAGCTCTGACAGGCAAGTCATGAGGCCAGAGGAAGCAACCTCTCTAGCGGCGGGCCCACCCACCTCCCCACCCACTGGTATACAGTACAGCCCTCAAATCCCTTTGGAAAGAGCTGTCCAGAACTGACACACATGGTGGAGTTAATGGATTCGATAAAGGCAAAAGCAAAATGTTTCAGGCCTCTGGCTTCCCACTAAGTTTCTGCCTGTCATTACTGTCCTTTATAAATCATTTGGGGCAGTTATCTAGCCAGAGCACTGTGGTTGTCTGAATGATTTTTGTTTTCTCTGACAGGTCCAGCTCTTCTTTCTTCTGAAAGCCACCAACAACCCCTGCTCCCAAAAACTACAACCTCAGTGCATTTGGTGGGAGGGATTTCTTCATTCCTTTGTTTGAGAAGGAGTTGACTTTGGATTTAGAAAGGGACCTGTGGACCTAATTTTTTTATATGGGTTTATTAGTTCTCATCGAGTCTGATCCCTCAGCTAACAGGTGAGGAAACTGAGGCACTAAGGGAGGAAGTGAGTTGGTTATAGCAGGGCTTGACCGCCATTGAACAACAAAGACAGATGGATATCTTTTGGGCTCAGCGTGGTGGGCTTGCTAGGTGTTAGGGGGGGAGTTGAGGTTAGACACAGGCCTCAGAACTGTAAATACAAAAAGAACTTGGCAAAATTGAGAAGTGAACTTAGTCTATTCTCCTCTGTCCTCGCTTGTTCAGCAAACACCACACATTTATCAAGTTGCTAAAAACCCCCAACGGGGACCTGAAGAGGTGGATGTGACTGAACCACAACAACAACTGTGCGTGTCTTGCTGGGCAGGTATTGGGGAGATGCCAGTGGCTTATGAGTTGGTGGAGGTGATTGGACATGTTCCCTGAGAAAATTAATCCCCTGCCGGTTCCTTTACTGTCTTCGTGAGTTTCCATCCCGGCTTCAGCTACTTCGGTATCTTTTTTAAATGCTGAAACAATTCAAAGGCATCAGTGATTAATGAAAGCTGCGGATGTGCCCCATTCCCAGGGTATTTGTATCTTAAAAGGGGATTCTTTTAAAATGGAAGTCAGAGTGTGACTGATATCTTAGAAGCCAACTTAAGCAGAATCCTTGCTATTTAAAAATGCCCTTTTATGCTCTCCACAGCCAGAGAAAGAACTGTGGATGTGCATGCGAGTAGCAGCACACTATTTCCCTTTATTTTTTGTGGTTTTTCCCTTTTGTTCTGATTCTTCTCTCACAACATGACTAACTTAGAAATAAGTTTAACACCATTACAAGTGGATAACCTCTTTCGGATTGCTTGCCATCTAGGGACGGGCAAGCTAGGAAGAAGGAAGAGAAATTGTAAACTCAAAATCTTATAAAAATGTATGTTGAAAACTATCTTTACATATAATTAGGAAAAATAAAATAGCGTTTGCCAAATTGTGCACACACATACATACACATATACCCAGGAAAAATATCCCATTTTTAGTTTGGTACAGTGGAAAGCCAGATTTGAGAACCTGAGGCCATATTGCGGTATATAACCCCTCTGGATCATAGTTTGCTCATTTGTAAAATGGTGGAGTTAGGCAGACTGATCTCTAAAGATGATCCCTACTTTCAGCTCCCACTCACTCTAGCATCCAAAGCTGTAGGCCGGGGTGTTCCAGCATGTTCTATTGATTCCATATCCCGTGCCGCAACCAAGTTGACTTTTCTTTTGTTTAGTTCACTAGAGACCTTATTTCTCTGTTGTGTTAATGAATGCTAACGGATGGTACTCTTATTATATCAAAACTTTTTTAAACTGTGGGTCGTAACCCTGTGTGCGGTCATGTAATTGAATGTGGCAGTCGGGAGATTATGACTTAGTATCAATGAATGTTTAATTTGTATACCTATTTTATATACCTGTCTGTCTGGGGTTGCATAAAAAATTCTTGGCTTGTAAGGGGGAAAAAGTTTTAGATAACATCCCTATATTTTAATAGGGATCTACAGCATTTTTAAATCATAGAATTTGAGACCAGCCAAAGGAATAACTAGTAATATGAATGGTGGCAAGATAGTAGGGGAAATATTTATAAGGGAGGTAAAGAGGAAGAAGAGCTATCAAAGCCCAGCACATCTTAGTACCCTGATTAGTAAGACCAACTCTCACTAAAAGGGAAGAAACTGGGAGCATGAGTCTATGTGTTAGTGGGGCCCCAATGGTACCTCCCCATTTATGAGTCTGGTAGATTTAGTTTTGTGTATGATCACACCTCATCCTAGGGGAAGGACGATTCCATTTTTCTTAAGTATCTAGATACATTACTACTACTACTGCACAACTGCCCTTTTTATCACCAGAAGTTTTAATATAATCGGTCACCTATTTTCAGTAAAGCAATGTAAATGCACTTTCATTAGAGACCTATATTTGTTTTTGGTGTGAGTGGCGCACTGATGTGGGCTATGGCAATTAGCAGACCAAAAATACCCTTCAGAAAATGATTTTTCCATTTCTATTCCCACTCGTTGGGCTCCTTGGAAGAAAGCACATCATTAGAAAAACTATAAACAGATTGATTATAATAATCACATTTACATATTCATATTTGGGGTCACTTGAAATGGTACATGAGAAGAGAAGAGCGTGTGTGTGTGTGTGTGTGTGTGTGTGTGTGTTTTGGGGAAGTATTCTATATCTATTCTCTAATCACAAGTCTAGTCTCCCAAAAGGAAGGATTTACCTGAAAAGGTATCTATTGTAACATTTACATGCACACAATTCATTTGGAAGCTCCAACTTGTTTTAATTACAACATGTTGGATGTATTTGCTGAAAGAGGAAACTTTGTAGTTAAATGAGGAATACTATCTGTATAGAAGGAGGCATTGAAA
Source organism: Antechinus flavipes (assembly GCF_016432865.1). Classification (NCBI taxonomy): domain Eukaryota; kingdom Metazoa; phylum Chordata; class Mammalia; order Dasyuromorphia; family Dasyuridae; genus Antechinus; species Antechinus flavipes. The sequence continues at coordinate 40,461,282 of NC_067404.1, read as the reverse complement.
GAAATGCGGGCTGCCCTTCTGGAATAAAGGCCTGAACAACTGGAGAGAGAACTCAGTTATAGCTTCAGCTGAATTCTAGTTTCCCGGACCCTGGAGATGGCTGTAGGAAATGATTCCAACAACTAAATTCAAAAGCCTTGCTGTTGGGTCGGTTGGCTTTTTGCAGAACAAAGCCTTGGGGGAGTATTGATTCCCTAATAAAAAGCATCCCTAATCGCTGGTAACATTTATGTAGCGCTTTGCATACATGAAAACCCTGGAGCCTCACAACCCTGGGAGGGAAATTCTCCAGCTATTATTAGCCCATCGAACACATGAGGCCAAGGAAGACTTTTAATGGTTTGCCAGTGATGACCTGGCTAGTAAATGTCAGAGAGAATTTGGACCCATGATTTTCATATTTCAAGTCAATTCTATCACTAAGCTCTGTTGCCTCCAAACAGGTAATGGGGGAGTTGCGTGTGCAAATGTGCACGTATGTGAGCGTTTCCACTGTACAGCAACTTTTCTGTAATGTAGAATCACTAGAACGTTGAGGAGAGATCTAGGGCTAGTGAAGTGGCAGAGGCTTGAATCTGGATCTTCTTGCCTCGAAGGCTGGCCTTGTAGATTCACTATTCCGCCCCTCAGGAACACGTGTGTGTGTTTTCCCCTTCCAAGGCTGGGCTCCTTGAAATCTCTTCCTCTGTGAGGAAGAGGGCTAAGGACTCCTGAACTGGAACGTGGCCTCTGGTATTTAAGGAGAGGCATTTTACAGCCTCCTGGTGTTTGTATCTGTCAGACAATGAACATTTGTCGAGTGTTTTACACAGAAGAGGCTGCTAGGTGCTATGAGAAAGCTAAAGTATAAGAAAAGGAATCTGCCTCCAGAGCTGGTAAAATACACGTGGTTACACGTGCCAGATGGCTGTTTAGACTCCCCCCTCCCCCCCAAATTGTGGCCTTGTCTAGGGCCTTATGTATTCGGCTTTAAATTTACTGTAACAACACAGCGCCTCCGTTCATTTATTTAGTAAGCATTTGTTAAGTGGCTATTATTCCCTTCTAGGCCTTGAACTCTTGTTTCATGTCAACTTGGTGGAGTTTACACATCCCTGGCTTTAGCTCCTACTTTTAACCATTTTGATTCTGATAATTTCTGTCAAGTTTCACAGTAAACACTCAGACTTTGCAGTTCCCCAGAATTTCATGTAGTGCTCCACTTTTAGGAGAAAGAAACTCATAGAATCACAGCTTAGAACTGAAATAGACCTTAGAATGTATTTAGATCACCCCTTTCCTTTTATGAGAAACCAAGGCTTGGACAGGTCAAGTGACTAGACCGTTCCCTCCAGATCAGTGGCATAGGGAGCATTTGAACCCAGGTACTGTGATTCCGACTGAAGCGTCTCTGTGTTGTCCAGATTAAGCATCATCTCTTCCACCTCCATCTTCACATGGGGCCCTCCACAATGATAAGTGGGTGAAAGTAAGGAAAGTCCTGGGTCTTTTGATTGGGAAAGAAAGTCAGTCATTGTGTTCAGAAGGCTCTATGTGTTTGGGCAGGAAATAAGATTCAAACATCAAAGACAAATTGAAACCAAAAAGAGCATCTGGTTAACCATCAGCCAAATAACTGAATCGGAGCGGCACCATTTTCCTAGGTGTCCCTCGTCTTGGGAGTCGGGTGGTCAGTAGACTCTTAAGTACTGGGCTTTTCCCCTAACCCACTTCTCTCCTATGATAAAGATGAAGAAAGGAAATAGATACGTACCTAAGGGAAACTTGGGCACTGCCGTCTCCCTCCCATTATGTTCACGTTGACTTTCTAGTGCATTATCCGTACGATTACTGATGTTTGTGCACTGGGGGAGTTTTGTGTGATCACGTATGCCGCTGGTACTACCGCTAATGGATGTCTCGCAACGATCATCTCTCCCTTTGTAAGGATGGTCTGGAACAACTCCAGATAAAGGCTGGACTTGGAAGTCAGTAAGAACCTGGGTTCAAGTCCTGCCTCTGACATTGACCATGTGACTCTGAGCAAGTTTGTTTCCCCATCTAGAAGCCGTCCAGTTCAGCTCCTCCATTTTTACAGCTGAGGAACTTGAGGCACAGAACGATGGATTTGTTTGCACAAGATCACCTGTGTAAGAACTAAAAAGATCCAAATGAGGATTTTTTTTGGTTAAGCTGAAATAAGATAAAGCGTAGAGTGTTTTGCGAATCTTAAAACATTCTATCAGTATCAGATATTATTAGCAATAACGATTAATCATCCTACTCATTGACTGGATGGAAATAGCACAGAGGCATCTAATCTAACCGATGACTGACCCAGAAGCCCCCTCCGCCATCCGTAGGGAGGGGGAAGCCCGTGGTCTCTTCAGGTAGCGTCCTTCACATCTCTTAGTGCTTATAAACTTAGGTGTGCTTGGCTTTTGTGGTTACTTTGACTTAATGCTCGATAACATCTCTTTCTCCAGAGTTAATATATCTGAAAGTTTGGGCAAAGGGAGAGCTTCCCATTTCAGTTAGTATCATTACATATTCCTAGGGGCATGCCTTCTGTCCACAGATGAATGTCGGATTAAGCATTGGGGGACAAGAAAAGTGAGCTACCGAGAAGAGGGAAAATCAAGTTTTTCCCTTCTCTGTTCTTTTACTTTTCTGGTGAAAGAAAGAGGTACTGCCCAACGTTTCTGTGCTCAAATAACTCGACTTCGTCTGTCCCTTCTTTTCTCTGTCAAATGATTTGGCCAAAGAGTATCGGAGTGACAGACTTTGGAGCGCTGCCCATCGTGGTGATTTCCTTTCTCATCGAAGCTCCTTAATCTTTGCCTGTCTTGGCTTATGATCACAGTTTATAAGATCCTAGAGCTTGAGCCAAAAGGGACCTCCGGGGCCCTCTAGGCCAGTCCCTTCATTTTCCAGAGTTCTTCCCATAAGGACATGAAGTAGCTTGTCTAGGATCACACAGGGAGGAAAAAGCAGAGCTAGTGTTTCACGTCAGGATCTCTGATGCCAAGGTCACTATTTTTTCACCTGCAATACACTGCTTCTCCACTATGTTGTTGCCCAGTTACGGTTGTCCAAGGCTTCTGGCTCAGTTTCTATGTGACCCTGAGCCTCAGTTTCCCTCCTCTGTTAAATGACAGGATTGGACTGAGTACTTTGATGCCTCTGAGGTTTTATTGCCTCAGCCTCCATGCGATCATAGATTTAGGGCTGCAAAAGAGTTTCAAGGTCATCATTTCTAACCAGCTTGTTTCACAGATGAAGACGATGCAACCCCAAGTAAGTGAAATAACTTGCCCGAGGATAGAATGACTTTTTATCTTGTATCGGTGCCGTTACGAAGCCCAAAACTCTCAAGGGGTAGCCAAGTGGTGCAGTGAATAGATCGCTGATCCTAATGTGGTTGCAGAGACTAGCTGTGTGACTCTGGGCAAGTCATTTAACCCCGATGGCCTCCTCCCACAAAAACACAGGATCTAGTGCTTCTTTTTAAATATCACTTTGCTTTCCAAGTATTTCCCTCTCCCCTCCAGACAGCCATCCCTTGTAAATGGCAAAAGTAGCAAATCCACTCGGCCTGCCCCAACTCTGTCTCCTCTTCTGGGGCATCATGACAATGTCATGTTTAGTTTGGCGGCTTGTTGCCGTTCTTTCCGTTTTCAATACTGAGTTCACCACATAGTATTTCTTTTCCAGTCACGTATGCCAGGCAACTTAGCTGTTCCCCAGCCCGCCGCCAAGGATGGCACTACACACACGCACACACACACACACACACACACAAACATACAAACATACCCACACACACGGTGAACATGTGACCTTTCTGTCTTCGACCTCCTTGGGATCTACATTTGGCAGTGAGGTCTCCGGGTTGCAGTCACTTTTGGAACAATTATGCAAATTATTTCTTGGCAGAATGATTGGATAAGTATGTGTGCAGCTGAGGTGATACAAAAGCGGAGGTCTCATAAATGAAGATGTTCGGGAACAGGGAAGTGAAATCTCCACGTGGGAGGGCAGAAATGGAGATGGATCGGGAGGCAGATACTAAAGTCCTTGAGGATAAACAAACTGAAAGCCAGGATGGCTGCTCCAAGGGTTTGGATGGAGGGAGGGGGAACTTCAGAGGAGGGTCTGGAATGCGCTCATTCTCTCTCCTGGCCCTCTGGGCCAGGGGTAGGCCTGGAGCACCTAGCCCTGGATTGGGTGTCTTCTACACTTAAGTCAGCTTTTCGTGAGTGCAAGATAGAATGAGAGAAGTTGAGGGGAAAATGGGTCTTGGTTGCTGAAGAGGGACTGGCTGATTCAGTGGATTTAGGGGGAGTGGAGAATGCAGACCAGGTACTCTAAGGCAGAGCTGTAGGAAACAAGAGGCTAAGAAATAGCAGAACACTTGCAACGAGAGGTATGATGGGAGCGGAAGAAGTCACTAGCTACTGGAATGAGCAAGTCCCACTTTACTAGGGCTTCTCCTGTTGAGGGTGATGTCAGGCCATTTTCTCTTCAAATGATGGGAAGCAGTGGCCGGAGCAGCAGGGAGAGCAGCTCTTAAATGTCCAGGCTGGCTCCTGGCCGTCGATTGCTTTGCTCAGCTTCACATCCGGTGTCTTTTTTTTATACGTCGTTTTTTTTTTTTTTTTTTTTTTGTAACGGACGCTCGTGTGCCCAAGTCTGTGCCCATGAGAATTTACTAAAAGCAAAAGGGTCCCTGTTGTCAGGAAGCATGCCGTTCTGCTGGTGGGAAACGTGTAGATGGCTCGGTCATTACCCAATATGTGTAGAGTATAGACTAACTTATTTAGAGCGTCAACAAGTGGGAACATCGGGAATTGCCACCAGATCTCAGCCTTGAAAGGAAGCCGGAATTACAAGAAACAAAGGTGGGCAGGGAGAGCATTTCACAAAATGGGGGACAGTTTAGGCAAAAAGGTGGAAATGGGAGGTAAAAGGTCATGTATAGGGAATAGCAAGTGGTCTGGTTTGACCGGATGGACCATAATGTGCGTGAAGGGGAGAAATAGGTTTGCAAAGAAAGGTAAAAAGTTGGGAGCCAGCCTATGACAGGTTCAAGAGGCCAGAGGGGGTCGATGGGAAGCCACCGGAATGAGTTAAGCGAGGGAGTGCCACAGTCATATTTTTGTCTAACAACTATTCTTTGTAAAGACGGCCAAAGAGAGAGAAATTAAAACGAGTCTCCTGTGTGAGCCAAGGTGACGTGCGACAAATTCGCTTTTCTTGCCAAATGGTATTTTAATGATATTAATAATTTATTGGTCTTGGATATTTGTTTTTCCCCATAGCTTTGAATAAGGAACTCGGTGGCCACAGTCTCAGCGTGGGGATTTTAGGTGACGAGATCCCATGAATGAATTTTTAGTTTTCCCCCTTTTTCCCCACATGTGAAGATCCCTGGATGTCAGCCCATGAATTTGGATCTTAATGTGGGCTCTAGCACTGGCTAGCTTGAGGAGTTTGGGCAAAGTCAGAATTTCTCTCAACAAGAAAGTGAAGGGGACCGGCCTCGATGACCCCGAAATTGGAGAGCTTATCTTTTTTCCCCCCTTCACACAAAAGGCTAATGGAAAACTTCACACTGTTGTCTTCAGAGTACATAGGCACTTAAGTCATTATGTCATTGTGTTCTCCCAGACATCAAAGAACCTTCCCAGAAATGGTCCAGCCCCCTCCCCCCCAATCAAAAACCTTTCTGTTTAACACTCTGGAGGCCATTCTAATTATTTGGCTCAATCCAAGATGCATAAAGGACAATATTTTTATTCTCTTTACAGGGAAAGTTGTAGCAATCTTCAAGAGTGTTATTAAAACTACTTGTACTTCTCCAAGGGAAAAACTGAGAGCCTGCGTTGGGTCGACTGTAGACGAGTGTCATCGGCTACTTGCTTCATTTTGAAATCGTCTAGAATTGGGGGAAGTCCTTTCACCGGCGTGAAAGAAATCATTAAAAAAGGGCTAGCCTTTCCTTCCCCTTTGCCCCCACATAGAATCCTGAAATGTAAAAAGCTACACCTCCATATTGCCTGTCAGCTTTTCCAGGATTGCCATATATGGGAAGGAGTTTGGGCTTATTCCCAGAGGTAGAACGATGGTAGAAGATACAGGGAAGTGTGGTGTCAGAACAGACTTTGACCACAATGAGTCGTCTAAGAGTGGAACTGGGATCATTTTGTAGCGCAGAGCCCAGCTACAAACGGGTCCCTTTCAACTCAAATTCTGCGATTCGAGCGACCAACAAGTGAGACTTTGACAAAGCAGCCACCTCCTACCTGTCAGTCCACGAGTCAGTTCTAGATCTGAGGATTCCAAACCAAGTATACTTCCCACTCACTTCATTTGGACAGTCCCCGATCACCCAATGATTGATTTGCCCAGCCTCCCAGAGCCAATATTGGTCAGAGGTGGGACTGAAAGCCACATCTGCCTCCCTATCTGGTGCACATCCCGCTTCTTTCATTTTATAAGCAGGGAAGGGGCTCGTCAGAGAGCAAAACTAAGTCTAGAATCCGAGGCTCCACCTGTGTTCTTAGTTGAGTTTCAAATAGTGATTTTATTTCTTCATTCTATCGCGCATCGACACCCTCCCCATCGTGTCCCATAAAGTTGCTGGCAGAGGCTGGGAGGCAACTGCATAGCACACCTCAGAACAGGTGGGCATCCCGAGGGCATCTTCTGTGGGCCAGACTCAGCACATTGAATCCTTTTTCCCCTTTGGTTGCCCTTCAGCTACTTAACTATTGTACTTTTCACCCTAGGTTAGGTCACCTCGTTTGTAAAGACTAGGATGACCTTCCCAATTTTGAATCTGTCTAAGGATACACAACACTAAGATATGCACGACACTCAGCTGCCCTTTATTTAGTGTCTTAATATTTACTGATCAGAAACACGGGCAGCTTAGGTTTAGGTTTCTGGCCTTGGTTCAAAAGGAGTTAGCTCGGAGACAGGGTGGCTCTGGCAACGTCCCCAAACAAAACACCTTCGGCATAGGTTTGTATAAAAAAACCCCGAGGGGTGGTCAAGATAGCTGGGAAGTAGAGCAAGGGGTGGAAGGGAGAGTATAAGGCTACAGCCCAGGCAGGTAAGTCTCCATTTCTTGGGGAGGAGAAATATGGAAAGGAGCTCAGGGGCCCCACAGCTAGGTAAAATAGAAAACCTTTTACTAAGATTATAATGAACAACTCAGACTCATAATAAACTCTTAGATTTATTGGAATTATCTTCCTCCTTTTAGTATTCTCTCTTCCCCGTCCTAGAGAAGAGACTGGAAGATGTTCTTTCCTCTTGTAGGCGTGGTGAAGGTGCTTCTTGAAATCTTCCTGCTGTGCTTGGAGCTCTCCGCTTCTTGCTGGTACTCCTCCCTGTAAAAGGAAATGTGGTCTCTCCCCCTCCCCTCAAATTGAATCTTAGAATCTGCCTGGGGGAATGGAGCCCCCTCTTTAAACATTGCAGGACAAGAAACTCACCTTGTAGAGTGATTGCTTGAATGAGGCTCCCCTACTTTGTTTGAAGCCTCCAAGAACTGGGCCTCTTTCCTTTCCTCCCCCTCAGGTCCCGGAGGCTACACTGTGGGCACCATGTCTGAGAAGTTTGACTGCCATTACTGCAGGGACCCTTTGCAAGGGAAGAAGTACGTGCAGAAGGAAGGCCGGCACTGCTGTGTGAAATGCTTTGACAAATTCTGTGCCAACACCTGTGTGGAGTGCCGCAAACCCATTGGGGCAGACTCTAAGGTGAGACTAAGGGACCTCTCCCCCTCATTGGCCACAAAAACTAGGACTGAAATCTCTGTACCTGGCCTAATATTGCCTGCATTTCCTGAACCTCCAATACTTAGAACCCCATAAAACTAATGGATAAAAGGAGGGATTCGGAGGCTATACTCCTACCCCTATCTCCTGCAGAACAGATACCAGGGCCTAGTAGACATTATCTGCACAAGAGGCAGAACTGGGGTTCAAAACCGCAGCCCCGTGTTGGGACTGGATCCCTTCCAGTTCTCTAACTTTAGCTCCTGGGACTAGCCCCACCCCCATCTTATTTGTGCAGAGATATAAACCAGTGTACAAAAAGCTTGACAGTGGGGCTGCTTCTGATTAAGAGGGTGACAGAAATGCTCGAGACCTAGGGGCTTCAGGTCCTCTCTAATGGCTTGTTCCTACTGGGGTTTTTCCACCCGGACCACAGGAGAGCTGTGGGGGCTGACTCTAAGTGAATAATTTTGTCAAGTGGAAAAAAGGCCCTTTGCTTTTAATAATCCCCACTTAGACTATTTTACTGACTTTCTCTCCCTTCTTCCCGGTTCTCTGTGCTTTTAGGAGCTGCATTACAAGAATCGCTACTGGCACGATTCCTGCTTCCGCTGTGCCAAGTGCTACCATCCTCTGGCCAATGAGACCTTTGTGTCCAAAGACAATAAGATCCTGTGTAACAAGTGCACCACGCGGGAGGATTCCCCCCGATGCAAAGGATGCTTCAAGCAAATTGTTGCAGGTACCTACTTACCTTGAAGAAAAGATTTTCTGAAATTGGAGGGGGGGGCAGGAGACACCTTCAACAGTACCCTGACTGCTCCTCTCCTCCTGAGTCTGAAGGAGGGCTTTGAATGTCAGATACCCAGTATGCACCCTCACCCTCCTGCCAGTGGCAGTTCCACCCCATACTTGATTGAACTTCTAGTCCCTGTGAGATTAGACGCCAGCCACTACCCAGGAAAAGGAGTAAAACTTTCTCGGCTCTGCCTCAAGTGAGGGAGGGGGAACAGGAACCCTTTTTACTGGGTGATCCCATGGCAATTCAACGGCTTCCTCCCTTAGGAGACCAAAACGTGGAATACAAGAAGAACGTCTGGCATAAGGATTGTTTCACTTGCAGTAACTGCAAACAGGTCATCGGAACCGGCAGCTTCTTCCCCAAAGGGGAAGACTTCTACTGCGTCACCTGTCACGAGACCAAGTTTGCCAAGCACTGCGTGAAGTGCAACAAGGTGTGCCTCGTTGCAGTTATGGGGGTGTAAGGTTCCCCATTGGGCAGGGGGCAGTACACAGGAGAACCCAGATGTTGGCAGATTGGACCCAGCCCCATTTAACAATTCTCTTCCCCCATACTGTGCTGAAGTGGGGGTGGCGTTTTGGTGTTACGGCGCAGTCTCTGACCCTTCCTTCTCGGTCTAGGCCATCACTTCTGGAGGAATCACTTACCAGGATCAGCCCTGGCACGGCGAGTGCTTCGTGTGTGCCACCTGCAGCAAGAAGCTGGCTGGACAGCGCTTCACTGCCGTGGAGGATCAGTATTACTGTGTGGATTGCTACAAGTCCTTTGTTGCCAAGAAATGTGCTGGATGTAAGAACCCCATCACAGGTAAGTGGGTTCTAGGGGGCAGTGCTAGCATGACAACACGTGGGGGAGAGGGAAGAACTGTCACTCCTTTCTAGGCCTTAAACTGTGTCTCCCCCTCCCCCAATGAGTTAGGTTACATGTGAAATCCTCTCAAGCTGCAGCAGTCTTATAAGTCCATACTGAGTGAGGCTAGAGCTGGGGTCTTTGCGTGATAGGACCCTCCCGAAGACTTGAAGTTGGGTTTGACCTCTAGCTGGTTTAGCCACTTTCCAGTTGTACTGGACCATGGATGGCCCCACTCCCCACTGGGATTTTTTGGGCAGAGATAATTGTTGGATGAGGAGACTGAGGCAAATGGAGTGAAGACTGTTCCAGAATCCCCCATCTAACTGAAGTTGCCCGAAGCCAGCCTGGAACTCAGCAAGAGGAGTCTTTCTGACTCCCCGCCTCCCCTTCCCCCCAGAGTTTTTTCACTGGAGATCCTAAACATAAGCAGCTATAGTATAATACAGGGTATTGATCTAAGGAGAGAAACATGGCTCCATCAGAGGAGAGGTGTCAGGATTCCCCTCCAATTTTCCTTTCTAATGGGTCATGAGATGGTAGAAGGATAAAAAGGACGAGTAGGAAGTGGCTAAGCAGAGAGCATCCTCTGCAGCAGAAGCTGCCAGCCCCTCCCTCCCTGACAAACAGCCCTTTGAGTGCCCATTACAGATTCACCCAAGGCCAGAAGGAAAGTTACCTGCCTCTAAATGAAGTGCTTCCCCCAGAACTCAGCCCTTGCCTAGAACGGTCCCTTCAAGGCGTCTTAGAAATCTTAGAGAAAAGGGATGGTAAAGCCCTGGGGGTTGGGATACAGGAGGCAGAGTGGCGAGCCAGAGCTCTCTGCAGTGAAAACAAAGAACCAGAGCTGCGCTTGTGGGGTGTTGGCTTTTCTCCTGATAATAGAACAGTCTAAGTTCGCCTCCTGGCGGCCAGTTTGATAAAGCAGGGTGGTGGCCACAATGGAGATTGCGAAAAGGAAGGGAAGTGGGAGGAGGGGGCTTCCGGCAGCCTTCAGGAGGAATTGCCCATCCTCCAGGCTCATTATTCTGGGGGAAAGAGGTGGGACTAAAGCAGCTACATGGTCTGTAAGAGGAGAGCAGATTTCAGATCTTATCTAATCTTTTAAACGCTACCATAAAACAACAGCAATGACATCCTCATGGCTCACAAATTACTATGTTTTTTTTCTCAAGCAGTTAGCCTGAAAGCTTAAGAGAAAAAGGTGCCCTGATTTGCTTCAGAGATATAATGCCGGCCACAACTCCAGCTCATTCTCAGTCTCTTTGGACTGCGACCCTTTAGGAAAACTAGCTTTTTTGATGTAAAAACTAACCTGTGGGACAAGTCACTTCTCCCTGAACTTCGATTTTCTCACCTGTCAAATGAAGGGGGGCAGGAAGGGTGACTAAGACCTAGGTCTGTCTAAACTCGGGGAATTGACTCCAACAGCTTCAATTTTGAGGAGCTGAAGTTTCTGGTGATTGTAATTCACACCTTTCTTGGTTGTTTTTCCTTTTCCCTATAGGATTTGGGAAAGGCTCCAGTGTGGTCACCTACGAAGGGCAATCCTGGCACGACTACTGCTTCCACTGTAAAAAGTGTTCCGTGAATCTGGCTAACAAGCGCTTCGTCTGCCACAACGAGCAGATCTATTGCCCCGACTGTGCCAAAAAGCTGTAAACGGACGGGGTCATCTGTCCTGGAGCATGGAGTTTTGAATCTTGCTCTCTATATCTGTCCTCGGAGCAGGAGCGAGACCCCAAAAAATCGCAAATTAGAGCTTGCTCTCTCATTTTACAGTATGGCTCATAAAAAGGTGCACGGAGATCACCTTTGGTCTTAGAAATTAAAACTCTGCAGCAATCCCATTTAAACCGTGCTCCTATTCATTAAGTCTGCAGCCTATCATTATAGTAGATTTTCAGTTAACCTTAGTAGAGAGACGCTTATGCATGTTGCTAAAAAAGAAGTAACCCTTAAAAAAATTATAGTTTGCCACACACAGCTCATGCTGTGAACAAAGAACGTACCTCCTGAGCCCATTGCTGAGATTCTCAGGAAGGACAAGTTAGATTTTTATCATCATATATACCTTGAGAGAAGTATATCCACAAATAGAACTGTATTCTAAAACATAGTAGTAGCTGCCTTCACCATAATGACTAATGGCAGCTTTTGCTTTGTGCAAAGTATAATCTTCTCTTTCTCTCTTTTTTGGCCTTTGTGTTTTAAAAGCAACTAATGCAGCATTTTAAAGAAAGGCTTGTGTTTGAAGTGAATTCTGATTTGAAGTAAGCTCTCTGTTGTGGCTAATGGCTTTTGGCTTTTGTGTGTAGCATGTGCTCCTGCGCTTTCTTCTGAAGCATGCATGACATTTGGAAAATGTACGCTCAAAGTAGTTTAGGTTATTTCTGATTAATTACAGCATGGCAAACGGCATTGAAAGCTTAGCTATTAAAATTGTGCTTTTTGGAGCTGCTTTTTGAACCAGATTTTGCTTTGAAGTGTTATCAGTAGAGTTAGTCAAGTTAATGAAACCTGCATGAAAAAATTTTAACCTCTTGGAGTGTTTATGCAATTTAGAAATGTAGCCCAGAGAACTAGTATGAAAAGCACTAGCTAACACTGCCGTCGGATTTTTACGTGAATTTCTACTCCTCGTCTACCGAGGGGGAGAAATGGACAGGTGACTCTGTAACGTGTGGCAGAACTTCTGCTACACAGATGAACGGGGGAAGGCCGCTCTCGTGGCGAGTGGAACACCACTGCTTTGTTGGGTACTAACACTTTGGAAATACCAAAACTGTCCCCCTTCTTATTCCAACAATGATGTAGTTTTAACGAGGCAATAAAATACATGGAACCATTTTGTCAGTGAGAGGTAGAAATCAAAGAGGTGGCTCCATCTAGCCCCACGACTGTACTGCAATTGTCATCAGCGTCTAACATTTACTTTCCCTAATATCATCTGGAAAATAAAGCAAAATAGAAATAACTTGCCTATCGCTTTTTTTTTCAAGTGTTTAAAAATCCACTAAGACCCAGCTAATGTCAGCCTTCTCCAAAAGCCTGTGGCTTGGTGATTTTTTTTCTTTCACACCAGCTAGTACTTACTCCATTCTTGTCCTCAAAAATCCTTCAGTGATAGAGGCCCTATTTTTACTTCTCTAGGACAAAACCCCTTGAAAACTGCACAGTGTCTCCTAGGGAAAAAGGAATGAAAAGCCTTGACTATCAAAGTGTCACAAAAAAATACACCAAAATTTCTCATCCATTTTGAAACTGGAAGGCAAATTACTGACTGGTTATGGGTCAGAAACAGAATGAAACCATCTATGAGAAAAATCCTTTTGCAATGAAGGACCAAAAGTTCATTTCAATAGTATAGGAGGATTGTGACTCATCTCTAAGAAATCTAAACTTTAGTTAGAGTCACTAAAAGTTTACTGCACACCCACAGTATGGCAGCGTAGTAGTGAGGAGAGCAGGCCCTAAGCCCAAGCAGTTCTCGAAGACACTAACTTGAGTAACAGTTGCTAGGCTTCACTGCTGCAGGGAACTTCCTCACCAACAAAATCAAATACAAAATACAAGGTATCGGATGTGAAGACAAAGGTGAAATAAGCTCTGCTCTAAAGGAGCTGAGCCTCGAAGGGCCCAGGGATTCCAAATAAAGAAATGAGGACAAAGCACACTCCACGCCCAAGGTATATGGCCTGGATGAGATTAGAGACATGGGAGACAGCCCGTCACATCAGTTGAGTGGCAAGTTGACCGATTTGGGAAATCAGTCTGGAAAGCCAGAGTAGATCCGAGTTGTGAAGGGTCCGAAGTGCCGATGACCCTCAAAAGCAACGGTGAGCCGGTGACTTGTCGAGTAGGGCAGAGATGGGTGCTACAAACCTAGAAACCTGGACGTGAAATAACAGCTCAGCAGCTATTTGAAGTAAGGGTAGGAGAGGAAGGTAGGCTGGATTAGGACATGGTTACAGCAGCACCAGACAAGAGGCAAGGAGAAATCCTTAAGTGGAAAGAATTAGACGGAAAAACTGATGAGAGAAGGAAGATTCAAGGACAATGGAAGAATGGCAGCATTCCCAACAAAGTGAAAAGTCTAGTACACATTTAGTTGGCTAGTCTGATGGTTCAGAAACGGAGCCTCGGGAAGGAATGTCTGCATAGAGATAACAATCTCTGGGAACTCATGAGGTCACCAAAGAAGAGGGGGGGGGGGTTCATGATGCTGATCAGATGTGGAGGAAGGAGTGCTCAACAATGTCCAAAACTGAGAAAAGACCACTGAAGTTGGTAAAATAGATAACTGGCAACATTGAAAACAGTTTCATTCAAAATAAAGAAGAGCATGGACTATACTCCACAAAGTCCTGCAAAGCCCAGCCTAATCACTGATGAAAAAAAGTGGATCTTCAACAACCACAAAAATTTGAGTAATTCCTCCAAAAAAGAAACACAAGAAAAGTCACTGAGTGTTGTTTTCAAAAGGATATTAAGCAAGGAAAAATTCCAAAGGGACAGAAAAGGTTATTGTTGGAAAAAGATCGACTGAAGGGATCATCAAGGTACAACAGGATCGAGTCAAGAGAAGGAAAAAAGCAGGGGGAAATGAAATAAAATACAAATCTAACAATTGTTATCATAAAGATAAACGAAGTCACTAAATAAGAGAGAATGGCTGGATTTTACATTTGGCCTCTCATGGCCTTTGTGTGCTGGAGTCCAAAAAATAAATAAATAACACCAACCCAAAACCATGCTGGCTAGCTTCTGGTCATTAGCCTAAGGGTAAATGTAAAATCCTGCTTAGGATTATTAGAGCAGGAAGATCAATGTACTGAGAGAGCACACATGACATTTCTGGGAGTTCGGAAGAACTTCCGGGGGGTGGGGGAGAACTGGCTCCACTGATATGGGTCAGCAGCTCCTCTCTACAACTTAGAATTGCTTGGGAAGTAGAAACGGTTAGATGCAATGTCTGCTCAAACAGCTAACATATCCAAACTGGGATTTGAACCCAGATCTTCTTGATCCTCTAGATCAGTGGTTCTCAAACTTTTGTTCTCAGTATCTTCATGTTGTTAAAAAACTATCGAGGATCTGTTCAAAGAGCTTTTGTTCCCATGGGTTAATGATTTTCAATTTGTAGACCCTCTGAAAGGGTTTCAGAGACCCCAACAATTCTTTGGACTACACTTTGAGGACCACTGCTCTAGATCATGCTGTCTCTTCTTCTCATCAATACAACAGGGATAACAACGAACCACCCACCTCACTCATGAGGTTGTTGGGAGCAAATCATTTTGTGAACTGCAAGTTGATAGATAAAGGTGAATGCACTATCTGAGCTGGGTCTTGAAGGCATGTTATTTATGGGCATGCTACCACATTCAGACCTGCTTATTTGGAAAATCTCCTAAAACCACTGAAGAGTTATGGGAAACAGCTGACCCCACATGGAGCTTTGGTATCCTCATCTTTAAAATAAGAGGGGTGAGTGGGAATAGACGATCTGTAAGGTCCGCAATGGACCATTCACAACCTCAGCCTAATGACAAAACACTAACGTAAACAGTCTTTTGCCTGTGCCCAGAGGTCACTGTCATTTCTATTTTTCTATCTGCTAATACCTAATACAGGGCCTTGCACATATCTGGTGCTCAATGTTTAATTCAATGACCATTAAAAAAATCTATGACTAGGCTTCTGGGCCCATCCAGCTTGCTGTACATGGGAAGAAAAAGAAATCCGGTGCCACTACCTATAACTACTCTAACCCAACTGCTTCTTGGTATCCTTCTCAAATTACCCTCGGGTTATGAGAAGGGGAAAATGGAAGAAGTAAATGTGTGTGACCTGGACCCTAGCATGTGCACCCCCTTACTCCAAGTTTAAACAAAGACAGGAAGTGTGCAAAAAAAGTTCAATTTTCCCATCTTGTCTTACTCACCGTTCCTGTGTGTTAGGAAAAGCTGATGGTAGCTGGTACTCCGGAGTTTTCTTAGTGGTAATCTCTCTGTTCCAGGCCTAGGTCTTCTATGCAATGTCTCTGGTCACTGCAGGTAGAGGTTAGGCCTATGACCTACGCCACTGGCAACCCCAGAAATCCAATTCCCAAAGCTCCACTTTATTTAATGGCTGCATCTCTCTCCTCTAGTGTCAAATAGCTTATAGATGTCTTAAGAGCAAAAGAGGCCAAGGGGAAAGGAAGACCTCCTCACCAAATATCACTTCTCCCATCCATTCTTCTATCCCTGTTCCAAGTATATTCAGTACACTCCTGCCTCCACAACATGTCACTGACTCGGGTCACTTTAAGGGTTCAAGAGGAAAACCTATCTGGCTCCCAGAGAGATGAACTGAGTTGCAGAAATGCACTCCCCCCAAAATTGTTTCATGCCAGTAACAAATATTTCCTGTTTCAGTTGACTCTTAAAAAAAATTGGAGCTGCAATTTTGTCATCGGAGAAAAGCAAAAGTAGTAAAGATTCATACTATTTAGAGAGGAACATGGAAATCACATCATACGTAAAAGTACCATAGACAATAAAACAATATCATTAAACACACCTTAAATGGCAGAGAATCTAAATTCATAAAGGAAAAGCTAATCATACTTCAAAATGCATAGGTAGTAACAGTAACTGTAGAATATGTAATACTCTTAGAACTAAATAAGTCAAACAAGAATTTTTAAAAAAGAAAAATATAGAACTGAACATTGTTGGAAAATTTAACTTCTGAATAGAAGCATTAATGAATACACCTATTTCTTAGTATCACAAACTACCTTACAAAAACAAACCACGTCCTAGGACCCAGAGAAATTGTCAAACGAAAAACAAAAAAGGACAAAGAGGCAGAAATAATGAACATGTTTTGTAGTCCATAACGATACAGAAAATAATACAAGGAGTACAAGCAAAAAGTACAGACCTAAAAGAAGAATAAAAACGTTCCGAATAGTGAGTGGGATAAAGAACAAATCACAGAAACAATCAGGAACTACGCAAAAGAAAATGACGATACAATATTGTAAAATTTGGAGAATGAAGGTAAAACAGTCCTCAGAATTAAAGTTATATACCATTAGAGATATAAACTGTTTTCACAGTTAAACTAGAAAAAGGGAGAAAGGTTATTAAACTGAATGTGCAATTTAAAAAAAAAAAAACCCTAAACCAACCCCGCCCCCCACAGTCTGACATTGTAAAAGAAAACCAATAGAAATGAACAATATACTAATAGCTGGTTTTTGAGAAGATGCACAAAATCAATAAAGTTTAACTGGATCAAAAAGAAAAAAAAAAGGAAATCAAATTACCAAAGTGAAAAAGGAACAAGATGAATTCACAACTAACAGAAGAAATATAAACAATTATCAGAAAGTGCTACTAAAAAATAGGAATTGAAATGGGGGCTTTGATTTCATTCATAGGCATCTCAGGTGGCACAGTGGATAAGAATGCAAGACTTAAGAGTCAAGAAGACCTGAGCTCCAATCCTACCTCAGACAGACCCTAGCTGTGTGCTTCTCCACAGATCAACTTACCTGTTCTGTGTCTCAGGATTCTCATCTGTAAAATGGGGATAGCACCTACCTCACAGGTTTGTGGTGAAGAGAAAATGAATCATATTTGTAAAGAATTTTGCAAACCTTAAGACTCTATATCAAAGTACATTTTTATTCATTAATATGGGGAAATTCATTACCAAAGAGGAATGGAGGGAAGAAAGAGAAGAAATTCTGGTCCAGATGGATCAAGTAAATAATACAAAATATTTAAAGAATAATTAATAATTCTGTTAAATAGTCTATTTTAAAAAGTCAGCCTTCTGTCAAACTTGTTTTATGAAACAAATATAATATCACTGCCCAAATGATAGAGCTATAGATCACTATAACTAACAACTGTGGTGTAAATATTTTAAATAAAATCCTGGGGAAAACACTGTTCTTATTCAGTCACTTCAATTACATCTGACTCTGTGACCCCCTTTGGGGTTTTCTTGGGCAAAGATACTAGAGTGTTATCTCATATCCTTCTCTCTAGCTCGATTTATAGATGAGAAAACTGAAAAAAAACCAAGCAAACAACAAAAAACCCCAGGGTGAAGTTACTTGCCCGGGATCAAACAGTTACTAAAAGTGTCTGAAGGTGGATTTGAACTTCCTGACTCCAGCTGAAAAGCCCGTAGGTGCTCTATCCACTGCACAATCTAGATGCCCAGGAAAAATATTATAGAAAAAAAAATATGATCCAGAAGGATTCATACCAGGAGTACAAGGATGGCTCAAAACATAAGAAAACAATTAGCATAACAATGAATAATACCTGATCAAAAGCTTTTGCTAAAATTCAGTACTATTTATCTCCCTTTAATTTTCTGGATGTCTTCTTTTGTGTGTGTGTGTGTGTGTGTGTGTGTGTGTGTGTGTGTGTGTGTGTGTATCATAGCCATTTGTGGATATATTCCACCATTCACATCATACCACCAGGAGACAAGTGAGATAAAAAAAAAAAAACAGATAATAGTATTTTAACTATTAACTTTTGATAGCTTAAAAGTGCATTAAGATTGTTGAGAGACCACATACAATACTGTATATATCCATAGCCTACCACTTCTCTTTTTTTTTAAAAGGGAATTCCTGTAGGGGATGAGATTAGGCCTTGGGAAGTGATTCCTGTGTTAAAATGAAGCACATCAATAAATCACCTGAACGACATTAAGTCTAATATATTGACACAGGGGCATCAGTCACAGTTCCTGAGCTCGGCTTGCCGGGTTCACACTTCTGCTCATGAAGATCCTAATCAAACAGCCTCAAAGAGAGACCTGGCTGACAAGTTAAGGTAGCATGGAAAGAGGAAACATTTTGGACCTGGGATGCTCATATAATGGTGGTATAATCAAATTGGAATGGAGAAGTTAGGGAGTCAGTTGAAAGAGAAAAAAACTGAGTTTGTGCTTGGATATATTGCAAGTTTGAAGATACTTGCAAATTAGTAACATTCCTGTAGGTTAACATGCCTTCTATTCCAAATAAATGTTTATGTGATGCAGAATGGACAGTGAACATCATTACTTTGTCAATAAATAGGTTTGGATGGCAGAAACTCAAATTTCTATAGTACTTTGAAGGGAACTGTAGGGAGTCTCCTATGTTCTATGCCTACAGTGTCACATTAAAGATATATTTGGGTTATTTTGGATTTTAAGCATAAAAAAGATTAAAAACAAAGAATCAAGCTTCTAAAGCAATTTCATCTTTTTCTTTTCCTTGGCAGAGCCCTTCTTCCCCTAGAAAAGGGTACCTAGTAAAAAGAAAGAAATAATTTTATCTGACAGTTATGGGAAGTCTAGAGTTGAACTGGAAAGAGCAGTAAAAGTATTAAGGAGAACAAAAAGAAAATCCCAGAATCCAGGGACCAAGAGGGGCTTCAGAGACCAGTTGGTCCAACATACACTTGATCAAGTATCCAATTTCCAAAAAAAACCCAATCCGAAGTATAATGGATATAGAATCTGATCATTCGTGACTCAAACTAATGCAGCTGATGCACAAAATCTGAATCAGGAGACAGAGATCTCAACTTCTGGATCTGCTACTTCGCACGATGGGCAAGTTCTAAAGTCTTCCTCCTCCTCTAAAATGAGGATGGATGTTCTACACAGTACCTTTCCAACTCTATTGAATACTAGAATCCTAGGAAAGCAAGATACAAACTAACAAGAACTACAATGCTGCATTTTACACTGTATTTTGTACAGGAAAGAGTGGGGGAAAGGCATGGAAAGAGAGAGGAGGGCAAACATCCAATAGTTATAAAACACAACTAGAGACCCAAGAAATTTGAGTCTAATTTATTGAATCTTGCTTCTGTACTTGGTTCATGACTGTTAAGAAGTGGTGCTATTCTCACAGAATAACTATGTTAAATGGTAAAATGATCAATGTCCATCTGCAAAGTAGTGAACATACATACAGCTGTAATGTTTTTTCAACACATAATCTAGGTGCAGAAAGAAAACCTGCATCTTTTCCCCTCAAACGATTGTCTCTGCCAGAACGAAAGAGCTAGTAGACAAAAGCACACGACTGGCTGACCTAAGGCACTGTTCTCACCTCCAACAATTCCTCCGAATTCTGAAGGGCAAAGGTCTAAGATATCAGGTCCCCTTCCTCGGTCAAGAATGGATTTGAGAGAGGAACACAGTTCCGCCTCAACAAGCTGGTGATTCAACAATAAACAATTCATTAACAGGATTATTAATTCATATTCAAGTTATCGGGCAATGGTTTAAGTAGGATCAGATGAAGCAAGTTTCATAAACCACTTATCCATTATATGTGTGTGTGGGGTGGTAATGATGAATATATGTGTGTGTGGATATATTATATGGGCTTAAGACTACTGATGAATTTCTTTGTAGCTGTTTCAAAGGAGGCAATCCATCCCTTCATGTTGTAGAAAGACAGGCAATTTTTGGTTAAATACCCTTACTGCAGCCTTTAATAGGTAAGGGAATAGAGCACTGTATACACAACCAAAAAAATAAGTCTAAGACCAACGAGAGTTAATAAACCAACATCACGAGGCAATGGCTGTGCTACTGGTTTATACATGGGAAAATAATACTTACATGTTTGTGAATTGCACAAAGATGCAATTTGAAGGAAAGACTTAAAAAAATCATGGCAAACTGTAACCGTGTTAGGACAAACACTTCCCCAGATCTCATATTTCAGAAGGTAGGAGGAGAAGTAGGGGGATGGTGTGTATGTGGCAGGGGCGGGGTTGAGGGAGAAGGAAGGGGGGCAGAAAGGAGGTACAGACTGCAACTTAACATTTTCCTGAAAGTAAAGATATATAAATTACGGTAAAATATAATATGCAGAACTACAAAACCACCAAAACATTTGTATTAAACACAAGACAATGCTCCTGAGAGTGTTGGGTCATCCAGGATGTAGTAAGCTTGTTCACAACACTGAATCTCTGAGAGCTTAACAGTAAAGGGATGAGTGTTATTTAGAGGTTTTTAACAGGGACTGGAAGCAGATTTTTTCCTTCTTAATCACAATATTTACCAGTTTGTAAGTCAGTTTGGATGCTTCTTTACCACTTTGCATATATCGAGGAGAAAATAAAACAAAGCCACAGAAAGCTTAAAGAAAATTATTAAAGGAAACAGAAATAACACTGCCAAGAAATCCTGTCACACTGACAGTTCCACAACCCAAAGGAAAAATAACATACACAATAAGACCCAGGTAACCCCATGAAAGTACTCAAGGTGACCGTGGAGTAGTATCGCCTCGGCTAGGAGCTTGATTTTAACAGGGTTGAACTGGGATAAAGGCAAGAAGTAGCTTCCTGAAGAAAGATCTTTAGATGGGATCCAGTGACTTCCGGGAGCAGAGTGTTTAGAGATCTGGCCAAAGAGAAAACAGTGAGAGGAAAAACTGAGTCTGGAGGGTTCTGGTTATACAGCACCTCGCCTGCCCCTTAGTTTTCTACTACTTCAGTACTACATAAAACCTTTCTCCTTGTCCTCATTGTCTGCAACTCCCGCCCCTCACCTCTTCGCTGCCAAGGCAATACTCCCAAGAAAGAAAGCCAAAATTACTTTGGAGAGGGCAAACCAGATACTGAGGAACCTAGGACCCATAGTACCCAAATTGGGTCAGCCAAAGGAAGCAGGGATGTTTGGCCACAAGAGTAGACTTGAGGAACTGGAGAGAGGTTTCAGGGGCCTGAAATACTTTCACCTGGAGAAAGGTTCTAACCCCTTCTGCTTGGCCCCAGGGATAAGAAATTTGACATAAGAAAGTCCCAACAATTAAAACCATCCAAAAAGAAAATGGGGTGCTTCTTTCCTCTCATAGGAGGCATTCAGAGGCAACTAGCTGGTATAGTGAGTAGAGATCAGGGCCTGGAGTCAGGAAAACCAGAGTACAAATTTGGCCTCACACACTTAAAAGATGGGTGGCTCTGGCTGTTACCTTACCTCGGCAAGCCTCAGTCACCTCATCAGTGAAAAGCAGCAATAGCAGCTACTCTTCAAGGTTGTGAGGATTAAATTAAATATGAGAAATTCTTAGTGCACTGGCACATGGTAGGCACTTACAACCTTATTTGCTCATTTCCTTCCTCTCGCCCTTTTGTGAAGACACAAGGATGCAATTTGAAAGGAAAGACTTTAAAAAATCATGGCAGAAGCAGGATGACTTTGTATTGGGGATACTACATTAGGAGACAGGGAGAGGCCCCGTGATTTCCTTGGTACCGGGAATTCCCAGATGAGGGGACTCCTACCATGGCCGGCAGCAAGTTTTCTGTAACTTCTAAGGCTAGAGAGCTGCCAGAAAATCGAGAGGTTCAGTGAATTGCAAGGAGATCCACAGCCACGGAGAGGTAGAGATGGCACTTCAACTATATTGCCTCTCTCTGAGGATGCGCTGAAAGGATTACTGCACCCAGCAGGAGGATGGCCTGGATGAACCCTCAGGTCACTTCTAACACTAAGCTGTGCTAAGGCTTGAATATACTATGATTTTTTTACTTTGACAGGCCTAAATTCACATATTAAGATTCACTGGGTACCCAAGTCCCTTAATAGCTCCAATAAAGAAGCCTTCTTGAAAGACTAAATGATAATAGTCAACCTATTTTTATTTTAGTATTGGCAGCCCATTAAAAAACTCATTCTGACATTGCTGTTGTGGCCCAGGTACTGAGGACAAAGGACTCCCTTTCTTTCTCAGAAGGCAAGGGGGCAGGGTTCTTATTCTTTTTGTGTGTCAGAGACCCCTTTGGCTGTCCATCTATACTGGGGAAGTCAATGGACCCCTGTTCAAAATCAGATTAAAATCAGAAAATGCCAAATTTCAGAGCTTAGTGGAAACCGTTATTTTTTCTCCCTAAATTCATGAATCCCTTGAAATCTATCCATGGATCCTGCTTTGAAGGTCTATCAGCAACTAATAAGCCCTGGATGAGTCTGCCCTCGTATAGCCATGCCATCTATAAAGCTGCACCTATGTTTCACAGCTTTTTATGCCCCACCAGAGTACTGCCATCATTTGACTACAAACTTCAAACACAACCTTTGCGACTCACCCTTTACCTTGTTTTTCCTAATTTGGGGGTCTTCAAAACACCAATCATGCGGTACATTTTTAACAGCATTTTGCTCGACCATGAATGATCGCACAGTTAGGATCTGGCATGTTTGTTTTTAAAATGCAATTGCTGTTTTTCTCATGACTGGGGAAGTGTTCAAGCAGAAGGTGACTGCTCCTCAGCCTTCTGAGAATGACCTCTGACAGTTCTGTATAATGTATACCCAAGAGATTAGAGGACCACAAGGTACAAGTTGAAAGTTGGGCTAAGAAGCTGCTCAGAGTATACACCTGGGTAATGAAGGTAGGAGAGCATACAGAGGAAGTAACCCCCCTTTAAAAAATAGCACCATGGGTATTCCAACAAACACCAGGGACTTGTGTTTTAGTAAGAACAGACACCCGAAGAAAATCATCTATAGGTTATGGAGCCTCACCCAGGAGGTGATGGGCCAAGAGGGTCTCAATCTTCTCCACCGTGGGCACGCTAAACAAGAAAGACCCCAAACACTTTCCAAAAACCAAGCAAATCCATTTTCTATTACCCTTGGTTTTGTTTATTACAAAGCTTTTTCTCTTTTCAGATTTCAATTTTCTTAACTAGACACATTCAAAGATGTGTTACTTAAAGAGGATACCCAAAGGCTCATTTTCACTATGATACTTTTACATTTTGCATTTTAATGTTTAACGAATGTATTCAGTTTATTGATAGAAAAGGAATCAAGATATTCCCACAAAACCCTAATGTCCTGAATGAACTGAAGCAATCACCTCACAATCATTTTTCTGTCCTTATTTATAATGTAGAAACCAGGTGGGGTAGAAAGAGCACTGATAGAACTAGAGTCCCGGCTTCTATTCCTACCTCTGCCACTCATTTCCCATAAGACCTCTGGCAAATAAACTCTCTGGACCTCAGTTCCCTTGTCTGTGATATCTCAGAGTTGCTATGGGAACCAAATGCGACAACATACATAAAAGCGCTCAACTTCAAGGATCAAGGAGTATGTCCCGCACTGATGAAGATCACCACCTAGCCACAACGCGACACATTTTCTTTGGAAGCTGCTGTGGCTGAAAAGATGATTATTCTGTTACACACCTGGTCATCACAGCCTCTCTCCAAGCTTAGCTGGACTGATCCTTGGAAAGATAGATGCAAAGTCCACTGCAAGGCCCACATCTGAAGCCTCCCTAGCTTGGTATTCCCCGCCAAAACTTGTGCTTCATAGGCACAATCTTTGAGCACCTAGGCTTCCCTCAACACTAGCTAGGACTGAGGCACCAAAGGACAACTTTTGGGAAAGTTGTATTAGATCCAATACAAACGTAAGCTATCATCGTCATTAAAACACAAAGAGAGAAATGACAAGTGAAAGAGACAAATGATTTAGCTCTATAGAAAGCAGCCTTTGTGTTACCTGTATTGCTTCCTCTAGTTGTGGTCAAAGAATTAATCACTACATCCTCCTCAAAGGCTACCTTGGGACCTGGAGCAAATGTAGCAGCATCTCTTGAGTTTTGAGGATAGCTTTTTGAAGGAGTGTTGCTGGGATTCAATTTGGAAGATTTGGCATGAACTCCATGTTCGACAATCTCCTCAAAAATCCATTTGTTGGATTTTCCATTCAAGTTTGATGTGTGCTCAGTTTCCTCAATAGCCACAATTTCTGAGTTTGGAGTAACCGTGTCTTTGGCAGAAAGGCTGGAGAAAGATGCTTTAATTAAATGTCTTATCTAGTCAAATACCAATATTTTATTGGGGAAAAAAGACCTTTGCCCTCTGAGTGTACCCCTAATGTGACAATATAAAAATATGAATGTGTGGTCCCATCACAGATGGGCCTCAACTTACAAACAGGACAAACAATGCAATGGATTAACCCCATAAATAGTATAAAGGGGAAGGCTGATTTCCAGCTCATTTAACCCATAATCAAACTGAGCCCTTTCTAACATCGTTTCTATAGGGAAAAGCATCCAGAATTTATTTAGGGATGCAAGGAAGAGATCTCTCCCTTGCCAAAGTCCTAGAGAGGACTTATACGAGAATTCTAAGGGCTAGGGCGGCGAAGTAGGCTGGGACTGAGGACAAATCTAGCTTTCACAGCAATGGGGATGGAGGAAGAGGGTACAAGGGTTGGAGCTGGGCCTGGGGAGCTTCTAGCAACTTCCAGTACTGCTCCATAGGAAAAGAAATAGGCAGAGTGTTCCATAGTGTGTGTGGCAATCCCTCAGTAACTGGTTACAATCAAAGTTGTGACAGGAATAGGGGGGAGGATTCTGGAGCTGGGAAGGCAAGGGCTATGAAAGACTATCCGTTTTAATTTTCACAGCATAAGTGGCCATTCACTCAGTTTGGTGAAGGAATAAGTAGCCTAATGCCTATTTTAATCTGCCTAGAGTAACAAGTATATAATGATATTATACCAAGCTACCATTAAATATTCTGAAATTAGAGCAAACTATCCACAAATAGGGAAAAAATGTTATACAATTAGTGTGTACACTGTAAAGATGACTTGATCAGCTGTGCTAGGGCCAGGGAATCTAAAGCAGAGGGAGTATTTCCTTCTAAGGAGAGCAAGAAGCAAAGGGAAGTTGTGCTTTCCCTGTTTCTGAAAGGCAGGAAAAGCAGTAAAGTCTCTATCCCAAATAGAAGCTTCCATGGAAGTATATTTGAGCAAAAAATTGCTAAAAACAGAGCTTTCAGAACTGTCTTAAAGAATTGAAAAGTGTTGCTGTGAACTCTTAACCATTCCCACTGCCTCTGTCAGCAGAAGGTTTTGCAGGAACTCCCTGATAGCCATTACTTACTTTATATCAAGTCCTCTTATCATTTAAAAAAAAAAACAAAGCAACTCAAATAAGTGAATTAATAATTTCATAAAAAACATCTCATCCTACCTCTCCCCAAAAGCTCTATTTTCTAAAGGTGACTAACCTGCGATCTGTTGCCGGAGTCATATGCAAATAAGCCCTATTTCCTGGCTCTGCGGCCATCTCATCACCATTGGTGACGAGTCCTTCGCTCTCATCGCTGGCTGCGGTTTCAGCTTGTTTTGTGTAAGTCGGGTTCTGAGCATGAAGCCCTCCTGCGACCTTGACATCATCAGGTGAATTCATTTTAGTGATGTTGGCTGAGAAGAAAAAAAGATGAACATCCTATTTGAGTTTTCAGATCAACTATAATAAGATACTAGGTAGATGGTAGTGTTTTATTAGATGAGAGGTAAAATGAGAAAGCTGAAGCTGTGCTTAGGAGCAACCAGTACTACCTCAGAGTAGGCCTCCCGTTAAATACTGATGGACCCTCTCTAGCTATGTGGCAGTACACAGGACAGAAGACAGTTATTAAGAGCTGCCCTCGAGAACCAAATATGACAGGGACCAATTATGATCACCGCCTTTCTGATCCCATAAAAGACACCTGTGATGGACCTGTCCATTTTCTCTCTTCTGTACAGAATGTGGAAAAAGCCTGAATATGACTACATTTCTTTATACCAAGGGCTCTTAACATGGAGTCCACAGACACCCGAGACATCTGTAGAATAAGGGGATTAACAACCTTTATGGGCAAAATGTGCATCTTTTCACTAACCTCTAAATAAAATCTGGGATCCTTTTAGTTAAAATTTTTTAAAAATGTCATTCTGAAAAGGATTTCCCTACATGGCCAAAGCGGTCCAGGACACAGAAGGCAAAGAACCCTGGCCTTTTTCTTGAGATCTCAGAGCCTGAATACTTGCATGGTGAAGAATGAAAAAGAGATAGTCTTTACTTAACAACCCCCTCCATCCTCTGGGTAGGCCGTACTTAATTTGTCAAACCTTATACAGATACAGTCATGAAAAGCTTTATCTGGTAAAATCCTATCAATGGTCTCTAACCTATTAAATTACTTCAAACTCAGTAATGTCCAATTTCCTCTTCTGTAAAATGGGAGATAATACCTCTGCTTTTAACTACCCTACAGGACTTTTGCAATCCTTGAAGAACTTTGCAAACAGAGGTTATGATTATTACTATGATTACAATCATTCCCCAGCATTCTAAATGATTATTACAGGAGATA
The DNA here is from genome assembly GCF_016432865.1 of Antechinus flavipes. Lineage (NCBI taxonomy): Eukaryota > Metazoa > Chordata > Mammalia > Dasyuromorphia > Dasyuridae > Antechinus > Antechinus flavipes. The sequence continues at coordinate 40,434,655 of NC_067404.1, read as the reverse complement.
AACAGGTAAATGGAGGGATACCCAGTGGGTCCACTGTTTCCAGACTTCCTTCGTCTGCTTCATCGGCATCGTCCTCGTCAATGGCCTCATTCTTGGACTTCTCTTCACTCTGTAACCAAGTAACACAAGACTGGGCTCAGGAACTTCTTGCTATCAAATCACCTCTGTTACTTCAGAGTTCACCTTTCTAAGGTAATTGGGTATTTTCTTCATTTAGATTAAAAGCTAATCGCCTATGAGTCGAAGGAGGGCAGATATGGCCCACTTAACGAGTCCCAAGAGAGCAGCAGCCAGGTTCTAGTGAGTGGATTACAGGGGTAGTTTCAGTCTGCCAGAATTTTAGGCTCAGTCACAAGCAGAAGGAATAATCCGATAAAGGTATGTATATTGAGACACTAGCCAGGTGGCTTTTCCATGGCAAGAGGTAGATGCTTTTGTCCTAATGAAAAACATCTGGTCCTCAAAGTTTCTCCGGGAGGTAGTGCTCTTCTACCTGCAATTATACACAGGTATTGCTTTTCAGAAATAAGCCAGCAAAATTCGTCTCGCTTTTCATGTTGATTGACCATTTTTATGAATTAGAAATGGGGAAAAAGCCAACACATACAAAACTTCACTACACCACAAAAAGAGACTTGTAGGTAGAAGAGTAGACAATTCTGCAAGCTCGGTCACCTTCCCATATGGCAGCCTTATCATCACAACTCTATTCACTAAGAGTGTCACCATGGTGCAGTGGAAAGACATTTCCACAGAATCAAGAGATCAAGAATGTGACTCTCAGGCAAGTCACTTCTCTGAGCTTCATCTATAAGAAGGAGAAGATGAGAACAGGATTTAGAGCTCAATTTCAATCCAGATCATCTGACTCCAAAGCCAGTGCCCTTTTTACACCACAATACCTTAGAGACATGTTCTCACTATTAATTCACTGATATATAAGGACATTACAAGTGCAGAATTTAACCAACCTAATTTAAGGGAGCACATTGTGGTGTAATGGATAACCCAAGAGGCAGGAAAACCTGGATTCAAGTTCCCTCTTAGACACATCCTGGCCATATGACCGTCCTCTAAGCCAGAGGTTCACCAGGCAGGCAGAACCAGATTAAAATATAATTGGGAAATAAAGAAAAATACAAATTGTGGTTTTCTAAGTTAATACATGATCCACAGGATTGCTACCGTTCAATTCAGTTGCCCCTTTTCCATTTAAGTCTGACTCCATTGCTCTATGGGGCCAACCTACATTAGTAGAAAGAATCCTGGGTAGTCAGGGACTCTCTGAGAGTCCAGTGAAATCAGAAATCTAACCCCTAACCTATCCCCCTAAGCATAGGTTAAGAACTTCATTCATCTTACTGCAAAGTTAACCTCTGATTTAAAAAAAGGTTTTAAATCATCAAGTTTGCAATGAGAATTGCCATTTAGCAGGCTGAAACTAATGAAAAGATATTTTGATTTCACGTACTTTCCTGGATGGCTAGAAAGCCCCTTCCTCCTTCAATGCTCTGTCTTTCCGAATAAAAATTGTCCTGATCCAAACTGGGTTAGGCACAAGAATGATCAAAAAGAGAAGTCAAGTAAAGCAGAGAAAGACTCAATTGCTGTTGAGGAGTTTAATGTCTCCTTTGGGAAGAAAAACTGATGACTAAAGAATAGGACCAAATCAATCAGCCTCACTCTATTTAGAAGACTGAAATGAGTCTGATTATAATTAAACTGCCCATCTTACAAAGCACTTTCCCTCTACAGGTATAGTAGAAGAGCCATTGTCCCTATTTTCCAAGTGGGGAAACTGAAGCTCAGAGAGGTGAAAGCACTTGCCCTCAATCACATAGCAAGAATTGTGGAAGCTAGAAATCAAAAGACTAGGGCCATTTGTAAATCTCCAGTCAATATGCACTTAACTCAATGCTTCCTATGTGCCAGTTTATTTCCCAAGCACTGGGGATACAAAGAAAGGCAAAAGCAGGGTCCCTGACCTCAAGGAGCTCACATTCTGATGGGAAAAACAATATACGAACAAGTGTTCATACAAGAGAAAGAAGATCAATGAAAGATCATCACTTGGAACAGGGGAAACTGCAAAAGTTCCTCAGAAGATGGGATGCAAGTTGAGTTCTGAAGGAAGCCAGAAGTTAAGGAGGGAAAGCTTTCTGGGCATGGGATACAATCTGGAAAAACATTTGTTAGGAGATATTTTGTTTTCTAAAAAGCAGTAAAAGGGCTGGTGTCACTGGAATGTAAAGTACATAAAAAGTGGGGGACTGGAAAGTAGAAAGGGCCCAGTGGAAGATTTGGGAGTCTCAAATGGAATCTATCAAGCAAAGGAAAAAACAGACCTGTGTTTTGGGGATATCACTGGAACCTCAAGGGAGGATGGACTGGAATGAGGAGGGACATGAGATAGGCAGTCCTGCCAGCAATAGTCCACGACCCAAAGAAAGGCCCCAGGCTTAGGATTAACTCCAGAAAAGTGCAAACCCCTCCTGGCTTGGCTCTGCAGAAACATCAAGTGAGGACCCCTGGGGTGAGCTTGAGGTTGACTGGAGCCTCAGCCTGAATCACAGAGACTTTCATCTCCCATAGAACATGAGGACTCGGGGTCTGAGTCCTCAACCTCAGCCGATTAGGAATGCCAGGCCCTGCTGTGCCATGCCGAGGCCCTGGGCGGGAAGGGACCAGCACACGGGGAATACAGATGGGGCAGGGATGCTTCTGGCTGTGGGCATTTGCTGGAGGGAGGAGTTCTTGGTTTGGGGTTCCAGGTCAGAGGGGAAAAATAAAGTGAAGCCAGAAGCAACATCCCCTCCCACCCCAGGATTAGAAGTGTATACACTAATATGCTCATTAAAAAATAATGATGATGATAATCAGGCAAAGACAAAAGAAACGAATCATAGAAAATTACTACAGGAATATAGACGATGGGGATTCATCCTCAGAGGAGGACAATGATGTAAAAAAAGTCTCTTCTATCCCAAAGAGTAATGTTAAATGGCTCCCTGCCCAGAAAGAATTTATAGAAGATTTTTAAAAAGCACTTTAAAAATGAAATGTGAGATACTGAGGAAAAATTTTAAAAATCTAAGAAAAACAAGATTATGAATAAAATAATTAACTAGAAAAGCAGACACAGTTTCTTAAAGAAAAAAATAATTCTTGGAAAATTGGAATTGGGCAAAGGGAAGCCAGTGAAGTTATGATACAACAAGAAATATCAAAAACAAAATATAAAGAATGAAAAAAATGGAACAATGTGAAACATCTTATAAGAAAAAACAACAGATAGGGAGAACCAATCAAGAAGAGAATATATAAGAAAAATGGAACTACCTGAAAGCTGTGACCAAAAAAAGAACCTTGCCACATTAATGCAAGAAAATTGTCCTGGAGTGATACAAATAAAGAGAAAGTAAAAATAGAAAAAAATCCCCCAATTATCATGTCAATGACATCCTTTGTGGAAAACACATAGGAATATTACTGCTAAATTTCAAAACCCCCAGATTAAAGAGAAAAGTTTTCAAGAAACATGAAAAAATTCAAATATACTGGAGTTACAACTAGCATTGTAGAGGAGTGATCAGCAGTCACAATAAACCGTAAGACTACAGGTCCTGGAATCATATCTACCAACAATGAAAAGTATTGAGCCTGTGGCCAAAAATACCATATGCAGCAAAATTATCTATAATCTCAAACAAAAAAAAACTTGCAGATTTTCAGGACTTTCTTTTAACCAATCCCGAACCCAATAGAAAATTTAACATATAAGAGCCAACATCCAAGATCACTTTCAAGGAACTCAACATGGACAAACTGTTTTTTACATGGAAATCTATACTATATGCTTAAGGGTGGCATCAACAATTGGGTAGCGCAAAAGAAAAAGTGGAACAGAGTTAAAGTAAAAATGGTAATTATGTTATACAAATGAGGTGCAGAAGAATAGACACAGAAGCATTAAAGGGGGAAGGAGGGCTCAGCTCTGAAAACCTATTCATATGGATTCAATAGACAACACTACATGTATACTGTGCAGGGTATAGTATCCTCCAAAATCTATAAAGAAATAAGGGGAGAGGGATGGGCAGAGGAGGAAACAAAAGGTGAGGGAAGAAGACAAGAGAGGGATCTATGGATGGGGGCCAGATTGAGTAACAGGAAGGCAAGTTAAGGAGCACAATTAAAGTAGAAGATTTAGCAGGTATTGGAAAGGGGTTTGTGTGTGTGTGTGTGTGTGTGTGTGTGTGTGTGTGTGTGTGTGTGTCGAGGTGGGTATGTGTGTGTGTATGTGTATGTATAATCTATGTGTATATATACATAAATATATTCCTGCTTAACTATAGCCTGCTTGAAGTAGTAGGGAGGATGAAATAGGAAAAGAAGATAAAGTTCTGTTGTAAGCAGAGAACAAAAGAACAACCTACAAGGAAGTAAAGAAAAGATGGACCCTCATGAATATAATTTCTTCTACTATTATATATCCTCTCTTGAACTGGTAATTTCATGTTATATATTTTGTATCCTCCCTGATGTTGTGCTGGGCACATGACAATTTTCTGTTCTGTTTTCTTCTCCTTTTTTATTGTTTTTTAAAATAAAATTTTTTAAAGTTTAAATGAAGGAAAAAAAAGATGAACCTCGAGTACATTCTCAAACTGCTATTCTTAAGCAATACTGGTACAGTTTCCATATGGTAAGACAGCTAAAATTCTAGGGCTGGGATTCTTAACTGAAGATCAATGACTTATTTTTTAAATATTCTGATAATTATTTCAATATCATTGGTTTCTTTTGCAATCTAATGTTTTGAACTTTACGCATTTGTAAACATGATTCTGAGAAGGGGCCTATCAATAGGCATCATCACCAGGTGAATTGCCCAAGGGACCTGGGACCCAAAAAAAGGTTCAGATAATGTGCTTGAGAGTCCTTGTGGGTTTCTTTTCCCCAAGTTCTCTTCATTTCATTTCAGTTTAATTCAAAAACTTTTAGTGAGCACTTATTATGTGCTAGGCATTGGAAATATAAAGACAAAATTAAGATGTTCCATGTTCATAAACAGCTTCTCTCCTACTGGGAAGAAGCAATATGCACACAGACACGAAAATGTCAAATACATAATGATTCTGGGGGAGGGAAGCAGCGTCACCAATCACTTGTGGAACCTGGAAAATGCTCTTCAAGGAGGTAGGAGGTATGTGGGCACAAGCCACAAGCAGCACAAATATAGGAGACAGAGGTCACTGATGAAACATAGCAAGTAGGTCAAGTTGACCTAAATATCTGGAGCATGTGAATGTGTAATCTGAGTCAGCTGATTGAGGGATAAGAAGATAAATGTAAACAGGAACAGGCTTACCTGCTCCGAATTCTGTTCCACCTTTCTGGTTCTCTTCATAATTTCTTCAATTCTCTGTTAGTAGAAAAAAGTACAAGTATACATTTCTGAAACAAAACTATAAAACAGCGATAAAAAATAAATTGACGGAACTGAAACAGGAGGTTGTTAAACTGATCATCTTTGGCAAGCTGTTTCATCATCCTGTTCTGTCAAATTGATACAAATGACCTAAGAAGCTGGGCCCCTAATTGCCTTTCTTACTGTTCTAATTATACAGCACTCTGAATGCCAATCACTTTGTTTCTCATTTTAATTTAGCAAATCAAATGATAATTTTCACACATAATTTTGCAGAACAGAAAGATCATTATTTAGCACAAGTAAAGATTATTGCCAATAAATAACTGATGTTTTTGAAGTAATCTCAAATTATCTTGCCAGCTATGACATGCATATTAACAATAGTAGCTAAGGGTGAATCGAAAGTTTTAGTGTAGTTTTAAGCTTCAATAGTTTTGATCTGCACTAAGACTTCTGGGACACCCATGAGAGTGCTTTCAGATTTGCAAAACGTTTCACCTACATTATCTCATTGGATTGATTTTTCACAACCACCATATAATGTGGGTACTATTATTATCCCTATTTTAGAGACAAGATAGCAGAAGATGAAAGAGGTTAAACGACTTGTTTGGGTCACATAGCTTATAAATGTCTGAGGCAAGGTTCAAATTCATATCTTTCTGAGTCTAAATCTGGCACCTGACTCTTTAAATTTGAAGCATGCTCTCTTATGTCATGTATTGCTGAAAGAAACTTTGTTAACAAAAGGGGAACTCGTGAAGAAAATCGAGAAATGCATTTTAGTACTTGGATCCTCTCAGCATGACACAAGCTTCCTTGCCCTCCAAGGTGAGGCTGACTGGGGCCCCCTACTTTCTTAGTCTGTATAAGGCACTCATTCACCCACCTCAGGACATGAAGACCAAGGGAGAGGCTTTCCTCATCATCATCAGGGAACAGCTTTCCTCATCCTCAGCTGACTAGGCCTTATAAACCCTTGGAATGGTGGGTCCAACATCTAGCCTGCCCATAAGAAGCCCATAACTAAGCCAATACCATTGCCTTCTCCTCAGCTGTTATCAAAACTGCCTTTGGGTCAAAATTCTCAGTTTCCTTGATTCTTTCCAGGTCCAAGGCCCTTTTATAAAAAAAGAAACTATTTTCAGAGGATCCTATTTGTGGAGACACCACTATAATGATTGTACCTCACCAACTGCACAGGCAGCTACCAACATTCCACCAAGAACAGAGGAGGAAGAAGGGAAGAGAGGAGCATCTTCTGCATAGTGCCATCAAAGGCCCTTGTCAAGAAGGTGGGGAAGAACGAGGACACAACACTTGCCTATTGGTCTCGGCAATGATTGTTTAAACAAAGCATTTAGCCTCATCACCTGACTGACCTTTTTTCTCTCCAGACGCTCTTGGACACTCTGCTCCATGATCCTTTCCCGTTCTCGCCTCTGCCTCTCAGCTTCCTCCTGGGCCTTTGCCTCAGCTTCCTCCTTCTATGGTAAGTAGGAAAATGACATCAAAGGCACACCATTCAGTTTTAGAGAAATCTGATTACAACAGAAGAAGAGCTCTGGGATCTGCTCACTCAACAATTTTGGTGATTAGAAGATTACTGTACAAGAACATGACATTCAAAGAAATAACGCTACAGAGTACAGTTGTTCATTGTTTCATGGAACAATGTAGATCCAAGCTATGCAATATGGCAGCTGTAAGCCAACTGACACTGGGGTTAGTTGACACTGCTAGAATAAAAGTCCAAAGTCATACTGTGACCCATCAAACTTGTACTTTGGGTGAGAAGTCAAATGATATGCGTGGATATTGGTTATTATAACAAAATGACATTGACTGGTGGGCAGTGTGCTTGTGTACCACATACAGATCACTAATTCTATAAAACAATAGCGTATAATAAACTATGACTTAACACTGAAATTATACTACTGAATAGAATTTCTCTATTCATCTTTCTTTGAGATTCCAGATAAAACCTCAGGCACTTGGGTCTAGGGTACTAAACCTCGATTATCACAGCATTGTAAGTGTGAAAGAGTGATAGCAAAGTTTAAGTTACTAGAACTGTAGATGAATCAACAAGTTTACTTGTTTATCAAGTTATCAAGTTACTGTAAAACCGGAAAATCTTATTACATCAATATGGCAGTTTTTGTAGAAATATGAGCTCTCCACTAATATGCTAAATCAGAGCCAAAATTCCTAAGTCTTCCAGAAGTTTTTAAAAGGTTCTCAATGTGAATGTCACTTCCACAATATAGATAATTCTATTTTGCAAGACTTAAGACCAAGAAGAAGAAGAAGTATGAAGTGGACTGTTGGGAACAAAAATCTCTAAGAGCCCAGTGCCGCAAAGAATTGGGATGATCTGTTATATTCATTCCTATGTGTTTACACTCTGCTCCATTCCAGCCAAACTAGAGTACTCTCTGTTCCCTAAATACAGCCTATAATTCCTTGTCTTTGTGTCTTTGCTCATGCTAAGTGTAGATGAGATGGACTCGGCTCTTTTCAACAATGAAGTGATTCAAGGCAATTCCAATAGAATTGTGATGGAGAGAGTCATCTGCATCCAGACAGAGAACTATGGAGACTATATATGGATCAAAGCATAGTATTTTCACCTTTTTTGTTGTTGTTCGTTTACTTTTTCCCCTCATTTTCCCCCTGTCCATCTGCTTTTTCTTGGAAAGCATGACAAATATGGAAATATGTTTAAAAGGATTACACATTTAACCTACATCAGATTGCTGTCTTAGAGAGGGTTCAAGAAGGAAGGGAGGGAGAAAAAATTGCAACACAAAGTTTTGCAAAGGTGAATGCTGAAAATTATCTTCACATGTATTTGGAAAAATAAAAAACTATTAAAAAAAGATTATGAGCTCAAGAAAAGAAACTACTTCTTTCTTTCTTTCAACAATTACTTCTTTATAACACACATCTTCACAAGCACTGAATTTCATGGGCCTGAGACAGTAATTATTACAACTAAAGAAAGAATAATTGGACACAACAGCTGATTTCAGTTTTTTCTGTTAGTCTGGCAAATACAATCTTTGTGAAAACTTCCAAATAGTACTTAATTTTTAAGGCTCCTGGGTAACAAATGTATAAAATAATCTAAGCTTACATTTCATTGAACATATAAGGGGAAAGAGTACTAGGTAAGATATGCACTACGAAAAGGAGACAGGAAGCTTATCAGTAAGCACACATGACACAGTAAGGTATTTCCTAAGTCACCTGCTGCTGGAGTTCAGTCAGACGCTCCTGTTCCTCTTCTGTCTTCTTCTGCTGCTGTTCTTCCTCAAGTCGCATTTTTGCATCATCTTTAATGGCTTTCTTTTCAATATCTTCTTTTACTTTCCTAGTTATAAAAGCAAAACTTTTACAGATTAGCTAATCTTTAAATGGCTTTTGGTGGTATTATCTTTTCCTAAAATATGGTTCCAGAAGTGTTTTTTTAAAAACACAGGCAAAAGACTCATTTCAGAATTACTCTATACACTTTATCCCTTTCCTGTAATTTACATTATTGTCACTGATACTCCCCCCCACTCTACCACCCCACACAATCCTTTGCCATAAACTAAATTCTCGGACCTTGAACAAGGCCTCATAAGGAAAATGTCTTCATCCACAGACCAGGGATTACATTTGTACTACCTAAAACGGTAGCTGGAAGAAGTACAGAAGAATATATGTGAAAAGCTAAACAAATCTAAGTTATTATTTCCCTACATTCCCAACAGATAAAATTTTGCCTGTACCTATTTGTTACAAAGGAGAGTTCTACTGTGGAATGAGAAAAGTTAATGAAGGACTGAGAATTTTTTTTTAATTACTGCACACTGTCCCCATTTTTTTTTTCAGGAAAACGGATTTTGCAGAGAAGATCAATTCTTACACAAATATTTAATAATAAATGACAATGCTATGTTGTTGTTCAGTCTCTTCAATCACATCTGACTTACTGTAACCCCACATTTGGGGTTTTCCCTCACAAGGACAGTAGAGTGATTGGCCATTTCCTCCTCTAGCTCATTTTACAGATGAGGAAACTAAGGCAAATACAGATTATGTGATTCGCCTAGGATCATACAGCTATTAAATGTCAAGGCTGGATTTAGACTCAAGTTCTAACTCCAGGAACAGTGCTCCAATTACTGAGTCAGTAGCTAACCTGACACAGTACATTAAAAACATGAAGTATTTCATTCGATCCCATAATAACCCTAATGATATAGGTGCTACAGTCATTATTCCTATCATACACAAAAAGCAACTATGGCTCAGAAAATTTAAATGACTTGCATATGGTCACAAGCTAACAAGTGTCAAGAGACTGGATCTGAATCTGGATGTTCCTCTCAAATTTTATTGTCCACTAATTTAAATTACTGTCTTATGCAATGTTACACATATTCTCATCTCTGCCTTTGTTCATGAAGATGCCCTCTTCTTCCCTAGGCTTCCAAATGTAGCACAAATCCCTCCTCCTTTCAGAAGGTATTCATTTCTCTCTATAGTTCCAACAATCATACTACACCAATTTAACACAATCATACTCTTCCGTATAGCTGAGTAATTGTTTCTTGTAAATCTTATCCACGCAACAAAATCATCCTCCCCGAGGACAGAGACTGTCTCATATGTTGTAATCTTGCTAGCAAATTAGTAAGAAAACTAATGCAATTTTAGGCTACGTTAAGTAAGTTCTAGTGTCTAGGACTAAAGACCTAACAGTCCTGAACTCTGATCGAGGAGAACCACTATCTGGAATGTCAAATTCAGCTTGGGATGCCATATTTTAGCAAGGACATTGACTCAAGGAGTCTTTCAAATTGTGAAAAGGGAGAGATACACAATAACAACTGGTTGTCTCTGAAATGCGACTTGTAAATATAGAGCTGTACATGAAGTATAAGTACTGTTACAATATAAATATAATTTATCATTTAAATGATCAAAATTATACTTGTTTCCCATCAAGGTTGATTCATACTTTCTACAACTTCAACATCATAAGCCGAAGTAAATGGAAATAAAAAGGTAACCCTGGAAGGATAGAACATGTAGGTCCTAAAATCAGAGAGGGGAAGCTAGGTGACACTGTTGGTGATAGAGTATCAGGCCTGGAATCAAGAAAACTCACCTTCCTGAGTTCAAATTTGGCCTTAGGTACAGACTAGCTGTGGTACCCTAGGCAAGTCTCTTAACCCTTTTTGCCTCAGTTTCTCACTGTAAGATGATCTGGAGAAGAAAATGGCAAACCACTCCAGTACCTCTGCCAAGAAAACTCCAAATGGGGGCAAGAAGAATGGGACACGACTGAAAAAGACTCAACAACAACAAATGGAACATTCCAGAAACCTCAAAGCTAGAGAACTAACTTCAAATGATCAGGACATTTATATCTAGCCTTAGAAAACTATGAGGCTTATGAACCAATATAATAAAAATGACAACTCTACCTAAGTTAATTTACTTATTCAGGGCCATGCCAAACACCAGAAATTATTTTACAAAGCTAGAAAAAATAAAATTCATCTGGAAGAACAAAAAGTCAAGAATATCAAGAGAATGAATGGAAAAAAGGTGAGGGAAGATGGTCTAGCTGCAACAGATCTCAAACTGTATTATAAAGTGGTAATCATCAAAACTATCTGGTACCGGCTAAAAGAGAGAACGGCGGATGATCCATGGAATACAGTAGGTACACAAAACACAGTAATAAATAACTGTAGTAATCTAGTATTTAATAAACCCAAAGACTCTAGCTTTGGGGGCAAAGCAAAATCACACCATGTAACAAAAACTGCTGGGAAAACTGGAAAACAGTAAGGCAGAAACTAGGTATAGATTAACATCTCAAACCATATACCAAGATAAGGTCAAAATGGATAAAATTTAGACATAAAGGGTGATATCATAAGCCAATTAGAAGAGCAAAGAATAGTTCAGCTGTCAGATCTATGGATAAAGAAAGAATTTATGACCAAACAAGAGCTAGCATTATGAGATATAAAATGGATAGTATTGATTTTATTAAACTAAAAAGATTTTGCATAAAACCAATACAAGCAAGATTAGAAAGGAAAGGCATAAATCTGGGAAACAATTTTTTAAATCAAGTATCTCTGATACTTTTCTTAAACATATAGAGAACTCAATCAAATTTATAAGAATACATGTCATTTCCCAATTAATAAATGATCAAAGGATACAAACAGGCAGTTTTCATATGAAAAAAAATCAAAGTTAGCTATGGCCATAAGAAAAAAAATAATCATTATTACAGAGATGCGAATTAAAACAACTATGAGGTATCACTTCATTTCACATCTTACAGGTTGGCTAATAAAAATAAAAAGAAAATGATAAATGTTGGAGAAGATATGGGAAAATCGGGACACTAACACATTGTTTGTTGACAAAATTGTAGACTCATCCAACCATTGTGGAAAGCAATTTGGAACTATGCCCAAAGGGCAATCAAACTGTGCATACATACCACTACTTAGCCTGCATCCCAAAAGGATCATAAACAAAGGGACAAAGACATACATATACAAAAATATTTGTAGCAGTTCTCTCAATTGGAAATTGAGTTAATGCCAATCAATTGGGAAATGGCTGAACAAGTTGTGGTATATGAATGTAATGGAATACTACTGTGCTGTAATAAAAAGAAGCAGGCAGACTTCAGAAAAATCTGGAAAGACTTTATATAATATGATACAATCAGGAGAACATAGTACACTGTGACAGCAACACTATGTGAAGACCAACTATGAGAGACTTGGTTCTTCTCAACAATACAATGATCCAAGAGAATTCTAAAAGATTCATGATGGAAAATGCTATTCACATCCAGAGAAAGAAATGGTGCAGTCTGCGTACAGATCGAAGTATACTATTTACACTTTGTTGGAGAGGTTTTTTTCTTTTGCAAAATGCAGTTTTTTGTAAACTGTTTCTTCATTCACACCATGACTAATATGGAAATATTTTACGTGATTGCACACATATAACCTATATCAAATTGCCTGCCATCTTGGGGGGAATTAGGAAATTTGTTAAATCATAATTTTATATAAAAACAAATGTTAAAAATTGTCTTTATATGTAATTGAAAAAAACAAAATACTATTTAAAAAAACCAAGAGGTCTAACTATAAAAGTTAAGAAAAGAAAATACTTCAATTAGTACTAAAAAAAGTGCTGATGCAAGATACAGCAGGTCAGTTCACGATGCCTTTAGTTCTGACTTGCTACATAGTGGAGTGGGTACCGTACTAGAGACACACAAGACCTGCATTTCAGAATTGGTTCTGATTAGACATGTGACCATCTACACTGGAGCAGGGAATTCTCTGTGCTAATTTAAAAAATCCTTAAATTTATGTTCCCTCAAATAACTGAAAAGACCAGGGGCCCTATAGAAAATATTTCTAAGTGCTCAACACCTTTAGAGATGCTTCTTGGGCTAACGCGAGTACTCACATTAAGGTACCTAGGGCCGGTTCTATTGGCACTTGAGACAGGAAGGCTCACAACAATCATTTTACTTAAGCTTGCAAACATGCTGTATTAGTGTTATTTACTGCACTGCATGGTAATCCTATTGGTGTGTTGGACCCCTTCCCTTGTTCCATGAAGAACTACAGGAAAAATAAAAAACATTGCTTCACAGTCAACCTTTTGGTGACAAGTCCCTCTGAAATTAGCTAAGCTAGTCCTTTACCACCCTTCCTGGGTCACGGCCTTGTCATGGTAGAGGGACTTACATACCTGGAGAGTAAAGTTAATGAGCCTCAGGAAAGTATCGCTAATAGTGAGCCTAATGAAGAGAAGGGAATTCTAGCTGAGCTATTTCAAATCCTCAAAGGGGATGCCATTAAAATGCTGTACTCAACAGGCCAGCCAATCTGGAAAACTCAACAGTGGCCACTGGATTGGAAAACATCAGTTTACATCCCAATCCTAAAGAAGGATAATGTCAACGAATGCTCAAATTGTACTCATTTCACATGCCAGTAAAGTTATGCTTAGGATTCTGAAAGCTAGGCTTCAGCAATCTATGAACTGAGAATTATCGGAAGAGTGGGCTAATTTTTGAAGAAGTAGAGAAACCAGAGACAAAATTGCTAGCATTTGTTGGATTATAAAGAAAGCAAGGGAGTTCCAGAAAAACATCCACTTCTGTTTCATTGACTACATTCAAGTCTTTGATTGAATGGATCACAATAAAACGTGACAAATCCTCAAAGAGATGGGAGTACTAGGTCATCATACTTGTCTTCCAAGGAACCCACAGGCGGGCTAAGAGGCAACAGTTAGAACTGAACATGGAATAACTGATTGAAATTAAGGTTGCTGAGAAAAACAACACAGATTTGCAGATGATAATGACTCTGATGAAAGTGAAGAATTAAGAAACCTCTTGAGCAAGGTGAGAAAGGAGAAAGTAAAAGCTGACTTGAAGCTCAACACCAAAACAAACAACAAACAAACAAACAAAACACAGTATCTTGACAACTGGTCCCATCACTTCCTGACAGAGGGAGAAGAAATAGAAAGCAGTGTTAGATTTTATATTCTTGGATTCCAAGATCACTGTAGGTGGTGAAAGCAGTTATGAAATTAGAAGATGTTTGCTCCCTGGAAAGAAAGCTATGTCAAATTTGGACAGCATACCAAAAAGGAGAGATCACCTTGCCAAAAAAGGTTTGTATAGTCAAAGCTAGGTGGTTTTTCTGGTAGCAATGTATGGCTGTGAGAGTAGGAATATAAGGAGAGTTGTGCACCACAGAATTGACTCTTTTGAATTGTGGTGCCAGAGAAGACTTTTGAGAGACCCTTGGACAACAAGGAGATCAAATCAGTTAAAACTTAAAAGAAATTAATTCAGGCTATTCACTGGAAGGTCAAACACTGAAGCAGAAGCTTAAAGACTTTGGCCATATAATCATAAGACAGGACTCATTGGAAAAGACCCTGATGTTGGAAAAGATGGAAGGCAAATGAAAAAGGAGATGACAGAGGATGAGATGAATACATAGTGTCATGGAAACAATGAAGATAAACTTGGACAGACTTTGGGAGATAACGGAGGACAGAAGGGCCTGTCATGGTATGGTTCATGGGGTCATGAAAAGTCAGACACAACTGATAGCCAAGTCTCTAACGTAGACACACAAAGAATCCATCACTGGGCCTATGCTCAAGCTTTTAAAAACCCAGAAGGCACTTTTGAACAACAGTGAGTTATCAGAGGGAGACTTCAGTGAAAGTTCAACACTGTGTAATTTTGGTTAATAATAAATGATAATATAGTTAGTATTTTACTTCTATTCAATTAAAGCTTTCTTTCCATTGAAAAAATTTCCTCTCAGTGCCCTGAAAAAGATGAAAGAGCAATTTTTAAAAGATTGTTAAAAGTGGAAGCCTAGAAAGCTGAAGGTAATTGTTCAATACAATTATAGCTTGGAGTTAGGTGACAAGAGGGCTACTGAGTACAAAACAAGAAGGATCCCTAAACTTAGGACAAGATATCTTAGATGCCAGGATATCTAAGTCAAGAAATGATGGATGAAGTAAGCTGGTGAGAGGAAATGTTTCTGGTGAGAGGTGGTGCTTCCTGTGGGAGGAGCTGAAGCCAATTTACTAATGAGATTCATAGATCTCCTAGTATTCAAGAGGAAGAAGACAACTTCAACATAGAATAACCTATTATCTTGGCAAAAACTGTAATGTGACACATGAATCCTAGTCAACTGAAGGATGGTTATAGGGTAATAGCAAGTTACATTACAAGCTCAAAGAGAAGGGAGACGTCTCTAGTGGAACCTAAAAAGGAAGAGCTGGAAAATACCAATGTCAGTGGGAAAGTCAGGATCACTAGACTGCAGTATTGTGATTTATGTGGAAGACAGAACCTCTTAAGATGAAGAAAAACAATTTGGCTACCAGAGCTTTAAGGTCATTCAGCAATCTTTGTTCTGATTCTACCTTTACCAAGCAATCTGCTAATACATTAGACAGTGCCTCAGCACTGGGAAGGGGGTGCCCAGACCAGGTAATGAACAAATGGCACTTGTATTCCAGGACAAAGCAGTCTTGTGTTAGTTGAGTTACCACATGCCCCTTTTCCCAGGATAAAGAAACTGCTCAGATTCCACTGAAAGACCAGAAGCTGGACAATTGGTGATAACATTAAGGCAGAACATCCATGAGGCCCTGCTTGACCAGGCAAGGCTTTCCTATCAATTTGTATTCATTTAAATAACATTCAACACATACAACTATATGCATGAGGTTGAGACAATAATCATAGCTACTAGGGATGTCACTCCCTAGTTCTGTCCCAGGACAGCTGAAAGATCCTTTAATTGTTTTTAAATGTCAGTGTACCCTTTGTGAAAATATTTGTGTGGACAGGAAAAGTTTTCTATGCATATTTAGGTGGCTATAGGGGGTTTCTTCTCTTGCCTTCTCAAGTGACTTTTAAATGACTTACTGATCATTACTGCTTAAATTTTTTTTGAGGGGATGAGATTTTTAAGGTTGACCCCTCTACCAATATTCAAAACAAAAGTCGGCGAGATCTACAATGTAAGAGAATGATTGTTTGATTCTTACCTTCCTTCTTCTTTTTGAGATCTTTCCCATTCTTCACGATTCTTTAGTTCCCGAGCATGGCGTTTCCCTGTCAAAATTTTAGCAGCTTTTTCAGCACTATTTTGAACAAATGTTTACATGATTCAATTGGATTACTATGAAGTACAACCCAAATTAAGAGACCATATACAAAAGGAAGCCTTAAAGAACTTAAAAATACATGCAAGAAAGGAGGACTCATGATTCATGGTATCTGTTCTTGAAACAAAACAAAATCCAAATCCCAGTGTCAATTTTTAATAACTTGTTCCAAAGTATACACCATCTCTAATAAAAACAGCTGTTTTGAGATAACTATACAAGGAAGCTCAAAGTGAAAAGGAAAAAATGCTTGAACAAGGCAGAACAATATGCTAGAGCTGAGAAGGATTAGATTTCGTGCAAGAAAATCTGGATTTGAAGTTTGGCTCTGCCACACTTAGTACCTGTCTGACATGGCTAAGTCATTTCTCTTTTTTGGCCACTTGTTTCCTCATCTGCAAAATGATGGGGTTGGCTTCTAAATCCTGGCCAGCTCGAAATGTTAAGAGATGGACGATGGCTGGAGTATAGGCAGCATGCTGTGGAAATGGCCAAAACTATAACATGCCAATGGGACTGCCACCTGCATTGAGAAAAGCCTGATGTCCAGAAGAAGAGAGGTCATGGTCCCACAGTCAAAGCATCTGGAGAGCATTATTGTTCAAATATTCAAAGGAGGACATTGACAAGCTGGGACAATGACCAAGATAATGAGAGGGCTAAACACCATACCCTAAGAAGGAACTTTATAAAGAAGGTTTAGCTTCTTATCTAGAAAAGACTTACATGATCACTGTCCTCACACATTTCAGGTAAAATGGAGATGATGCTTATTTTGCCTGGCTCCAGAGAAAGAACTTGGCCACAATGATGCAGATTTTGGCTCAAACTTCCTAATAATTAAAAGCTGTCCCAAAGTGGAACTGGCTGCCCCATTAATGAAGTTGTTCAGGTAGAAGCTACATGGTCACTAATGGGCATGTATGGACAGGATTTCTATTCAGGTTGGGGCCAAACGGTTTCAGGTCCCTTCCAACTAGGAAATTTGGGGATTCTAAAGATAAAGCAATTAAAAAGACCCAAGATAACAATCCTCTCGTGTCCAGCAGGCTTTATTAATCTTTTCGGATCCTAGGTCAACATTTTCTTCTCAGAGCAAGAGAACTAATCAGACTTCAGGGAATTCTACACAATAGGTACCTGTCACACTCAAACTTGCTGTTAAGTGATGACTGCCTCAGGATCCCAGAAGATGACCAAAGCCAGCCACGGTGCAAGTTAATCAGCCACTTCCATACTGTGTGCTATAGCTCCCTGAGGTTATTTCCCAGAATTGGTAACATTTGTTTTTTCTAAGAAGTGCCAGGTCCAAAGTTAAAAACAACAGAAGGGTTATAACAATACTGCATCCACTGACGTAGGTGACAAATCACAAAGTTTTGTACTCTGTTCTACCTCTGATACTATACAAAAAATCCAAAATAATCAGATTGGTACTTTTATTAACTGCTCCTAATTCTGCCTTCTGGAGACAGAGCAAGCCTAATCTGACTTCTACTTGATAGACCTTCAAACATGCAAAGACATTGGTAATATTAAATTCATCATACCCATGGTGTCCTACACAGAGAAGGCAATAAATGCCTCTTCATGATGATGATGATGATAACACTGGAAGACCTGTGTCAGGAAACCTGTGTTCAAATCCCAGGGGAAACATTTACAAGCTGTGTGACCATGGTAAATTCACTTAACTTTTCAGCCTCAGTTTCCTCATCTGTAAAAATGGGAATAATTAAAACCTGTATTATTTAGTTTACAGGACCTATTGTTAGGGGAGTAGTTTGCAAACTTCCAAGTGCTATGAAAATGCGAGTTATCTTTTCTGAGTAAAAAGGACCCAAAGTGCAATAGGTTGATGATAATTACATACTTAGTTTGACTTACTATTTCCAAGCTTATGGAGTGACAATATTTTGCTAAGTTACATGCTTGAAATGACCAAATTAAGCTGTGGAGATGATGAACCACACCTCCAATCTCTTGATAAAGAGGTGAAGAATTATAGGAGCAGAATGGTGTATATGGTGACAAACACTCATTTTTTTTTAGCTGATTTTAACTTATTTGTTTTGTTATATGGGGGGGGGGTAATTAATCGGTTAAAGAGTATATAAAGAAATCAATGGCATAAGCTAGTTTACCTACATGTTTAGAGTATTAACATTTCCCCTCCTTATCTTTAAAAGATAGATATTTCCTTCAATCAAATTCAACCAGGATTCTTTTTTTTCTTATGACATGTCAGGACATAGAAATCTACTGACATTATAAGTCATCAAGAAAATGTAAAATGGAAGAAATTCTGATTTAACTGAAAGGAAGAAAACTGAAATCTGCTGTCAAGGTCAATTAAATAGAAAATGTGGCAAAATGTCAGGTAAAAAAAAAAAACCAGAAAATGCAGGCAGTAGGATAATTTGACAGAGTTTCAAAGTTGCTAGAAGGCCAATTTCAACAAAAATTCACATCTTCATCCAAACAAAAAAAACATTCTACCCGAAAATTGCTCTGTAGGTTTTATAGTTCATTCATTTCAAAATTAAATAGCACACTGCATCTTTAATCACATATTTTTCTCTTTCTGCAGAGTTTTTTTCTTTTTCTTTTTTCGCCACGAAGAAAGAAGCCGTGGTTCATGTGGGCAAATGCTTCTATTGCAGCTGTGACTGCCCACAGAGAATTCTGAGTGTTGGCAGCTGGCAGCCAGGAACATGATCATCCCTGTTGTTGAAACTCTGAAGGCTTAATCCTAGAATTTATAATTGGAAAGGGCCTTTGAAATCACCTAAGTAAGGACCCTCATTTCATGGAGAAGGAAACTGAGGTCTAGAGAGAAGTGACTTGCTTAAGGCCAGATTACCTCATTATCTAGGAAGCGATAGGACTAGAACCCAGGTGTCCTGTCTCCCAAGTGAAACGCTTTACATTATACTCTGCTACTTCCCTAATAATACCTACAACACTAAGGATCCAAGTATCTAAATACCTTGTCACATCCACCATCTAAAAAATTACCAAATGGCTATTTGCCACCAAAAGAATATAGTTCTCTTTTGTTATAGAGTCTCTTTTGGGACTATACCTAGAGAAAGTAGGTTATTATTGAGAACTGTATAACTGAGGAAAAAAGCCACAGTAGAAGGTAATCTCTTCGACCCCAAGCATGAGAGCAAGAAAAATGGTCTGTCCTTTAATGTAATAAAGCAAGGAAACTAATTTTTTGGAGGGAAAGGTTTTCTTATGGTTAGATTTAATAGGGGAGTTCTAAGCATCATACCTCAGAGAGTACAAAGGCACACTCTCACACTTGTCACCCCAATGAAGAAAGATCATATTATCTTCCATGAAACTGGAATTCTTCCATGAAAAAAGTTACAAAAGAATCTGGAAGCCACCAGAACTCAATACCTTAATTTCTCAGATGAGAAATCAAAGGCAAAAAAAGGCTCAGATCTGGTCAGGGGCCTGATGCAGCAAAATTTCCCCTAAGGTAGAATTTTTAAACTGGATTTTGTGAACTTTTAAAAAATTATATTGATAACTATAATTTCAACATAATTGGCTTCCGTTCATTTAGCCTCTCAGCCTCAGTTTCTTCCTCAATAGAATGGGGATAATTACTTCAAAGTGTTGTTATGAAGATCGAATGAGATAACTATGTAAAATGTTTTTTGAATCTTAAAGAACTATACAAAATGCTATTATTTGTAATTTGATGCATTTAAAAGCATGATTTTGAGAAGGGGTCTATAGGCTTCACCAGACTGACCAAGAGTTACAAAACAACACCATCATCAGGATAAAAAGAATTTTGAGAAAGCAGAGATATAACCAATCAAAATACCACTAAGATAGCTGAATAATGGAATAAGATAAAACAATAACAAAATGTCTATGGAACAAAAGTCAAGTATATCAAGGGAAATTATGAAGACTAAAAAAGAAAAAAAAAGAAAAAGGGGGGGGATTTGCATTTCCCTATCTCAAATTGTACTCTAAAGAAGCAATTATCAAAACTATCTAAACACCCCAAAGGATCTAAAACACACAACAAAAGATCAAGTTAACTCTGACCCATAACAAATGATATACACAGATTAGTTTTTGACACATCAACTGTTTTGCTCCAAAATCCTCAGCGGCTCCCTAATATTTCCATGATAAAAAAAAAAAAGAAAAGAAAACTCCTCTGCCACCATTTCAATTTGTTTCCAATCTGGCTCAAACCTACCTTTCAAGACTTATTTTTCATTAGTTTCCTTCCAACACTCTACAAGGCACACAGACCAGCTAGCTGCTCCTCAAACTCTACATTCTCTTTTGACATGTCCATGCCTGCTCAGAACTCTTCTTCCTCCCCTTGACCTCTTTGCTTCTGTCAAGGCTCAGTTCTGGTACCATCTCCTAAAGGAAACCTTCCTGATGCCCCTGGGTATAAGGGTACACTCTCTTGCCTCAAAAAGCCTTGTATTTACTTATTTAGGTATAAAGGCATTTTATATATATAAAGGTATAAAAGTCTTTCATAACTGGGTAGAGGTAAAAACCTGTCTAGCTATTGCAAAAACAAGAAATTCTAGAATAGTTGAGTTTGATCATATGAAAAGAAAAGTAATGTATCTAGAAAAATATTTCTGAGAAATGTTTTTAATTGAAGTTTGACATCTTTAAGAACTGATTAAAGCAAAAGAACACTGTACACAGCAACAAGATTACTCAGATCAACTGTGATGGACTTGGCTCTTTTCAACAATGAGGTGATTTAAGGCAATTTCAATAGACTTGCAATGAAAAGAGCTATCTGCATCCAAAGAGAGACTCATGGAGGCTGAAGATGGATCAAAGAACAGTATTTTCACCTTTTTTGTTTGATTGGTTTTTTCCTTTCTCATTTTTCCCCTTTGATTTATATTTTTCTTGCACAGTATGACAAATATGGAAAATGTTTAGAAGAATTGCACATGTTTAACCTATATTGGATTATTTGCTTTCTGGGGGAAGGGGAGGAAGGGAAGAAGAGAGAGAGAGAAAAAAATTGCTAACAGTTTTGCAAAGGTGAATGTTGAAAACTATCTTCACATATATTTGGTGGGGAAAAGCTATTATAAAAAAAGAACTGGTCAAAGGATATGAACAAAGATCTCTAAAGAACAAAACACCAATCAACAGCAACATGAAAAAGTTCAAACCCTTCGAAATAATCAGAAAAAAGCAAATTAAATAATTGTAAGCTATCACCTATCCATCAAGTTGGCAAGATTAAATGAAAACAGTAAGATTCAATGTTGAGACAGCTGTAGGAAAATAACCCCACTTCAACACTGCTGGTGAAGATTGCAAAGTGGTGCAATCTTTTTGGAGAGCTACAAGTGTTTATACAGTAAGAGACCTACAGCTCATACCTTTAGAACCAGTCATCTTCCTACAACTTTGCAAAACAGAATAGACATATTTTAAAGCAAACTACACAAAACAGAAGTTCATAGTTTCATATTTAATCATTTACTATAATTTAAATCATTACCATTACTAGAAATAGTCATGTACTGGGTACCCACATATTACTAAAAGACCTCTATGGGAAGACCTTTAGAACATTAGGTGCATATCTGTGAAAGAATTATAAGATTACATGGACACAAGTCACACAAGATAATAATGCACATTTGAGTTGCAATCTGCACTACAGCAGAGAGTACCCACATCGATGAGACTGTGGATCCATTCAATCACTGTAATATCTGATGTTTATATAGTATGATTTAAGGATTTTAAAAAATCCTTTAAATCTAGTATCATTTTCCATTTATTCTTGGGTATGTGTTGGTGATAGCCATCCACTTTTGTAACGAGAGAAAACAATAAGAGACTGAATCTCAAAATGGTTCCACATTTAGGGGTAGACAGAAATTTTTCCACAAAGGGCTTGAAGTTTAGGTATAGGTGGTATAATTCTCTATCTTGATTTAGTACCATAGTCCAGTGAGTGGATTGATTGGATTTGGAGTCAGGAGACATGAATTCAAATCTTGAACTTACTAGCTATATCATGGGCTGGTTCTTTAAACTCTCAAAGCCTATTTCCTCATCTGCAAAATGGGGAAAATAGCTGCAATATCTAATTCACAGAATGTGAGGAAAATGTTTTGTAAAACTCAAGGTAGCCAGGCATGTAGAACGCACCTATAATTGCTGCCAAGAAGGATGAGACTGGCAGATCTCTGAGCCAATCTTATGTCTGCAATAAATCTTGTATCACCATAGAGATCCCATGGGTACACGGGAGGGGCAAACTGGAAGTCAAAACTCTCAAGCTGATCAATGAAACAGGCCTATGAGAAGCCCCTCAACTTTCAGCCTAAACAAGACAGGCTCAAAACAAACAAACCCAAAACTATATATAAATGCTACTACTGTTGTTGTTGTTATTATTATTGAAATAATAAATCACAGCCAAGTTCATTAAAAATACTAATGATAAACCATAGAGAACATTAAGAGCAAATTCTTTCTAGAACTCAAGATGGCACAAAGAAAATTTTAAATTGGATCAAGAAGCTAGGTACCATTCTTCTACTGAGTCCCTAAAATTCAGTCAACTAGCTCTAAAACAAGCCAATTAACTGAGGCTCTACACAAGAAACTTTAAATACTATCATCATACCTTCTTTGGTCTTTCGAGCAGATGGTACCTTTTCTTTCTCTGAAGCTGATGATATACGGTGTTCCTGCTTTCTGTCTTCTTCGTATAAGTCCTTTGGTTTGCTATCTGTTTCCAGTAGTCTACTCTTTCTGGTAATGTTTATAACAGTTGGTGTGATCAAGGGCCGTTGAATAGGTTTAAAAGCTGGTTTTAAAACAGAAGTGGGAGATGATGGCTGCTGTTTTAATGTAATAGGAGAAGGTGGCCGACTCCTTGAAGTTAATCTACTGAAGAAAAAGAAACAATATGGTTTTTTAAAAGAAAGTATGTTTATGGATATTAAAGCCCTTTAAAAAGCATGAAACACTAGGCAAGCAATAAGTCGTATTATCATCACTACATTATTCTAAATATTGGCCACATTTTTCCCCCAAATATGGCTTGAGTAAAACCTGAACATTACATATAATTGATGATAATTATATATAACTAGTGAACAAATTTATGTTTTCCTTCCAAAGGGACATCATTTTAGGAAGGGCAGCCTATATTCAGATTAATAGAGCAAAATCTGCAAGTTTTCACAGTCTAATTAAAAAAACAAACAAAAAAAATGTTCAACTCAATGGCTTCTAAGATCCCGTCTAACTCTAAGATTCTAAAATATCATCTTTTAAAATGGATTGAACTTAAGCTATTGTATATTCCATTTTATACAATTTCTAAAACAAGGAAATTAAGTTATTTTGGCAGAGTATATGACATGGGACAAGTTCATATTAACTACTTACTTCGATGTAGAAGGAGATGGAGGACGCTTAACATTAGCAGGGGAA
This sequence comes from Antechinus flavipes, assembly GCF_016432865.1. NCBI lineage: Eukaryota > Metazoa > Chordata > Mammalia > Dasyuromorphia > Dasyuridae > Antechinus > Antechinus flavipes. Next base: position 40,410,963 of record NC_067404.1, on the reverse strand, counting down.
GGTGATCTCTTGCGAGCTAATAGAGATGGCGATGGAGCTCGCCTTGCAGTACGAGTAGATGTATTCTTGTCCACTTCTGACTTCTGAGTGGATAAACAAAACAAAGAATCTCTAAAATCTATGGCTATACTTTGCTTTGATATTAAAAACAACTTAAATTGCTAGAGAAATATTTAGTTCCCATGGCTGGGCCATGCCAATATAACAAATATGACAATATTAACAAAGTCTATTTACACTTTTAACACTGCATCAATCAAATTATAAAGAGAATACTTCAAACAACTTGATAAAATAATAAAATTAATTTGGAAAACCAAAAGATGTAGACTATAAAAGGGAAATTATAAAAAGTGGTAGGGACAAAGGGGGAATAATATTTCCAGACCTCAAATCTCTTTATAAAGTAGCAGTCATCAATACCATCTGGTGGCAATTTAAAAAAGAGGCAGACTGATGGAACAGATTAGATGAGGGAGAATCAGAAACGATGGAACTCAGTAACACAGTACTGGAAAAACCAGCAAACACACAATACTTAGGAGAGAACTTCTTTAATTTTGAAAAATCAACTGCTGGGAAAACTGGAAAACAGTTTGCCAAAAATTAGGCTTAAACTAATACCTTATACTACTTTTCACAATATATTCTCAATGGATACACCACCTTTGTGGTGTGGTATGATTAAAGATCATACTATTAAGAAACCAGAGGAGAAATAGATCATATGCCTCTCACAGCTATGAGTAAGTGATATATTCTTAAACAAGGGAAAGAGACAATTACAAAAGATAAAATTGGGAACTAATTACATGAAATGGAAAACCTTCTGTAAGAGAAGTGGTCAAATTAGAAAATAATCCTTGCTTCAGATTTCTCTGATGAGGTTTGGTTTCCAAAATACATAAAAAATGAACAAATATATAGAAGATTTACACCCATCATGCAATAGATAAAGTGGTCATGGATATCAAATAGTTCTCAAAAGAATTTTGAAGTATTTACAACCACAGGAGCGAATGGTCCAAAGCAGTTGTAATAAGAAAAATACAAATCAAAACAACACTGAGGTTTTCATACCCTGAAAATTGGCAAAGATGACCAAAAAAATGATAATCTCCAATGCTGGAGAGATGGTGAAATGATAAGCACATTAATGCATTATTGCTGGAGTGATGAATTGGTAGAGCCATTTTGGAAAGTAATTTGGTTGGAATCATGCAAATAAAGTGACTAAAATATCCAGCCGTTTTGACCCCTAAACTCTGTTATTAAACTCATACAAGAAAGCCAATGATAAAAAGAAAGTCCTCATGATGCACCAAAATATCTGAAGCAGGAATTTTTGTGATAGCAAAGAATTGGAAACAAAGGAGATAAGAAATGATAAATTGCAGAGAAGTATGGGAAGATCTATATGAATTCATGTAAAGCCAAGTAAATAGAGCAAGAAAACAATCATATACTGACTACAACAACATAGGTAGGAAAGACCTTCACACATTCACACACAAATCAAGTGAATGTAGCAAATTAGAGAGATAAAACATGACTTCAATGAAGAGATATGATGAGAAGATACCCCATGGTGTTTTTTAAAATAAAGTTTGTTATATGTGGTAGTTTTTTAGGAAGGGGAGGGATACTGGGGATAATCATGATGATGGGGGAAGGGGGAAATCAATAAAACAAATTCCACTGACATGAAAAGGCTTCTTAAATGTCCATCCTTCATGATCCTTCACCCATACATGAGTATCTGGTACCAAGACATGATAATGCTGAAAGAATCTTTTATTCGCTTTTAATTTGTCTTTGATGAGGCAATTGTGATTAAGTGACTTGCCCAGGGTCACACAGCTACTAAGTGTTAAATATCTGAGGCTGGATTTGAACTTGGGTCCTCCTGACTCCAGGGCCAATGCTCTATCCACTGTGCTACCTAGCTGTCTCCTTTTTAAAGAGGAAATCTCTTACTTCCAACAGACACTTGTCTTTCTTGCATTGTTTAGTACCTTTAGTCAATGTGTATACGATTGTATGTTTTCTTTAACTGTGTGATACACCAGCAAAAATAGATCTCTTTTTAGAAGTTGCATTTATAATATGACTAGCTTGAAGAATGGTTTTTAGTCCAGTAATGGCCCAATCCAATAATTCAGTAATAATTTATGAAATTGGATAAATGATATTGATTGAGAATCAAGCCCCTGATACTATTTTCTTCAGGTTTTCAAATCATCCTAAAAAGAACAAAGTTACAAAATGTAATATCTTCAAAATACCAAAAATGAAGTTTAAAATGTTTTAACATCTATATTTATACATCAGTTATCTGGAACCAATAATTTTTCAGATACAATACAAATAGCCTGTTGGCCTAAACCTTTATAATGTATATGTCCTGAATTGGGGTAAAACCAAAAAATTCTTTAAGTGCATTTAGATAGGTCTTCACAAACTGAAGCCGTTGCCTTTAAAACAGGCCCACTTTGGCAATTAGCCATTGAAACAAATTCCAAGAGAAATTCACACACCAGACTTCCTATTACTTAAGTGAAAAGCCAGAAAAGATTAACTGGAAGATGAGATAATTTGGGGGGTCTCCATAAAAGGATGATAGCGAGTTAGAAACGTCCCAGGGAAAAAGACTCTGTGTGTGTGTGTGTGTGTGTGTGTGTGTGTGTGTCTGTCACATGGACATATATGCAAACCCTAAAAAGCAACATGAGGTACCCAGCTTTTAATAAAAAGGCTACTGTCGTTAATGTAATTGAGAATGTAAAATCCACTTTCATTTTTCCATGAAGGTAGCCTCTATGAAAATGAGCATTCTGCCAATTCTTGATTCTTCATGGATGAGTATACAATTCATAGATTTTTTCCAAGTCTCTAGTTTCTGTCATCATCATTATGCTATCTTTTGATCATTGCACCACTCATTTATTGTCTACCCTTTTCTTCATGCTGCTCCCCTACCCCAATTAGTAGGGGGAAATTCAGTTGAAATCCAAAATGGTCAGCATTTTGAATTTTTGGGCAATCCTTTTTTTTAAAGGACTAAGGAATAGGAAACAGTTTAAACTAAAATGTGAATTATTCACATTCTGCTGCAAAATACCATTGAGAACTAAGAATTTACTCTATTTGGAAATCACACTATACTTTAATATGTATAACAAAGCCACCCCAATCATGATTGATAAAATAAATATTTTAGGAGACAAAAAAAACATTTTCAAAAAAAGGAAATTTATAACAAACCTGAGTAGAACCTGTAGCATTTGTTGAAGCGGCTACAATGGAAGTCTTTGGTCTGTCAATGCTGCGACTGCGCATGGGCATCTTGGGAGCCTGCAGTGGGTAGCCGATAGTACTGGAGGCAGCTGAACGAGGACAGAGGTGAAATTCTACAAAGTTAGGAATTTGACAAGACAAAACAGAGAGCCAAGCACAGTTTAAGAATAGGAAAAGAAAAAAGAAAAAAAGATTGTGTGTATTAGAAACCAGAGAGATCACGCTGTGATAGCATAGGAAGCACATACTGAAAATGTGTCATCAACATGAGACACCACCACTACACAATTAGTAATTCAAAAGCAACACTAAGAAAAACAACACCATGAAAGCAACATTCCAATTAGTGTAGATAAAAAAATAAGATGCTTTTCCAAAGTCTATGCAACAGTTATTTTTCACTCAATCACACTGTATTTCAGAATCAGCTTGTCATTAGAAAAATTATAAACTGTCAGTAAATAAAACATATGTTTCAGGAAAATTAATCACAACAAAGAAATAATTCCATGTTTGGCTTAATGTAAATTAAACATTTCAATAGTTTACTGTTCTTCAATACTGCAACATTCTGTGGTCATGGTTGTGGGCACAGCATACGAGCCCTCCACACTTTAGTAATTGATTTAATGACATGTTTTGCCCCAAAATATTCATCACCTGGTGGCCCTTCTAAATTCAGTGAACCTAATCCTCAGATGACAGACTGTTTCAAGCCGGAAAGGACCTGGGAAAACCCAGCATTGGAAGAGCCTCTGAAAACCTAAGACCACCATCACATCATGCTTTTTTTAAAAAGACAAGTTTGAGCCATTAAATATTCCAAATAGTGACAAATTACTTATCTTTGCATACAAACAAGTAGTGCTAATATTTGAAATCCTCTTTATAAAGACAATTCTAACAGCTTTGAGTTAAATGATAAGACAACTGGAGATATTTTTCTAAGAACAAGCAAACTATCTTCCATCTGAGTATTGACTAGAACCTCCTTAATGAATGGCATTAAACTATGGCATAAAAAAGCATTACTATGCTTCTCATCCATTACTAAAAATAGTTCAACTTCAACCCAAGGGAACAGAAGATGAAATGTAAGTCAAGTTTAAAATGTCACAGGTGGCAACTGAAGTGTTGTCCATCTATAAGGAGACCTAAGAAAACCACCAAGACTGAGTATGTCCTCCTTTCTCATTTTTCTGACCATGATCTCTAAGCAATGCACAGACTTGGTCATGTTACCTCTCCACCTACAAACTTTGGGTGAATACTGGGGATCTCCTGAATCAGGTCACATCTCCTTTGACTGGCAATGAAAACCTTCCCCAGTGTGGGGCCACCCTATCTGCCCTTCATGCCTCATAATACTCCTCTCACCATCTATTCAATGCTCTGGCCAAACTGAACAACTCTCCAGCCGCCTCCAACATGCCTATGGATTTTTGACCCTTGTGTTTTTGTTGCCTACTGAAAGCCAACTTCCAGGAGATGGGAGGGGCTGTTTTGTTTTTGTCTTTGTCTCTCCGGGGATGCAAATGCCAGGCACAGCACCTTGTCCAGAGTGGACATTTAAGAAATGTTTGCCATGTTTATTTTTCCTGTGGGGAAAAAAACCCTTATTTTTGGACAAACTTTTGTGGAGAAAGCATTTTATTTAAATATCTACAAAATTCTACACAAGTAAAATTGTAGTCTTTCTGGCCAACACTTTATGCTACAGAAAAACCAAAGGATGCCTGTTGGTGTTCCTAAGTACAGTGACAAGCTTCTGACTAGCTACTGATGCTCAGGTAAATTGTTTAATTATCTTGGGGATGTCTCTAAGTTAAAGCAGAGTTCAAAATATCTAACATTCCAGAGCAAAAAAAAAAAAAAAAAAGATGATAAGTAGATGCAAAAAAAAAAGTGACCTAAAAATCAAAGACACATAATTGGCTCAAAACAAGCTGAAGCATCAGAACAAGTGGGCCAAAGCAAGGCTGAATGAAGCCCAAGCACGCCAGCATAAGCACTAGACTTGTGGGTCCTGACTGGCACTAAAGCAGCAAAAAGCAAAGAGAGGGTAGGGATAGGGAATAGAAAAGAGAAATGTGGTTGTACAGAAGGAAAGAGAAGACAATCTGGGAGAGCTAAGAGTCAATCAGAACACAAGAAGTTAATACACTACATTTTTCACCAAGTACTTTGAGTGGGTTTTAGTCTATACCCAGCTATTGCTATAGAGACCACATATTCTAGAACTGAGATAGTACCAGTAGAATTTCAAGTAGTTCATGGTTCCCAGTCTTTCTTCACTAACTAAAATGATAAGGGGCTGTTTGGTGTATTTCTTTTTTCTTTTTTAAGGAAAAATGAAAACTCCCTCCTTTAGACTGTGAACCCTTCAAGAGGTTAGCCTTTCTTGGTAACCCCAGTGCATAGCACAGTGCCTAGGCACATACTAAGTGCTTCAATCATTGCTTACTGCTTAAAGCAATGCATTTACAATTCCTCTACAGCTGGCATTATGGTACCTTCTAAATTCCTGTGGATTTATTTACACATAAGCCAATAGACTAGTTTGCTTTTAAAAAGGGTATTAGGGGCCTTATCCATCTACTATTATAAGTTACTTTACCACAGTGGGAGCCATAAAAGAAATCTGTAACTGTATGTTGTGGGAAAATACACCGTGCTATGATATAGCAATGGATTCAAAGACTGATGTGGCTAAGTTGGGTATTAAGTCTCACTTTGTAAGTGCAAACGCTAAAGCTTGCAGGCTTATTCCAAACGCCTGTTACCTGAGGGATCTTTTCCAGCAGCAGATAATACAGCAGCACTTTTGCTTTTAGCTAAAGAAGCTTGTGTAGGGGTGAGAAGGCGATTGATTATACTATTCTCCAGAGCACTGATGTGAAAGCGTCGAGCTGAATAATGAGAACAAATCAAAAAGGATTCAACCAGAATTCTCACACAAATAAAGGCAAAGCAAGAAAGAGCAATATGAATGGCTGCACATGATAAATTTCTTAGCATAAAAACAGAAGTAGTAATGAGAGCAACACATTATATCACAATAGGATTAAACACTGCAATCTCATAGGGTTGCATGGGTTATCCTGGTCTTCAAACACATGCAATGTTAATAAAGAGGTTAACTGAAGGCAAAAAGGAAAAAGTCATAGTATGTCACCAGCACACTAATGAAAGCATTGGGTAATGGGGATGCATGAGCAGGTCCCTATAGGGTATAGGAACTCATGTGAACATTATGACTACATACAACATAAGAAATGTTGAAAATAATTTCAAATTTGTTGCTATTTTATGTCATTTTGTGTATAGTTTCTTAAACTACTGACTCATAAGGACTATTTAAACTGCATCACACAAAAAAAATCAAGGGATTATCAATAATTTTGTAAATATTTAAGTCTGCTGGAATCATTTTCTTCCAATCTGCTTGATACATAGTGAGGTAGATGACTTTCATATCATGCCTCTGACACTGTCTGAGTGGCCACGGGCAAGCCGCTAAACTTCTTGGGCCTCAATTGCCATTTGTAAAATCAGAACACTAATATCCATAACATCTACTTCACAGGGTTGTCTTGAGGTTCAAAAAAAGATGATTTATACAAATAGCGTTGCAAACTTTCAAGAACTATATGAATGTTGTAGGCCCCAGCTCCTGATATCTGACAAGTTGGGCAGCTTAGCATAAATCACTAAAATCCTTGAGATGGGCCTCAGTTTCCTCAGTCATAAAATGAAGGGCTGAACTAGATGACCTAGAAAGTTTTTTAATATTCTGAATATTTTTCCACAATGACATATACTATAATAGGATTTTACCTGTACAAATAAGAGGTGACTATTATATAAGGATTTTCTTTGGCAAAACAAACAACAACCAAGAAAAACCTCAAAAGGCAAACAAAGCTATTTGAAAGGGAAATGTTAATTAGGAAAAGAGCCTTGAAAAACTGCAAATTTTTAATTTCGATAATATTTCTTAAAAGTTACACACAAAATACTATTGTCTCACCTTCATAAATACAAAAACATGCACAAAATAAACCAATCTTATTTTCCTAACTGTAAGCAAACAGGTTATAAAGGCAACAAAAAGCTTGCCTCAAAATGAAAAAACTAGCCCCTGAGATTTAATTTCTATAATTTGCTAAAAATAAAAATGAAAATGAAGTGCACTAAATCCTCCAACACAACTCTTTCTTTATCCCTTCTATGAACTGTCTCCAGCTTAATTCCATACAGACATGCCCTACCTCTAAAGATGTCATTTCATGGTAGTGTTATGAACAAATTACAGTGAATACCACCTCCTTCCCCTATCAATAACTTTGGGTCAATTACTCAAAACCCATTTATGCTCATTTTTTAGTCAGAAGAGAAATCCTTTGGTTTCTAACTCTGAGAATAACTTTTGAAGCAATTAAAATGATCTTTTAGGATCTGCCCTTAAATAACTAATTAAGCCTTTTTTTCCTTCCATTTTATCTAGGTCTGGAGACCAGAGGCATCAAACATGCTAATCCTGCAGCATTCCCAAGTGCCACTGGATCAGATTAAAATACCAATAGGAAAACTATTAACAAAATAAATAATAATAATACAATAAAATACAGATAACAGGATATTGTAAAAACTAAGTCACTCTGTGGCCTGTGGGGATTCTTATGTCCCTATCAGAGTCTGACCTCCCTGGTGCAGATTAAGTTGTCTCACTACCAGGTCTCTAGTAAAATATAATCTTTTCCTGCTTGCTCCTCTTAGAAACCAAATGCAAAGGAGCATTATTTTAAACAAGCTATTTTAGTAATGGAATTTGGAGTTCATCGTTCAACTTCCTCACACTAGCAATAAACATTTGCTACTTTCCATATCTTACAAATTAGCTGTAAGAAAAGTTAAGCTAATTTACCTCCCAAAGCACTTTGTTAATCACAAGCATGCATAAAAATAGCAAAAAGTTATCTTATTTATAGATATTATCAATAAAAAATAAAACAATTTTTAAAATGGGAAAGCCAATAGGATTTGAGGGAGTAGTAATAAAGTGTCTAATGACATCAAAGTCTTCCAAATTCAGGAATAAGCATATCATAATTTGCATAAATTGCATAAATGCATAAAAAGCATATCAGGGACACAGTCCTTGAAGTCTACTACCATTGTGCCTCAACATGTCCAGCCATCATCCAAAATGTTTATCTTCCCCCAATTAGTGTAATAAGGGCTAAAAATCTCACAATATGAAAAATCCCAAATGTTTTCTCTGTACTTCCCTAGTTTTACAAGGAAATCAAAACAAGGGAAAATGAACCATGTCCTAGCCCTTGCTGGGAAGAGGCTGCTCAGAATGCTCAGGGGCCTTCTTTGTTAGGCCAGCTGCTTAAAGTACAACTCCTCTTTTTGGCAGCTGCAAAGTAAAAGTATACATTGGCATATTTATGAAAATAGTACAGAGTCATTTGGAAGTTCCTTTGAACCAAAAGATGATCATTAAATCATCCGTTTACATGATAGATATGGAAATATGTTTAAAAGGATTGTACATATTTAACTTATATAAGATTACGTATTGTCTTGGGAAGAGGGGAAGGAAGGAGAAAAATTTAGAATAGAAATTCTTACAAAAATGAATGCTGAAAACTACCTTTACATGTATTTGGAAAAATAAAATACTATTATAAACTTAAAATAAAAGAATCTGGAAAAAAATCACATGTTCAATTCATGAATTAAAAAAATATACTGTGAAAACAAAGTGATGAAAAATGTTGACAGTAAATTATTACACATCTTAAAATATTTATTTCTACTACAAGTAAAGGAAAAACAGAAGGCTCTAATCATTCATAGTATAAAAGAGAAATATTTATAATATCACACATCTGATCATGTAATTTACTTCTGTCTATAATTTTGATCTTCAAGAGTTAGAAAGGATTACTCAAAAGAAGACATGGCACATATGTTTATATTATCTTTTAAATGTCATCTTTAACAGTTACTATTTTATGACCTTAAGGTGTAATGGGCAGTGCTAGCCTTATAGTCAAAGCTCCAGGCTCAAATATGGCCTCAGATATTTTACTAGCTGTGTGATCATTGGCAAATCACTTAATTTCATTTGTAAAATGGGGATGATAAAACTTGCACTACTTTCCTCATAGGTTTGTTGGAGTTTCAGCAAACCTTAAAGTACTAGGTCAATATGAGTTGTTATCATAGGGGAAAAAACTTATTCCAATTTTATTTCATGACTATCAATAATAGTAATAACTTTCTTGCACCAAGGGAAAAAAATCAAAGAAGCTTTAAGTGAATTGAAATCTTTAGAATTTTACTTTATGAGGAAAGAAAATATTTACCCTTAAAGGCTTATTTTTAAGTGAGTCTCAATTTTCATTTAAGTTGAAAATATTCACAACATATCCAATGAGAACTATAAGCTTGGTTATGAAAAAAATCTCATTCTAAAGACCTGAAAATATTCATAACCTAGTAGCAACTAAATTTTAAAAGATCTATCACCCCAATATCTAAAAATAAAGAACCCCAAGAAACAGAAACATTGAAATGGTAAGATTTTACACAAAGATAAAATGCTCTTAACATGACACAAGGAGTTGAACTTCTTCTATAATGGAATCTAGTTGTAACACATTGTAAAGTACCAAAATACAACTAAAAAGAACACTCCCTTCCTTAGCTTCTTCCCAGTTCCTCAAATGCAGAAGTTACCAAATAATCACTTTGAGGAAAATGGATACTACTCAGAGAGTGAGTGAAGTTATGCGTTTTCATCTGTATAAACTAAATTCTTCTGCTACTTTCATTTTTTTCTCCTAATTGAACAAAAAATTTGAATTTTCCTGGAATCTGACATGACCACCAAATGTAATTCACTCAATTAGCGATTACTGTGATAGGAGCCACAACCAACCAATCTTCCCTAAATATTAATTATGCCAAACAATTGGATGTTAGGGACATGTCTAGATGCACAGCATCAGAGATGCAGAGCTGGAAAGGACCTTAGAGGGCATCAGGTCCAACGCCTCTTCATTTCATAGGTGAAGATAATTGAGGCACAGAGAAGTTAAGTGACTTGCCAAAATCGACATAGCTAATAATGTCTAAGATAGAATCGAAATTCAACCAAGTCTAGCACTCAACCACTACACCATCTAGCTACCATTAGTCACAATAAGGAGCTATTATATCAACATAATCCCTGGAAAAGAATTTTCATTAATATATTTTATATATATATATATATATATATATATATATATTTTAAATATAATGAATAACAAAATTATATAACATGTAAATAGAAATAAGATAGAAACTTTTAGCCTTGAAATATTCTATAATTAAGTCTGGGTATCTTTTGGTCACAATAAGTAATAGTTTGAATAACAAACTATGCAATTCAAGCCCAGTAAATCCCTTTGGTAGGATTAACAAGAGTCATAAACCAAAACTGCACATCAGTGAAAATGACATTGAAGGGATGATGAACAGCTCCTCTACTTCAAAGTACAATGGAGTGATCATCCCAAATAAATTAAAACCTTGAAGAATATGAAGATTAATTTATACAATCAAATAAATATGTATAAAGATTTCATCTTCCTGAACAGAAACTCATGAAATAACCACACTTACTCTTGTCAGAATGCAAGAGAGTTGCTGAAGATGAAGACAAACGTTTATTGATAACGGAATCTGTTTGTTTGGAATTTGCTGCAGATGAAGCATATTTGTTGCCTGAAGGAAAAAATAGCATTTATTATAATCATAGCTCAAATATTTAACCATCATTCTCTGAATCACAAGTGTTCACTGAAGCATAAGTATTCTATCCTGAAAATGCATTTTTGTAATTTGGGTCTCAGATGAATATACACAATTACATACATGATGTTCAAGATAAGCCATTAATTCTAAGTCACATAAACTTGTTTTCGCAAATTTGTGTGGAATTTATGGAGAGTTAGTAGAAAATATTCTTGATCTTGTTTAGTTTATATTCTGTGTAGAATAACCTATGAAACTTGCAAAGAGAATAATAAGACAAAAAATAATAAACTGTCTTAATTTTTTAAATCTAAGACAGTCTTCCATAATTAGACTTCAATATTAAAATTGAAAAAAAAAACTACATTCCTGATATCAATTACTGGTTGATATTGGATATGTTATGAAGAAAATGGGAAAACTAAAAAAAGTTTTGTTATTTCCAACATGAAAAAAATCCGTAAAACATTATTTTAGTCATCCCCCCAAAAGTTTTTTTTCCATCAAATGGATTAGTTCAAGCCAATTCTTCTTCCATATCTTCATCGTCCTAAAAGTATTTCCAATTTAGTAACATCTAACAAAGTACTTTTTATAATTAAACTAACATGAATTCAATAATCATTCCAATTTCATATTAAATGTGACTTCAATTTACTTACTTCTGATAGAATCAAATCAGAGCTTTTTCAGAATAGGACACTATAAGTCCGCAAAAGAAGAGATGCCTATAAACAAACTTTGTTTGTCAAGCAGTAATTAGTTAATACGTGAAATGCAGTTCAAAACAACATAACCAGACATTATAAGAAAGCATATGCAAAGGATATTGTCTGGCAAAAGATACTGCATAAGATTACAGCACCGGAAAAACTGATTTCTCATTGGCAATGGCAGAAGAAGCAAACTGTGGCATAGAAGCAATTACTCACCTTAACAGTGAGGTCCTCTTTCTTACCAATAAGAAGTATGGGACCCACAGACTGAAGAAAGCAGACATGAAATAAGGAATCGATGATAAGGCAGCATAGTAGAGTCAGAGGAAATGGTTTCAAATCCTGACTCTGCTGCTTATTCCCTGTTTCATCTCCCTCAAGTCCCTTCCCTTCTCTGGTCCTTAATCTGTTTATTTCTCAGTGAACTAAGAGGGCTAAGGCTAACTAACCTTTTATTGCCTTCCTATTCACAATCTAAGATTCAAAGATTTTGATTCAAGTTTCTCATCTGTGCATATTTTATGGAAGTGACATTGTAAAATGTACTTATAACACAGCTAATCAAGGGTGGACAAATCTCCATCTCATCTGGCCTCCCAACTCAAACCTAAGAAGAAAGCCATGTGCTCCCATCAACTCTTGTTTTCTCTAGTATTTCTTTCTGTGTATTTATTGTAGGAGGCTTCTGTTGCAATCTGGTTACTCTTGGTACGATTAAGGTATCTTTTGGGTGTCATGATCAAAACGCCACCTCTCTTCTGTAACAACTTTTACATTCCTAATAATAACAGCTTATGTCGATTGTGCCATAAGGCTCAGGAAGTGCTTTATATTCATTATTATCTTTGATCCTCACTACCACACTGTGAGGTAGGTTTTAGCATCATATCCAACTTAAAAATTGATTAAACCAAGGTTTCAAGTAGTCAAGTGACTAACATACACAGCTTCTTTCAACTATGGCTAGCATCAGTATAATGTAATTTTTAATGCACATGGGGACAACTTGTTTTTCCTAAGATGGATACATTCTTTGAGTCTTTTCTACTGGTCAAGAGAGACACCCAAATACTAGCTACAAGAGCCAGCATCTGCTGCTATGAACTCTATGGCACCATCTCCTGTGCATCTGAAACCTCTCATAGCTCAAGGACCCAGATATGACTTTCCCCCATTTTCAAGGTAAAAGGTTTTGGGGTACATATCCATTTCCTCTTCTGGAATTTGCCTTTCCCATGGGAAACACAAAGGTCTCTTGGGTTCATGACCAAATTCTATGGGCCTTAAAATATTAACAAATGAAACACTAAAATTTAAAAGCCTTACCTTGACATTTTAAAAAGTCCCAAAGGAAATATAAGCATGTTGAAATAGCGATATTTTACATAAAAATAAAATCTTTTCCTCCAATACAAGGATCTGTACTTCAAGGAAGTGGTCAGTCCTACAGCATATTCTCCTACTACAAAACAGGTAGTAGGAAAGTGCATGCATAGCCTTAGATTATCTCATGCCAGACTGGGGATATAACAGGAGTTCAATGGATATGTTCTTTGAGGCATTCTTTGGCAAGGTAGAATTATTGGTGGTGGGGGGAGCAGAAAGGAAGATATCTGAATGGCACTGTTCACTATTTTCCAAAAGCTTGCACTTTAGCACTGCAATCCACTGGAAGACTATACATATAATACAGACATACAACCTAGACTGCTAACCACTAGACCTCAATGGCAGAGACAATGCCAAAAGTTTTGACCAATTAGTCCAACCTAAATTTATCATTCACTTCTGTAAACTGTCACTGTCTACATAATTCATTTGGTGTATTTTTGACTTCTTATGGAGACTACAAGCTTCTTGAAAGCAGGTCCTGTCGCATATACTGTATGCTCAGCTGCCGCAGTATAAAAGAACAGTATCAGGGGTTCCACTAAACTGGCTTTGGGAACTGTGTGTGTATGTGGGGGGGTCCATGTTTCCCTAAAAAAGGCCATAGTAGTTAAGGGCCTGATTAAGAATGTTGCCTTTTAAGTCATACAATCATGATGTCCTAGAAAATTGCCTGAGTGAATTAAATACAGAGTTTATAATCAGTCAGCCGGATATTACTTATCACAAAGTCAAACTACATGCATATCTGGTGCATGTCAATAATATAAGACTGGTTTTTGAGGCAGCATGGCACAGTCAGCTGACTAGCATTTATTAAATGCCTATTAGGTACCAGGCAAGCACTGGACTATTGAAAAATGCACAGTATGTCATCATTAGAGCAAAGTTCATAAGTAGCATCACAGTACGGTGCAATGTGCTAGATCTGGCATGATAGGACCTGGGGTGACCTTGTGGCTCTGCCACTTACCACCTGGGTGACCTGGAACACCACCCTTGGCTTCTCTGGGCCTCAGGTTTGCCATCTGGAAAATGAAGGGATTGGACTAGATACCTTTCTTTCAGATCCTTTCCAACTCTAAAACCAGGAACTTATGATACTTTCCAACTTTGACACTTACTATAAGATTTTAGGCTAATAATTTAATGATCCCTAACCCTCAATTTCTTCATCCTCAATATAGAGCTAATAATTCTTGCACTGCTTTTTTTTTTTTTTTTTTGCTAAGCATTCTGTAAACCATAAGGCATTATGTATGGGAGTTATTTTAATGAAGAACATGATAGTAACTGAGTCTGTATGATAAAGCCATTTCTAGCTCTCAGAAGATTGGCCCAACATAACATTATTCATTTGATGATGCACTCTGATCATCACTTTCACTTCCTCCTCAGTGGAAAACTGAACTCAGTCCCCCAGGCTTTGATAGGCCAATTGCGGCCTTATCTTGCTTGCTTCCAGGATATTTCCAGCCATACACATCTCTCGACCCAGTCCCCCTTTATGTACTGCCTGTTCCCATTAATGTGCAAGTGCCTTGAGGACAGGGACTGTCTAGGAGGCATTTATTTGTATCACCAGCACCTATCAAAGTTCCTAACACAGACTAAGTGTCTAATAAATGTACTCTGTGTACATGGAGATTTGCTGCCAAAGATTTGTAGATAAGGCATGCTTAGGGCTACTTTCTAAATGGGTCAACACCAAGTCAGGTCAAAGAAAAATGGAGGTGAAATGGGGTTGAGACAAACATAAATGCAAATCTCTGTTTAACAATCAATTTACTTAACAGAAATGCTGACTTCTGACAGATTGTTTCTATTACTTATTGATTATTATTTACAATGTTTCTTAATGAGATTTGGTCTATTTTTCAAAATACTATGTTTTGCTTTTGTAAAAAACGTTTCGTGACTACTGGGCATACAGGGTTGATGAGTTTTGATAACTACTTTAATCCTAATCTTCCCTGACCCTGCTATTCAGGCCTTTCCAAGGGCCAACCTATCCTATGTTTTATTTCTAGCAAGGCTATGTTCTTTGAATGGCCACTAATCAACCTGAAGTACCTAAAAGTATTCCTGCTATCAATGGCATCTACATTTTAATAGGAAGTTACTGACATCAAAAAAGCCAATCTCAAGGAAATCATCTCTAATAACAAAATTTCAGAAATCTTGCCACAAAAGTGGCATATATATATATATATATATATGTATATATATATATATATATATATATATGTATGTATAGAGAGAGAGAGAGAGAAGGAAGATATTTTTAGACAGAGAAGCCTCTTTGACATCTCTCAAATCACAACATACCAACTGTCTATCCTGGCTCAAATTGAATTTTTAATACCAAAAAAAAAAACCCATTAATTTCAATTAGACCAATTTGGAATCTGTGATCCTTTTGATAGAATGGGCTATTCGCTGTTCCTGTTTCCCATGAAAAAAGAGCTTGCTACATAAATCAGTTGGGCAAGCACTAAATAAATCAGTTGGGCAAGCACAACACCTGAAGGGGTAACAGTCAACTTTGCAAATAAACTGTCTTCAAATATTTTAGAAGGTCTAGTTTTTCATGTCTCTGTTAATTACAACAATATTTGAAGGCAACCCCATAAAGAATCTCTATCAACTCAAAATAAGTAACCAATATAAGTTTTTAAATGTATTTTGAAGATGTTGTTGTATTTCATGGAAATATTTTCTATCACAGATCAATTGAGACTTATGTTGAATGCTAATGTTCAAGTACCACTGAGCCAACTACAACAAACACTTAGCTTATCATTGCCTAAAAAAATAGGTGACTGATTCCCATCATCTACTGAATAAAGTCTAGGGTTCTTAGCCAAATGATCAGGGCCTTTTGCAACTTTCCTCCCTTTTTAATTCCCTCAACTCGCCCTGCCTTTTCTCATTTTTCTGCCTTTAGTTATAGTGTCCCCCTCCCTGGAATGCTTGTCACATTTTCACCCTACTTCAATGCTGCTGCCTCCTCCATGAGGACTTCCCTAACTTTTTTTCCCCCATTCACATGGCACTTTCTTTCTTCCTTTCCTATGCACATACCTTACGTTATTCTCTACTAAATAACTTTCATGTCATGTCCTTCTGACTATACTAAATATAAATTTTATGAGGACAGAGATCTCTGTATCCCCAGTACCTAGCACACAGTTCTCTGAGCACAGGAGGTACTTAATACATGTTTGTTAAGTGGAATTAAATTAGTCTTAATGAGTGAAATTTTCCTGTACAAAATTTAAACCATGGTTTATAGATCTTCTAGGACCCAGAATCCTGATACCTCTGACTCTGTAGCATATTTCCCTACCACGATGGCTTACTTCATCACAACTAATGAAAAGAAAGCTTACAGCAGCATATTAGTGGAAAGTACATAGTAAAAGCAAGCTAGAATTTTGGAAACAAATACCACTGGATCCACCTTCTTCTGCAGTCTGCGGCTCTGTGGAAGAAGGGAGTTTGTCAACTAAATCTACAGGATTGGGTGAGGAAGCACTCGACAGACCTAAACAGAAAAACAGTTACAATACAGATGGAAAAATGCAGACAGTGGTTTTAACTAAACACCAATAACACTAATAAAATCACACATATTCTTAAAACAGCCATGAACGATCACAAATGTTTACAGTTAAATGGACATTTATAAATGATGGATGAAAAAACACTAAAAAATTAGGTTTCAAGAAATTCTTGGACTACTGCTTGTCCAATACACCAATTTTCAGCAATTTTGAAAGTCTTTTCTACTTATTAATTTTTCTCTGTTAACTTTATTAAGTTTTAAAAGATTTAAAACTTAATTTTTAAAAGATCCTATTTTTCTATGAAAAGCTGATAAAATTATTGTCCTTAATAAGCAGTCGCCCGTAACACATAGATAACTAAATATGAATTTACTATTTTTTAGTAATCAAAGCTACCAAAATGGTAATCTCTTCATTTTAGTATATCAATCTAATGCTAATGCTATGTGGTTTAAGTTTATATTACTAATATTTAGCTATAAATTCTAAAAAATCATATAAAAATAAACATTCTATTAAAATTGAGTTAATAACATCAAAAAAGTTCTTTGATTGATTTTCTTTTTCACTATAGGGAATCAGTCCTACTAATAATTACCAGATTTGCTGTCTGAATCTGGTGTTACAGAGCCGCCCCATGACCATCTCTTCTGTCGCTGTTCCAGGCGGTTGCTACGTTCCAAAGTACGGTTAACCATTGCCTCATAATGTTCCTATTTAACATTTAAAAATAAATAAGTACCCATTACATTAATATATAGACTCTAAGTATAATTTACACAACTTCCCTCCGCCCATATACCCCACACTTGAAGCAAAAATGTACAAAGAATTGTGGGAAGATAAATGATCAACCTATCTTCACTTTACAAATAACGAGAGAATCTCAGAACTGGATGCTCTCTCAGAGGCCATCTCTAGTCCAACCTATACCTATATGGAAAGCCCTTCTATAACATACCTGACCAATCCTTGCACTTAAAATAATATCTGATAAGATCTCTGATGTCTAAAGTATTTCATGTAGGATGTTGCTAAGTTCTAAATCTAACTACACCATTGGTTTTTAAAGTTATACTTAATTACCTATATTAAGGAAATATTTAATACTGGGCTGACAAAATGCTAGTATCAAGTTAAGGAAACAGGCTGAATGAAATTAAAATAGATGGTCAGAATAAGATAGTAAAGCAAATGAAATTGGAATGAAAATACCTCTACATTAGTAGTAACAATATTACCTGAAGAGCTGAAAACCAGAGATTCAATTAACTAATCACTGTGTATGTAAAATGAAAGCAAGAGAAGATGGATATATAAAAAAGTCAATAATCACTTCCAATTTGCCTTTCTATTCCACAATGCTCAATGTGCATGCATCCTATGTCCCTACACCATAGGAAATACAATTGTTTTTATACTTTCTACAAAATAGTAAATTGAGAAGATTTTTTGAAGAAAAAAAGTTTTAGAAGAAAAAACTCATCAGAAAATCATGAGACCCCAAACCATGAGGTACAGATTTTAAATATTATCTTCTTCTTGTGTTTGTTCTTACTTGTTAAGAACTCAGAGCTACCCTATAATAGGTATAAAAGTGTACCTTGCTTTAAGCAAATCTAATATTTGAAACTATGATTTTACCCCAAAGGTACAGGACTTTCAAGCCATTGCTTCCCTGATAGTCTACATTTATCCCTTTTCCCCCAGATCTCTTCATCCCATTCAGCCATTGCTGCTCCTATACATATTTTCTCACAAATTAATGACTCTTCCAAGAAAGGTTAAAATCAAATAATACTAATTCTCAAATCCAGTTACTCATCTGACAGTGGTTTTAAAAAACATTCCAAGCTGAAGTCGGGTATGTACGTTCCTGTCTATCTTGTTGGGAGGTATGATAGACAACATAGACACCTAATGAGCCAAAGAAAAGTACTCAAACATTCAAAATACATATCTATCCTCACCTAAAATAAAAGCAACTTCTGAAACTTCAAAAGGAAAGCAGTATAGGTTTTGGTAGCAATATCAAACACACACTCCAATGCTCTTAGGGATGTCAATATACAAATAGCCACAAAAATGCAGTAGCCGCAGCTCTGATGTGTAAGACAACTGAATGACCTAAGGAAAAGCATCTCTGACAAAGTATCTTATTTAAGCATGTTATTATTTTATTTAAAGAAACATCTATTCTCATGGTCTTAGCAAAGTGAAAAATGGCTTCCCCTCAAAAAAAGGGGCAAGTACTTGATTGTATGTGTGACTAAAAAAAAAGCTACATATAAATGAAATAGTATGGTTACAGATGAGTACAGATGATTCATTGTGGGCTACAAGCTGAACTAACAGTAACATGACACTAATACTCAAATATCAGGAAAAATACTAGGATACATTGTGGAAATAAAGTCTATAGAAAGCCTACGAAATCCTTTTCCCCTAACATCTGTCCTGGAAAAACCCTTATTTATTAACCCTAACCTGTTGAGCACTCAAAATGAATGTGGCAAAGTGCTCCACTTATAAAAGAGCTATCACAATTACACTCTGAGCTTATGTCCTTATTTCACAAACACAATTTGAATGAGAATGTTTAGCTGGCTTATAAGACTACAGTGAATTAGAAACAGCAATCCAGAAGTGGGGCAGGCACTGAGTAGCAAGAGGAAAGACAGAAAAACTACAAAAAGCCAATAGAGTAACTGAAAAAGCATAGCAGGCAGGGGCAACTTAGTTTGGGGAAAAAAAGAATCCTACATGCTAAAACATCTCCTAACGTCATGACTCTACTTTATAAAATAGAATCAATGATCATAATGATAACCTTAAGGCAAGGTTACACTAAGATATTTCTAATATACTCTATTCAAGAAGGATGATTTTTAAAAATTATTTCCATTAAAAATTTTTTACGTGTTGGTGTGTAAAAGATATCTGAAAACTTGGCTATCTAGAAAGACATTCCCTAAGGATTTCAGATCATTTGAGTTTTATGTTTGCAACAGTAAAGACTTTAGGGGTGCCCCCATCTTTCTGGTCACCCAGATTCATAACCTAGGAGTCATCCCCAACTCTTCACTCCCATTAACCACCCCTGGATCCAGTCAGGTGCCCAGTCTTGCCATTTTGGCCTGTCTATGATCTTTTATACTGTCTCCTCCTTTGTATTTACCACAAGTACTCTAGTTCAGGCTCTCATCACCACTAGTCTGGGCAACTTCAACAGCCCCTAATAAACAATTTCTCCCCTCTAAACTTCATCCTCTGCACAGTGGCCAAATTTATATTTCTAATATGGAGATCTGACCAAATCACTTCCCTGTCCAAGAAGCTCTAGAGACTCCCCAGTGCCCAGAAAAATGTGAGTTTCTCCATTTGGCATTTACAGCCTTTCATGATCTGGCCCTAGCCTTCCTCTCCAGTCTAGCCTTTTTCCCTTCAGCCTAACCTATCTCAGATAAACTAGACTATTTGTTGTTCTCAACATAAGACAATCTATCTCCCACATGCATGCCTTTGTATAGGCCATCCTCGTGCCCTGAATGTTCTTCACTTTCCCCACTTCCATGTATTGGAACTCATAACTCCTTTCAAGAAGCCTTTTCTTATTTTCTTAATATTTAATGCTCCTGCAAACTAACTGTATTTTGTGTATGCTCAGCATGTATTTACTTATGTGGGAACATGTATCCCCCAAAAAAGAATGAAAACTCCTTGAAAGCAGGGACTGTTTAACTCTTCTATTTATATCACCAATGCCTACCATTAACAGGCATTTAATAAATATTTGATCAGAGGCCAGAATTATTGTCATCAAAATCTAGAGCTGTAACTCCAGTAAAAATATAGGACCTGCTGGGTAACACTATTTGATTCAGAAATGGGAAAGATTTAGAGGAAAGGGACTAGGAGGATCAGGGCCTGGGTAGAGGGGAAAATCTCAAGCAAATCTTGTCGAGTAAAGAAGTAGAAAGATTCTGGGCAGGTTACACATGGCCAATTAAGAAAAATCAACGTGAGGATCTTGGGATGGAAGCATGCAACAATCATAGTTTAGGGCCCTAAGTTAGCCGAGCCCAGCTCCACTGCCCAAGTAAACACCATAATATAGCAGGCTAACTGCAGCCCCATTCCTTTAGCTGGACAGGAGGTTCCAGGCCTCAATATCCCAAGAGACATAACAAGGAAGGGGAAAGAGAGAAGGTGTGACAAACCTGGTTTTCCATATGAAAGGCTAGTAAGAAAAAAGATGAGACAAAGAAGAGCACGAAGCTATTAGAAAAATATCCCAGATAAAGGACACAACAGAGGCCTTGGATTATTTGTAACATTTAAAAAAAAAAAGGAAGGGAAGAAACATTCCTACAGCATCTGCTATGTGCCAGAGACTGTGCTAAGCACAAGCTCATTTGATCCTGATGACAATCCTGGGAGGGTAAGATCAATGCTATTACGATCCCCATTTTACAGATAAGGAAACTGAGGCAGACAGGGACGCGACTTGCCAGAGTCACCCAAACAAACATGTAACACACCTTTTCTTCATCTAACTTTTGCCTTCTTTTCTCTTCGACTGCTGCTCGTCGTTGTTGTTCTCTCTGTTTCTGTTCTTTTATCTTTCGCTGTCTTTCTTCCATCTGTTTTTCATACTGGAGTTTTGCCTTTTTCTCTTTCTCAAGTAACTGTGTTTCTTTAAAAGCTACAATAAATATTCAAAGTGTATTTTTGACAAACAAAAATGGAAGGAAAAAAACATTTTCTTTAATACACAGAGAAGAAAGAAAAAATTCCTAAAACAAAACAATCTACACATTAAATCAAACTAGGTTATCACTTGCTCTGGGTAACTGAGGATTCATAAATAATACACAGATAACCACCATAGGATGAATTACATTATGGATTCTCTATCAACAGTATCTGTAGATCTCAATTTTCTACTTTGGAAACTGGCAACTTAGCATGAGCTCAAACTTCACCACATGTATTTATATAGAATATTTAAGTTACGTACCTACCACAAAGTCCTACTCCAATGTTTCACGTAGCTTTTAGGTAACTCTGGGTTTTTAAAAACTATGACAAAGTGCAAATTTTGGCAGATCCAGCTAGGAAAACTGATTACAGTCCCAGATTAAGGTATGATCAGCAGGCTGGCAACAAGGTGCTGAACTGTTTGACCATGACAAACCATGAAACAGTGACAAATAAAAATGATCATCAGTATGGCAGGTATTACTTCAACTTGTGCAGTGAAGAGGCAAAGTGGTAGGAAAGGGAGCAGAGGGTGCTAAGAATTCCCCAGGACAGAATAAAACATCAACTGGAAATCATGGAAAACAGGTGAGGTACCTCTCTTTGGAGACTAGAGAAAGGCAAATGTCCCAATTGAGAAGAGAATAGGACACAATCGGTAAACTCTCTGTCAATGATCTTGACTTTGATTTCTGGGAAAATTCTGAAATGAATCATTAAAAAGGTGGTTGGCCAATATCTAACCAAGAGAATGGTGTTTACAAATAGCCAACATGGTTTTAATCAAGAACAGGTCATGGCAGACTGCCTTCATTTCATGATAGGACTGTTAGAATAGATGAGGAGAATGCTTTGGATATAGTTTACTTAGATTTTTAGCATAGTTTTTGATAAAGTATCTCGAACTATTCTTGTAAAGAAGATGGAAAGATTAGACTGATTAGAGCATATAGTTACAAGTATTCAGACCTAGATTAAAGTATAGACTCAAAAGAGGAGAGTGACTCAACCTCAGTGTAACAGATCTCCAGAGGAGTGAGTTCTCCAAGGACTTTTTTTTTGGCAGGCGCAATTTCACTTCTTTATCAATCTTTGTCAATAACTTGATTAAAGGCAAGGAAGGCAGGTTCATCTAGTTTGCAAATACTGGTAGGGATACCAATACTGATAGGGGTAACTAACACAAGAGGATCTTGACTGACTAGAGCATTGGAATGATTATAAGATAGATTTCATCAGAAATAAATGCACTTGGATCTGGTACAAAAAATTTAACTTCATATATATGTGTGTGTGTGTATGTATGTGTATATATATGTATGTGTATTATATATATGTGTGTGTGTGTATATATAAATATATAAATATATATATGTTATATATATAATATATATATATGTATATATATATATATATATATATATATATATAGAGAGAGAGAGAGAGAGAGAGAGAGAAACCTGATCATACATGGTTGTTCTGAAAAGATCTAGAGTTTTATTGGATGATCAGCCCAGTAAGAATCAACAGTGATGTGGCAGCCACCCAAACTACTAAGAATTGATCTGCATTAAGAGGGATATGACTTCTAAGAATAAGAAGGAGATAATCCTACTATACTCTTTCCTCATCAGACCTCCTATGGAATATTATATTGAATTTAAAAGGACAGTGATAAACTAGACAGTATGGGGGAAGGGAGGGTGATTCAAACAGGATGGTAAAGAGATTTGAGTCCATGTCACGTGAAAATTAGTTTAAAGAACTAGTTTTGTTTAGCCTGGAGGAAAAAAAAGAAGAGAGACATGATAGGTAGGTATCTTCAAGGACTTGCTGGACTATCATGAGGAGGTGGCATCAAACTTTTTCTATTGGCCCCAGTAGATACATTTAAGAACAGTGGGCAAAGAGGCAACTCCAAAATTGACATCAGGAAAATTTCCTAACAATAATCACTGTCTAAAATTAGAATGAGATGGCTAGAGGGACACCCCTCCTTAAAGCTCTTCCAGACCACCACTTTCCAGGTATGTTATAGTGGAGATTCCTTTAACATATGAGTTCAACTAAATGGTCTCTGAGTTCACTTCTGACTTTCAAATTCTAGGATTTTATAGTATAAATTTGAAATGTGTGGAATAAGAGATAAGGTGAAGAACTTACAGCAATGTTTAAATTCTTTTTCTGTATTTTTTATTATTTCTATGTCTCTGTGACCTACATAAGTACAGTGTGTGCAAGCCAATATTTACTTAAAACTTTAGATATATTTAACCAGAAATGATGACATTTATCCTTGTTCAATGTTATCAATATTTAGACTATTAGTTTAAATGATGTCAGCTCAGTAATCTGAAGTTTGAAGGTCTGATTGATGATTCCTCTCGCAACCAGGGAAACAAAGCATTCCGTTCTAATCTGCCTTTGGCACCAATGTTTAACGTTCAATTAGGGGAGAGGGCACCTATTTCTCAAAATAGAGAAATGCTCTATTTCTCTATGAAATGCTCCCCAACTTATGATGTAATCCTTTATAACAGAACCTATAAAAGCTGTATATCTTTACTAATTCTTTAGCCCTCCTACCATGACCTTTCTCTTTCTTACCTCTTGATGGGACGGCTCATCCTCCAGAGGTTTTAATAAACAACCTTTATGCTTTCTATTTTGAGTGATCTCTGAGTAGTCATTTTGGGTAAGGGTCTTCTACATCCCTCACAGAATCATATCAGCACTCTCCTTAAACGTGAAAAAAGGAAATCTCTAAGGAAATTGAGGCTAATTAGAAGAATGTCTCACAGGTTTCTCCTTAAAGAGGCAAATCAAGGCAATGAAAGAGTACATTTCAATGTGTTTCCAATAAGCATCATTTCAGAGGACAATTGAGCATTTTATTTTGCACTGCTCATAATGAGAATAAGCAAAAGGAAAACAAAGTAACTTACATTCCAATATCTTTTGCAAGGAAGAGAAGGTAAAAAAATTCCAAAAACTCAATCAACAAGTCAATCAACAATAAATTAAGTCAATATATATCTTATAACCTAGTGACTTAGACTCAAAGATGGTCATGGAGAAAAGGCTAAAGACACATCATAAAATAGAGTCTAGGAGGATTAAGAAAAGAAAGAGGCTAAAGACTTGTAGATTTTACAAAAGACTGTGATATGTCACAAAAACTCTCCAAAAAGAGTCAGAAGGGAGAAGCTTAGTTTTGGATACAGTGGATAGAGCACTGGCCCAGGAATCAAGAAGACTAGAGGAGTTCAAATCTGGCCTCAAATACTTGACACTTACTAGCTGCACAATTTTGGGCAAATCACTTAACCCCAAGTGCCTCACCAAAAAAGAGTGAGAAGGAATTGGACAAATCCTACTCTCATTATCACCACAGAAAATTAAACTATTATAAAGAGAAAGGCAAAAACTTATTACCAATGTGAGAATCATTTCAGAATCAGCTCTCTATCGAGACCAAAAACTTAACAGAGCTAAAAATAAAATAAAAAACCAAACCAAGAAAGTATATATATATATTGTAAACAGACACTTGAAGACAGACAATAGCCTAGGCCCAAAGTGAAATAATAGAATCAGAACAAGCTGGATTGCTTTTGGCAAAGTAAGCAACTCTTCCCAACGTGATCCCTGAAATAAAACTCTACTTTTAACACCAGTAGTTTTCCTAGTGAAGTTATATGACCGTGAATCATGGAACACCATGATCTTCCAAGAATGAAAATGGCAAGGGAAAGAAGTGTCTGTGTGGTAGTGGTGGTGGTGGGAGCTGATAATTACTCAGCTAAAGTATATTACCAACAATGACCTGAACAGAAGAAGTAGCATATCCAAAAGATGCATTATCAGTAAAGTTTGGGCTAGGGAGACAGGCAAATGGGAAGCCTAAACGCTGTTTAAGGAAAAGATGTTGACAACATTTAATGGCACACATAATAAGAAGGTGGCAATGGGTAGCGATCAGCACCATTGAAGGACTTAACTACATATAGATCACAAATATCATGACTTACTGGAGTATAATACTCATGCTAATTTCAACTGAAGCAAATATATCCAGCCCAGCATATTGTAATTTAAAGAGACTAAGTTGCCCTTGCCTGCCTCCCAAAATGGAAATGGAAGGAATTAAGGTTTACTTTCATTAGCAAGCATTTTCTAGACTTCACTTTAAAAAATATATTCAGTACTCTAGTTTCTACAGTCAGAATAATTTTGATTGTATATCAGACAAAAGCAGAACACTACCATGTTCACAGTTTCCCATATAAAATGACTAGGTAACATCTGTTCAGTCTGAAAAAAAAAAGTCTTCTACTTTGTTCCAGAGAACTGTTACATCAAAAAACAGGGTAATTTAGAATTCATTGGGATGAAGGCAAATACTAGTTTTCCAAGGTGATTTTGGTAGGAGGTAAAACAGAGATACTGTAGAAACTATAGTCTTTCTGGTTATAAAAGGACTCTTCGTTTAGATCCCTAATTCAATACTTCAATGACTGGGACTTCATCTTGGGGGGAGGGCACTGCCACCATCAAGGTTTGCTCATAATCTCCCTACTGCAGCTTTAGTGGCTTTGGAGGGACTGACTACAACATGCACTTCACTGCCACAGGCTTTGGAACTCAGAGTTACTCACCACCATGCTACATTGATGCACTGACGAAGGACTTCAAAACTTTATTTCTAACCCAGGCTTTAAAAGAATAATATCCATTTATGTAGTGTTTATGCTTATGGTGTATTACTATTATACATGAAGATGCTAAGACTTAGAGAGTTTAAGGAGCTTGCTCAAGGTTAGAGAGTAATTAAGTGTCTGAGCTGGCACTGTAGACCAGACTTTCTGCCTGATGTCAAGGCACTTGCCATATGTTATGCTAATTAATCAGAGGTGATGTCTTAACCAAAAAACACTATCTAAAAGCAAGATATTCTTCATAAGCAAAGAAATATAAGAGACATGTATTATCTGTATTAAGCATCTTGGTTACTGTATTTCATTCTTTAAATTAATTGCACTAGCATTCCATTTCATTAATATTAAGAGTGAAATAATTTTAAAATCTTGGTATTAAGAAAGTCAAACTTTGCTGTTCTTTTTCCTTTTCTTTCCCAAAATAGAAATTACTCTTTAAGAAAGTTAAACAATCAAACCTAATCAAAAATTTTCCCCTAGGTTCTCAGTCTCATAACTTGTAAGACATATCATACAACATGAGCAAAAAGCAAATAAGCCATCCAGGAAATGATCACAGAAACTAATTTTGAATAAGACTACACAGGGAAGTTCCAATATACCATGCTGCTTTTCCCGCTCTTCTCTGCGCTCTCTTGCCAGTCTTTGTCTTTCATCAGATTTCAAAACGGAGCCATCTATCACTATATAAAAATAAATGAAGAGAGAGTTAACTGAGGATACCGGCATTAAAGAGACAACAATTTGAGAGCTATTACAAACACTGCATAACTTATACCTGGCTTAGTTGATGACTTTATGTTCGAAGGTTGGACTGGAACAGTAGTACTGCCACTTTGGTTTCTTCTTTCTTCAGCAATGGCTTGGGCTACAGCGACTAAAATAGACATCAAGAGGAAGATCGGATTTAATATGTGGACTTTCACTTCATGGAAATCTGTTTGCTTTACTCCATGTATCCAGGACCATTCATCTTCAGTAACAAGCTAGCCTTGTTAGCCAGTGTTAGCATGTAGGTGAGTGACTCTCTGTGAACAAAAGTCCAGCTTGAAAGGTACAGGCCCATTCCATTTGCCATGTGATTATAGAGCAAGAGAAAACATGCATCATCCAGAGGAAGAAACAAAACTTCTAATGTGCACCACAATGCTCCACAAGTCCATACTCTATCTATTATAATATCTAGCCAATAAGTCCGTTAGTTGCTTTAACTTTTAGTCATAGAACATTAGTGAGGGGAAAGAACCTTAGAAATCTCTAGTCTAACTCTCTTGTTTGTACAGAGAAAGAAACAGAGGTCCAGAAAAGGGAACCAAGGGGGCCTCAGTACCTCAGCAAGTTAGTGCACAGAGCTAGACTCTGGTTCTCCTTCTGAGCAGTAGTAAATGGAATAAAATGGAAACCAACAAGACTTGCTCCCTTGCTACAAGAACAGGCTTCTGTTTTTCTTCCTCATCTGTAAGGTATGATGATGCCCTCCTACTAGACCAAAATACTTGCTCAAGCAGAATTCTGACCTGATGCTCTTCCTTATTAAAGCCCTACTTGCTTAGAAGAGTTAAGACAGGCCATAAAAATGAGTATCTTCAATTCTCTTTCACATTTGTCTTTTTAAAAAAGGTATGAAAATAGCACACCAAAGCAGCAAACACTGTTGTTGTCATCTTGTCAGTAGGAGACTGTGGCAAAGTCAAAAGCTAGTCTTCAAAGCATCTTGCAGTATTGTAATGCTTTTGAATACAGTTTCTGACATGCAAAGTATATGAAGATATTTGAGAAAACTTGTTTTTTAGGCCTGAGACCAGTAGGGATCCCTCACAGTTGAATGCTTCAACTCCAGATCTGTTCCCTCCTTCTCAATGCTCCCCTTGCTGCCTTTCCTATAAACTTTCAAACCCCATGAGGTATTTCACTATTTGATTTTCTGGCTAATGCCTAGTGTCTCCCTGAGTATCCAGAAATGGAAAACCAATCAGACGGGCCAGACTCAATCAAGGATGAACAGAGGAGAACCATGCTGGAGATAACACAATTTCCAAGGTGTTAAAGGATCAATCTTTAAGAAATCTGAAGGAAAGACAGTAGAAGCATCGGGGGGAGTCATGAACTATATTATTACTAACAATGTGGACAAAAAGAATATTAGGACCCACCAACCCTACATTCCTACGTCAAACTTTTATGAGAAAAAAAAACAAAAACAAAAACGAGGGCATCATCAACAAAAGAATGAAAACAGAACAGGTGTCCTGGTCACATGACCAATAATAATACTAAAGACTTTCTCCAAGCCTCACATCTCAAATTTCTCCAAGATGGAAATTATGGGCAAGAGTTTTCAATTTCAACTATCTCCATAGTCTAAGACACTAAGAACCCGGAAGTGATAAGCTAATCATCAGAGAAGGTTAATCCCTAAAAATCTAATGGATTCACCTGGTATCCCCTCTCTCAGCAGCCATTCCACTCTGACAGGGATGCGACAGAACTGAATTTCCTCTGCCCCACCCCAATTCTGGGCCGCAGAAAACCAAAAGGCAGAAAAGTCTGTTCTGGCTGAGACTACAATATGGCAGCTCTCTGCACTGCAGCAGTACTCTGAGAATTTAGGAAGAAAAGGAACAGGGGCAGAACTGTGGTGTAACACTCCAGTAGGTCTGAAGGGAGAAGAGAAAGGTGAGAAGGCAGGCCCCTAAATAGGGTCAGTTCTGTCCCCTCAGAAATCAACTAGAACAGAAACTAACACCAATGAAACCTGAATTCCCCAGCATGGGGAGAAGCTGAACCAGTTTAGCGGTCCAGCCCTGGGTAACTACCATCAAAAGTTGAAGGAGTCCGAAAGTGATAGGTTCATATAAAGGAAAAACACTTACAGTACACCAAAGATTTTAGGTTAAAGATTAAATTACACCTATAATCATATAACTAAATAATAAATAAATAAATCCAAAGATTCAGTTAAAAGCCCTTGAACACAAGCAGATAAACCAACAGGGAAGATATTAACAGAGGGGAAGATAGCCTCTAGATCATCGAAATACATTCAGACATCTCTGAATAAATATTGCCAGACAAATAGTTTGAATAGTTTAAGAGATAAATAAGAATATTGAAAGCAGAATTTATGGCTTATATGGCAAAATGACTGACAAAATATAAAACCTTGAATCCACAGCAGCAAACTCACCAAAGAAACAGAGAACAGGTACAGATAAATAGAAGTGAAGAACAATACAGAAGAGAACCAAAAAGCAACATTACAAGAAAGGAAGAGGCAAGCTTCTATAAAGAATAGCCCATAGGAGACCAGAACATTAGTCTCACAACTGACCGAAAGATGTAGAGAAAGTATTTGTTGATGATAAAACATTATTTGATTTTATAGAACAAAACAACGCCTTAAAGGCTCTCCCTTTCAACAAAGTGTCACCCATCCATATGTCAAAATCATATAAAATTCCTTGAAAAAAGGCTTTATTTAAATGCCAGGCTGGGGATTTTGTATTTTATCCTAGCGACAGCAAGAATCCACTGAAAATTTCAGAGTAGGGAAGAAACATGGTCAAATCGTTATTTTAGACATACTCATTTGGCAGCTCTGTTGAAGGGTGATTGGAAAGGGGGGAAGCCTAAAAGAAGGGAGACTAATTAGGAGCTTATGGCAATAGTCCAGAAGAGTAATGGTGGAGGCCTAAACTAGGGGAGAAACTACTTCACTGATGAGAAAGGGACAGATGCAGGAACTCTTGTGAAGACAAAAATGACCAAACTTGTCAAGGACTAAGCCATCAAAACCACAATAAATTGAATTATAATCAGCCACACCAGACTTTAATTTTTTAAATGTGTGAATCATTCACTCCCACCCTTGAGATCATTGATCCACTGAAGTAAATCACTCATTTGTCAAGGCCTCCAAGCATACATGGAAGGATGAAAGCAGACAAGTATGTTCTCTTAGAATCCTTACTTGTCTTGGTACCCTTGGGATTCAAACCTCAGGGCTGTTAGCAAAAGGTAGCACAAATTTCATTTGTGAGTTTCGTCAAAGAAGGTTAAATTCCAAAGTGAGGAAAAGTTCAAATTACATAAAGCCTTACAGATTAAAATCAAATCCTGAAAATATGCCTGGAAGTAAGTCAGTTGTAAGGGTAGGTTAGAATGCCCAGTTATACTCTGTTCTGTGTAATCAATGCAGACACACTACTCTTCTATATAAGCTCACAGTTTTAGAAGGTCAAGGTTAAACCCATGGAAAGCGCTCATTTAAAAGCTTGGTCAACCCAAAGCTTTTTTTTTTTAAAATCCATATTTTTGAAAGAGACATTAATCTGTGAGGAAAATGAATTTGTAAAGACACTCCCTCTGTCTGAGAACCCAATCCACTGTGATCCAAGAAGCAACCTTATTTTCAACTACGAATATAAAAATAATGTTGCTTCTTAATCCACAGGAGGGTAGGAATTAAAGGAGGAATCTAGATAAAGTGGACTGAATAAAGAATGTAAAAATATAGGTTTGGGCAATCTCCTTTCATATAATGAAAATGTGACATGGGAAAATATTTTAAAAATAAAAGACGGTGGCTATGAATATATTAAGTTTAGAGAAAACTTGTAAAACTCTCACGTGTGGTAGGAAAAAACTTTTGAGGAACTGTTCAATTTGTTCTACAATGAAAAGTTATTGGCTTAGAGATCACAAAACACAAATTATCTTTAGAAGCATTTAGTATAGAAAAAAATGACATGAAAAATCTTTTTTGAACACTGAATGCTCCAAAAATGAAAATCAATAATAGCTAGCAATCAAATGCTAACTCTTTTCCCTCTAAAATGCCCCTCAAACTATCCTACCTAAAGACTTTGCTCTAACAGGGTACAATTGAAGACAAACAAGCTTGGAAGGAAGAACACTTCTCCATGACAACTAGTTCTATCACAGTAATAATCCTCCTAAAGCTGTGCCCAGGAACAATCATCTCAAAGAGCTTAATCTCAAGTGATGCCAATGATAAATACTAATCACAATACTTATTCAGCAATTCTAAACTGTCACCCACAGCTGCTCCTCTTCAAGTCAAAGCCTATAAAATGGGCAGTTATAACACTATATTAGTTCTCTTCAGAATTCTGTCTACAAAATGAAAAATAAGAAACTAAAAAAAGGAGTATTTTATTCAGTTGCAAAAGGAACTGTGACTAAGATTTAGGTTTGAAGTTTTATGAATAAAAATGGAAGAATCATAACTTCAATAAGGTTTTGATGGTATTTACTATCCCAGGAAATTAGTTTGCTTGTTTTTACAGATTAGTTGATATTATACTTACTCCTGTTTGAATAGCAACACGAAAATAAATAGCCACCACAAATAAATTTATTCAGTTTCCATGGGGCACAGGGTGCTTGGCTCCAGAAGTGAGTTTATTCTTACTTCAGAGGTGAATTTAATAAATTCCTCCTAAAATACATTTGTGTCACTTTTCACCAGCTGACAAATTTGAAGTCAATTATACCTTGACTGTATTAAATGTGCTCTAATCAGGAAAAATAAATCAAACAAGAAATATATAGTTGCTATAAAAGGAGGAGCATTTGAAATTCAAGGCTTTAGAGTTGCTGTGGCTTTTAAGGTATGCTCAACATTTGAGATTTTGGGGGGTGTCTGCAGATCTATCTACAACACAGTTAAGCTGCTCCAAATCACTTATTAATTTTCTGACTCAGACTGTGAGGTCTGTAAGGAACCTACAGAACTAGGTGGCACTGTCAAGACTACCTGCATTCAACTTCAGACACTCCCCCTAGCTGTGTCACCCTGATCATGTAATTTACTGTGTCTCAGTTTCTTCAACTGTGAAATGAAGAAAAGAGTAGCACCCACCTCCCAGGAAGGATCAAATGAAGTAACAATTATAAAGCACTTAGCATAGTGCCTGGCACATATTAGGTGTTATATAAATGCTAGCTATTATATACGATCAGAACTGGAAGGCACTTTAGGTCAGCTAAGCCACTCTCCCCTCTTTTTATAGGATAGGATAAAATAACTAATTATTTGTCTGTTGTAGATTAACCAAGTGAATCACTTAACTGAAAGTTTTAATATTGGAATTATTCGTTTATACTTACCCAGCTCAAAAGAACCCATAAGTAGAATTCCCTCAGCTATTCTCTTCCCGTATTCCCTGCCTTCCTTCATCAGCACCTGTCTGTATTCCAATACGTGGACAGAAGGTTTTAAAGGAGTTAGTCAAATTTTGGTATGCCCAAATATGACTTTTCCCAGAGAGAAAAATTCTGACTTTTTTTCCACCAAGACAGAGACCTTATTCTAAGTGGTTTGGATGAAGAGGGAGGACTATTTTTAAGGCCTGCTGAGAAAGATGTCCAGACAGGAAGTGGTCAACAGTCTAAGGGCAAAGGAGCTTGGAAAGAGAATCAACTGTAATTATCAGGAAAAGGAAGAGAGGCTGAAAGGGATTTTTCAATTACTCTGCTCATTTCTTTTCTCTACTTGATCAGTGCAAATTCCAAACAAAGCCAGGGTGCAGCTTCCTAATCCAGGTCCACAACAGAAGTAGATTTCCGGATATGAAGTTACATTTACCTAAATTTTATATAAAACTATAACAATTCTCCTCACTTATTCATACAGAGACAGCAATTAAAATCCTCAGTAGAGTGGTTTATAATCCTGGTTTCAAAATACCCCCAGGCATTTCTACCAATCTCAAAGAGTCCTTAAAAATTCTTAAAACCATTTCTCTCAAAGGAAGAAATCCAAAGTATCAACTACCATATATTACAAAAAAACTGTTCCCACTCACTAAATAATCAGAAAAATGAAAATTAAATCACTTCTGGGGTACTACCTCAAACCCATCAGTCAAAGATGACAAAAATGGAAAAATTGTCTAGATAATTTTCCTTAAAGCACAGATCATACTGTGTGATTTCTTTACTCAACCAACTCCAGGGCTTCTTGTTGCCCCTAGGATAAAGTATCAACTCTTTTGGTTAACTTGTAAAGCCTGTACAACCTGACTGCAACCTAATTTTCCATCTATACTGGCCTTCACAGTCCCTCTCATAATTGGAAATCCAGTTAAACTGGGCTCCTCCCAGTCCCCTACACACACCACCAGTCTCCAAGCATAGGCCCCATCCCAGAATACACCCTCATCACTCCTCCTCTCCTTATCTTGACCTGAAGAGGTCCTCACTTCATTTAAGAAGCAGCCCAAGTGCCATCCTCAGCAGAACTTCCTTCCAAATCCCAAATGCCAGTACCCTTCCTCCCAAACTACTTTGTAACTTTATATTTATGCTTTGTATATATCTGCATATATTAATATGTATATATTTATGCTTTGTAGCTTTATATTCATACAGGAAGTAGACATGGCATATATATAAAAACAAATAAATCTCAAATAGAAAGAGATTGTTTAGTGAATGTGGTAGAAGAGTGTCTGGGAATGGCATGAAAAATGAGAAGATGAATTCAAGTGAGGGGCAGGGAGACCAGTAAATTGGAACCATAAGAGAGCTGGGATCCAAAAGAGCATGGAGAGTAGCAGTGTCGACGTGAGGGCGCTGTGGCTTAAGTGCCAGAAAATGGAACAAGGAAGAAAACCGAGGTTTAAATTGAAAAGAAGTCTGCTGACTAAAGAACAAGTATTCCAAAAGATAGAAAGGATGTGCAGATGTGGAATAGGGCATTAGAGTGGTAGGGAGGCAGGCAAACAGTCATGACGGGGATGGGAATTGAAAGTTATCAGCTGTGGATTCAGAACTACTGGGGTGGAAATTGAAGTATACTGACAATTTAAAAGTGAATCTAGAAAGAGTTACCATTGGTTGGAGAAAAGTCCACTGAAGAAAGAATAAGATTTGACTATGGAAGTTTCTCCTCTGAGTTTCATCCCCCTGGGAGGTGGAAATAGGTCCTGTAATATGCCTCACAGCAAAGCACAGATATTTGAGCACGGTCAGAGGCCTTGAAAAAGGACCTGAGAGTCAGGCAACAGATGGAATCATCTAGTCTTTAGATGGCATGAGATATGATGAAAAGGACAAATTCAGAAAAATCTAAGAGGATTTGTACAAACTGAAGCAGAATGAAATATCAAGTGATTAATTTATACAATTTACAAGCTATAATAATTAAGACCACCAAAAATAGGATTCTACAATTCTACTGGAGAAGGCTGCTTCTCAGCCCTTAGCAGGAGGTGATGGAGCAAAGGTACAGGAGACATTTTCAGAGCCTGACTATTTATTTGTTGGGGCAACTAGCTGACTCCATGAATGAAATTAGGAAAACCTGAGTTCAAATCCAGCCTTAGACACTTATTAGCTGTGTGACCCTGGGCAAATAACTTAATTGCCTTAACCTGTTGGAGAAGAAAATGTTAAACCACTCCAGTATATTTGCCAAGAAAACCCCATGGGAAGTGTGGTTCACTTGGTTGTGAAGATATGAACATGACATACTTTTTTCTTGGGGGGGTGGTGGTGATGGGAAAGCTGAGTTTGAGAACACAAGGAAAAAGCAAAGAAAGAAAAGACAAAAATAGAAAAAGAAGGCAGAAAGAGAAAAAGAGAAAGAGAGAGGAAGGAAGGGAGGGAAAGAAGGAAAAGAAAATGTCAATGACTAAAAATACAGAGGAGAAGGTCATTCAGAAAAACAAATGGGGGTGGGGATGGGGGTGGGGGGTGTATTGCTACTACTATGTGAAACTTGAATAAAAAAAACTTCAAACAAGTTGTATGTACTAGAAAGAGGTTTCACCTGTTACTTTTTTGTTTTTGTCTTGAAATATTCATGTTAAGTTAATAATAAAAAGAAAAAAATTAAAAATAAGCAAACATGTACTATACAATGAATGCTGTAACATGTATTCCTGTTTTTCAAAGGTACACAGATTCTGTGATTAATAATCCAAATTCATTTAAAAGATTTCACGTCAAAGTCACTTTTTTTGCAATATCTTTTCATTATTATGTGGGGATCGATGAAAAATTTGAATCTCAAAAAGGGTCCTGATACTTGACAAGGTGGAGGAACTCACTGCTGTACACTATTTTTGAATAGTAATCAAGTTCCAAACAAAGTAAACAATGTCCATAAAGACAAAAACATAGAGCAGATAGATGGTAGACACAGCACCAACCTTGATTCAGGAGCAGAGTTCAAAATCTGCCTCCTACACTTAACACTTCCTAGCTGTGTGACCTCTGGCAAATCACTTAATCCCAATCGCCTCCCAGAAATAAACGAACAAATAGATAAAGTGAAAGAAGAAAGAAAAAGCTGTAACAAAGTAAAAGTAACTGTAATCATTTCCTGCTAGAAACTTTCTCAGAGATAAATACAGTGGGAAGCATGGGAATGTATTACAAAACATCCCAGAGCATGGCAGCAAGAAAACACTTTTAAAAATTAGATTTCCCCTCAAATTCTAAGTGTGCACATTACATTTCTAGACCTACTTGTTACATACTGAAATAAACCCAGTCCCAGTTAGGAACTCAGCTTATATGGTAGTATTAAGGGCATTTAAAAACTGAGGTGAGGCAAGAATTGAAAAGAGGACTTCAAAAGGAAAATTTACTCATCTCTATCCTATGAACTAAAGAGGAATTGAAACAGATCCTTGTTGGTTTGAGGAATGACTTGTTTCTGGGTGGGCAGAGAAAGAAGTTAGAGATCCTAAGAAGAACCTTTCATTACTAATCCCTTGGGTTCTGGTCACGTTTTCTGAAGGTAGTAGATGAGATGGACAGTGAAATGAATAAAATCACAGACTCTTAGAGCTGGAAATTATATTAGAGATCCACTAGTCAATCCCTTAACTTTTTAGATGAAGAAACTGAGACCCAGAGAGGTTAAAAGCCTCGTCTTGGGATTTTCTTTATATGTTTGAAGATGTTTTTAAAATGGACATATCTGGCATTCGGAGAAGTCATAAAACATGGTCTTCAATCTTTTAGGCAAGTGGTCCAATTCACTGGTTACCGCTAACCTAACTAATAAACTGATCATGCTTGGGGGAAAAAAGCATAACATTTTCAATAAACTAATGTCAACACATTGAGTCAAGGAGCATAAAAGTTCTCCCGTTTCCTTAGCCTGCCCCCAGACCCACTTTTCATCTCTCCTCTTAACACATCAACACAAAACTCTAACATGAGCTATTCTCTCCTTGCTGTTGATTCATACCCACTGTGGCACAGGGAGAGAGAAGGAATTAAATATTTTGATTTTTAAAAGATATTTCTAGATAGCAGAATGTGGAGACTGAATCAAACTTACTTCCCTTCAAGCTTCCCACTTGGGCCTGCATTCAGCTGATAAAGAGTAAACAAAGGAGATTAAGGTAATTGAAGAGGACATAAAGCAGAGTGTCTTCCACTTAGACAAGACTCAGCGGAGTTGCCTTGAAAAAGGTGCAGTAGGCACAAAATGCAAATAATAAACTTTTCTCCTTCAAGACATACTGCCATCCAGGGCAGTACCTGGAAAAGGCAGGGTGATGTAGTGGGAAAAACACTGGATTTAGAGTCAGAAGTTCTGGGTTCTAGCCTGGACTCCACATCTTACAAGCTGTATGACCTTGTCATTTATTCATCTGTAAAATAAGATGTTGGATTCAATAATTTTTGAAGTCCCTTCCAGCTTTAAATCTATAATTCTGGGATGCTAAAAATTTGGAAAAATTAAAAACAAACCAAATCAACCACCTTCTTCCATTTATATAGTTAAACCTTTGGCACAATAATTGGAACCATGTAATAAGTATTTGTTCAGATAGATGTGAGGGGTACAGCTTCATCAGTTTCACAATTAGAGACTGTTTCCTGGCTCAGCCTCACATGCTTGTTTTCTCCTCAAGAGTAGGAATGTTTCTCTTGCCTTTATATCCTTTTCTTTCTCACCATCAATTGAGATTCTCCTACCACCATCCCCCTACACTCAAACAAGCACATAACAAATTCTTTAAAAAAAATAACATTGCTGACTGGAACTAGGTCACTTTTTATTTAACCAGTCAATAGATAGTTGTTTTCCTGTTTCTATAAATTTTGGCTAGGATGCACAGCTCTTACAATTCACAAAGGCTTCCAGAAATATCTATTTTTTCTTCTTTTGGTAGTTACCAAGTTTACAATCAAATTAAGGAGTCCCAACCTGATCAAAGACAAAAATTTGGAGTTGTCATCAATCTTAATCCAAATATTTATATAATTTAGTGGCTCTAGGACTTAAATGGCATACATTCATTCATTCCCACATTTAAGTAACAACAACTACTATCACTACCACTACAACCACAACTACTTCCATTACCACCATCAGCTTTAAATATTATATTAGGCTATAGGAGACAGAAATATAAATAAGCCTTGACCCCTTGCAGAAGTATAATTCAACTCAAAGAACATGTGTTAACATTGTGGACAAGACACTGATAGGCACAAACCAGAATATTGTTAAAGGGCTAAAAGAACAATGTTCTATTCAAGTCAATAGGTAAAGCCAGATCACTTCTAAATCAGAACTCAGAGAATACTTGGCGGGGGGAGCCATATTGGCAGTCTTAAGGGATCCCTAGAAGTTTAAGAGGCAGAGATGGGGCTAAGGGGGAAGGAAAGATATTTCAGGAAGAGAAGAAAATGAACAAAAACAATAGGCATTGGATGTCCTGAATAGTGACTGGTCCAGTTCAGATAGATCATGAAGCAGTGATGAGATATATAAGTGAATAAAAAGGCTGCAAAGCTGAGTTAAGACTGACTTTTGAAGGGCTTTAACATCAAGATAAGGAGTCTTTTTAGGCATCATCAAATAAATGGAACAATAGAATATTGGGAGAAAAAAGGGACCTTGATATAAAAGTCCTTGTGGGCTTATACTCCAAAGAGATCTTAAAAAAGGAAAAGGGACCCGTATGTGCAAGAATGTGTGTGGCAGCCCTTTTTGTAGTGGCCAGAAACTGGAAACTGAATGGATGCCCATCAATTGGAGAATGGCTGAATAAATTGTGGTATATGAATGTTATGGAATATTATTGTTCTGTAAGAAATGACCAGCGGGATGATTTCAGAAAGACCTGGAGAGACTTACATAAACTGATGCTAAGTGAAATGAGCAGAACCAGGAGATCATTATACACTTTAATAACAATACTATATGATGATCAACTCTGATAGTCATGGCTCTCTTCAACAATGAGATGATCCAAACCAGTTCCAATTGTTAAGTAATGAAGAAAACCAGCTACACCCAGTGAAAGAACTATAGGAAATGAGTGTGGACCACAACATAGCATTTCCACTCTTTCTGTTATTGTTTGCTTGCATTTTTATTTTCCTTCTCAAGTTATTTTTACATTCTTTCTAAATCCGATTTTTCTTGTGCAGCTAGAAAACTGTATAAATATGTATACATATATTGTATTTAACATATATTTTAACATGTTTAACATGTATGAGACTGCCTGCCGGTTAGGGGAGAGGGTGGGGGGAAGGAGGGGAAAAGTTGGAATAGAAGGTTTCGCTAGGGTCAATGTTGAAAAATTACTCATGCCTACTTTTTGTAAATAAAAAGCTATAATAAAAAAAGATAAGGAGTCTGGAATTTATTCAGTAAGCAGCAGAGAACTACTAAAGGTCTGAGAGACTAACTGAAGGGTTAGTTTCACTACTCTGAAGCTCTAAATTTTTCTTTTGTCAGAAAAGGTAGGAACCTATTAATTGGATTAAAAAGTTGTTAATGTGATTAGAGATGTGCATTAGGAGGATCTGACAGTGGTATGAAAGCTGAAATAAAGATTGGTAGAAATAGGAAATAAGCAAACAAGTTAGGTGACTTGCAACAGTCTAAGTAAGAGGTAATGAGATCTGATAACGGCTATAGCAGTGGGAATGGAAAAGATGGGGTGAAATTCAGAAATATTGCAGAGGCCGAATTAACAAGATATGGGGAGAGGCTGAAGTTAAGGATGACACGATAAACACATAAGCAACTTGGGAGAATGGTGGTGCCATTGGATGGAAGAGTGGAACTTAGTGGAAAGAAAATAAGATGCACCCCTTCCTAATAAAAACACTGAAGGGCATAGGAATAAATTGAGTTTTTCTTAAAATGATGAGTAGCATCTGACACCATCCCAATAAGATCAAGGGTGAAACAAAGATGTCCATTATCACCACTATTATTCAATATTATATTAGAAATGTTAACTTTAGCAATAAGAGAAGAAAAAGAAATTTAAGGAATTAGCATAGGCAATGAGGAAACAAAACTATCACTCTTTGCAGATGTTACAATGGCATATTTAGAGACTCCTACACAATTAACTAAAATACTTCTAGAAACAATTTTCAGGATGTAAAATAAAAAACCCACATAAATCACCGGCATTTCTATATATTACCAACAAAGCCCAGTAGCAAGAGATAGAAAAGAGAAATCCCATTTACAAATAACTGTGGACAATATGAAATATTTGGAAGTCTACCTGCCAAGACAAACACAGGAACCATATAAACACAATAACAAAACACTTTCCATACAATTAAAGTTAGATTTAAACAACTGGAAAAATATCAACAGCTCACGGGTAGGCCAAGCTAATATAACAAAAATGACAATTCTATCTAAATTAATCTATTTATTCAGTGCTATACTAATCAAACAGCCAAAAATTGCTTTAGAGAGCTAGAAAAAAATAATAAAATTCATCTGGAAGAACAAAAGGTCAAGAATATCAAGGGAATTGATGAAAAAATGCAAAGGAAGGTAGCTTAGCCACACCAGACCTAAAACTATATTATAAAGCAGGGATCATCAAAATCATTTGGTTCTGGCTAATAAACAAGAGTAGTCGATCAATGGAAAAGGTTAGGTACACAAGACACAACAACAAGACTAAAGTAATCTAGCATTTGATAAACCCAAGGACTCTAATAAGAACTCACTATTTGCAAAAATTTCTGGGAAAATTGGAAAATAGTATGGCAGAAATTAGGCACTTACCAACATCTAACACCCTAGACCAAGATAAGGTTAAAATGAGTTCATGATTTAAACATAAGCAAATTAGGAAAGCAAGGAATAGCCTACTTATCAAATCTGTGGAGAAGGGAGGAATTCATGGCCAAAGATGAACTAGAGAACATTATGAAAAGCAAAATGGATAATTTTGATTACACTAAAAAGTTTTTCCTCAAACAAAATCAATGTAGCCAAAATTAGAAGGGAAGTAGAAAGCTGGGGAAAAATTGTTTTACTGCCAACATTTCTGATAAAGGCCTCATTTCTAAGATATATAGAGAACTAGGTCAAATTTATAAGAATACAAGCCCTTCCCCAACTGGAAAATGGTCAAAAGTTATGAACATTTTTTGGATAAAGAAATTAAAGCCATTTCTAATAATGTGAAAAAATGCTCTACATCACTATTGATTAGAGAAATGCAAATCAAGACAACTCTGAGGTACCACTTCATACCTCTCTGTTATGGGCCAGAACTCTTATACTTAAAGCAAGGATTCTTAAGCTAAGTAAAATTGATAAAACAATGGTTATCTTGTTTAGCATAGTGATTAATAGTTCTCCAAGTTCAGTATGACTGATTTAATCTTACAACAAATAATGGTTTCCTAGTGATATTATGATTGGTTTATACTCAGTGTAGAGCATATAAGCTGGGACAAACTCAGCCAGGGACTCAGAGACAGATCCATTCACTTCATCTCCAACCGTGGTGGTGGTGGATGGCCTCCTGCACTTCCCCCACTGAGACCAAGGCCCATCTGAAAGGCTCTCCAGAAAGCTGCCCAGTCCCAGGCAAGGAGACAATAAAGGATGTGGACTTTAACACCTGGCTATTCTCGTGGTGATTACTGAACTGAAATGAAGGCAGGTTCAGAGACTTCCAGAAAACCAACAAAAACACTACACCTCTCTGATTGGCTAAAATGACAGAAAAATGTAATAATAAATGTTGGAGGGGACCTGGGAAAACTGAGACAGTGATGCATCGTTGGAGTTGTGAAATGATCTAACCATTCTGGAGATCAATATGGAACTATGCCCAAAGGGCTACAAAACTACATACTCTTTGATACAGCAGTTTCACTACTGAGTCTATATCCAAGAGATCGTAAAAGAGGGAAAAGGACCCACATGTGTAAAAATGTATGTAGCAGCCTTTTTTTTGTAGTGGCAAGGAACTGGAAAATGAGTGGATGTCCATCAGTTGGGGAATAGCTGAATAATTTATGGCATATGAATGTAATGGAATATTATTGTTTTATAAGAAATTATGAGCAGGCTGATTTCAGAAAAGCTTGGAAAGACCTATATGAACTAATGCTAAATGAAGTGAACAGAGCCAGGAGAACATTACACACAGTATCAATAAGTTTGTGTGGTGATCAACCGTGATGAACTTGGCTCTTCTCAATAATGCAGTGATTTAAGGCAATTCCAATAGACTTGGGATGGAAAGAGCCATCCACAACCAGAGAGAAAACTATGGAAACTAAATGTGGATTGAAGCATAGTATCTGCACCTTTTTTAGTTTGCTTTTTTCTTTCTCATGGTCTGATTTTTCTTTCACAACCTGACAAATATGGAAAAATGTTTTTTTAAAAAGTATTTTCGCATATAATTTGTTTAGATGTTGGTTGGGAAGTTTTGTTTTGGGGGAAGTGACAAAATATACCTATTAATTTAAAAAGAAAATAAAATTGTCCCTTTCAGCATTAAATCTGTGATCTATCAGAATGTCCTGTACTTTTACATAAAACACTGCATTTAGAGATCATTTGGCTCAATCTCATCACTTCACAGATGAAGAATTATACTGTAAGATTAAGGAACCTGCTTAGGCATAAAGATAGTGGCAGAGTCAGGATCTGAACCCACGTCCTAGGCTACCCAGTCCAGCACTCTTTCCATTGTACCAAACTGCTTCCACAAGTAGGCACAGGATTTTGAACTTTACTCAGTGGATAATAGGGACCCACAGATGTTTTGGAGAATGACACAACCAGCTCCTTGAATAAGGAGTCATTCACATAGGGACAATAGCTTAAGCCATGGGGCACAGATGAGCTAAGAGGACAGAGAAAAAAACAATAATAAATGTTTGGGAAGTGTTTACAACATTAATGTTGATTTAATGGAGATTTATGTTTTTAATGGGTTTCAAAACTTGGATATTATAAACTAGTCCATCATCCTTGAGCAGTAAGTTACCATAGGAAAAATCTCAGATTTTAAAAGCTGGTTTTACATCTTGGCTCTGCTACTTACTATCTCCCTTACTTTAGACAACTTCATAACTCCTTGGGAGCCGAGCTCCAAATATATAACACAAGAGGGTTGGTCCAGACGACCTCCAAAGTCCCATCCTGGCCCATCTATGATCTCATAATCCTTATATTATTGTTCCCTCTCTTTTCTCTTAAATTGGCAAATGATGTTAAGCGTAAATCAGCTATACTAGTATTGCAGTTTCAGTGTCCCAAAGGACAAATCAAAAGAAAAGTTCCTAATAATTTGTAAGATCTAAAGCAATGGTTACTAGATGGGAAGGCTTTCACTTTTAGGTCACCACTTCATTTACCATGCTATTTGTTTCTAAAAGCAGTTGACAAATTTCAATGAAAAGGGAAGGAGAAAAACATATTTTTAAGTCAAGGTCCCTTTTTTCTCCCAATATTCTATTGTTCCACTTATTTGATGATGCCTAAAAAGACCTGTATTTTGCTATTCACTGAAGCAAACCTGTTCTTTCATTTGCTTCAATCAGCATCTCCAGAACAAAAGGGAATTGTCATCTTACCAATGACTTTATAGCAGGGGTTCTTAATATATTTTGCGTTGTAGATATCCCTTCTTTGGTGACCTGATAAAGCCTAATATTCGAAGGAAATTTTAAAATTAAACTAATGAAAATAAAGATGTGATTTTTCTTTTATCCAAGTTTACAAACCCTTTTTCCCCAACCTCCAAAGGGCTGGACTAAAGGTTAAGAACCTCCATTCTAAAGTGCTTCCTAATGGCAAAAAAGTAATAGCTACAGATTTTCTAAGTAATTTAACAAAGTTATATAGCACATAATCAGAAATAATAGGAGCTTATTCAGTTCAATATAAGAAGATAAATGTCTAATAAGTGGAATTAGTCAAACAAGGAAAGGGCTGCTTTGTGAAATATTAAGTTTCAGGCTCTTGATGTGTTCAAACAAAAAAATCATTAACTCCTTACCAGAGTGGTTGGAGAAAGGATTCTTACATGGATGAAAAGTCAAAACTGTAGAGTCCCATCCTCATTATGTTTCTTATATAAAGTACTCTGGGAGATAAAAAATGAGATCACAGGCCCTATCATTAATGAATTTATAGTAACAGAAAAGGCAAAGCATCTATAGAAATAAATATAATACACAGAAAAGGCAAACCATCTATAAAAATAAATATAATACACAGAAAAGGCAAACCATCTATAGAAATAAACATAATACAAAGACTTCAATAAAAGTTGAGACGAGAAAGGAAGAAAGACTGCAAAGGAGGTAACAATATTTTTGATGCTGCCTTAAAAGATGGAAAGAATTTCGACAAGAAGATAGAATGCTAGAATGGATGATATTCCAGGTATAGGGAATAGCATCTATAGATAGATTGCTAGAGTAGATACTTCAGGTGAAGGTGAATAGCAAAGGCCAAGGCATCAACCAGGGCATAAGTTGAGTTTGGCTGGGAAATAAGACATGTGAGGAGATATGGCTGAGAGAAGCACCATATAATGAAGAGGACTGGACTTGAATGGAAACATTGGGGTTCA
Organism: Antechinus flavipes; assembly: GCF_016432865.1. Taxonomy (NCBI): domain Eukaryota; kingdom Metazoa; phylum Chordata; class Mammalia; order Dasyuromorphia; family Dasyuridae; genus Antechinus; species Antechinus flavipes. The sequence goes on along the minus strand of NC_067404.1, from coordinate 40,366,828 downwards.
GAGCTTGCCACTGATATTTCTTAGATGTGTGACCAAGGACAAGTCATTTAACTGCATACCAAACTTTAGTTCCCTCATCCATAAAATGGAGAAAATAATATTTGTACTAATTTCTTCTTCAGATTGTATGAAACTTTTTTTTTTTATTTTTAAGCTCTAAAGCTAAACACTTTGTTTAAAAAAATGAATTACTAGAAGGTTGAAAAGGTATGTTGGGGTCAAAATTATGAAAGATCCTTAAGGTCAGGCTTTAATCTAGGCATAATTTGGTAGCAATGGGGAGTAATATGATCAGAGATGTGTTTTGGAGCCCATGGTTTTAGGGTTTTTTTTTTCCATTTTACTTTGACTTATTTTTCAAAATACAGTTCACTAAAAAGGAGGTGGACTGTCTCTGCCTAGTTCACCACTAAAAGTGATATTTTGAAATCAATCCTTGTGGCCAATACTTACTCTGCCCTGAATAAGAAATAAGTATAATATAGCAAAAACAGTCCCCAAATCATTTATAACTGGCTTTGGAATGTTTTTCCACTATAACTCATTAATTGGCTATAACTCATTAATTGGCTCTGGATGAGCCTATAGTGATGAGCTCCACCTCTAAGCAAGTAGCTTTGCTCCCACCCATGGCAAGAGACTGTACCCTTCACCCCATTCATTTATTTTGCTCTCAGTCACAAAGGGAAAAGTGAAAATGTATGGATAGAAACTGTTTCCCATCGCTATAAAAATAATCCCAGCTAAATAATGCAAGTCAGTAATATTAGATTTACATTGTAAGAAAAATATTGTGATAGAATGCAATGGTGCTGATGTTCTGGAAACTCAAATGCTCAAGGCAGTGATCCTAAATTTTTCTGGACTTTCAATTTTTAAGAGACAACCTTTGCTAACTGCAAAACAAACAGATCTTCTGCCATATAAAGGCATACAAAGAGTAGCAGCTATAATTTACTTCAAGATTTTGAATGCCATCATGGATAGAGAAAGAAGAAAAAAGTACACTGTCCAAGTTGGGATTCAAACATAATGGTTACTAATTTTTTGTTTTGTTTTTTCCATTTTTTTCCTATGCAGACAGAAGATAGCACACACAAAAAAACCTTAAACAAATGATTAATTTACTTAAATTTTGTAGGCATTATTTGTAAAGGAAATATGTTAAAGAATATCAGAAATCTTTACTATGTTTCTAATATTCTTTTTCCAATTAGTGGAACCAACAAAAACATCGTGACATTTTAATTAGTCCTCAGGTGTATGTAAAACATCATGGTCTTGGAGTCAGAGGACATGGCTTTGAATCCAAACTCTTTTTATTTGCTAACTATAGGCCCTTGGATAAGTTATTTTATAACTCCCTGGACCTCAGTTCCCCCCTGTATAAAATGAAATGGAAGGACAACCTCAATGGTCCCTTCTCAATTTATGATTCTTCTATGAGACAACTAATTTCTACTGAAATAATTATTCCTTTTAAAAGTTATTCACAAGACAATCATCTCTACTATTACCATTAGTTGACCAGAAGTTGCTAGAACAGACCTTTTACAAAAACTAATTTTTTTCTCTTGGAAGCTAAGAGCCAAAAAAACAGAGAAATTAGGGAGAAAAGGAAGCTCACCGGATGCTAGAACTTTGTATCATTTTGAAAAGCAAATATGTTATCTATCCCACACACAGAGGAAAGCTAAGTAGAAGGAAAATTTCCCTTTAGATGAATATGTTTACAACACAGCTCTATTTTTTGGTTTGTATAAAAAACTATTAATGTCCACAACAGCCTCATAGTTAAAAAACAACAACAATAAAACACTATCTTCTTTAAGTATAAAATATAAACGATTTGGGGGTTATTGAGACTATTGGCACATGGACTTCGAATAACCATTTCAGTCACCGAGATACACAAATCAAATATCAGAGAGCCTTTAGTATCTATCAATAAAGCAAACCTTATTACAAACTAGGTCAACAGATCAAATCCAAAAGTAAAGTACTGAAGGAAAATGCCTTTTCTTAGTTTTTTAAGGACACACATTCTACTTCTCACTTCTTTCTGAGAGAAATATTCTATCTACAAAGTATATACAAAACACATTCCAAATTCTAATAGCTTAATTTCACTAAGTTTTAGACAGGCCAAATTTAAATTCTTAAATATAAAAAAGCAAATACCTTCTAGGATTTTCAATATATTCAAAGAGTCCACCCAAACTCGGATTACAGGCAATTCACAATGACAGTTAAAAGGAACACTAAGGGCCAAGTCAGTCATGGGCATCACCACCACCACACCCGTATGCAGTTCAGCCCCTTAGGGAAAACAATCTATTCTAGAAAACAGGCCGAAATGCAACTAATCAGAATTTCAGAAAAACCTTCAGGTGTGGAGAAATGTTCAGGAGCTGAACCACATAATCTGGCTAATGAGCTAAATTCAGTTGCACTCTATAGGTATTGTACTGTAAGTCTCTGAATGACATATTGTATGAGTCTTATGCTGCAGCAGCAGCAGCAAAACAACAACCAAAAAAACAAAAAACAAAACAAAACAAAAAACCACTAAGGGGAGCAGAGAATAGTTTTAATCTCAACTCTGGAGTTGCAACAGCACCCACGCACCCTCCAATTAATATTTTTTAGAACTTTGGGGGGAAGAGGTTATAGCAGGGTATTAGAAGCTTAAGGCACTGAAATGGGAAGGAGACTCTGAAGTCATTCCTTACCTTCCTCACCCCAAAGCTTTTACCTTGGTTTGTTTTATTTCAACTCGGGGGATGGGATGGGGGAGGGATTGTAGGAAGAAGAGGGAGAGAGAAAGAATGTTGGGAAAGGGGGAAGAAAGGGAACATGGGGAAAGTTGGGGAGAGAGAAAAATGGGGAGGAAGAAGAGGTGCAAGTTGGGGAGAAGGGGAAAGTTGGGGGTGGGAGAGAAGGGGAAGTTGAGGTAGAGGAAAAATTGGGATGGGAGAGAAGGAGAAAAGTTGCGAAGGGGAAAAATTAAGAGGAGAGGTGAAAAATTGGGAGTGAGAGAGAAGGGGGGAGTTGGGGAGGGAAAGTTAGAGGGAAGAGAAAAATTGGGGGAGGGGAGAGGAAAAATTGGGGGAGGGGGAAGTTGGGGTGAGAGAGAAGCAAAGTTAGAACGGAGGGGAAAGTTGGAAGAAGAGGGACTCATTTCCCCCCACCCCCACCTTCCCCCCGTGCCCCAGCACTTCAGTCACCGCCGCCCCCCGCACTTTCCTCCGACCTCGAGGGAGAGCGGGCGTCCGGTCCCGCTTCCTCCTCCTCCCTGCCAGCGCCTCCGGGCCAGCATTATAACGGTTTCCAGCGGAATCCGGCAGCGGCCTCGCCGCCGCCCGCACTCGCCCGCACGCCGGGTCGCCCCTCAGTCCCGTCCCTCCCTAGCCCAAAGGAGAAGCCCGTGAGGGAACGACCGGTAGTTTCCCTCCAACTCGAGGGGGGCATTTCCGCGGACCCCGCCCGAGCAGCCCGTCAGTCAGTCAGCCCGTCTGCCCCGGGCGACTCCTTCCCCCCCAACCACCACTCCCGTCCCAGCCCAGCCCCGGCCGTCGTGGCCCCGGGGCGGAGTGGGGGGTGGGGGGAAAGGCGCAAGGGAGCCCGAGGCCGGGGCTGCAGGAGGACAGGGCAGAGCGGGGGACCGTAGAAAAAGTTACTTCTCCCTTCTCCCCAGTTGGTGAGAGCGTTCCCGAAACTTCCCGCCACAGAGCTCAGCCCGGGGAAAGGGAACGGGGAGAACAGGCACGTCCCAGACCGAGCTCGAGGTTTCCTCACCCAACTGTTCTCGCATCCCTCTAAGGGATGTCCCACTGCCGCTACCGCTACCGCTACCGCTGCCGCTGCCGCCGCTACCGCCGCCGCCGCCGCCGCCGCTGCCGCTCGCGCCGGCGTCCGCCATCTTCGGTCCCGGGAGCCGCAATTGGCGATGGGCTCCCACTGCGCAGGCTCAAGGCCGCCGGCCGCCTAGACCTCGCCGCCAGCCGCTTCGGTCCCAAGCGTGCGAAGGGTGGGGGGAGGAGGCTGGGGCGTGGGGGGGGAGGGGGCGCGAGACGCTGCCGGCTTCTCCTCTGCCGAGACTTAGCCCTCCCTTCTCCCGCCCTGTGTTCCTGCTGTCGTGGCCGCCGCACCTCCACCACGATCCCGCCACTCTAATTGATGCCAGCTCCCAAATCCCCCCTGGCTAGTTGATAATACCACGGGGGGAGGAGGGGGTTAGTAAGGTTAGAAGTTGTTGAACATACAAACAGGCACCCATCCTACAGAGTCGTGGGACGGGCCGCAGCCCACCCTAGATCTCTGGGACGCGTCCCGTCCCGTTACCAAGTAGTGAAGGTACACGTCACGTTGGTTAGAACGTGCTCACGTCGGACTATAGAACCCCTCACACTTCAAGAATGTGGCTAGTAAATGACGGCGGGTGGGGGGAGGGGGGAATAGATACGTAGGAACATACATAGATGGATACGTGTATACAAATTGTGTAATTATATATATAAAAGTATAATTATACCTAAGAAAGAAGAGTAAATATATAGAAAAGGAGGCCGATAGATCCGTGTCAGAATCAAGAATAAATCAGTTCATATACTCAAAAAGTTATCAAACTGTGTATACCCTTTGACCCAGCAGTGTTACTACTGGGCTATATCCCAAATAAATCTTAAAGGAGGGAAAGGGACCAGTATGAGCCAAAATGTTTGTAGCAGCCCTGTTTGTAGTGGCCAGAAACTAGAAAACGAATGGATGCCCTTCCATTGGAGAATGGCTGAATAAATTGTGGTATATGAATGTTATGGAATATTATTGTTCTGTTAGAAATAACCAGCAGGAGAATTTCAGAGAGGCCTGGAGAGACTGACAGGAACTGATGCTGAGTGAAATGAGCAGGACCAGGAGATCATTATACACTTCGACAACGATATTGTATGAGGATCAATTCTGATGGACGTGGCCCTCTTCAACAATGAGAGGATCCAAATCAGTTCCAATTGATCAGTGATGAACAGAACCAGCTACATCCAGCGAAAGAACTCTGGGAACATGGACCACAACATAGCATTTGCACTTTTTCTGTTGTTGTTTGCTTGCATTTTTGTTTTTCTTCCCAGGTTATTTTTACCTTATTTTTAAATCTGATTTTTTTTGTATAACAAGATAACTGTAAAATATACATATATTGTATTTAACATATACTTTAACATGTTTAACATGTATGGGACTGCCTGCTAGCTAGGGGAGGGGGTGGAGGGAAAGGAGGGGAAAAGTTGGAACAGAAATGTTTGTAAGGGTCAATGTTGAAAAAATTACCCATGCATATGTTTTGTCAATTAAAAGCTATAATTAAAAAAAGAACAAATCATTTCAGGCTATCCAATTCAATTCATACTGATAGTAAATAATCAGTTCTTTGAGGAGGAGTCCACTACCTCAAGTGCCAGCCACTTCTTCCACTTTTAGGAAGTTTTTTCCAGACAGCAGACCTGATTTAACCCTAACCCTAATCCTTTGAGGCCAAACAGACCAACTCAATCCCTCTTCAGAAAGAGGATCCTTCAGAAACTCAGGACAACCCCCACCTACCTACCTGAGAGACCGCCCCTCTGTCATCATCTCTCATCCTCGGGTCCTCCAGTTGACATTATTTGAAGGCCCTTACAAACACAGTTAGCAAGTGTCTGAACCAGAATTGGAGCCCAAAGTAAGTTCCCAGTTTCCTTAACTGTTTTCATATGGCATGATCTTAAGGCTCTTCACTATTACAATAAGGATCTGAGAACCCAAGTTTCCTGTATTCCCCATCAATGGCCCTTTTCCTCTTATCAAAAAGATAAAAACTTCTCTCTTTTCCATTTCCCATTCCACAGTGACATCCGTCTCAACTATGTCCAAGATTCCTCAATATTCCCTCAGCAATCAAAATCTTTATGGTCCTTTATTCATGGTCATATATTCATAAACCTAGATTGTTATATCCCTATATTAGCATTCAAAAATCATTATCCTATGTTAGTAGTTTTATATTCATAAACCTAGATTTTATATCTTTCTAAACTGTTCCATTCATCAACATGCTAGTTCTATGATCTTGGGCAGGTTACTTCTCAATGGTCCTCAGTTTTCCCCTGTGTAAAATTAAGGGGGTTGAACCAGATGGTCTCTGAGGTTTCCTCCAGCTCTAGAATTAGGAGTTTAGGATCTTGGACTCTACTTAACCATGTCAGTTGGCAATTGGTTAGACTCTTCATCCCAGTCCTTTGAAACTGGGAGTATTTGCAATTACTAAAGCTAGTCACGTGTGAAATTTATGGTAGAAAGAGAAATGTGGTAGAAATCTGACAATGAATATTAATGTGACTAGTCTTAGGCAAGTCATTTGGTCCTTCCCAGCCTGTTTCCTCATCTTGGAAAATAAGGGCGTTGGGATTATGGCTTCTATCTCTAACATTAAGATTCTGGAAAATTCCATTAATTTCTTAGTCGATGAATGAAGGCCCTGGCTTCATCTTTACTATCACTGTGATCTACACCCTTGCCTGCACTAGGATCACTCACTTGCAAGCTATTATAACCATTTGTAGGGGAAGCTGTAGACTTGAGAGTCTCTGACAACTCTGAAATTCTGTGATTCTTTAAAAAAAAAAAAAGAAAGAAAAGACCATCCTCTTAAGTTTTATTGCCGTGACTGCCCATTAAATGACTTTCTGTGACTGGAATGACCAGGCCCATTTTACATCCCCTTAATTTTAAGGAAATGTAAATCCTCTCATCTCCTCAGATAGTGTGAGGGTAATGGATATACTACTATTTTTGGATGGATTGAGCCCAGAACATTTGCTTCTGACATAATGACCATAGAGAAGTCACTTCCTGAACCTCAAAGGAGATCATGTATTTTAAATACTTTGCAAATATTAAAGTACTACCTAAATATCAGGTTTTTATTCTAAATCACTAGTTCATATTCATTCCTTTCCTTCAATAGAAAACATAGCCAGGAGCAGCCAAGTGGTACAGTGGATAGAGCATCACTCCTGGAGTCTGGTTTAAACCTGAGTCCAAATCCAGCCTCAGGTACTTGACACTTCCTAACTATATGACCCTGGACAAGTTATTTAACCCTGATTGCTTTGCCAAAAAAAAAAAAAGAAAAAAATTTGATAGATGATAGATAGATTGACAGATAGACAGATAGATAAGCAAAATGAGTTCCCTCATGCTGTTCAAAAGTATATGCCTCAGGCTTCTCCCTAAATCTATTACTTCTCTCAGAAGGTAGATAGTACATGCTTTACCGAAGGTACTCTGAAATTATGATCGACAATTGCATTGATTGAATTTCTTAAGTCTTTCAAAATAGTTTGTCTTGAAGAGATTAAAGTCATTTCTAGTCATATAAAAAAAGTCTAAATCACTATTGATTAGAGGAATGCAAATTAAGACAACTCTAAGGTACCACTTCACATCTCTTATATTGGCTAAGATGATAGGAAAAGATGATAAATGTTGGAGGGGATGTGGGAAAACTGGGACACTGATGCATTGTTGATAGAGTTGTGAACCATTCTAGAGAACAATTTGGAGCTTTGCCCAAAAGAGCTATCAAACTGTGTTTACCCTTTCATCCAGCAGTGTCTCTACTGATCCTGTATTCCCAAGAGATCTTACTGGAGGGAAAGGGACCCACATGTGCAAAAATGTTTGTGGCAGCCCTTTTTTGTAATGGCAAGAAACTAGAAACTGAATGAATGTCCATCAGTTGGAGAATGGCTGAATAAATTATGGTATATGAATATTATAGAATATTATTGTTCTGTAAGAAATGATCTGAAGGATGATTTCAGAGAAGCCTGGAGAGTGCATGAAGTGATGCTGAGTGAAGTGAGCAGAACCAAGAGAACATTGTACACGCCAACAAGATTATGTGATGATCAACTGTGACTGACATGGCTCTTTTCAGCAATGAGGTGATTCAAACCAATTCCAATAGATTTGTGATGGAGAGCGTCATCTGCAGCCAGAGAGAAGACTATGAGGATTGAGTGTGCATCACAACATAGGTATTTTCACCTTTTTTGTTATTGTTTGTTTGTTTTTTCTTTCTCATTTTTTTCCTTTTTAATCTGATTTTTCTTGTGCAGTATGCTAAATGTAGAAATGTATATAGAATTGTACATGTTTAACTTATATTGGATTATTTGCTATCTAGGAGAGGGAAGGGATAGGAAAGGGAAAGGGAGGGAGGGAGGGAGAAAAACATATGGAACACAAGGTTTTTGCAAGGGTGAATGTTGAAAACTATCTTTGCATGTATTTTGAAAATAAAAAGCTATTATTAAAAAAATAGTTTGTCTTTATATCTTGTTGTAGTAGAAATTGTTCTTCTGGTTCTACATGATTCACTCCACATGATTAAGGCCAAAAATCTATATATGTATAGATACACACATATACATATATAATATAATATATATCTTCATCCTGCTTTAAGGAACCCTGATGTGTAGCTGTGGCATTGTGTGTTCAATTTCTGCCCTTACCTCATGCCCTTGGGTTTTTCCATGCATGAATACCTCGTCTGTGATCCTTGTGGTAACTTGGACTATCCTAGCTGCTCCTAACCACATCACAGCAATTATATCATCAGCAGCATCTTGATTATCAAAGTTAAGACCATCAGGCAAATCTACTTCCTAAACTTCATCTCCTCTTGCTCCTCCCTTTTAAAACTATGAATCATGTGGATGCCCATCAATTGGAGAATGGTTGGGTAAATTGTGTTATATGAATATTATGGAATATTATTGTTCTGTAAGAAATGACCAGCAGGAGGATTTCAGAGAGGCCTGGAGAGACTTACATGAACTGATGCTAAGTGAAATGAGCAGGACCAGGAGATCATTATATACCTCAACAACGATACTGTATGAGGATGTATTCTGATGGAAGTGGATTTCTTTGACTAAGAGAAGATCTAACTCAGTTTCAATTGATCAAGGATGGACAGAAGCAGCTCCACCCAAAGAAAGAACACTGGGAAATGGAATGTAAACTGTTTGCATTTTTGTTTTTCTTCCCGGGTTATTTTTACCTTCTGAATCCAATTCTTCCTGTGCAACAAGAGAACTGTTTGGTTCTGCACACATATATTATATCTAGGGTATATTGTGACATATTTAACATGTATAGGACTGCTTGCCATCTTGGGGGGGGGGAGGGGAAAAGTTGGGACAGAAATGAGTGCAAGGGATAATGTCGTAAAAAATTACCCAGGCATGGGCTCTGTCAATAAACAGTTATATATATATAAAAAAGAAAACTATGAATCATGATTTACTCCTGCTCTTGATTTCTAAGGTACTAACCTAATTCCCCTTCATGGTTAATAGTCCACTTCCCACTGGTCCCCATCCATTTTCTTACTTTCCTGGTTCCTTCCTTACTCTAGAAGACCAGGCTAATGCAAGTTTATATGGTGCTAGACCCAGAAAAAAGAAGACTGCCCTGAAAATAAGGAATTGAGAAAAACATGGAAAGATTTTTTTGAACTTATACAAATTTAAGTGAGTAGAACCTGGAAAAATATATGCTATGACTACAATAATGTACTTAAAAAATAATCTCAAAATATATCTGTACCTGAATTGCAATGACTAACATCAAAGAAGAGATGATAAAGTATACATCGCTTCTCTCAGTAGATGGAAATTTAAGGGAACAGAATGTTCAACCACTGCCAGGCTGTCATTTTGTTGGTCAGTTTTGCTTTGTTATAAGGAAGTTTCAATGGTGTGAGGAGAAGGGCCCCAAACGGTGTGAGAAATGTCTGTGAATTGTTTTGGTACTGTCCAACAGTTGGGGAATGCCTCAACAAAGTATGTTTTATGAATATAATGGTATCCCAATACTGTTATAAGAAATAATAAAAGGGAGAAACCTGGGAAGATATATTTGGACTGATGCAGAGTGAATCAAGCAGAACTAAGAGAATAGTTTCTACTACTACAAAATATAAAGACAATTTTGAAAGATTTTTAAAATTCAATCGATATAATTACTGATCATGATTTCAGAGAAGCTACAGTGAAGCATGTATTATCCCCCTCCTGAGAAAGGAGTAATAGACACAGGGAGAAGACTGAAAAGTATGTTTTTGAATACCACGTAGGAATTCAGTTTGCTTAAATGTACATATTTGCTATAAGGGTCATGGTTTTCTTTTTCTTTTTTCAAAAGAAAGGAGGAAAATGAGAGGGAAGGGAGTAGAAATAGTCCTTCCCCCTCAAGGAAATGGAAACAGATTAGAAGGAAAGTCAAAAATACAGTTTTGAAATTTATATGTTGAAAAAATACATAAATAAAAGAAATGTACATATTGAAATAGATCTATTTTAAAGTGTGTGTATTATAGATATATATATATATATATATGTATGTATTATACATATACATGTAAAAAAAGTAAAACTAGAAATTCACAGTTTCATGTACAATCTTCTCTCTTGTTTTGCAATGTTTGTAGAAATGTTCATTTCATTCATTTTTGTTTTTTCCAGAATAAAAAATACATTTAAAAAAAAGTGACATATGCAAAAAAACAACAACAAATAAACACCATAGTATAAAAAAAGAAAGCAGACATTCTTTCTTGGCTGTGGTAGATATAGAGAGCTGGCTTTATAGGCAGCAAGACTTGGTCTGCCTCCTCTCCATACAAGTCTATAATATTCTAAATTGTAGAGAAGATGATGATCTTGCATGAGGAGTTTCCTCTTGGGAAGTTCTGTAGGGGTTAAAATCACAAATCTGGTCCTATAATAAAAGAAATCAAAGCCTGATAAGACTTTTAAAAACACAGGAGATGGGGCATCCAGCCTATAGGCAATGTTGCAAGGAGGCCAGATTGCCTAAAGCATGAAAGTTAAAAAGGGAAGACAGTATCATATTACCCACGACTTTCCTTCTTCTATGTGAACTTCAGTTTCCTCATCTATAGACTGAAGATAATAACATTCGGATTACCTATATCACAGGATTTTTGTGAAGAAAGTTCTTTGTGAGATATCTTAAATGAGGGAAAGGGACCCCCCATGTGCAAAAATGTTTGAGGCAGCCCTTTTTGTAGTGGGAAGGAACTGGAAAGTGAGTGGATGCCCATCAGTTGGAGAATGGCTGAATAAGTTATGGTATATGAATGTTATGGAATATTATTGTAAGAAAAGACCAGCAGGATAATTTCAGAGTGGATTGGAGAGACTTACATGAACTGATGCTGAGTGAATTGAGTAGAACCAGGAGGACATTGCACACATCAACAAGAAGATTATACGATGGCCAATTCTGATGGATGTGGCTCTCTTCAATAATGAGATGATTCAGGCCAGTTCCAATGGTCTTGTGATGAAGAGAGCCATCAAAATCCAGAGAGAACCGTGGAAACTGAGTGTGGATTAAAACATAGCATTTTCACCTTTTTTGTTGTGCTTTGCTTGAATTTTATTTTCTTTCTAATTTTTTCTTTTTTATTTTTTGATCTGATTTTTCTTGTACAGCAAGATAATTGTATAAATATGTATGCATATATTGGATTTTACATATATTTTACCATGTTTAACATATATTGGATTACTTGCCATCTAAAGGACGGGGTGCAGGGAAGGGGGGGAATTGGAACACAAGGTTTTTTAAGAGTCAATGTTGTAAGCGAGTACAAGGGATAATGTTGTAAAAAATTACCCTGGCATGGATTCTGTCAATATAAAGTTATTATTAAATAAAATAAAATTTAAAAAAAAAGAGTCAATGTTGAAAAAATTATCCTTGCATATGTTTTGAAAATAAAAAACTTCAATAACAAAGAATGAGGGAACAGAAAAAAAGTTCTTTGTGAACTTTAAAGTTCTTTGTAAAGTTTGAGGGGATGTTGTTAAAGAAGTGGCCACTTGGAGTCTGCAATTCTTCAGCAGGAGCTGGAGAGAAGAGATAAGGAATTAGGGTTAAATAAATTAAGTCTTGCTAATAATTCAATTTCTGTTTAAGACTTTCCCACAGATGCTAACAACTAACAAAGGTAACTTTTTCTGCTTGCATTAGAGTTAGACCATGCTATTTTGGAAACTATACTGATCCAGCAATAGCTCTACTGGGCCTGTATCCCAAAGAGATTTTAAAAGGAGGGAAAGGGACCCACATGTGCAAAAATGTTTGTGGTAGTCCTTTTTGTAACAGCAAGGGACTGGAAAATAAATAGGTGCCCATTAGTTGGGGGATGGCTGACTAAGTTATGGTATATGAATGTTATGGAATATTATTGTTCTATAAGAAATGATCAGCAGGATGATCTCAGGCCTGGAGAGAAGTACATGCACTGATGCTGAGTGAAGTGAATAGCACCAAGGGGACATTGTATACAGCAACAAGATTATGTGATGATCAACTGTGATAGACTTGGCTCTTTCCAACAATGAGGTGAGTCAGGCTACTTCCAATAGACTTGTGATGGAGAGCGCCATCTGCATCCAGAAAAAGGACTATGGGGGGCTGAATGTAGATCACAATATAGTATTTTCACCTTTTTGTTGTTTGTTTGGTATTTTCTTTATCATTTTTCCTTTTTCAATCGGATTTTTCTTGTGCAGCATGATAAATGTGGAAATATGTTTAGAAGCATTGCACATGTTTAACATATATTAGACTACTTGCTATCTAAGGCAAGAGGTGGGAAGAAGGGCAGGAGAAAAATTTAGAACACAAGGGTTGGCAGGGGTGAATGTTGAAAACTATCTTTGCATGTATTTTGAAAATAAAAAGCTATTATTAAAAAAAAAGAAAAGGCAATATCCATAATTTTACTACCAGCACAATCCTGAAGTCTACATTCCCCTCTCTAACCCTAACCTTCTGTCCTTCTGCCTCTAACTTCTCCTAAATGTGTTCTTTTCTTCCTTATGTCAATCTCCAGGCCTTCCACTCCCTCTCTTATCTACCAGTTTATTGGCCACTTCTCTCACCTAACCTTCTTCTGTTCTTAGCCTAGGCCACCTAAGTTGACCAGCTATATGTGCACACCTTATCGGATTTCACTCTTGGATTATCACCTTTTTTTTTGACTTTTGCTCCAATTTCTGGGATGCCAAGTTCTGCTGAAGGGAATCATATAAATTCTAATCTCAGCTAGATCCTTGTCATTGTAGTAAACCTTCTCCTTTGTCTCTCTCTCTCTCAGTAGAAAGTATTTTAGGAAATCTACATCATCTATGATGAGTTTCCTCTTCTCCCTTGCTGCAAGTCTTAAAATCCTCACTCCCCCATTGTCTCTTCCATGGCACTTGTCTCTCTACATATGATCTCTGTCCTCTCTGGGAGTATTCCCTTTGATTATCACTCTCATCTTCAGTCATTATCTATTGGCTCCTCTGTACAAATAAATAAGGAGGTCTCATCTAATTTTTTAAAACTTCATTTGACTTTGCCATTCCTTCATGCTCTCATTCAGCAGATGTTCCCTTTTCACCAGCAAATTCCTAGATGATGACATTGTTGCCTCTACTTCCTGACTTCTCTGAAACCTTTGTAATCTACCTCCTGGATAGCTATGTCCCAGCCATGCCATTTGTTATTACCTTCAGGAAACCGAAGGACCCACTACTGTGACCCTCTTCTCTGAATGGGGAGAATTTTGTCTTCTCTTATCCTGCCTTTGGCCCACCAATCTCTTTCTAGGGCATCTCCATGCTTTGTGGTTATCCTTGTAACCACTTGCCCATCCAGTTACTAGCTTTGAGGATGGTAATCAAATCAATATTACCATTCCCTGCAAGGAATGATCAATCAATTGTCCAATGACTCCAATCTCCCTATCTGTTACTTCCAGGTCTTAAAACACTCTTCCCTGACTACCACCCCACTATATACACTGTCTTCCATATAACACTAAGATAAGGAATTGTCTTGATTGCTTGTATTTATACACCAGCAAGTAGCTCAATGCTGGCCATAAGTTATTATTTAGTCGTTTCAATCGACTCTTTGTGACCCCATCTGAGGTTTTCTTAACAAAGAAAGAGTGGTTTGCCATTGCCTTCTCCAGATCATTTTACAGATTAAAAAACTGAGGCAAACAAGGTAAAGTGGAGTCACAGAGCTAGCAAGTGTCTTAGGCCATGTTCAAACTCAAGTCTTCCTGATTCTAGGCCCAGCACTTTATCCACTCAATCACTTAGCTGCCTAAAATGGTTTTGAAGCTTATATCCCTATATGGGAAGATGATATGTTTAACTCTTGAGATCTGAATCTCTGTTATGGGTATACTTAGAGGATACAGGTATAATTTGATTTTATTATGATGATTTAAAAAAGAAATTAGAGGTGATTCTACTAGAAGGAAAGGAAAATGGAGTCAAAATGGGGTAAATTATGTCTCATGAGGAGGCAAAAAAGACCTATTGCAATTGAAGGAAAGGGTGGGGGTGAGTAATGTGCAAATCTTACTTTCATCAGATTTGGCTCAAAGAGAGATTATCAGACACATTTAGCTTCCCAGAGAAACTAGTTTCACCCTATAGGGAAGTAGGAGAGGAAGGGGGAAAGGAATGGGGAAGACTAATAGAAAGGAGAAAAGAAGTAGAAGGAGAAAGGTATAAAAAGGGGGGTGCTACAAAAGGGGAGGGCTGTTTGAGGGAGGGAGTTATCAGTGACAAAATACTGGGGAAGAGGGAAAGGGGGAAAAGGAAGAGAAAAATAAAAACGGTTTTGAGGAATTGCCATTGTTTAGCCATGCCCAATTCTTCATAACTCCTTTGAGGTTTTCTTGGCAAAGATACTGGACTAGTTTGCCATTTTTTCCAGCTCATTTTACAGATGAGAAAACTAAGGCAAGCAGGGTTAAGTGACTTACTCAGGATCACACAGCTTATCTAAGGCCAGAATTGAACTCAGACAGTCATCCTAACTCTAGGCTTGGTTTTCTATTGCTGTTCAATTTAGCTGCGCCTGCCACATACTAAGTACTAATAAGGTCTTCATTCATTCATTCATTCTCAACCTTACAATAAACTGAATCTGTTCTCCTCTAGTTTATCAGTGATCTCTTAATTGCAAAAGGCAATGACTTTCTCTTAATCTTGATTGCTGGCTGAGCTCTCTGAAGTTTTTAACATTGTCACCCTTCATTTTGAAACTCTTTTCTTCCTGGCCTTCTGTGACACTGCTCTCTCCTGGCTACTCCTCCTCAAGGATAGCAATATTCTTCCAAGGCTCTTTCCATATTTTCTTCCTTTTCTTTACATTCTCTCTATTTCAAATCCCAACAATTCAATTCTAATCTCTAAGCAAATGACTCCTAACCCCAGAAATGCAGTCCTAGCCTTTCTCCTGAATTCTAGTCTTTCACCACTAAGTCCTGAACTTCCTGACAGTGTCAAACTCAGTAGGGCCCAAAGTTAAACTTTTTAGGTTGTTCCCCTAAACCTCACTCTCTTCCAAATTTTCCTCCTTCTGTTAAATGCAGCACCATCTTTAACTTTGCCACCTTTGGAGGCATCCTTGATTCTTACTGCTCCCTCACCTTCCCTCAGCCAATTATTCCTGTCTTTCTGATTCTACATCTCTTGCGTCCATTCCCTTCTCTTCATTCACATAACTATCCTAGCCCAGGCCAGTCTTCCTCACCTCTTACAGGAATTGATTGTTTTTCCAATTGTTTTCCCTGCTTTTAGTATTTCTTTTCTAAACCAACTGCCACATTGCTAATAAAATAATCTTCCTAAACTGACCATGTTATTCCCTTGCTCAAAAATCATCAATGCAATGCATTGTTGATGTAGTTGGAAACTGATCCAAACATTCTGAAGAACAATCTGGAATTATGCTGAAAGGACTATAAAACTGTGCATACCCTTCGACCCAACAGCACCTCTACAGGTCTATATCTCAAAGAGATTATAAAAGAGGAAAAAGAACCTACACATGCAAAAATGTTTGTATCAGCTCTTTTTTTTTTGTAGTGGCAAGGAACTGGAAACTGAGCGGATGCCCATCAGTTGGGGAATATCTGAATAAGTTATGGCATATGAATGTTATAGAATATTATTGTTCTGTAAGAAATGACCAGCAGGATGATCTCAGAAAAGCTTGAAAAGACTTACATGAACTGATGCTGAGTGAAGTGAACAGAACCAGGAGAACATTGTACATGGCAACAACAAGATTATGTGAGGATCAACTGTGATGGACTTGGCTCTTTTTAACAATACAGCAATTCAAGGCAATTCCAATAGACTTCAAATGGAAAGAGCCATCCACATCTAGAGAAAGAATTATGGAGATTGAATATAGATTGAAGCATAGTATTTTCACCTTTTTTGTTGTTTATTTGGGGGTTTTTTCCTCATGGTTTTTTCCCTTTTGGTCTCATTTTTCTTGTATAATATGATAGATAAGGAAATAAGTTTGAAAGAATTACACATATTTAATCTATATCACATTGTTTGCTGTGTTGGGGAGAGGGGTAAGGGAGAAAGGGAGAAAAATTTAGAACACAAAGTTTTACAAAAATGAATTTTGAAAACTATCTTTACACATATTTGAAAAAATAAAGGATTATTGGAAAAACAACAACAACAACAACAATAACAACAATAATCACTAGTGGCTGCCTGTTGTCTCCAGGATGAATAAGAGCGCTATAGTTGGATATTTAAAGTACTTCACAAATGGCTTCAACTTAATTTTCCAGAAATACTTCCTACTACTTCCCTTCCCATTCTTTCTATTCCATGATAAAGAATCCTATTAACTGTTCCTAGAACTTGACTTTCTTTTTCTATCTCCTTGCTGTCACAGACTAGTCCTTATTGGCTCAATTCAATCCTTCCTCAGTCTCCTCTTAGAATTCTTAGCTTTCTTTATGAGTACAGGGCTATGTACTATAGGAAGCTTTTACTACACCCAGCTCCTTCCCCTCAAATTACCCCCATTTATGAATGTTACCAGGTTTTCAAACAAATGTGCAACATTCTACATGTTGTTCACTATGTAGGAGACATGACTCCTACATGGTGGAGAGAATGTTGAGTGGGACTTGATGCTGAATTGCTGTGTGTAGGATAGAATCAGCATTAGAACTTCTTGGAAAAGAAGTAAATGTGGGTTGATACCCTCTTTGGGACAGAGACATATAAAAAGACTGTTTTTTTAATCAATTAAAGCTTTTTATTTTCAAAATACATGCAAAGATAGTTATCAACATTCAGCCTTGCAAAACCTTGTGTTTCAAATTTTCCCCTCCCTTTTCCTCACTCCTTTCCTTAGATGGCAAGTGATCCAATATATGTTAAACATGTGTAGTTCTTCTAAACATATTTCTACAGTTATCTTGCTGCACAAGAAAAATCAGATCAAAAATGAAAAAATGAGAAAGAAACAAAATGCAAGCAAACAACAACAAAAAGAGTGAAAATACGATGTTGTGGTTCATACTCAGTTCCCACAGGCCTCTCTCTGGGTGCAGATGGCTGTCTCCATCACAAGACCATTGGAACTGGCCTGAATTCTCTCATTGGTGAAGAGAGCCACATCCATCAGAATTTATCATCGTATAGTCTTGCTGTTGCCATGTACAATGATCTCCTGGTTCTGCTCACTTAACTTAGCATCAGTTCATGTAAGTCTCCCCAGGCCACTTTGAAATCATCTTGCTGATTATTTCTTACAGAACAATAATATTCCATCACATTCATATACCATAACTTATTCAGCCATTCCCCAACTGATGGGCATCCACTCAGTTTCCAGTTCCTTGCCACTACAAAAAGGGCTGCCACAAACATGTTTTGCATATGAAGATCCTTTTCCCTTATAAAAAGACTTAGGAAGCAGCACCCAGGTAGCCAATCAGTCAATATACATTTATTGGGCATCTATCAGGTTCCAGGGATACAAAGAAAGGCCAAAGAAAGGCTCTACCACAAAGAGCTCACAATCTAATCAGGAGACAACATGCAAAGAACTATACACAAACAAGCTATGTACTTGTTAAACTGGAACTGGATAAACTGGAAATCATTACCAGCTCTTTAACGCATCCCTGATTTCCAGCTTGCCTCTGAAGGTTTCAGAGACTTTCTCCCCTGGGGTGAAATCAGGGCCACTCTGTATTTTGAGCTTAGAGCTCCTTGCTGCCAGCAAAGAGTTCATTCACTCTATCTTCTGGTAGATTCTAATCTGTAGAACTTCTCTCTGTTTGCTATTCTGCTTAAATAAATGGATTTACTCACTTTGGGCTCTTTGTGGTAATCTTTTGTGTAACTAGAGTCGATGGGGAGAGACAGAGCTGGTGAACTTAAGCTTGATGTTACTCTTCCCCATAAGAGTAAACAGGGAAGTAGCTTTGTTTGGAATCCTCCCCTTCCCAATTGTACCCCTTGACCAACAACATTTAAGGGGACAGACAGATATAATTCTATAATTCTAGTCCAATGCCCATCTTGAAGATAGGCAGGGGAAGGAGCAAACTCTGAATCACTGCCCTTTTTCCTTGCTCCCTTCAAGGTAGAAATCACAGTTTTCCTTTCCTTCCTTTCCTTTCCCCAATTGGGGTGGACCAATTTCCAGAGATAATTATGGCGCCTGTGAACCATATATCTATACATTTAGACAATTCACAGAGGCATATATATCTTAAATGGGCACATACATCTTAGTCACATGCACAGACTATGCACAGCCCACTTCTCACCCAGAAGAGCTTCCTGGCTAGTCCCCGAATTTAAAATCCCATCTCTCATCTCTGTCTCTTTATCCTGGCTGCTTCCCTCTGTTGTTCTTTTCTCTCTCCTGACTTTGTATTTTGTGATGCCATGGAAAGGGCATTGGATTGAAAGTCAAGAGATCTGGGTTCCAATTTGGGCACTGACAGTGAGCAGCTGTATGACCCCATACCAGTCACTTTACCTCTGTAAGCCTCAGTTTCCTCCTCTGTAAAAGAGGGGAAAATAGGAAAATAGTACATGTTTTATGTACCTCTCAGGAAAGGCTGAGTACAGCTTAAGGCACTATGTAAATGGGAATTGGTATTTGTTTCTTTACCTGTGTACTTGTTAGCCTCCTCTCCCCACCACCACCGCCCCAGAATGTAAACTCCCTGAGGACAAGGATCCTTCCATTTTTGTCTTTGTAGACCCCCTACCTAACACCAATCAGGAGATATAGTAGGCACCTACTACACTTTTTTTTTTTTTTTTTTTTTTTTTGCTGAGGGTTAAGCGACTTGCCCAGGGTCCCACAGCCAGGAAGTGTTAAGTATCTGAGGCCACATTTGAACTCAGGTCCTCCTGACTTCAGGGCTGGTGCTCTATTCACTGCGCCACCTAGCTGCCTCTTGCACCTACTAAACATTTGCTGAATTGCCTGGAATAAATCAATCCAGACTCCTTGGGATGCCCCCAGTAACTGAGTTGTAAGGATGGCAAACATCGACAAAAGTTACCCAAAAGAAGGACAACAGAGTGAAGATCTTGATGTTGCCAAGAAGGGGAGAGTTAGAAAATGGAAAATTGTGACCCGAAGAAAGTAAGAAGGATAACGGATCCTTGGGAAATCACAAAGAGATAAGGGATTTTCTATATATTGTGGTGAGCTTAGCCATCCTGGGAGGAAGCCATTTCTTATACTTCGAGGAACTCAAATCTACAGGTGCCTCCAGGAGAAAGGTCACAAGTCTGGGGAAGAAGACACTAATAGTTTTGGCTGGGAACTGATTCTCTGAAAAAGACTGCTGTTATGGCTCCTCGTCAAACTGGCAAAGACAATAGCAAGTTCTGCTGTCTTTTCAGAGCACGGACACAGGAAATGACTAAGACTTGTCAAATATAATGTCTAATACCCACACCTCGTGATTCATGGGGGCGTGGGCAAAACGATACCACCAGAAGTAACCAAGAAAGCATTAAGTGGGGTTATGAAGTCTTGGGCAAGAAATTTAAGCTGTTGAGGGCCCAAGTGCTATTCTCATCAGGGTTGCTAATGGAAGGCAAAAGCTGCAGAAGAGAAAAGTGAACTTGGAAAGTGAATTAAATCTGCCAAAGGGGAGAGTATCTGAGAATCACATCAGGCCTTCTGCACTCCGGCTTAAAATATAGGAAGTATGAGCTCTTGGCCACGGAGGAAATGCACCCAACAAAAAGTCTCTCACCCCAGAGTTTGCCAGGGGCCCTGTGAATTTAATCTAGGGGAGTTAAGCCAAAATGAGAAAATGAAAGGAGAAAATATAGAAAGAGAAAGAGACAGAAACAGAGATAGAGACAGAGAGACAGAGAGAGACAGAGACAGAGAGACAAGAAGAGACAGGGATCATGGCATAGTTGATCGAAAGCCAGTCTCAAAGCCAGGAAGATGGCTTTGAGATACCCGCCTATGACACCGGCGATGGGATCCTGGACAAGTTCTCCAAGTTTTCAGGCTTCTCCGTAATTTTCAAAGATTGTACGTGGCAGGGAAGGTACTGAGCTGCACTGGCTGAAGGGATGTTCCCTCCTTGGACCACTCTGTATTAATGAAATCATAGGTCTCCTTCCTATTTATCTGCCTGTCCATCAGTCCCCCTGTGTGCCCCCCTGTCTATCTGTCCATAGGTCTGTCTGTGTGTCCCCCTGTCTGTGTCCCTTTGTCTGTCTGTGTGTTCCCTTGTCTGTCTGTGTGTCCCCATCTGTCTGTCCATCTTTCTGCCACTCTGTTCATTCATTTGTTCATCCGTCGGTCTGTCCATCTATCTGTCTGTCCATGTGTCAATCTGTCTGTTCTCTGCATCTTCATCTGTTTGTCCATCTATCTGAGTGTCCCCATGTCTGTCTGTGTGTCCCCCTGTCGGTCTGTGTGTCTCATTTGTCTATTTGTCCATCTGTCCATCTGTCTGTCCTTCCCTCTGTCTGTCCATCTATCCATCCATCTGTCCATCTGTCTGTCCGTCCTCTGTCTGCATGTGTGTCTGTCCACCAGTCTGTCTGTCCATCTATCTGTATGTCTGTCTCTCTGTCCATCCATTTAAGTCTCTGTCAGCCTGTCCATCTGTCCGTCTGTATGTCTATCCACCGTCTGTCTGTGTGTCCCCAATCTGTGTATCCCCATGTCTGTCTATGTGTCCCCATCTGTCTGTATGTCCTCTGTCAGTTTGTCTGTCCATCTGTCTACATGTCCATCTGCCTGTCCATCTGTCTGTCCTTTCCTCTGTCTGTCCATCCATCCATCCATCAGTTCATCTGTCTGTCTGTCCATCCTGTCTGTATGTGTGTCTGTCCCTCTGTCTGTCTGTCCACCTGTCTGTCCTTCCATCCATCTGTCTCTCCATCTGTCCATCCATCTGTCCATGAGTCTTTCTGTCCATCAGCCTGTCCATCTGTCCATCTGTATGTCTGTCCGCCGGTCTGACTGTGTGTCCTCCATCTGTCTATGCATCCCCATCTGTATGTCCTCCTGTCAGTCTGTCTGTGTGTCCCCCGTCTGTCTGTGTGTCCCTATCTGTCTGTGTGTCCTCTGTCAGTTTGTCTGTCCATCTGTCTACATGTCCATCTGCCTGTCCATCTGTCTGTCCTTTCCTCTGTCTGTCCATCCGTCTATCCATCTGTCCATTTGTCTGTCTGTCTATCCTGTCTGCATGTGTGTCTGTCCACCTGTCTATCCATCCATCTGTCCATGAGTCTGTCCATCTTTATGTCTGTCTGCCCGTCTGTGTGTCCCCATCTGTCTATATGTCCCCCTGTCAGTTTGTCTGTCCATCTGTCTACATGTCCATCTGCTTGTCCATCTGTCTGTCCTTTCCTCTGTCATCTGTCCATCCATCTGTCCATCCATCTGTCCATCTGTCTATCTGCCCATCTTTTGTCTGCATGTGAGTCTATCCTTTCATCTGTCTGTCCACCCATCTGTCTATCCATCTATCTGTCTGTATGTCTATCTTTCTGTCCATCCATCCATCTGTCCCTCCATTTGTCTGTCTGTCCATCCATTTGTCCATGAGTCTGCCTATCTGTCCATGAGTCTGTCTGTCCATCAGTCGGTGAGTCTGTCCATCTGCCTGTCCATCTATTTGTCTGTATGTCTATCCGCCCATCTGTCTGTGTCCCCATATCTGTCTGTTGTCCCCATCTGTCTTTCTATTTGTCCATCCATCTGTCCACCCATCTGTCCCCAGTCTGTCTGTGTGTTTCCATATTTTTCTGTGTATCCCCATCCATGTCTGTCCCTCTGCCTAAGTGTCCCCCATCTGTTTGTGTCCCCATTTGTCTATCTGTCCATCTGTCTGTCCATATGTTCAGTCATTCCTCTGTCCATTTGTCTGCATGTCCACCTGTCTGTCTGTCTGTCCATCCATTTGTCTCTCTGTCTATCCGTCTGTTTTTCCATCCATCTGTCTGTGTGTCTGTCTTTCCACCTACTTGTCCATCTGTATGTCTGTTCGCCCATCTGTGTCCTGTCTGTGTGTCCCCCTGTCAGTCTGTCTGTGTGTCCCCCATCTGTCTGCATGTCCATCTGCCTGTCCACCTGTCTGTCCTTCCTCTGTCTGTCCATCTGTCCATCCATCCATCTGTCTGTCCACCCATCTGCCCGTCCATCTATATGTCTGTCTGTCTCTCTGTCCATCCATCTGTCTGTCCATCCATTTCTCTGTCCATATGTCTATCTCTCTGTCTATCTGTCCACCTCTCTGTCCATCTATCTGTCCATCTATCTTTCTGTTTGTCTATCTGTCTGTCCCTCTGTCTCTCCGACCATCCATCTTTCTGTCTGTCCATCTTTTTGTCTGTCTGTCTATCCATCAGTGTTTCTGAAGGACACATGGACAGACACACGAACAGACAGATGGACTGACAGAAAGACAGACAGATGGACAACCAGAAATACAGACAGACATATGGACAGAATGATGGACAGACAGATGGAGCAACAGAAAGATGGACAGAGGGACGGGCAGATAGATGGACAGACAGACAGACAGAATGACAGATAGACAGACGGACAGACAGATGGACAGAATGACAGCCAGACGGACAGAATGACAGATGGACAGAATTACAGATGGACAGATAGACAGACAGATGGACAGAATGACAGCCAGACAGACAGATGGACAGAATGACAGATGGATGGACAGACAGACAAATGAATGCACAGATGGACATGTAGACAGGTGGACAGACAGATGGACAGATAGACAGACAGACAGATGGACAGAATGACAGATGAACAGACGGACAGAATGACAGACAGACAGATGGATGGACAGACAGATGGACAGAATGACAGATGGACAGATGGATGGACAGAATGATAGATGGACAGAATGACAGATGGACAGTTGGACAGAATGACAGATGGATGGACAGATAGATGAATGGACAGAGAGATGGACATGTAGACAGATGGACAGATAGGTGGACAGACAGATGGACAGATAGATGGACAGACAGACATGCAGACAGAGGACAGAAGGGCAGATGGACAGCCAGATGGACAGCCAGACAGATGAACAGACTAATGGATGAACAGATAGACAGACAGATGGACAGACAGAAAGACAGATGGACAGAGGGATGGACAGATGGACAGACAGAAAGCTAAACAGTTGGACAGATGGACGGACAGATAGATGGGCAGATGGACAGCGAGACAGACATACAGAGAAATATGAAGCTGAAAACTCAATATGACATCAATAGTCAAACAAAATCAAAAGAAAGAAAAAAATAGATGAAAATGTAAAATGCCTCATTGGAAAAACAAATGACCTGGGAAATAGATCTAGGAGAGATAATTTAAGAATTATTGGACTATGATTTTTCTTACACAGCATGACAAATATGGAAATATGTTTTAAAAGGATTACACATATTTAACCTATATCAGATTCCTTGCTGTCTTGGGGAGGGGGACGGTAAGAGAAGGAGGGAGAAAAATTTAGAGCCCAATGTCTTACAAAAATCAATGTTGAAAACTATGTATTTGGAAAAATAAAATACTATTAAAATTGGGGTTGGGGTTGGAGAAGAATTATTGAACTAACTGAAAGCCATGATCAATAAAACAACCTGGACAGCATCTTTCAAGAAATTATCAAGGAAAATTGCACTGATATTCTAGAACCAGAGAATAAAATAATCATTGAAAGAATCTACTGATCATCTCCTGAAAGAAACCCCCAAATGAAAACTCCAAAGAATATTGTAGCCAAATTTCAGAATTACCAGATTAAGGAGAAAATACTACAAGCAGCCAGAAAGAAACAATTAAAATATTGTGGGATTGTAGTGAGAATTACACAGGACTTAATAGCTTCTACAGTAAAGGATCAAAGGGTTTGGAATATAATATTGTAGGAGGCAAAGGAGCTTGGATTATGACTAAGAATTAACTACTCAGAAAGGGTGAGCATAATCTTTCAGGGAAAAAGATGGATATTCAATGAAATAGGGGACTTTCCATCATTCCTGTTGAAAAGACCAGAACTGGACAGAAATTTCAGTCTTCAAATACAAGACTCAAGATAAGTATAAAAAGGTAAGCAGGAAAGAAAGAAAAATGTTATTCAATAAAATTAAACTGTTTTCATCCCTACACAGAAAATGATACTTGTCACTTTTGAGAACAGAAGGACAGTTAAAATAGACAGAGGGTGTAGGTATAAGTTGACTTTGATGTGATAATATAAAATAAATTAAGGGATTAAAAAAGGAAAAAGACACATAGATGAGCAAGACAGTGTTCATACAACAATATTAAATTTAATACATATTTTTAAAATAAACAAGCTGTAGTTTTACATATATTCTACTTTTTCATTTTTTCACTGCATATAAATATGGTCATGTTTGTTGATGAGTGCTAAGTTCATATGATTTTTTGTTTACTGTCCATATAAGGTTGCAATGTTTCATATCTGGCTTAAGGGTCACTCTTTCTCAAGCTGATTTGAGCTGAAGAATTCCAGTCTCAGGAGATGTTGTGAGTTCCAGCTAGGTCAGGATTCAAGGACTGGCATCACACAGGCCAGCGATTGCTGAACTGAATGGCTTCCCTGAGAAGCTGGGGACCTGCCTTTTTCAAGTTCTTGAAGCTGTGGCAATAGCCTACTGTTCTTTTGAACATGGTAATTACTTATCTGTTGACACAGTTTCTCCTATACTTGGAGGGTACCCTTATCAGGACACCCCTAGGCCGTCAATTGAGAGCACTCTTGGCCAATCAAGTCAGGACAAGGGAGAGCTCCTCTATTGCCAAATTGAATACTTGAACATTACAAGCAATAGGGCAATAGAATGTATGTGATGTGCTGAGTATAACTCAGTGCCAGCTCATTTCCTTGCCAGCTGATAACTGGCAATGAAAGCTATGGGTAACAGAGAAAATTTCTTAAATTATGTCTGGCACAAACATAGTGAGAGGATCAAAGAAGAGAGAAGTCAATTTCTTATGGGTGGATAAATTAAGATAAGGAAATAGAAGGAGAAGGCTCAAGTATTCTATTCATATTTTGTTTCTGTTTTCCCTGCTAAAGCAAAATTATTTTCAGCAAAGGAAAGACAAAAGAAAAATGCTTAACCTTGAGATGAAACCCAACCTAAGTGGGGCGATAGAGCATTTAGCCGTTGTCAATGAATTCAAGTGACCAGACCCTTGAAAGAAGTGGTGGATGCCAGCTGCTGTATAATTATAATGACCAACCTTGGCCCCAGAGAACAGATATAGAAATGCACCACCTTACTTTCATTGGAGATATGGGAACTCAGGAAGAGTTGTATATACTGTCTAGTGAAGTCCTTTAGGACACTGTCCCTTGGATTTGCTAAGCTTCTTGAAGGGATTGTTACAGTGAAGTATGGGTAGCGGATAGGGTTTATTCAGAAATCACAGTGATGAAATAACAGATGGCAACAATAATACAAGCAAAAGAAAGAAAAGTCCTAGATGTGCTTGCTGAGGTACAATCAGTGATATTTGAAAAACCGTGGATAATGTGACAGAAGCCATAAGACTGGAGGATGGCAAATGTTGTCCTGATTTTCCAAACAGGAAGGGTTAAAGTGTTCAAATGACAAGCTGCTCCGATGTTTGACGAAATTGTAGAATGTAGTATTAAAGAGCCAATTAATGCTCATTTAAAAAAGGAAATGAAGATCTTAAAAGGTAGGTAGCCCAGTTGCATCAAGACTAACCTTATTTCATCCTGGAACAGGATTGGTAGACCAGGAGAGATAGTTGAATGAGGGTACAATTAGGTAGATGTATAACTGGATAAATGGCCAGAACTAGTGCCTTTGATTAGTGGATATCAGTCTCAAAAGAAGTCTGTTTCATCAGTTCAATGCTACTTAATGTTTTAAGTCAATGAAAACATAGTAAAAAATAAAAATAATTTAAAAAGTGATAATACTTACATAGCATGTTAGAGGTTATAGAGTGCATTCTATATACTCTTCACTTAATTCCATTTGATAGTTTTAGAAGGTAAACATTTTCAAATGACACAAAACTAAGATGCTTATGCATAACCAGCATGTTACATAACACAGTCCTACTCCAAAAAGGCCTCAAGATGCTACAACTCTGTTATTAGATAAACTCTAATCACATAAAATTTAATAGGGACAAATGTACAGTCCTTTGTTGGGAAAAAACAAAAATAATTACAGCAAAGCAGAATAGACTTAATAGACTATGTGATTGTAAGGAGAAGAGACGGGATCCATAAGAGTGACAAAGGCAATGTGTGGCTCAGTGCTGGAACAATCATAGACTTATCTTCTCCAACCTAAACATTTATATTTAACAAAAGTGGTAGCCCCATGACAGGACAACTACTGGAAGACTTAATGTCAACAGATCCGAGCATTTCTCCGTGCACGAACAGTTTGTTGCTAACTTGGAGGGAAAGCCGAGCCAACGCGTGGTTGGCAAGAGTGGAGCAGAAAGGGAGTGGGCAGCTTTCAGAGATTTGGTGCGCAGACCCACATTTACTCATCCAGGATAGAAGACTACCAAACATCAGGATTGGTTTGAAGAAAATGATGGGCAAATTTAGAAGCTGCTAAATAAAAAAGGAGAACTTCACAGTGTTTATTAACAGGATAGTTCATCTGTCTCTAAGAAGGCAATCTTGAACTCTATGAAAAGTTGAAGTGAAGTAGTTAACAACAATTCTGTGAATGACTTAGCCATTCTCAATAATATAATGATGCAAGACAATTCCAAAAGGCTTGTGATCAAAAATTTTATCCCTATGAATAAAAAAAAAAGTAATAGACTCTGATGGAAAATCAAAGAATATTTTTAAAATTTCTTTGTTTCTTAATTTTTTTGCAACATGGCTAATATAGAAATCTGCTTTGCATGATTGCACATGTATAATCAACATAAAATTGCTTACCTTTTGAAAGAAGGAAGAAGAAAGAATTTGGAACTCAAAATTTTAAAAGATGAATATTTAAACTGTTGTACATGTAATTGGGAAAAAAATAAAAGAAAAACCCTAGTGGAAAAATAAAAAAGAGTAAAGTGCAAGTAAGGCTTAGAGAGATGCAGGATTCTTGGCTCAATAAGAGCGAGATGAAATTTAATTGTACATTGAGAGTAACAATTCAAAGCACTTTTATGACTCCCTGAAGACTATTTATGGGCCAAAGACCTACGGTGCATCTCAACCACTCAGTAGTAATGGAGCCAGATTGATTATTGTGGTAAGAACATGATTCTAGAGAGATGGGCTGAACATTTCCATAGCTTTCTCAACAGACTGTCATCAATCAATGATGAAGCCACTGACTGTTTACTTCGAGTTGAAGTCAAACCCTCTCTGGCTGAATTTCCAACTTTAGAAGAGATTTTGAATGTCATTAGACTCTTCATGGGGCAAAGAACCTGGTGCTGATTCTATTCTAACTGAGATTTACAAGTAAGGCAGGGGTTCTACTGCTCATACAAAAGTTGACTGAAATCTTCTGGGTTATATGGCAAGAAGAGGTTGTACCCAGAAGTTCAAAGATGTTTTATTTCCATAAGGGAAAAGAAAATATGTTATCCTGTGACAATCACGAGTGAGGGAGGGATCTCTCTATCACTGGCAAGATTTTTGCCAGAGTCCTTCTTAAGAGACTGATCCTTCACATGTGGCTTCAGAAAGGACTGAGACATGTTATTTGTTGCTGTCTGATAACTACAGGAGAAATGCCAGGAGCAGAACAAATGTACATAACATTCATTGATCTGACAAAGAGATTTTATAGTGTTGGTTGTGAGGGCCTGTGGAAGATCATAGCAAAATTTGGTTGCCCAGAGAAGTTCACTTATATCATATATGAGTTCAATGATGAAATGCTTGCATAGCTTTTGGATAATAGATGATGCTCTTGCACTTTCCTAGTCAGCAGTGGAGTGAAACAAAGCTGGGTATTTGCACTTATGCCTATTAGCATGATGTTTTCAGCAATGTTGTCAAAGACCTCCAACAGGGATGAAAATAGCATCAAAGTCAGCTACCACACTGATGGTAAATTACGTAACTCTGAAGGGCTACAAATCAAGACTAGAGTGGAGGGGGAGTTGGTACACAACTTTTTATTCACAGATGATTGTAGACTTGATGCTACCTCTGAAATTGAGATGCAACAGAGTATGGATCGATCCTCTGCTGCTTGTACTCCTCTTGGCCTGACAATACCAAGAAAAAAAGAGCTTCTCCACAAGTCACACCATCCATACATACCATTGGTTGGTTAGAGCAAATGAAGAGATTCTGTATACTCTGGGATAAGGTCACTTACCTCAGCAATATACTTTTCAGGTACATCCACAAAGATGATGAGATTTTCGCATGTATTGCCAGAGCCAGTTCAGTGTTTGGGAGGCTCTAAAGCAAATTGTGGGAAAGAAGAGGTATTAAACTGCCTTCCAAACCGACGGTCTACAGAGTCGTTATGCTGACCTCATTGTTATATATGCCTTGAAACCTGGACAGTGTGCCAGTGCCCTGCCAGGAAACTGAATCACTTCCATTTGAATTGTCTTAGGAAGATTCTGAAGATCACCTGACAAGATAAGGTACTGGACATCTAGGTCCTTTCTTAGGAATTGCCAAACATTCAGGCTCTACTGCTGAGAACACAATTCCAATAGCATTTTATTTTTCTAAACACATGCCAAGATAGTTTTCAACCTTCATTTCTGTAAGGCTTTGGGTTCTAAATTTTCTCCCTCATTCTCCCCTCCCCAAGACAGCAAGCAATCTGATGTAGGTCAAATATGTGCAATTCTTTTGAACATATTTCCATATTTTCCATGTTGTGCAAAGAAAATCAGAGCAAAGGGAGGGGGAACACATGAAAGAAAGAAACAAGCAAAAAGGTGAAACTACTATGCTTCCATCTACATTCAGTGTCCATAGCTCTCTTTCTGGAAATAGATGGCTCTATCACAAGTCTACTGGAATTGCCCTGAATCATCAAATTGTTGAGGAGAGCCAAGTCCATTACAACTGATTATCATATAATCTTGTTACTGTGTACAATGTTTTCCTGGTTCTGCTCACTTCACTCAGCATCAGTTCATGTCTTTCCAGGCTTTTCTGAAATCAGTCTGCTCATCATTTCTTATACAAAAATACACCATAAATTGTTCAGCCATTCCCCAACTGATGGGTAGCCACTCAGTTTCCAGTTTCTCGCCACTACAAAAAGAGCTGCCACAAACATTTTTGCACACGTGGGTCCTTTTCCCTTTATTATAATCTCATTGGGATACAGAT